>NC_045559.1:42549312-43158999 GCF_009819795.1 Aythya fuligula
TATCCGATTGCTATTTTAAGAATGTATATACATAAAACAGCACGCCATTTTCATTCTTAACTTTGCCACTCAATTTTATACAGATTCTAGGAGCTACTAATGTAGCAAGAGTCTATCCAAAGCAGAAACTGAATGAACAAGAACCAGAGAAGGATACCAGAATTTGTTTCACCTCATTACAATTACTTTGAAATTTGGTCACACAGAATTACAGAATGGCTGAGGTTGGAAGGGCCGTCTGGAGATCATCTGGTCCAAGTCCCCTGCTCAAGTAGGGTGCATGTTGCACATTCCAGGCAGGTTTTAAATATCTCGAAAGAAGGAGAATCTGCCTTCAGCCTGTACTGGTGCTTGGGGTTATTCCTCCCTAGGTGCAGGGCCCTGCACATGCCCTTGTTGAACTTCATGAAGTTCCTCACTTCCCAGCTCTCCAGGCTGTGGAGATCCTTCTGAATGGCAACACAGCCCTCTGGGGTTTCAGCCACTCCTCACAGTTTTGTGTCATCAGCAAACTTACTCTCTGTGCCAAAGTCCTGGCCACTGATGAAGTTGAACAGGACTGGACCCAGTACTGACCCCTGGGGGACACTTCTAGCTGCAGGCCTCCAACCAGACTGCACCACTGAGCACAGCCCTCTGAGCTCTGCTGTCCAGACAATTCTCAATCCACCCTACCTTACTATATTATGTTGCTCAGTACAATTCTATGAAAACTGACATCTACATACACAGAAGTCTCTCCATACGTATTTATAGCCAACTCTGTTGGATATCTGCAGAAGAGGCTACTGTCAGTGACCTGTTCTGCTTACAAAAGCAGTAGAGAGAACAGCAGCACATTACATTTGTATTGAATTTAAAGCATGTTTTTGAACTTTTATAAGAGCAGATAAAATAATTGCACATTCAAACTTTTCCCTTTACTACATAGTGGAAGCTACTCAGCACTTTAATTTCATAACATTATGTGAAAGATCAGTAGGGTGTGCCATCTGTGTATTGCTACAATACAAAGTGCTCAAATGTGGTTAATAAGAAAAAGCAGCAAAGAGCAATGAATTAATTGTATTTCATATTAAAGTAACATGTGACAGTGAGCTTTCCTAGTTACTTGCAGAAATCTACAAAGCGTCCTAGATTTGGAAATGAAACAAAAATCTCCAAGACTTCAATTTGACAGAGAAGTTAACATTAAACCTTCGTAAACATGAAATATAGGATAGGTGTGGTGTGTACTTGCTTTTTCCACACCAAAATCACACTGCACAGTTAGTGTCTTCTTTACCAAAATGAACCTTAGAAGTGCCTTAATGTAAATTATTTGGAATTTTCAAAGCACATTCAGAACCAAACCTGGAAAAACAGTGATGGAATTGAAGATAGAAAGTGACAAAAAAGTGCTGATCAATATGTACCATACCTGGTAGTCGCAACTTTTTTAACAGAATCTTAAACAAAACAGGTGCAACAAAAGAGGTGCCGAAACAAAGTGAAACAAATATTCCTTCAGTTACCTTAAATAAATAAATAAAAATATATGAAAAGTATCCATTTAGCTGTCAGTTTTAGGAGATACACATAGGGTAATAATGAATTCAGTGCATGTATATAATTAAGATGCCTGTTCATTCACTGCTGCAAAGACTGCAATGCATTGAGTGCAGTAGCCTGCAGTTGGAAAACATTGACACGTAGTTTTGGGCATATATTTGTCAATTTTTGATTGTAAGGAACTAGGTCAAAGAAAATATACTGAAACCGGTACACTGTTCCCCCAATTTTCCACAACTGCTGTGTCACCACTATGCATGATACTGAAAAGACAATTCTTCCCAATATTGTTCTTCATGTGTTCTGTTTTCTATTTTTCATTGCTTCTGTATTTGTTTCTGTTTTGTGTTGTTTGTCAATATGTGACATATCATAAGGTACTGTAAACAAATACGGGTCATCTAAGTCAGATACTACAGGCTCAATCATATGTCATTCTCAGGTGAGGAGTGTAGTGGTCTTCAAACTTTCTCTATTCCCTTCCCTCTAAGTTGGTTTGCAGATAACATCACAGAATATCAGCTGCATTTCTGCACTGGCCCTTCCCCAGAATACATTTTCTTTCCTGTCCTGTGTGTGGCTACAGTTATGAGCTATAAGACAAGTGCAGACCTACTATAGTGCAGACCTCAGAGCTGAACAGCAGTATCAGTTGCATGTCTTTGCAGCATAGGCACTGCATACAGTTGTAAGGATAAACTAAATTACTGGCTTCCTATCCCCAGGTTCCCTCTACTGCTATCACAAATTCTGGTATAAATTTTAGTGCTTTTCACTGTTCAGTCAGTTGAAAACAGCAAGATGGATCCAATGTTTAGTATTTTGCATAGCAATTCTCTTTTCCCAAACAATGCCAAACAAATTACTGATTTTAATTCCTTTTTCTCCCAGCTCACTTATCCTGTAGTCCCTTTCTCATATTCTTTCTCATATTCAACTGTGTAAAGAAAACTGCAAATCAATGGCTTTTTAGCAGTGAATAACAATGTCCATGGCACATTTCACAGATCTCACTTCACCAGGGAAAGTCTGTGATGAAGTTGTGCCTCTATATTTGAGTTGAAAGACAACATTTAGAAGGTTTCAGTTATATTTGGATCATCTTACTCTGCTTGTTGATTGGTGTTACCAGGGTGATCTTTTTGTAGGATGACAGCTGCACACAGCTATCCACTGTAATAATGAATAAACCATCCTGGTACTCTTCATAGTCAATAATAAGCTGAAGGAAGTTTTACAAGGATATTCCTAAAATATTTTGCAGGAGATGGAGTTATGGATGATCAGAGAAGAATATTTGGATAATGGAAATCTAATACACAGCTAAAGCTTTACCGTTCACAGTTACATTCCCCAAAGCCTGCTGAGCAGGAAGCGTCCTGGAACACAGAGCATATTTGAGACAACATAATGCAACCTTTGAGCTGAGTTCTGCAACATACCGAACACTCTTGTCAGTCATGCAGGAATGCACTTAAATAAGCTTTATTATAAATGTCCCCAGCTCATTTGAAAAACGCAAATACGGGAAATACGTATTATGACAGCTGATAACAACCTTTGTGATTCGAGTTAATACTGGGAACCAAGGGACTCTGTTCAGTCAATGCTTTCACTAATCTGAAATATAAAAACAAATATTTTTTCTCCACAAGTGCAGAACCTGGACTGACGGAGTGTAGACAGAGGAGAGGGTTTTATTCCTCTAATGAAGGCATAAGCATAAAAGTAAGCCTGTATATGTATCTCTCTCCCTCAGTCTGATGTCTGCATGTGCTCTCCAGTTGGAAATAACTGCAGATAGATGAAATTTATCCACTTCTAATGCAAACCATATATCAGTAATCCCATTCTCAGAATCCACTATAAAACAGTTCAGCACCTTTTTGTTTATCACTTTTCCGTTGGCATTCACAATAGTTCCTCTTAACTATTTTTCTTAGAGAAATCTACTACTCCTCTGCAAGTATTGCAAAGACAAAGCACATAGTGTGGATCTGAGCTTGTGTATTGGGCACAGAATTCTTAAATGAGCTGCAACAACACAGCACTACTCACTAGGCAGGCGCAAGGATCGACCTGAGGAGATCCTGGCTCTCCAGCATGTAATCTTACTCCCTTTTGAGAACAAGACAGTTGTCTGACAGTCCAGTTCTGTCCAAGCTGGGGTATCCAGAAAACATTCCTGAAGCAGACTGACTTTGGGATGTGTGGAATTTAGTCTGGATATCTCTCTGCTAAACAAGAAAATTCAGAATTAACATTATCAGTGAAATGTACCATTCTGCAATTAGCTGAAGTCTTATACAACAGTACAATAAGGCAAACAGATGCACTGGACATTTCCAACCTGAACATTATACCTTGAACTCTTAGGACCACTGACTACCTGTGGTTAGTCTTATGTTCTGCTTTGGTGTAATACCTTGGTAAGGCTAGGCCGGAACTTTAATCTTCCTCTGTGTTAGAGTTGAATTAATCTTGCCTAGTTTCACCCATATAGTAGTTACAATTTAAGCTAACCTTCTGCTATTGTCAGTGGTGAGACATGGGCATGCATAGAGGGCAGTTCATGCCAGGTCTAGAACAGATCTGGCACACCTAGACGGAAGTAAATTTACTTTGTGTCTCTCACCTTTGGCTATAGGAGCTTAGCCAACTTGGGTATCTGCCAAATACTATATTCAGTAAATTTCATCAAAGGAGCACTTCTAAACAAAATGTACTCTTTATACCAACTGTACAGTTTTGTTTAACTTTAGGAAGGTCTTCAGTAGGAAATGGAGCATCTATGCAAATACACCACATAATTCCATATCCAAAGCCCTATGCAGAGAAGATTAAGTCACAGGAACTCATCTTCATGACACTGAACAGCAAAACCTCTCACTTCCTTGGTATTAACAGTGCCTTAGACTTGTAAAGACATACTGTCTTCCTTGTGGTTCACACTCAAAGTTTTGACACATTTCTTTGCTTTATATATATATATATATATATAAATATATAAATATATATATATATATATATTTATATATATATATATTTCCCTCATTCAGAATGGAAATTTGGAAATACTGACCTTGGAATAGTTACAGATTATTATAGGAAAATACAGAGCTGTCCTGATAAAACAGCTATAAGGAAGATGCTTTCATTAAAAATGTTCTAGAATTCCATATTACTGTAGTTCCTCAAAATATGTCTACTCCTGTGAAGTGGTTGTTGTAGGAACATTACTAAATATAGAGTACACAAAGACCATGACTGCATGGTCAAGGTGGTGGATACATTTATCACTTCTTGATTTTCCCTTCTTTTGCCCTTCCCATTTTTCCTTTTCCTTTCCGGCACCCCTAAACAGATTAGGGGACATATCAGGTTGATGGTTAATGGAGATTAATTGTGTGAGCTATACTAACTATGTACAAAACTTAATGAGACAAACATTGCTCTCCTGTATACTGACATGCTCTCTGAAACAAGAAAGGATCCCTGACATCACTACTAGTGCTGAATGTCAGAGAAAGGTGGTCTAGCAAGATGGTCATGTGCTACCATGGGATAAAATCTGTTTTCAGAGACTTTGCACAAATCACTTAATTTCTGTCTCTCAGCTTCTTGGGGAGGGAAATATTAAACCTGTTTTCCCAACTTTTATCCATCCTATCTGTTCATATTTGGAATCTCTGTGGGGAAAGTGATTTCTTCCAAAATGTCTTTGTACACTTGCTATCACAACTAAGATGTTGTCCAAGGAATAAATTCTTTCTCCTGTCAGTGTTATCCCAGTACAAACAAAAGGCATAGATATTGTCAAGAGATACTGTAGACAGTATCACTGCCACACAGTGCTCATGCTTTACTTTGTGTTCATCATCCTGTCAGTTCTTGCATCTTGAACTTGTGGTAAGCAGCAGCTCTTGGTGTCGAAAGTGGGTATTAGCTAAAACAGTATTTGCAAAGAGCTTCATTTCTGGAAAGGTTCAAATGAGTACCCCTGGAGCACAGCAGGCTACTTGTGACAAAAAGCACCTTGCTTCTTACTCAACCTCTGGACACAAATCTCTTGTCTCTGTGTTTAGAATAATAGCAAAATGTCAAGAATTAACTTGTTTGAGATGCCAACATTTTTTCTAACTTGTGGTCGCTATTAGGATATACTACATCCACATGTAGTTTATCCCATGCACACACATAAACACATACTCAAGCTCTTAAAGGGACATCTGAATTTGTCAAGTATAACTATCTTCCTTCATGCTAACAGAGGGACATATGACTTGGATTAATAGTTGTCATGACCATTAAGTTTTGGTCTACAGAAATAATTGATTTTGATTTTAACAGATTGCAAGGGGTTAGAATGAAGCTTCATTTTCTTGAATGACCACTGGAACAAGTGGAAAATTATTCTGATAGAGCTGTGAAATACTTTGTGCCATCATATTATATGGTTCTCCAAAACCAGGAAAATGTTGTGAGGTCTTGTAAAGAGGCATTGTAAAATATAAAATTGCTACAACAGCTGAAAGACAGAGAATGATTCCATTGAGAGAAAACTAATGAGCAAGTGTCAAAATGGACAGTTGGTGTCAGCTCCAGAAGGATTTAAAACCTAGACATAAGCTTGAAGAAACCATGTTAACAGAGCCAATGTCTGTATGAAAAGAACTTTGTACTTAACAAAAATCCATTGTAAACAACATATTTGACAAAGCCTTTATTAAAGTGCTTAGGAGAAAAGAATGGTCCATTAATTAAATACTTAAGTACTATATTCCACTGATATTCAACATTATACAATGTTATCCTTTTTCCTGAAAAAATAAATTCCAAACATAAAGTGAGAGCTTGGTATATTGATAAATTTTGGTAAGAAATTCATCTTTCCAAAAAGGCAAATCTATGAGAAAGTTCTTAACGTTTCATTTATAATGAAATTAAGATTACATATCAAATGAAACAAGATTTTCTGCTACCATTTTAAAACAGTTCTTTATGATCTATATAGAATAGTCTCAATCACATTTAGGAAATCAATTGTATATACTGTAGAACTATTTATAATTCATCTCAGAGGACTGCAAAAATAATTTTAGGCTTTATATTTCAGCAGAGGCTAACCTTGTGTTGCACATGGCTTGCACACAATTCAAATAAAGTTTCCTTGCCAAAGATGTATCACATGGCTGGTCTGCTGGCATGGCTGCGTAATCCAAACCCCTGACTTTGGGAGGAAGTGAGCCAGTGGAAGTTGTTGAGGCCAACACCTTCAAAACAGCCTGGACGCTCAGCCCAGTCCTGGTCACAAAGGGGCAGTGAGATATTAGGGCAACCATTGCCATATCCTGCATGCGAGCCTTTCCAAATGTAAGCTTCTCTCTGGCTTGTCTGCATACTCAAAGCACTTGTGGCTCTTGGGCATATTAACTTTTCAGTAAATAGACCACACTGATTACCATCCACCCCGTGTTCCATGAAGCTGGAAGTGTGTGAAATTCTGTTGTTTTTTGTTGCTATTGGTGGGTTTTTTCTTCTTCTTTCCTGAAGGTCAAAGAGGGAGAGGCATTGAGAAAGGAGTAATGACACTGAACAGGAGTTGGCTTGTGCTCAAGGATCTCAAGGACATTTAAGCATTACAATGCTTAACTCTGGGACATCCTGCTGTGCAGCAGAATCCTTAGTTGGCAAGTGCCCAACCTCAAAGCACACAGAAAAACTGTCACTAAGGAAAGGAAGTCTCAGAAATTATGAGTGGAATCTGGGAGACAGCAAGCATTGACAATGGAGACAAAAAACAGCAAATTACACATGCCCACATAGCTCTGACTGTAGCTTGCACTGGCTTGGGAGTTATCATCTCATTATCATTGTTGTCAAAAAATAGGGAATTGCCAGTTTTGATTTACCCTCTAAAAAGGATCCAGAACTACATCTCTAGGCTTGTATTTTAAACATTTAAATAATACACAGGAGACACTGATTTATTTTCATCCTCTGCTTGGTTCAGAACAGGGATCTGTTTATCTGCGTTTATCACATCAAATATGCTGGTCTCTGGGCTAAGGCTGCTGAGGAATCACTGTCTATCTGCCGTACTCCAGTAGTGCAATTTTCAACAATATTTGAATGTCCATTCAGAAAGTGATGTAGCCTGAGGGGGGCAGGCTCTCACATGAAATATGGAAGGCACAGTTCACACACCCAAGTACAGTATTCAAAAAAACTGTCGTGAGCCTGGCTGGATCTCGTCCCATCTTACAAGAGTTCTGATACCTAGACCATCTTCCTTTTTTCCATCTTAATTTTCCTTAGTTAATATTGTAGAATCCATTCTAATAGGAAATAATGATAGCATAGATCATAGGAAAATAAGGCAAAAAACAAATCTTAGAAAGTTCCAGATTCTATCATATTCTGCTTGAAGGCGACATCGTTACTGGCAGAGGTCTATATAGCTATTGCTCCACAGGCAAACCAGTCTAGTATTTATCCTTCCATCAGAAGACAGACAAAACTGCCTTGTTATAACTAATTGTATAATTTATTTTCAGTTCACATAACCACGAGCAACAGTTTACTACATACTCAATCACAGACAGTATTACAGTATTACTATTAACACCTCTGTTCTCTAATCTAGACAACATTCATTCAGCATTTATTCAGCTAATGTTTCTAAGCCTCCCAGTTGCTCTTTTTAGCATTCTACATTTTCTCTAGTTGTACCAGTTGTATCTGTTTTGAGATACAATGCCTGAAAATGGGCACAGGATTGCAGCTAAAGCCTTATTAGCATAGAACAGAACAGAAGGATAACCTCATGTGCCTCCTGCCTGCTTGTGAGTCCCAGTCCCTTCCTTCTTTTGAAGAATTACCTTTTACCTAGTTAGCCTATAGTTCATTAGGCTTTCCAACATGCTCAGTTTTGTCCTTGCTCCCATCAAAATGGAATCTATTAAAGACCATATTTCTGATTTTTCACAATCAGCTTAAAATCTAAGCTTGCCCTCCAACAAGCTCAGAATTCATACTGTTTGGGATACCTGCAAATTTGATGGGCTCTATACCTTCATCTGAGATATTAATTAAGACATGAGTTCCCAGAGCAGAACCGTTTAAGAGTTCTTCTTTGAGCAGTTTCCAAACAGTTGAATACACAAAGGGGGTTCGTTTTCCTGTTTTTCATATGAAAATGTCAAGTGAAGCTATAAAAAACTACATTAAAATCAAGATAAGTGGTTTCTCATGATCCTATAACCACAAGAATTGTTGACTTACTACAGATGATTAAATTGATTTGGCACAGCTCCTTCTTGAAGATTTTGTAATGAGAATAAGACTGCTCCAAGTTAGCGTTATTTACTCCTTTGTATTCTTCCAGGAACATATAAATATTCTATTATTTTCCCAGCATTTTTAGAGAAACCTAGGTTGAACTACTCACCTAAAAGAAATTTTTTTTTTTTTTTTTTTTTTTTTTCTGTTTAAGAATATGCTTTCCATTTGCTCATCTATAATATTCTGCAATCTCATCATCCGTGATCTCTCAAAGATATCAGGAAATGGCACTGAGATAAATTCAGTCAATTTTCTAAGTATGCTGAGGCTGAACCAGTTTTAATAGATACAATAATCTAATTACTTTTACCTCTTGGTTTTCCTGTCTTGACCCCTTATCTTTTTGTCAATAATGTTAATTGTGTTAACTAGTTAAACCCACTTAACTTCTTGTTGTAATTTGAATTGACAGGGGCATTAAGCACAGCTTCATCAGTTAAAGTCTTTCTCTCTATTCAGGATCCCTTAGTTTTCTTGCTACTATAATATTTGTTGAAAGTTTCTTCTTACTTTTTGTGTCATTTGATAGTTGTTTTTTTTATTTGTCCTTTGCCTTTCTGATTTTGTCTTAAGATGACTATGCCATTTTTTCTTTCGCAGCCTGAGGTCTGTCTTCTGGTTTTTGTTTGTTTGCTTTGGTTAGGTTTGGTTTTCTTTGGTTCTGTTTGGTTTGGTTGGTTGTTTTTTTTTCCTCTTCTTACTTCAGCAACATGACTTTAAGAACAGCTTAAAACTTCCCCAAAACACTCAGCAAGATCTCTGTTTTAACCCAACATCAGGACATAATCACAGTATTGAATGGTTAGAATTCTGAAAAATAGTTTACATAAAGTGTTACTAAATTCCTGGAACCATGGAAACCTCAAATTTGAGATGCTTGCCTGAGAAAGCTCCCAATAAGATGTGATAATCTGAGCTTCTGCAGACTCTTGTTTATAAACTGTTGCTGCTGCCTGTGTAAAATCAAATTCTGCAGACACATCCTCTGACCAAGAGACAACTAATTATAAGAAGCCATTGGTCATTGATGTTGCTTGATTTTGCTCATACATTACTTTTCAGCTTGTATAATGAATGATATAGTTGGCAAAGAATGTCAGTCATGTGATCGCTTGTTCCAGAAAACATGAAGCCTTAGCATCTGTTGCCAAAAGATACATACATACCTAGTCAATTTACTATTAACTTCACTTTTGGATCCAAATGGAGCAACACTGATGATCCAGAACCTTCAGGGACCTCTCTTCTCCAGAAACAAGTTCAATTAATTAGTTCTTAATTAGTTGGCAATCCTTCTTGTTCATTCTTCACTAATGACACTGATGACATTAATACTTTGAATGCTGATACCTAATTCTCTTATAATAATGAAAACTGATCTCCTTGATAAGAACTGTAGAAGTCCACGTAAGGTTTCTCACACTGTCAATTTCTTTACCATAATGACCTTGACTGTTAGTAGACTGTGCAGGATGGATTTTTCATCTTGAAAGAAACACAAAAAGAAAATCTTGACTGTTCATGGACAATCAATATCACAGACAACTTCTGCCTTACCCACGTCACTGTTAATGATCAATCTTGTAAACATTTCAAAGCCCTTATATTCTTCACTGGGAACCCTCTAAATATAACAAACTTTCTTTACCCTGTTGTTAAATACTTGTTTGATGCCTACATATCTTTGTTAGGTTGTTCTCTTTTATATTGTTACATTATTTTAGTTCATAATGTATAATATAATAGTAATATATACATACACATACATACTATGTGCTTAACTGATTTTTTGGAACACTACTATGAATCTTTAATTTGTTTTGAAAAATGCTAATGCTGTCCTCCACAAACACAGTTTACAGATTGGTATTCATTTCTGAAATACAGGTTCTGTCCTGTGTAGCTATTATTTATTTCTAGTGATCCTGATCCCTCAAACCAAGACATCTCTTACTGATGACACCAAAGTGAGTGCAAGATGAAAGTATTCTGTGATTGGACTTGTACCCTGAAGACTGCTTTCCTGCTGTACACACAACTGCTCTCATTATCTCCACTCACTATTGAATTTGCAACTTGCTAATTAACATGGCTGCAAGTAACCAATTCTGAAGGAAAAGAAAGATAGGTGCTCTAACATGAACTGGCAAGTGCCATGCTGTGAACTTACCTGTCCCTTACACTACCATCCCTTTTCAGAAACTGCCTGCAGACATTGCTAGTTGCTTTTTAGTGCTGCTCCAATGTTGCTGTCCCAAGCTGAAGACAGTAGTTCCAGTACAAAGCTTTTAAAAGAAAGTGTATTCTCATAAAATGGCATTTATAATATATAATTAGTCATCTAATTCAAGCAATAGGCTTTTTAGAAATAAAAAGTACTCAGTAGCTCCCACTGAACATAATGTGACTAGGCTACTACATGTGGACATATCTAAAATAGATTGATTATTTGTCACTTGGAGCTTGCAGCGTACATAGCATCTGCTTATTATTCATGGTGCACAGTTACTTCTGTTCTGTCTATTTTTCAGCTATTATAGTAGTCAATAATACTACAAAATGATAATTACACTGCTTAGCACTTCCAGCCAAACATTTCTGTTAGCCTGCTGTAATGCACAAATGTTGTTTAAAAATACTGGCACTGCAGGTCAACAGATTCTGTTATAAGCCAGCTGTTTCACACTTCACAAGAAAAATATTTCCTCACTATTTTCTTTAAGTCTAAACATAGCTATATGTTGTCTAGATACAAATTTCAGAATGCAGATCTGGGATTGGTCTTCCAGGGATTCTCTATGTAATCAGAATACATTCTTAAGTTATTTCTTTCTTCTAAGATTTTCCTCAATGTTTAATTATCAATATTTATTTTCTAAGAAACATAATTAGTATAACTTCTATAAAAATCCAAACATTTCTATCGAATCAGTTTAAGCCATATTTTGGAGATTTTTTTTCTTTCGGGCAGAGTGCACTTCTGGCAATATTTTAGTCTACGCAGTTTCTCTGAAATGTTCTCCAGCCTGGTCTGGTGAAATACAGAAATTTTTTGAGTATGATTGTGTAAAGTGTGACTAGAACGAAAAGGGTAAGAATCATTTTGTCAGGTAGAATTTCTAAATACTGATCCTTTTTCACTCCTGTATTGTTTCCTACATGTGAGATGAACTTCATGGGGAAGAAAGAATGTCAACTAAGACAAGGTTCTTCCTGACTTTGAGAAATGTCATGTTTTCTTTTAGGGTGACCATAAGACTCCTCTGTACTGTTGGAGCATCACAGAGGTGACTTAGCATGGTACAGAAAAAGTGGCCAGGGACAGTTACTTATTTCAAAAATCTCACATGAAAAAACTGCAGATTTTCTTTGTGCCACAAACCCACAGCACGTTCAAGAGACTGTTGCAACCCCTAGGTCCTGTTCTACTTAAAAAAATACATTTCTGAGCCTAAGGAATCTCAAAGCAAGTGTAACCTTGCATATAAACATGCAGAAGTTATGAAGTGACATGAAATGAACAGAACAGATGAAGGAATATGAGATAGACTGTTGTATTTCTTACACTGACAGATCACAGGTAACCTTATTTACAAAGCATGTACCTTAAATGACATATAGTCAAATAACATAATGACCTTCACAGCCTAAAAGAGTTTTGCATCTGTGCAACAGGTTCTGATAACAACATGATACAATATATGCTAGATTCAAGGTCATTATTGCTATTTAATTCAGAGCAAAATTATTTTCAGAAGCCTTTCTCTTAATGGCTTCTATTTTCCAAAAGAAGCAGATATTTTCCTTTTGAAAACTGGTGTAGATAAGATACATGGGGATTCTGCATCAACATCTTCTCAAGTCCCGGATGTGTTATACAGAATTTAAGTTTGCAAGAGATTCCATCTATCACGTTTGAGGATGGATATCACAGTAACTACAGGAATTAGGAATAAAATTTCCTGTTGAAACCAACAGAGCTTGCTATATCTTCAGCTGAAGCATCTGATACACATCTTTCTCAGAAAATACAGATGACAGATTTGGTGGACAGCAGTGAGACAAGTCATTCCTGGCACCTTGAACACATCTTCCCTATATTTGGTGGGAGACAAAACTTTAAGGACTTTTGAGGTATTTTCCAGGTAGACTACTGACTAGGTTATAGCCAGGAAGGGACAGGCATATATTTGTCTTTTAATGAGTAAAAGAAACCAGCAGATGCAGGATACTGTGAGTGACACAAAACGGCCCCAAAATACACCAACTAATGTATCAGCTCCATCCTAGTGGAGACAGTAAGAAGATATTAGAATGAATAGTTAAAATGTTTGAAGATCTGTATATTCTTCAGAGATAAAGGTAGGTCTGTGAAAACATTTTTTTTTCTATACTACAGAAAGAGAGGGAGAAAGTGATATATATATATATATATATTTAAGAATGAATATACAAACCCAGTTGTTTTATTTTTGGATTAAAGCCCAGTAAAGCCCAAGGATTTTGGATATGCAGGAAGCAAAAGACTTGTGAAAAGCTACACAGAGAACAAAATCTGACCAGTGCATAGAAAGGAATGGTCACATCAGACTACCCCAAGTTCATGTTGTGAACATTACATTCAAATCAGTCAGCAACATATTGGAAAACATATGGAAATTCAGATGATGGCAGTACTATGACAGTAGCAGGAGTATAAAAATATCCAGCACCAAATATGAGTTAAAAAAAAAAAAGTACTAAATATCTAAATGATAAATAAACAAAGATGTAAACTAAAACTTCATTCCTCTGATGGTGGGAAAGAGCTCTTTATAAATACAAAGAACAAAAGTAATTCAAATGTCTACATTAAAGGGTTAAAGAGAACAATAGCTATGCCTTGAAATTGACTGGTTCACAGAAGGATTCAAAGGTAAAATTGAAATCACCTAGAGGGACAAAATTCCAGTCCTAGAAAAACATTTTATACCTAAGAATACATGAATATACATGTATATTTGTTGCAGGAAGAACATCCAAAAATCCCTCAACATATATTCAAAGTTGAGTCTGACTTAGCAAAGCCAATTGTACCTAAGCAAGAACTGGGAAGAGAACACTTGAGATGTAGCATTTATGTCTGCTAAGGCTGAAAACATGGCAGGACAGAAAAACATCATTCTATATTTACCATATATTATGGAAAGATTGATGACATGTCACCCAAAGGATCTCAAGCAAGCCATAACAATGTATATGAGACAAGCTTTATTTGTTCAGTTGGCTGGTAGTGGAAAGAAAAAGAGATAATGATGATTCACAGAAAAAAATCTCAAAGTATAAATCATGCACAATGTTCAAAATACAAATCATGGATAAATCAGCACTTCTTCCAAATTATGAGCTAAATTGTTTGTCCACAAAAGCAGAACAATGTTGAAAATATAATGAAAAAAAAAAATTGAAATTATAGACAACAGAGAAAATGTATACTGTAGGAGTTGGACTTGATGATCCTTATGGGTCCCTTCCAACTCGGGATATTCTATGATTCTATGATGAACAAGGAAATCTATGGGACAATGAAAGGATTGCATTACTTCCAATACATTATTTACATTTTAGAAAGGGATCTCAGGAGATTCTCATATCAGTTGTTTCTGCATTTTAAATCCACAAGTGCATGGAATAACTGAGTATATTAATGTAGCACCAGGAAATAAGTCAAGACCCAGTAATGCCTACATGTGACTACAGCTTACTAACTTTATCTTAGTTATCCAGTGCTATGTATCTCTAATCAAATGGCTCATTGTACTGGTACATCCATATGTCAAAGGGTTCATATCAGGAACCCAAAAAAAAAATTTGGCGATGGATAATGAAACTGTTTAATGCAATTCGTGTATAGAAGGTGATCATTCAGCATAAACACTTGGTGGCTTTGTGATGTACTGTTTAAAACAATCCCTATGTTATTGCTGGGAAGAGAGCTCTGTACATCCATAACTTCCATTGTACCTTCATGGTTTCCAGACTCCAGGGCACTGTCATCCCATTTTTCCATGAAGTGTTGTGGTTCTGCCAAAATCTCTTATGAGCTTCAGAAAAGAAAGCTGCTTTTTTCCACTGCCTGGACACTGAGCTCTCTTTCTGTCCATAGGCAGCAGGGATATGATTAGTCTAAGTGCTGGACTGCAGACACTGATTCTCCTACAAGCTTTTCTTTACTTTCACTTACAGAATTTAAAATTGTATTTATTTTAATTAGTAGTAGCAGCTATGGTTTAATTATTGTCCTTTTGACTGAGTCGGGTTTAGATATCATTGTCATTACATTCTGAAACTGTATAGTGTGAAAATGCACTTTCTGCTTATAGTCTAAACAAATAAATAAGTATATAACTATAAAATGATCTTTCCTGTACTTACAAAAAAAAATGTGATAGCAAAAAATATGATTATGAAGCACATGATGTGTCTTGGACTCTTGTCAAATTTCAAGTCCCCCCCCTCCCCTCCTTTTTTTTTTTTTTTTTTCTTCCTAATCAAAAGTAGAAGATGACTATAATTTTTATTGCTTTCTTTCCTGCAAAGAATCCCAGGATAGAACCACGGAAAATGCCTGTCCCAGCCAGCAACAGTGCAATGGGCTTCTGGTTTCTGATTGGCAATGCCTCCTCCCCAGGAAAACGTCTTGTAGTAAAATAAATGTGTTTGTGCAGTGGTGACTATTTGTCACTGTAGACCCTGACACAGGCATTAAAGCATCTGCCATTTAGAACTGTGTCTCATAACTGCCCAACATGAGAGCTGTAATGAAATCCTACCTTACCATCTTGAACCAGAGGAGTCTGTTTAGTTAGCAAGGTTGCACCTCTCAGATACTAACAGGACTGTAACTGATATGAACACTAAAGTCCATATCCAATCAAAGGAAAACAGCAGTGATTTGGAACAGCAATAGAGCCAAGGCCACTGTGAATAAGACTTTTTTTTTTTTTTTTTAAATCTTCCCCTACAGAGACTGTATAATTATATGAAGTAGTCTTTTTCATATCTCTGCCTTACTGACTTTCTAGCCCCACAGCATGCATTATGATTCACTACTCCACTTGCCAAACTTGCATTTCAGGGATGCTTGTTTACATGTTCTCTGAAATGGCCATATACTTACACACAAGCACCAGCATGCAGACTACACGCACTTCCTCTATTCAGTTCCCAAATTTGCAGTGAGTGCACGTGACATTGTGGATATCCAAATAATATAATTTCCCTGGAAAAATAGAATTTGAAGAGAGTACAGTAAATAATAGAATCTAAGTAAGCAAAAGTCAGCTGGAAGTATAACAACATATATAAATGAAAATCAGGACTTAAAGCTGCTCCATGTTCCATGCTCCTGCAGACCAATCTGGAGTTCATATAACTTAGATAATTGAGTTCAGAAAAGCAGTGTCCCTACATACCACAGGCCATGGAGTCTGGCATGCTTCATTCCAGCAGCAGGAGTTATTTTTCCATGAATGACAGTTAAGTTCCTTTGCTTAAATTTCGCACAGGCCATTGTCAGCATAATAAAATCTGGTCTCCCATAGGGTCACCATTGCTCAGACTTTCAAGAAAATTCATGGAAATTATCTAATCTCTCTTCAACAAACATTTATCTGGCAAATTGTAGATTTGGGATAAATACATGTTCTTTACCAGATTGCATGCCTTTTGTGCACTAGCTTTGCCCTTATGATGTCCACATCACTGAGACATTTGAAACATCTCTAGAAAAGAAAAATGTCTTAGTCCTTCTCACCTGCTTAAAACTTCTTTCCATGTTTCATTCTTTTAGGCTTTTGCAATCCTTGGCATAATGTACTATTTCAGCAGTGAATTTCATAGTGCAGCAACACATCAAATTTTTCTGTAGTTCTTACCAGTGAACTGTGACTATCAGCAGATTAGCAGATAGTATAGGTACATCAGGATCAGATCTGTAGAAATTAGTAGTGCTGATGACCTAGCATCCACTTCACTTTTTAGGGTACCTTCCCGCTTAGTTTCCTTGGAACAAAATCCAGATGACACATGCTGAGAGCACCCTGTAATGAGTATCAAAATGCAGTAAGTGTGGGCTATTCAGAGATTGGCTCCATAAGGGCATTCCTTACAAATGAAAATGAGAATGTAAACACACCCTATATGGGTATTTGAGTGCACCTCTTTACACTTCAGGAGGAAAGGCAAAAAATTAACCCTAGAAAAACTTTGACTGGTGTCGTAATTATACAACATACAGGTAATAACAGACAAAAAAAAAAAAAAAAAAAAAAAAGGATGTTAACTGATATCCCCAGATATGCTGTTGAGCCCAATCTGAATATGCTAAAAAACTCAGGTGAGAAGGTCTATGTGAATGGGAAGTGACTGAGAACAGGACAGGAGAACGAGCTTAGACTTTGTGGCAAAATTACTCTAAGTGGTTGCCTTGAGACTATAATGAGGACAGTGTATGAATTTTCCTGTTGAGAAGCTAGATTAAAAATTGTAAAATTGAAACAGGAGGTGATACAATTCACACTAAAAAATAAAAGTAAAAAAAAAAAAAAAATCATCCTTACCTAGGTGCCCATTCAGAGTGCTAAACAGGATCAGATATGCCTGATCCCCACTGGTTATCGATACCGCTGTGAAGAGTCAAAGGGATAAAAGGTTAAAATTCCATCATGCCTGTGGCTGAAGTAAGTGAAGAAGAAAAAGGAAGCATTTGGAGTGGTACGCAGGGCCCTGTGGGTCCAAGATAATAAAATATTTCTCTGTAATTCCAGACTATAAACTTCTGCTCAAGCCATAAGATGTCAAGAGTGACCTGATCAGTTATGAACTCACTATTCAACCCTAATTATACAGAATATTTTAGAATTAATTTGGAGGAAAGGGTGATTGAAGTTCTAGAGATCAGCTGTGACGTAAAAGCAAATTGATTACAGGTAGAGTTTTGCAGTGGTCCCCCTTCCAATTCCATGTCCACTTTTTTCTTGTTTTTACTTCCTTTTAGATCTTGTGTTTATATCAAGCAAGATCTGGCATGTAAGGTGTGAAGAGAAAAAGACAAGCATCAACTTATGAATCCTCCACTTGGCCCACTATTGTAATGGAGAACATTACTAACAGCATTTTCTTCACATATGTTCTGGTTGCTTGCTAAGTGTATTATTTTATGACATTGGTTATGACCAAGGAGCAGAAACGGGTCACACACTGTGATGGCTATAGCACAATCAAAGTTGCTTGTGTGGAGGGGGAAGGGACAACTTCATCAAACTAAAAATCAGTTGCAGTTGATGAAAGTTCTGCTCAATAAAGAACTAAGTTTTTATTTGTGCACCTTACCAGTAGATTGATCTTTTCTGTCTTGTTCAAAACACCACCAGAGCAGCAGCAAAAAAACTAATGATTAAAAGAAAAAAAAAATAATAACTGTAGTAAAGGTGGAAAGTTTTAAGCAATCAGCAGACATTATTATTTTTTTATTACCACTGTCATTACTGGTATGGGGAAAAATTCCCTTTGGTACTGAAAAGCACATAATGGCAAGGGGCAATATGAGAAATGCAAAGGATGGGTAAAGGCTGACATATCCCTTTTTAAAGGTAGAAAATTAAATCACATGGAAATTAAATGACTGGTCAAAGGTCAAACAGCAAACTAAGTACAGAGAGAGGAAACTCTGTCTTATGTTCAGCTCCTTAACTGTAAGGCTACTACAAAGTGAAAAAAATACCTCAGTGTTGGAATATTAATATCAAAATTAGTTTCACTGAAAACAGGTTGAATTTCTCTGTCTCATTCAAAAATGGGTTGTGTTCTGCCTAATTAAAACTGAAATGAGATCCATTTCAGCAATATTGATTTGGTCAAAACAAAACTGCAGCTACTCCATAATATATTTGTACTCATAAAAACTGGTTTGCAATCAGTTTTGGAGAAAGTCATGCCAATAATCAAGGTAACTGCAGCTTTTAAGAATGGAACAAGAATGCCACAGTTCCTTTCAGAAAGAAGTCAAAAGCTAGCTTTGAGAGATACCCTGGTATTCCAGGGCTATATATGTTTTATTTATATATATATATATATATATATATATATATTCTATATATTCTATATATATATATATATATAGAATATATATATATATTTGTATAAGCAGTGAGAAATTGCATGTGATTAAAGAAAGCAAGGCAGCTCAGGGAAAGAAGCAGACAGGACATTTTCCCATAGCTTACCTTCCGTGAGGTGAGAGAGGCCTAGACATGATGTGACATTACAGTATATGCTAACAGAGAGTGATCACAAGCTGCGTTTCTGTCTCCAGGGCCAGGAAGCCCTGGAAGTCTTGCCAGGCCCTGGGGATTAAACTGCAATTAGAACAGATGCCTGAGCTTCGATTGCCCTAAACACTGTCAAGGACAGGGGCTGTCCGGAGAGCCACATCGGACCGTAACCCAGTCACCTGGAGTCACTTCTGTCACCTCATGGGCATCATGGGAAAGTTCAAATGAAAACGCCACACTGAGGTGCACTAACTGGGTGCTTCGACACCGCAGCAAGGCTCTGCCTTGGCAGAGGCACTCTGTGTGTGGAGGAATAGTGAGCTTGGCTCCTAACCTTGGGCTGGCCCGGGCAGCGTGGGTCACAGGAATGGCATGCCTCAAGGCGGGGGGGGGGGGGGGGGGGAGAGAGAGGAGGGGGAATAGCAAGGGCTTCTTCTCAAAATATTAACCCTTCTATTTGGAGAGCTGTGGCTGCCTTTGAAACCTCTCCTTGTAGACCTATACTTAGCACTGGGTAAGAAGCGTGCAGTGCATATCTGTGTGTGCATGTGTGTGTGTGTGTGCATGAGTGTGTGTGAGCCAGGGAGGGCTGGGGGCGGGCTCCACCCGCAGCCCCCCGCCTTTGTCCTGCGGCCGAGCCCCTTGAGCTCCACAGCCGGGCCTCCCGCTGCACCCAGACACGGCTCCACGAGCCCCCTCCACATGTTCCCTCACACATCCCACACTCACCGTTTTCGGGGTGTATTTTTCTATTTCATTTGTTTTTCTTTAAAAAAAAAAATATTTTTTTTTCCTGTGTCCCCTTGTTCTGCCCCCTTTCCTCCCCCCTTCTAAATTGGAGATGTTCTCAGGACAGCGCCCAGGAGACTGGCTGGAATCAGTTTTGGAGGGTGATGCACCGCGACAGCTAAAAGTTGGATAGGGTTTCAGCAGCTCCTATATATAAAGCAGGGGGGACTTATGTCACTGCACTAATTAAATTCCATCTGGGTTGTTCCTCGGGGTGTTTTCGAGCCTGCCACCCAACTCGAGCAGGCAGAAGGGCCGAGGGACAGCATGATGATGGACCTTTTCGAAACTGGCTCCTATTTCTTCTACTTGGACGGGGAGAATGGAGCCCTGCAGCAACTGGAGATGGCGGAGGGTTCCCCGCTGTACCCAGGCAGCGACGGCACTTTGTCCCCCTGTCAGGACCAAATGCCGCCAGAGGCCGGCAGCGACAGCAGCGGCGAGGAGCATGTGCTGGCCCCCCCGGGCCTGCAGCCCCCTCACTGCCCCGGCCAGTGTTTGATCTGGGCTTGTAAAACCTGCAAGAGAAAGTCGGCCCCCACGGACAGGCGGAAAGCGGCCACCCTGCGGGAGAGGAGGCGGCTGAAGAAGATCAACGAAGCCTTCGAGGCGCTGAAAAGGCGGACTGTGGCCAACCCCAACCAGCGGCTGCCCAAGGTGGAGATCCTGAGGAGCGCCATCAGCTACATCGAGAGGCTGCAGGACCTCCTGCACAGGCTGGATCAGCAAGAGAAAATGCAGGAGGTCGGGGGGGACGCCTTCAGCTTCAGCCCCAAGCAGGCAAATGTAAGCACGGCCGCCCGGCACCCGGCTGCGGGGCCGCCGCTCCCCTCCCTCCCCGCCCGCCTCCCTCCTTCCCCCGCAGCCCCGGGGCACGGGGGGGCTGCCCCCCGCTAACGCAGGCACCTTCCCCTCTCCCCGCGTCCCCCCCTGCCGCAGGGCTCGGACTTCCTCGGCACCTGCGGCTCCGACTGGAGAAACCTCTCCGACCATTCCCGGGCGCTGGGAGCCAGCCCCAGAGCAGGTAACACCCCACTGTGTGTCCCCCCCCGCCCCCAGCCCCACCGGCCGTAGCCGCCGTCCCCACGAGGCACCCCCCCCGCCTCTCTTTTTCTCTCGCCTGGCAGGAGGCTCCGCCGTCGAGTCGTCGGCTTCCAGCAGCCTGCGCTGCCTCTCCTCCATAGTGGACAGTATTTCCTCCGACGAGCCCAAGCTGCCCGGCGTGGAGGAAGCGGTGGAGAAATGAGGCAGGGCCGGCGGGGCTCGGGCCGAGGTACCGCGGCCCCCCCAAGCCTGACGGAGCGGCCTCCGCCGACCCGAGCCCGAAGGACTCCTCCTGCCCCCCTTTTCACCCTGAGTTTTGTTTTCTTTACGCCTCGTCGCATAGACCAGCCTCCCCCCCCCCCAATTTTCCGTTTTTAATTTAAGAGACTTACTCGCGTGCCGGTGATCCGCTTTGCCCGAGGCTCACCGAAACGTCCATTCCTGTCTGAGTGGAGCTGCCGGCTGCCTTCCGTGTTAGCGGCGTTCAGAGAGGTCCCGCCTCGTTGCGTTTCTGTAAATACTTTTAGTACTGTCTTTTCTTTTGTAAACACGAAAAAAAAAAAAAAAAAAAAAAGAAAAAAAAAAAAAAGAATATATATATATTTAAATGGTGGGATGTGATATTGTATATAAGGACGGACGGATCTCCCGGGTTGTAAAATAAAGCCCTTTGTGTTACAGTGTCTCTCCCCCCGGTCAGTCAGTACTAACCCGAGCCTGGAGCCCGAGCCCGCCGTGCCCTCAGCCGGACGACCCCGCAGAGCCGGACCCGTGTGGCGGAGGCAGCTGCGGGGACACATTTCCCTCTGCTCCCTCCTCTAAGGACCGTCTCTCCTCGCCCAGGCCCGCCCCGGCGGTGCTAATTACCCCCTCCTCCCCTGCCGTCTCCCCGGGGAAGCGGGGTCGGGCGCTGGGAGCCGGGGAGAAGGAACCCCCCAGCCGCGCCGTGTGCCCCTAAACAGCCAGGGAGAGGGCACCGCTGGCTAAGAAATGGGGGTCTGCAGCACGCTTTATGGGCCCCGAGGGGCAGCGGCAGGCTGTGACGGTACCCGGCTCCCCGCGGGGCCGGAGGGCCGTGATTTCCCCCGAGGAAAGGCGACTCCCCTTGGCTTCCCTACTATTTGAGGGAGAAGAGAGAGGGGTCCCTCGGGGAGGAAGGAGTTAAGCGGCGAGAGGAGGGGGGCAGCAGCAGACGAAGCCTTTCACTCAGTGATGTAAAAAAAAAAAAAAAAAAAAAAAAAAACACAACACAGCCTGTCCGAGGATGGCGGAGCGGCAGCTCCTCGCGGCCAGGACGTTCCGGTTTGTAAGGGATTGTTTGTAATCCCAGGAAGGGGCGACCACCGGGAAACCAGCGCGCCCTGCCCTGCGCGCACACACACAGCGCGCTGCGAGACAGCTGACAGAGGCACCGGCTTCAGCTCAAAGGCTCTGCTGCGACTCTTTGCCCGTGGGCGCTCTCCTCGGCAGCTCTAACCCCTGATTTATTTTTTGTTTTTGTTTTTGAAAGGTCACAGCCACGTTTCTGGAAGGTCTCACCCTTCCCGGCCACACTGGCACGGCTGCGCTCGCCCGAAGGGGAAGCCCTTGAAGGAGACGCGCGATGCCGGTGCCGTCCTTCCTCCCTTTTTGTTCGCCGTGGCCAGCCTGGTTTTAAACCTGTTAAGTAATTGCTCTCCGCTGAGAGCGAAATGAGTTGTATCCGTTGGTAACAACTCATTGCGGAGGTACGGTGCGATGGGCATGTAGTGACAGAGGACACACGCTTGCCCCCCTTTTCTGGTTCCAAATAAACCCTTTGCTTTGGGGAACTCACGGCCTGCTAAGAAAGCGGCGCCTCGGGGAGCTCGGGCTCCTTTCTGCGCGTTATTTGGAGCTCTGGAGGAAGATCGACGAGCCGAGGTCCCGGGGTCCCGTCCCAGCGCCCAGCACCGCGGCCCGGCGGGGCAGGACCCCGGCAGGACCCCCCCGCAGCGCCTCCTTCGTCGGCCGGGCAACTCGAGCGGTTCCTGGGAATAGATTTGCCCCAAGGAAGTACTTTCCTTGAAAATACCTCCCGAAGAGACGCTCCGTGACCGCCGTGCGGCCGGCGTGCCAGGCTTCCCGGCGAACTTCTCGGTGTGTTTGCAATTAAACTGTTTGCGTTTGATATTAATAACGATAATCTTCGCCTAAATCCGAAGCCAAAGCAAACAGGGCCGTGGAATCACAGAACCAGAGGCCAGCCACCGGGGGAGGCTAGGGATTTAACCCAGCCTTTCTCCCCAGGCGCCCCGCAGGGAGCCAGCGGGGCGGACACGGGGTGCCGGCGGGCACTGCGGGGCGCTCCCGCAGCTCGCCACCTGCCCCGCGCCCCTCGCCAGCCCTCCCCGCAGCCAGCCACCTGCTCACGCACCCGGGGGACCCGCACGGAGCTGCCACTGCCCTCTCCCGAGGGGAACCCGCATGTGTTTTTTTCCAGAGCTTTCACCTTCCTGCAGAAAACGAGCTGCGGGAACGGGAGCGGGGGGCAGGGGAGAGAGGGGGGTGAGTAATTGAGCCATGTGCTCGCCGGGCCGCCCCTTCGGTAGCAGGAACTAGCAACTTTTCCCAGTCTCAAGGCTGCTAAAAATCCCCCTCGCGTCCCTTTGATCTCTCCTGGGAGTCCCAGAGTGCCAGCAGAGGCCAATGCCTTCTTCAGCTGTCTTCCATACAAATCCCTCTGGCAGGTACTAATGTGTTTACTTAGGTGTGCGCCGTTCCCAGCGCTGGGGGGAACCAAACGTTTCGCACCCGCCTGCAAGCGCCCGTCCACACGAGCCCAACTGGGAAACCGCTTTGCGGGGAGCCCCGAGGGGTCCCCGCCGCCCCCGGCCCCAGCGCTGCGGTTCCCGCAGGCTCAGGGCACAAAAATCGCCCCCGCAGCGCCGAGCCCCGGCCGTGCGGGCCCCCGGTGCGCCCCAGCCCCCCGGCACCGTGCCCGTGCTCCGGGTCGGATGCTCCGGTTTCGGCTCGGTTTGTTCCGGTAGCAACTCTCTGGGTGTGAAAAAGGATTGGAAGCGCTGCAAACGGGCCGAATCCATGCAGAAATGCGTGCAGCGCGGCAGCGGGGAGGAAAACCTCCCGAAGAGCTCCTGGGCACCATTTCCTCCCCGCCGGTGCCCGGTTGCTCCTGCCTTGCAGGCTTGAGGCTCCCGTCTCCTAAAATGCAGCGCTGTCACACACCCGCACTCCCCCCCACACACACACACACCACGACCAGCAGCCTCTTAGCTGCTGTTTTCTCTCCCCTGTCTTCAGTTCCGCTCGCCTACAGCACTTTTGCAAATTTGTTTTGAGATCACTTTACCAGAGGAGCTGGGGGCTCTTCAGGGATACTAATTGCAGATTTTTTTTTTCTTCCTGAGTGACAGGCTGTTCCATCCTTTCTTCTTCTCTCCCCCACCCCCATATACTCAAGGAAAAGGAAACCAATTTTCCTGGGTCCTCCAGGACTTTGGGGAAAAGGCACGTTTCTTCCCAGCCCCAGCCCCGCGGGATTAAGCGTTAAACTACGAGCTAAAGCCCTGCCCGCAAGGAGAGCTCAGCGGCTGGCATTGTGCTCCACGGGGCAAGCCTGGAAAGAAACCGCTGAAAGGTGATCGGAACTCTGCAACCGGCACGGTAAAGAGCAAGTTTATTTGTGCACAAAGCATAAATCTGTAAACAGGTCTATTTTAGCCGGAGTAAACGTGGTAAATCAAAGTGTGTGTGTGCGTGTGGCACAGCCCAGTAAAGAGTTCAAGTTACCGCCGAGCAGAGCCCTCCTGACTGGCGGCTTCTTGGGAAAACAATAGGGCACCGCCGTGTTTCAGATGTGGCCCAGCTCGGCATCAACCTGCACCTCGGAGCGGCAGAAGCCTGACATTCTGAGCTTTCCCCTTTCTGTAACTTTACTCCTTTTATCAACTTTCTGCTTTTCCTACAGTATTCATTTCAAAGGGGGCTCCCCCCGTTTATGGCCCCAAATAAACCAAAGCAGCGCAGATGTAGCCTTCCCAACCCTTCAGATAATCAGGCATCCTTTCTGCCGAAGCAGGGTGTGCTGCCGCTTGCGTTTTCCTTCAGGCTGCCCGAGTTGATGCGAGGGCTCCTCGGCGGCGTGATCCCCTCTGGGGAGGTCCCCCCAATCGCGCTGCTCTCTGCAAGGGTCCTTGAGCTGAATTTCCCAGGGCTGGAAATGCCCCGCATCACCTCCTCCCAGTCCCAGACGCCTTTCCCTGGGCGCACACCGGGCTTTTGAACCATCTCTGGGTCACGCTCCCTCTCCGTTTGAGTTAACCCAGGGTGCAGGGTTTTATTCCCAGGTAGGGAAAGTTTCCTTTGCCCTCTCGTAGTGTTTTCCTCAGCTACAAAAGCCACCTGGATGAAACCAAAGGATTCCTGCGCGTTAGCAAATGCCTGTTAAATGGCTTCATTACCACTCTAATGACCCTTGCACAGCTCCACTCGGCTACTGCTGCGGCTGGGTCTCTGCAAAGCTTTTGTCCCTGACTTGTGTAAAGTTACTTAGGGATTGCGGGGTTAGAAATTTTACACTTCCAGGAGGGGTTTGTTGCGCTGGCAGCTGGGACGCATCTGTAACGGTACAAGATTGCCTGAAAGCAGAAAATTAGCAAGCTCAGGGCGCTGCTCAACTGTTGTGTCTCTTGCAGCACCGGGTCACACGAGTAGGAGAAGGAATGGGAAGGGGATTTGTCTCGGGGAAAACGCGTACATTTTCCTTTGTGAGTACTTTTCCGTGTGACCCGATCCCAGAACACCCAAATCTATGTTCCCCCCACCTCGCCTCACGCAGTCATGCATTTTTGTCCCCCTTGGCGAACTTAAACAGTTAGTGACACCACTTTAACTACAGGACAAAGCACCCGAGGGCCAAAGAGAGGAGCAAACCCTTTCGGCTTAGTACAGGTCTGCTGGGACCATTTTCCCCTTTTCACCCCCAAACCCCACGCCCCCAAGACTTGGCCGAAACGTCGCCAGCAGCTTCACTTCCCCCCCCCCCCCCCTCCCATAAGCGGCCGGCCCAGCCGGCGGCCAGAGGCGCGGTGCGGAGCGAATTTGTCCCTTGGGGGCTGGAGGGGGCTTGCCCAGCCAGCCGCGGCAGGGGATGCGGGGGGATATGCTAATGCCGGCCGGCCGCCGCGGACCAGCCCCCCGGAACGTGGAGATATAAGGGCCCCCCGCATCGGGGAAAGGACACTTCGGCTTAGGTCGCTAATTAGGCAGGAAACCTCCCCGGCCAGCTCGCTTGCCCGAGCTCGGTGGCTGCCGCCCCGGGCTGCAGGGATGGAGGTGATGGACAGCTGCCAGTTCTCCCCGTCCGAGCTCTTCTACGACAGCTCCTGCCTCTCCTCTCCGGAGGGCGAGTTCCCCGAGGACTTCGAGCCCAGGGACCTGCCTCCCTTCGGCGCCCACCAGCCCGCCGAGCCCGCCTGCTCCGAGGAAGAGGAGCACGTCCGAGCCCCCAGCGGCCACCACCAGGCCGGCCACTGCCTGATGTGGGCTTGCAAAGCCTGCAAGAGAAAGTCCACCACGATGGACCGGCGGAAGGCGGCCACCATGAGGGAGAGGAGGAGGCTGAAGAAAGTGAACCAGGCGTTTGAGACCCTGAAGAGGTGCACCACGGCCAACCCCAACCAAAGACTCCCCAAAGTAGAGATCCTGAGGAACGCCATCAGATACATCGAGAGCCTCCAGGAGCTCTTGAGGGAGCAGGTAGAAAACTACTATCACCTGCCGGGACAGAGCTGCTCCGAGCCGACCAGCCCCACCTCCAGCTGCTCCGACGGCATGGTAAGAGAGGGGCAGGAGCTTGGGGCCGCAGGCAGGGCCCCCTCGGCAGCAGGACGTCAGGAAAAGGTGGCTGCTTTGAGTTAAAACAGGCCCTTTCCTCGGAGCTAGCGCCGAGTGTGCCCGGGGGCCGTCGGGGCAGAGAGGGAGCCACCGCCCCGCCAGCTCCCCAAGTCCCTGGGGCTGTCCTGTGTGTCCCCCCTCCCCGCTCACTGCAGCCAGGGGGCCGTGCATGGGGTTTGGGGACGGGGGGCGGCCGGGGGGAGCGCGGCGGGGCCGGCACTCGCCCCTCGCTGTCTTGCAGGCTGACTGCGGCAGCCCGGTGTGGCCGGCGAGAGGCAGCAGCTTCGAGGCCGGTTACTGCTCCGAGATGCCCCACGGTAAGGCCGGCAGCGGCGGGCGGGGGGGCAGCGGGCAGGGGCGGACCGGGGGCCCTGTCGGGCCGGGGTCGCGGAGCGGGGGGCTCCGGTAACGGGCCCCTCGCCTCGCCCCGGCCACAGGGTACGGCGCGGAGCCCAGCAGCACCCTGTCCAGCCTGGACTGCCTCTCCAGCATCGTGGACCGCCTCTCCCCGGGGGGGGAGCCCCTCCGACACCCCGGCTCCCTCTCGCCGGGCGCCAGCATCGACTCGGGGCCCGGGACGCCCGGGACGCCGCCGCCCCGACGGACCTACCAAGCGCTATGAGGGACGCCAGCGCTATCCTGCAAACCCCGCTGCAAATAAAGCGTGCTACAACACGGCCGGCTCGCCTGGTGCTTCTTTGAACGCATCCCCCGGCGTTACGGGGGGCGGCGGGGGGCCCGCAGCCTGCGCGGGGACGGGGCCGCATCCTGCCGGGCTGCGGGGGCTGTGCGGGGTGGCCCAAATCTGCCCCCGCTCCCCTCCAGCTGCGGGCACTTTCCTTTGTCTCCTGTGGGAGTGAAAATAACATTTCCTAGTCATCATCTGTAGTATTATCATTATTACTTCTACTACTACTACTACAACCACCCCTACTACTACTACTTCTACTACTACTATTACTATTTCTTGCAAAGCCCTCGTTTCTTTCCATGAACACAAAGACCAAATAAGTACGTCAAGATTTGGCCCTAATATTGCCCGGTCACTCTGCTCTGTAAAAGAACTGCACGATCCAGGTCCGATACCCTGTAGGGGAATTTTGATCCCAGTCACTCTCGGTGCTCTTGCAGAGACAAATTTAGTAGATTTGGTAAGAACACTTGTATCTCTTTCACAACCCGCAAAGTACATTTCACAATATTCAGAAAGCAATGTAGAAGTATTTGTTCCTAATGCCTCTTGGTCTCATTGTGCAGGATGAAAACTCATGACTTAGTATTTGCAGTTGTATGGATCTAGAAACAACCAGGTCAAGTATTTGTGAGTTTCAGGTTAACAAATACTTCCTTCCAGACACTATGGCTAACTATTTCTACCACAAAAAAAATCCAAACTTTTACACTTTTTACAACTGAAATCAAAAACTTTTGTAACTCCCACAAAACAGCCAGGGATGGGAGGGAGAAACAGACTCCTTCGGTGCATCCAGAAATGTGTTCTCCGATAAATACTCTGAGGGGGAAGGGACGTACACTTGCGTGTTTGCCATTTGTGTTTATGCTGCTATCAATGGGTGGCCAAGGGGCCTGGAAGCAGTAATTCACCTCTGATAAACCTTCCACTTGAAGCCAGCGCAGCTCAGCCACGTCACCGAGAGTTGCCACCTGCCTGCTCTTTGGCAGCGTCTGCAAAATACGGGTGAGGGGAGCGCAGCTTGGGACTGCCCTGTCCTCACAGCACACCCCTGGCAGGCTGCAGGAGGCGAGGTGGCACCTGCCTGCCCCACTGAAGTGGCTGGGCTGCTGGCCAGGGCCCCTCCAGCACGGCTCCCCCCAGAAAGGCCCTTTGCCTGTGCTATGTCACCTCGAGGTAGGTGTTTCCTTTCCTGCAGCGTAATTCAGGAAGAGCTCTTTCCAGAATAGGCTTCCGGCCTGTGTGGGTAGGTCCCAAATAGTCATCAAGCAGGGAAAGTGTTTTGACAGCCCTGGACTTAGGCTATGCAGAGGCACAAACAAGGCGTTAGCACACTGGTTATTAGGAGTATACAAGTGCCTAACTCTCATGCAGTCTTTCTCGGTTATGGGTGGTAACATCCCAAGCCCTCTGTTCATAGAAATCCTTACACAAGACCTTGAGCGTCACTGGTTTTATTCACAATCTCTCACACATTGCTGCATTGGTGCAGTGCTTGCTCCTTTCAAGCAAAATCCTGTCTCAGGGACTCATCTTGAGGCTAGGATACAGTGCAGAGCATTTTAAATGATGGTTTAAAATGAGCCAAGTGGGGAACTTTCTGCATTTCATTCTGCGCAGTGCTGACCTTGGCAAGCAATCTCCTGTGAAGCATGCAGAGCAACACCAGCAAATCACATGTTGGTAATGTACACCTCTCTTTGGCTGGCAGACATTTTGAGAGTTGCAAAAAGGTCAATACTTCTGAGAACTGGCTTTTAAGAGAGTGAGCAGAAGTATCCAGCCTGTGGGATGTTTGTCCATAGCCTCCCCAGCCCCACCAGACTCGATTACGATCTCAGACATTGTTACACACAGCAAGAAGATCGCCTTTTGGTTATAGGACATCTATAAACAAAGTTCCTATGAACCTAACCATGTGGTAATCCTGGGAAGGAGTGGAAGTTAGCACTGTGAAAACACCTTTGGCCTGTGGATTGGGAAAAACAAGGTGTAAAAGGCTGCTGTCTTGGGAGATAGGCTGTTGTGGTCAAATTTTGTGTGGTCAATAATAATGACAAGTGCAAATGAAAAGAAAGATTAATGTTCTATGTGAATCAGGCTCACTTAAGGAAGGAAGGCTGTCCCCACAAATACTTAAGAAGATGATGGTCTCGAGAACCTAAGCTCCATCTCTCCCAGCTCCTGCTGCCAGCTGAGTGTTGCAGCCTTGGGGAAGGCATGCAGCAACCTCACCCACAGGCAGGCAGGTGGAGTGATGCCTCATGGCCTTGGGTTAATGTAACACAGAAGTTAGAAGTTTTCTGTCTGTCACTTACTGCAATGAAAGGCATAATTCTGTGCATATTTTTTTTTTTTTAATAAAATTAATGTTATATTTTAACTTTACCTCTGAAAGTAATGTTTGCTTGGATTATATTCTGACTGAAGGAAGCAGCTGGGTTTATATTTGGTGATGAGTTTCTTGTATCTTTCATTAAGAAACCAAGCAGAGGTCTTCAGAGAAATACTTATTGTAATCTCAGATCAAAAGGCCTGCTGTACACTACAAAGCTACTACAGGAACCTAGCAAAGATCTCCTAAATATAACCCAGGAAAATTTTGGCTCAAGGGAGTGAGAGATGTAAGGAGCACTGAGTGTGAATCCACTTCATGTGAAGATCTCCTCATATGAAATTACAGATATCCAACAAATCAAATCATCATATATTACTTTTCTAACATCAGAAAAGATGTAAAACTGAGCTTTATGCTTAGTGTTAGGAAACCCTGGCTTGCAGGGCCTGTGTATTCAGGCCCTCTTCCCTCTCTTTAGTGTGCTTGCATGTTTCTGGAAGATTTTTGTTGTTGTTATTGGTTTTGTTTGTTTGTTTTTGTTTTGTTTTCTGTGTAATGTCCATGTGTTACTTGTGCGTAGATGGCTGATAATCTGCTTGTGCTTTTTATACCTTATGTGTTATGAGTGTGTGAATCACTGGGTGTCAGAAGTGCTTGTGCATGCCTCCCAGAATTTCTAGCTGCTGATTGTGTATCTGTGTGCCTATTTCTGGAAATCTTTTCTACCTGATATAAATATTTGTTTTTCTATGAATGTTTTTCCATCTGAGGCATGTGTCGGTGTATTTGTGAGAATCCATTCTGTGTGTCTGTCTGTTCTGTAATGAGCTCTTGCAGAGCTTCTTATAGCAAAGGTTGAAAAACAAGTGTCATCACGATGTTTTTAGTCACTTGCATCTTTTTAAAATGCAGATCACTTGAGTTTATGCATTTCATGCTTGTCTCCAAGTGGGAAAAATCCTGCTTGCTCTATGCTTGTATTTTTGAAAGAAAAGATCAAATCTGCTCCTTCTGTGATGAGGCTTGAAAGTGATTAACTTTTAGTAATTAAGGAAAAGGATGAAAGGATCTTAATTTATAATATTTGTTAAAATGCATATTTTTATGGAACTGCATATTTTCCAGGAATACCCTGAACTCACAGCAGCAGGCAGCTCTGCTCTTCCCACCCCAGGCCTGCTCCCTCCCTTTCTCCTCCTTTACAGAGCCCCTGGCTCGCTCATCACTTCTCCTTACTCCTTTCAGCTGGACCTTGGTGTGCCCCAGGAGGACCTGCAGCTGGCCAGCTGATGACTGCTGACCTTTGGCAGGCTCTGCCTGGGGTATCAGCCTTACAGCTGGCCACAACTGCCTTCCTGGCAACCAGAGCCCTAATGAGCATGGCCAGATGGAGCTTGGGCTGGGATCCTGCTGGCTAATTGCACCTTGTGTGAGGAATGGAAGAGCTCACCCCCAGCCGTGGAGGGGTCGAGCAATGCATCCGGGCACGTGCTAGGCTCCTCCTGCAGCCAACTGGATGAGTGAAAAAAATGGACAAGTAAAACAAGGACTTCAGAGCTGTTTTTCTTGTGATCTGAGTTTTCCCTTGGGTATTAGTTTAGGTTTCAGTAGTGGCCTTCTTTTCCCTCCCTCACTTCACAGTCTTCTCACCATTCAGTCCAGGAGAGACATCCATCTACCAGGACAGGACAGGACTGCAGGAATTATTCCCCTTCCCAGATACAGCGTGATAAGTTTTCCCTTCAGTCTGCTGGTGTCCCACTTTTCTTACTCCAGGAGCTTACACATCCCAGATGCTCATGGATCTCATGCCAAACCCACTATACCAAAGAGTCCAGATACTTTCTGAAAGGTCTTTTGCTTTCTGCTGCCTGGGCCTGCTGACCAGGACCATCTAGTGCTGGAGGCTGGATGTGTTTTGAGCATTAGTAACATTTATGGACTGCCTGGCAATCTGCTGGAAGATGTTAGTGGCTATGATGCCAAAGACATTGCTGAGCTATGTTTGAAGAAGGTGATAGCGGGCATGATATACAAGGGTCAGCAAGCCCAGTGAGAGATCACAAAGGTAGCTCAATGTCTGCATTAAATCAAGTGCATCTGAATCATAGACTCTCTTAGACTCTCCGAGAGGCCTTCAAAACTGGAGCAGCAGCAGAAAATAACTGTGCAGTTTTTCTCTTTATTTCTCTGACCTTCCTCTATTAGTGTAAACTTTTTAGCTGATATTATTTTCTGCTTTAAAAATCCATACAAAATGTATGCTGAGCAAAAGGTAAAAACAGAAAAGAAGCACTAAAATCTCAAGCTCTGATTTTTTTATTTTTTTTTTTTAATAGTGCCAAATTCTACTGCTTGCACTGGGACTCAACCACCTAGCAGAGACTCCAGTACCCAGCAAAAGCTCAAGCTGGTGTGCCTGTCATACATTACAGGGAGAAAAAATGTGGATTTAATCAAGTCTGAATCCAGCCTCTTGGCTTTAATTGTTTGATTTCACACAATTTATTAAATTAAAAAATGAATAACTCTGTAATTAATGGTAAGCAAACAATGATTATAGCCTCAATTATACCTGGGTACGGTTCAGTGCAAAGACCTCATTAGCAAACGCACCACTGCTCCAGCAAGAAAACCTGCCCTGCTCCCCTCATTTCCACCTTTTAACTAACCATATATGCAATCTGTGGTCATGCATTGTTTTTGTTTGTTTGTTTGTTTTAGCATGGGAAAATATTGTTTGTTTGTTTTCCTTTCCACTTCATAATGTTTTGAGGAAATAGACAAACAGTATTATTGAATTTCAAGAGTATTTCTTTCTACAACTGCTCTTTTGGAGCATCTTCCAGTTGAGCTTATAGTACAATTCTGAATCTTGCTATCTGAGTATGTTGAAAAGCAGAGGGGGAAATGTCTCTGCTGAACATGGTGAAGGTATATAAAAAGTATATATCTGAAATCCCTTCCACAAATGCAAGGCTTACGTATAGAGCTGTGGCAAATACAGACAGCAATGACCATAGCAAAAATTCTTACATTTAGCTATTATTTCCTTGAAAAAGTAGCTTTAAAAACATCACAGGCCTGTAGAGATAGCTGGAGTGAGCCAGTCAGGCACCTGGGAGGTGGGTGCCTCTGCTCTGGTCTTCACTCATCTGATTCTCTCTTTTTGGATAATATTGACTTGCTGTTAGGAGCAGACCACCAGGCTCCATTCACCCTTGTGTATGCCTCTCAAAGATTGTCTTTCTGGTCATATGACTCCCACATTTCATTAAAGGTGTGTCTTAAGCAGCTAGGGTCCTTCTTTTCAGGCATGTGTAATGTTGTGCATTCCCCAAAGTGCAGGAAATGGCTTATCTGCAAAGCTTCTGCAAATGTGTGAGGACCATCCTCTCAGGCACCTGCAGGGGTGAGCAGTATCTAAGGAGTAAGATGAGTTCATAATCCATGCATGAAAACATAGTGTTTTGGGGGGCTTCATCCTGAACTTTAAGCATTCACTCTTGTTTCCTTGCAAAACACTAAGAGCCTGTCTACCTGGTCACAGCAGAAGGCAGGAGCTTGTCCCTCCCATAGGAGTAGCCAAGGAAGACACAACCCATGGCTGGGATGGTGTCTCATGTGCTGGGAAAGGAGGCACCTCAGTTGTCTGAAGCTTTTTGACTGCTGGAAATGTAGGTGGATTAACACTCAGTGACTGTCTCATAACTTGGGAATTACCTTTGGAAGATGTGCCTGGTGACAAGAAAAAGGGCTTCTGCAAAAGATGGAAAGGTAAGCACTGAAAGCTGAGAGGGCTGTTGTCAGATACATGGCTGCTCATAGGGTGTAAAGGACTTGTGACCCCAGGCAACTGGGAAAAAGTTTAATAACTCTAAAATCCCCCATGCTGAGCATGAAGTAGAGGAGAAACCAAGTAAACAAGGGCAAAGACAGCTGTATCCTACTGGTGTCTGAAATGCACATTTTTCACAGGGTACAAATTTCTCACATGGTTATCGCCCGGGTGAAATCCAAAAATGACTGAACTCTGAAATATGAAACTTATTATTTCTGAAATTCCTAATAAGTAGGGCAGCGAAACCTTGTTTTAGGAAACTGCGCATGAAGTAGATCTTCTCCAGCAGAAGCGGTCTGCTCCAGGGGCTCTCCTGATCACATCTGCTTGTCACAGCCCATGTCCCCACCTCTCACAGGGCTTATCTCACCTGCCAGACAGAGGGATCGGATGCACACCTTTACTCTCCCACCTCCTGACAACAAGCCTCCTTCCTCCTCCTGTACTCCCACTCCCACAGGATGCCTGTTCTATGTCCCCACTTTCTATATCCTCCCACAAATGTTGCTCCAACTTGCTGCTGGTGTGTTCTCAGCCCAAATTTCAGCACTGCTACTGCCAAAATTTGGAGGGGGGAATGTGCCGAATCCCTCGCCAGCTGCAGCAATGCCTGCAGCAACTCCGGCCCTTGGTGACGGTGGTGGCCACAGCCTTGCAGCCCACCTGCACAGTCCCTCTCTTCCCAGGCAGGGGTTTTGAAAGACCAAAGGCAGAACCAGCTTCTGTGGGAGCATTTCTGCAGCAAAACAGAAAGAGCTGGGTGTTGTGGGGGAGAGAAAATTCCAGAAGAAAAAAACCTCTGCACTCTCTCTTGCTTAACATTCATCCTAAGGGTACACATGTCTATTCTGCAGTTTATAGCACTGGCTTTTAGTGGTTAAACTGCATGTGTGGAAGTGGCTAAATTCCACATTTACAGTGGAAGATAAGAATTCTGAGAAAAATATGTATGTATTTTGCTGTACAGTCTTGCTTTAATGCATTGTTACACTAATAACATACATCCTAACATTTACATTTATAAAATAAATAGTACTATTGTTATAACTGTTATAACTCTTTATTCTCATATTTTTCAATCTATAAAATGCCTTAATTGTTCATAAATGATGAAGTCAGTTACATGAAAAAGATCGAATGCCGTTTTGGTTTCATATTTATGGAAACAAATCCTTATCTTTGTGTATATCCCCTTTTAATCAGAAATAGTGCATTATAAAGTACAGCTAGGCAGTAAGTTTATTTCTGACGTAACTCTACTGAAACCCCTGGAGTTTCACCAGGAACAGATTCAGGCCAGAAGGCCTAGAATATAGTTACAATATATTCATTTTCTCATGCCTCAGAAATGGACTGTTTATGTGCCAAGCTGTAAAGTGATATCCATGATGACTGAAGCCCGAACAACATTAAAATATCCAGATCCCCCGCTCCAAATCCTCTGGTATCCAAAACTGTTCCTTTCCTTCCAAAAGGAGGGGGTTCGGCTGCCGAGGGCAAGCGAGGGCAGAGCACGGCCCAGCCATGGGCAGCGCTGGCTGGCGCGGCCTGCTGGCGCCTGCCGCCCGGCTTGGTGGGCTTGGCAGGCTTGGCCTCCCTGCTCCACTGCCCCTCACACAGCCACCCCAAAACCTGGCCTGAGCACCTGAATCTTGCTTGAAATGACAAGTGATGTGGAAAATTGTTTTTCACTGCAATTGCAGTAGTTCACACAACAAGCTGGTGCACTTGAGAGCCAGGGCCTGCTCTTGGTTCACATATGCTGGAATACCAAGTACAGTCATGTTTGCTGTTTTATTTGGCTAGGCTTTCCACAAGTACAAGCTTGAAACTGCACTCGCAATAACTGCAGTAATTTTTGAATGGTCTTCAATGTCAGGCAGCCCCTACTGAGTACCAGGACAGGTAGAAAATGCAAAGAATTCATGAAGAACTCTTGTTTTGGAGACTAGTTTTTTTGTTGTTGTTGTTGTTTGTTTGTTTAATTCCATCCCTCTGTGTAGGTAAGAACAGAGTGTAGTCAGAGGGAAAGTTTTGCTGAATGTATGATAAAACCATTCACTTTTTTAAAAGACTTTTTAGAACCATTAAAAAGAAATCAGCGTATGAGATCTTAAAGGAAGATGTAGACAAGCCTCATTTTCTTTGTCCTTTTGAAACAATGAAGCTGGAGTCCTGCATTCAGCTCCCTTATGGGCAGGGATGCCACCCACTAGCTCAGGCTGACCAAGACATTGTCCAACCTAGCCTTGAACACCTCCACAACTTCTCTGGGCAACCTGTTTCAGTGCACTGGCAGAGGTTTCCCAGAGAAGCAGTGGATGTCCCACCCTCTGAGGGAATAATTTCCTCCTAATATCTAATCTAAATCTCCCCTCTTTTACTTTAAAACCATTCCTTCTTGTCCTGTTATTATCTGCCTGAGCAAAAGCTTGCTCTTCATCTTTTTTATAAGCCCCCTTTAAGTTGCAATTAGGTCTCCCTGGAGCCTTCTCTTCTCATTCTCCAAGCTGAACGCCCCCAGCTCTTTCAGCCTTTCTTCATAGGAGAGGTGCTTCAGCCTTCTGACTGTCTTTTTGGCCCTCCTCTGGACATGCTTTATCAGATTCACATCCTTCTTGTGCTGGGGGCTCTAGACCTAGATGCAGCACTCCAAGCGGGACCTCAAAAGGGCAGAGCAGAGGGGGACAATCACCTCCCTCAGCCTGCTGGCCACTCCTCTGTTGATGCAGCGCATGATGCAGTTGGCCTCCTGGGCTCGTGTCAAGCTTTTCCTTCCAACCAGAACTAGGTGTCCTTGCCCATGGCAGAGGGGTTGGAACTGAGTGGTTTTTAAGGTCTCTTCCAACTCAAAGCATTCTGTGATTCTGTGATTAGATGAAACACCTATGCACGGGCATATTTATACATGCAAGTTTTAGCAAGTTCAAGGCTTAAAAATAGAGGAGAGGTCTTTCTTTATGACTACAGTGATTTGGAGGAGGAAGAAAAGCAGTATATAGGGATCACCAGATTATTTATATGAACTGACATAGGACACCTCTGGTGGAGATTGGTCACTCTATGCCTGACTCTTCAATGCCCAATTCATTATTATGATAAATAATCCTGGCATGTCGGGAGCCAGCGACCAGAGCACCTCTGGCAAAACCTTCATACAGCAGCAACCTTATCATACTGCTGTGGGCAATTGTCTTGGAAAGCTCACTGGAGGAGCTAGGGGCACATGGCAGGCCCCTGAGCTAGGAGATGTTCTGTATGTTTTAGGCACATGAAGGGCTCCATTTGATTTGTATCTTGAAAGTTGCTTGGCCTAAAGCTGTGGGCAACACCTACAGCTCTTTGGCTAATTCCAGAAAGAAATATGCCTGGTGAATATTTTGTGTTTTATGGATGATTTTAGGTTCCTGTTTCTTGTTTCCTTGAGAAAAAAGGAGAAAAGCAGTCCACAACCCAGTTGAAAACATGGGTTATGTGGGTTATGTGAGAGAATTAGAGCAGCAGATGCTCTACATCAGATTATTTGGAAAATCCTATTTTTCAAAATGTTGCAGCACAGAATTTTCAATATGTGACTTTTAGTTTTTATTTTTTTTTTAACCAACCGTGTTATTTAAAGCCTTGAAATCTATCAGACTGGCACACTTTTCAAAATCCTACAGCAGGCAAAGTTTCCAACCCTCCAGTGGGATTATATGTTCAAATATATTTGAGAATCAGACTCTAGATCCACAATGGGGATTTAGAGATCCCCAATGCCAAGTGTGTTGCATAACTTTACAGAACATTGTAAATAAGGGAAATTTAGAGTGTACACAGAGGCTCCTGATCTCCCCGTGTAGTGTCTGGGAACACATTATGTAAAGCAGGACTCTGCCTAAGTACAAGAACACGATGAAGCACATGTCTTAACTTAAACGTCTTAATCTGGCTGGAATACAATGTCTTCCCCCAGTCAAGATTTGTATTTCTTTCATCTGCCTGAGCCCTTCATTTCATGGTCTAGGCAGGAATCAATATTTCATGTGACCAGCAAAAGGTGTGTGTGTGTAGTTTCTCCCCTTCTTTTAAACAGGTTACTACTTAACAGCTCTCACCCGTGGTACGTAAAACAAGTCACGGCCCTTTCCTGCCTGTATCAGATGTAGTGCCTTAATTAGGAGGGGAGAGGGTGTCAACAGCAGTGACAGGGAGATCTCAAACCAGCACTGCTGCCTTCCAGTGACTTTGGCCTCCTTGCTTTGTAGAGGAGGTCTCCTTGCCAGACCTGATTCCCCTGGGGCAAGCTGGAGTTCTAGGATGACCGTGGCCTGATAAATATCAAGCATATATACTGGAACAGTGATGCATGACAACTTATTCTCTGCCTTTGCCTAGTATTGGAGGAGGTATCTTTCCAACAGTGACCAGTGGTGTTTGCCTATTACACGTAGCATTTGCTGCTGCAGCCCAGACCACTGAATGAGAAATGCAGACAGAAAAATCTGTGTTACTTCCAGGTATTTGTAGTGTCTGCTGTTGAATCAAATTGTGGCTATATGAGAAGCAGATCAATGAACTGAGGGTAAAGTGGTATCAGTGGTTGGCTCGGGCAGACACGCTGGAGCACATTGTGTTATGTCTGCTACACCACTGGGAGAATGCAGCTGCAGGCTGGAGTGCTGCTGGGGCTTGCTGTAAGGACTGGGGTGTGCCCTGTGATCCTGAAGCAGAGCACAGCATGCATCAGTCTTTTCCCAGTGTTCAAGCTGCTTTGAACACCCTCAGGATAAACATGTGTGGGCAGCTGTTCACAGGGTATAGCTGAAGGGAACAGCAATGTCCAGGCAGAGCGTTTGTCCTCTCTCTGCACCACACAGATAATTTGGCATGATTCCCTGTATGCCTGTATTTTCCTGGTGCCAGAAGTTGTCTTTTTATTATTATTATTATTATTATTTATTTAGCCTGTATCCTTTAAAATCCTGTGATGCAATGATGAAGAGACTCAAAGCAATGGCAGTCACCCACATCAGATTCCTGGCATGCTCAAGGATGCTAACGCAGCGTGGTTCCTCTTGCAGTACACAGGATGCTTCAGATGCTTGTAACTGCCTACCCTGTTTCTACCTGCATATCTATCTCCTTGGAGGAAAAACTGTTTGAAAAGTGTACGCTGCCTTAATAAATCCATCTTCCATTACTAACTCCTGATAAAAAGCCAGGCTTCTGTTCACACCTTTCAGAAGCTGTTGTGATGTGGAGTGGCAGCAAAATGCCCAGAACAATTTTCTGTCTGAGTCACTGAGGAAACAGTTTAATGAATGTGGATGTTGTCCTCGTGTTTTAACTGAGCCCTTACTTCTGCTGTTCTCAGTCTTCTCAATTATTAATAATACTGATACACCAAATGGCGCCATCTCTCCAAATTATGGTTCCATTCACGGTCTTATTTTGAAATTTTGGATCTCATTGGGTGGAAATGTCCCTTTATCTCATTCTCACATTTTCCAGGACTTTGTTCTGCAAGCATTAGGAATTACACTGGAGTAAAGAAGGGCAGAACCAAGTTCATTACATGGATCCATTCTCATTAGGAAATGTCAGCATCTACAAATAACAGTCAACCCCCCAGATGACAGGAATATTTGAAAGAACAACCAGCAACAAAAAAATCCCACCAACCTTGGCTGTTTATATATATATACACTACAAAAAGGAAAACAGTTAATAAGGGACACTTTTCAGGGAACTAAAATCACAGGTTTTTTTTGACTGGTGAATTAAAGGGCATTTGGAGTCCAATCCCATCTCCAGATTGTTCTAACCATCTGGCTTGCTGTGGCCCATTGAACTATAATTGACCAATTTAAGAATTCATATTTGCAATTTCAATCATTGCCTTGGTAAATCTCTGGCCAGTTCTTCTGATATTGTCATCCACAACTTGACTTTGCACCCAAACTTCCAAAAATTGTCTTTTCCCATGCCCTTTACATTTACTGATTTCATGCCAGGCTATTAAATCATCATCTTGGTAACAGATAGAGCAGTTATCCACAATAAAATTGCCTAAATAAGAGCTCTTTTAGCTAACCTTTTCCTGGACTGTGTAGTAGTAGCACAAGGTAAATCATGCCACACTTTACAGGTGACACTGTTGCCCAAAGGGTAAAAGGGCTACACAAAGTGGATATGAACACAGGCTGAAGTGGCCACTTGTTTCTTTCAGGGAGGTGGGTGATGTGGGGGTTTCTGTGGTTGGCATTCAGGGTCACCAGAGAGAGTGCAGCAATGTTGAGATGAGACACTGTGCTGTTAGGAGAGCAGGCTTTCAGGAGTGTCCTTGTGGAAACTGAGATACTGGTAAATGCTGGTGCCCTCAGGGTTATCAGCAGCTGGATTGTTATTCTGAAAAATCTAATTTTGGGTCTTAGATTATTCAAAGGAAGGATTTTCCTATCTCCTGTAGGGATTTAGTCCTTGGATCTTGCCTCTACTTACAGACAGATGAATGTCTTAGAAAATCTGTAAGACCTCAGCTCAATAAGATATCATGGTCAGCTTCTATTGGCATGCACTCCCTGATGAAGCTTGCATTATACATCCAGGTGCGTGGTTGTGTGTTTTGGGCTACAGATGGCAATCATTTCTTCTATTTTTTGTGCTGATCATTGTAATGAAGATTTGGTCTTTGATTGTGCCTTTAAGAGATAATCAGCACCTAATAAATAAGAGCATTTTAAAAGTGCTAAAAAGCACAGTTAGTCATATGCTGGTTGCATAAGTGTAATTTTGCTACCTTTTTTAGAGTATCTTAAAATCTGTACATAAGGGTTTCTGTAATAATTTGCTATTGTATCTGGTTTTATGCTGGTAAACTTTCAGCAGAATAATTTATGACGCTATGTGCCATCTGCTGTGAGCTGTCATAAAATTAATTTATTCTGCCTAGTTATGGATATTGTCTTCTGTATGAAGTTGGTTTCTGGAGTGCTTTCTTCTAACAAGAGGCAGGTGGTGCTTCCACCATCCAGGTAGTGGATTTCAGATAGGGATGTCTTTAGAGGATTTCAGGATTTAGTTGCAATATATAACAGGTTGCCATTTCATGAACAAATAGTTCTCCAGGCACAAACCCTAATCACCTGTGATTTTCTTAGAAACACCACAAATTCCTCAGCTTAAAAATACAATGTATGGTGACTGCAGGTGTCCTGGAGAGCAAGCAGTGCCCTCTGCCTGTTGCAGTGGCATCGGGGTGAGTCTGTGGGACAGAAAGGAGGAGGCTGATGCTGCAGCAGTACCAGGCAGCACATGTGCACATGCTGTAGGTAGGTATGTGTGCGCAGCACATAGGTCACCCTGGGGGCAGCGCTGCTTTGGTGGCTGCCAAGGGGACACCTTCCAGGGGATTGGGACATGGCAGCAAGGGTGCTCCCAGGCTCCCAGGTGACACACTGACAGGGAACAAAGGCACGTGCAGCCCTGAGAGACATCGGGTGCAGCAACACATTGATGACAGTGTGCTGTGGTCTCGCGCTGCTTGTGCTGGTTGCCGTTTTTCATCCTTCCTGTCGGTTCTTCTCCAAGCAGCTGCTGGAAGGCACCACACAAGTGTTTAAAGTAAATCAAGTATTTTTGGCAATAAAAACATTTGTTTTGCTGAAGTTTTAATGAAAGAATTTCTTATTTCTTTTGGCCATATGTCTCTGATTTCAGTCTGTTAGTAAGACTAAGCACTGCTTGTTGTGTTTGTGTTGTGTTGCTGTGTTGCAAATAACAGAGGGAAATGCCCATTACACAAAGCAAAACACATGTAAAATGCAGAGAGCTATTTTGTTTACTACAGAGGTTGCCTTTGTTTTAACAAATCTTCCTTTCCATATTGTTTGGGAAACTGCCAGGTAGCCCAGTGACATGCAGGGGCCTCTGAAGAAGGAGCAGGAGCACAGCGGCAGTGCCTGCCAGAGGGGGCAATAATTGTTCTGCCCAGTAAGTGAGCAAAGGAGGTATTTTCCCAGCTTCGTCAAAAGCAGAATTAATTTGACATTAAGCAGTTGGTATCTTAATTAGGAATAAGGCCTGAGGAGAAGAACACCTCCCTGGAGGTGTCGATGACCAGGTTGGACAAGGGCAAACTGGTCTAGTGGGTGGCATCGCTGCCTGGCAGAGGATTGGAACCAGATGGTCTTTTAGGTCCCTTCCAACCCAAGCATTTCTGTGATTGTATGATTCTGAATTGGAGACTGAAGCCCAGCCTCCCACTTGAAGCAGAGCAAGATGAGAGTAACCAAGCTGGGAGGTACAAGCCATTCTCCCCACATAAAAGCGGGAGGAATTCAATGTCCTGCACATCTCCTGGGGTGTTCAGATCTTCGGCCAAGCCTCAGTGCCTCTGGAAGCTTCACTAGAGAAGCCCTGCAGGCACCTGCACTGTATAACTTATTCACAAGTGATCTGTACCGGCAAAGAAACAGTATTTATTGATGTTAACAAATAAGGATAGTAAAAATAAGGCCTGGCTGTACGAATTGCAGGAAGATTTCATGAGACTCAGTGACTGTGTGTTACAATGGCAGATGGAAGTCGGTTTTGATAAATGGAAAATGAGGCACACAGGGAAAAAACACCCCTAACTTCACACATAAAATCATGGGTTGTCTTACCATTTACCACTTGGGGAAGAGATCTGAGAGTTGTAATAAATGGTTTTCTGCAAAATTCAGCTCAATTCTCAGAGTGGTCAGAAAGGCAAATTAGATTTTATGTATTATAGAGCAGGAGATAATGAAGAGTCAGAAAATATCATTATGCTATTATGCAAATCCCAGTGTGCCATCAGACTGCATAGGCACCTCCAGTAATCCCATCTGAAAACTTATGTAGCAGAATGGGAAAAGATTCATGGAAAGGCAACAAAATGTGATCAAAGATTCCCAAACGGCTTACTCTACTACAAGCAAGGTAGCTTGCAGGGTAACCTAGAACTTTTGTTTAATTTTTAATTCTTACCATTTTTCTAACATCAGAAGAGTGATAACTCAAGGAAAATGTGGTTCTACATCAAAAGCCCTAGATAAAAGATAAAGTGTCTAGAATGGCACAGGAAGGTATAGAGGGAAGGATTGTTTAATGTCTGCTCTAGCAGGACAACCAGAGGGCACCAAATTAATTATTTAATAAATAATAAAAAAAAAAAAAAACGTAAGTTCAAGCTTTTTACACTTAATGAGCAATTCCCTTCTGTTCTGAATATACTGTGTAACTCTGCTGCAGGACAGGTGGACGCTGAAAAGAACTGGCTTCAAAAAAACTCTAGAAAAATTAACAAAAGAGAAACTCATCAAGGGCTCCCAAATATAGTGACACCAATTTTTGGTTCAAGAAGCTTCTGAGGAATCTCCAAGTTGCTGGAAGCTGGAAGAGCGTTGCGGAGGGACCTCAGTGCAATGCTTGCCCCATTGTTTGCTCTTCAGAGGTGGATTACAGGTCTCCCCAGCCCTCTGGTTGCACCCTGTGTGCTCCCTCTTTCTCTCTTTATGTTCTGTTCTCTTGAAACCAACGGAAGACCTATCACTGGATGTTTTTATGGCCAGGTAGCATGCTATTTCTTAGAATTATATCCATAGCAGTTGTTGATTCAATAATGTCTCCGTGTTACAGAAAATGTGCAGACATAGTTCTTTGTCTTAGTTATTGCCCATTGGCTTCACACAGTCTATCAGTTTCCTTGGCTTCTGTGCTCTAATCGCTGGCAGTTACTACTTTGGCAATAAGCATTTTTTGTGCTATTTGTCAGCTAGATTGTTGCATTATGCAGCATTTAAAATGTAGGCTTCTTATCTGGCCTATTCATCTAGGTTCCTTCTGTAGTGAATAATAATAATAAAAAAAAAATAGTCATTTCCCACAAACAACTTTATTCTGAGGCAGGGGAGATGTAATAACCCAATATATTTTCTTCAGTGACAAGTTGGGAACAGTACATTCCTACAAAGGAAAGAAGAAACCGTGGTACTTCCTATGGGGAAGGTGAAAATTTTTATGCTGCTTCCATGGACCTAGCAGAAAATCTGCAAAGCTGGGGTAGGAATAAAGCCTGGCATTAGAGAGGGGAGAAGGGTGGAGGAGGATGATTAGAAAATTCTTCTAGTGTCTTCACTGAAAAAAAAAAAAAAAAAAAAGAAACTATTATATTGCATCACTAACCTTTACACAGATGAGATGAATCACCCTTTGGAGATAATTGTCTCTCCATTAACTGCAGAGGTTTACACTTGGATTAGACCAGAAACCTCAATTTCGGACAGCTAATGTTAGCTGTGATGAGTGTCACTTTCACTGACACTGGCCTCTGAAAACAAAGTCAGGTGTTCTGACTGACTCCTGAGTCACTTCAGCCACTTCAATAGTTACTGTTACAGTCAGAAATCTGACAAATCTTCATCTAGCCTGACATTTGGAAGCGTCCTTTTTTTCCTCTTGTTACTCCAGCTTTAAGGATTGCTATCTTTGATTCCTGGCTTACAGAGCAAATTTGTGTTGATTGCACTACTCTCCATAGTAAGACAGATCAGTATTACCCCTGAGTAGCTGAATAATAAGCTGAGTGAGCTACATAATTAACTAACAGCAAGATGAGTGCTTCAAAACCATGGCTCTGAGGTGTACTCATCGTTATGCAGATAGCTGCTAAAGGTTCCTTAATTCAGCAAAGAATCTGATTGGAAACTCTTCAGCATCTCATGAAAGTCACTTGGCCCTATATATAAATATATATATGTATATTTATTGACTGTCCAGAAATGGAGAAATAAAATGTCTCTACAGCTAGTAGATGCAGCAGCTAAATCTAATGATCTGTGACTGTCTGGGTGTCACTCTGAGGAAGGCAGTACCAGGCAGTGGTAGAGACCACGAGCATCATTGAGAAAATCACAGCTACAGGGAAACCCACTTTGATGCCTGTTTTTGGCAACTTTCCCCCTGAAAGCAGAGCAGCTGCTGCAGTGTGAAAGTCCTTACTTGCATCAAACTGCAACTACACCTGGTTCACGTGGCTCCTTTCAGCAAGGCACAAAGGTTCGTGCTTAATGTTTCATTTACTTCTAGTGTTTAGCACTCCTTTGCGGTATTGCTCATCAGCACAAGTATGAACTGAGGAGCAGCTGGTGAGGTATGATCAGACGTTGACTGTGTGCAGCCCACTGATCATACTAAGCAATTCTTATATTACCAGAGAATTCTTAACCAGGTAAGAATATTGCTGCTGCTATTCACCATTTGGAGGGCACAGAGGGTTTGCTTATTGGTGTAATGGCAAATAGAGCCTTTTTTGAACTGTCCATTCACTGTGAAATGTGTGGAAATGTTCTGAATAAGCATCACATACGTCTGTGCACATCTGCATTTTTAATGCTAGCAGAAAGCCAACTCTAGCAGTGGTAGGGACAGCCAAAGATGCTACGCACATCGTTAAACACTAGGCGTCTCCCTTGGTGTATGTATTCAGCTCGGAACTGTAGGGTGTCACGGTGCAAAGGAAATGGAGCAGTTGTGCAAGCCAGTTCGTAAATCTATGCAAAATATGTGTAACAATAACTAGATGTGTCCATTCAACAAACTTCCGAGCTTGCTGTGCATATAGATGAATCAAATGTAATGTGTCTGGGATCGAATTAATGATATTGCAATATTTGGTGCAAAACAAAACAGTGGAGATAAATACTGCTACATAAGAAGTTGCCAGCACCCACCTGTTAGTCTGAGTTAATTGATGCTCAGGTCCCCTTCCTGTAAAAGTGCTCCAAGAGGTGGACCTGGCTAAGTTTGAATGCTGCAGCTGGCTGAGGAGATTGTACATGCAGGAAATGTATGTGGGCAAGTGTCAGTGCTCAGCTGAAAGAAAACTCATGTGAAGGAAGTAGAGTGTATTTCTCCCATGGTAGAGTTGTAATAGCATGGTGATAGTGTGGGGCTAGTCAGAGGAAAATTAGGTGGCAAAACTGGGGAAATCAGGAGTAGATTTGGGATATGAGAAAAAATGGGAGTTTTTCTAAGAGTATTCTGATTTGAGGTGCATTCACCCTTAGCACTAAATTGTCCACAGCTACCTTACCATACAGTGTGGGGCTCTTCCCACACTGTTCCTTTTTTTTTTTTTTTTTTGCTAGGCCTCTTGCCTTGTTTCTACCAAAACCTGCTACTAGACAAGTGGATTGTCCTCCCAACATTGCAAAATAATTTACTTATATATAGAAAAAAAGTATTACTGGAGAAGATTTAATGAAATGTGAGAAAAGTCATAAATACGACTCCCCTTTCTGTAGCATTGCACTGGCTGCTCTCAGTAATTCAGAAGTTACACTTTGTGTTTGTCTTTTTCATTTCTTTCATCGTGACAGAACTATTTGAGAAGTGACTCCTGGAATAAAGTTTTTACTTGGATCAGTTTAAAAACAAATCCTAGTCTCCCAGCTAGACTATTACAAGTGCAATAGTTGGTCTGTCAAAACAAAAAGGCTGGGAAAGACTTCACGCTTAACACAGAGTTTCCTTGAAATAATCAGGAGCCTGCAGATCTATAAAACATACCCACTTTGTTGAAACTTGTTGAGAAATGCAGGTGTGGAGGCACTGCTAACAGTGGCTACAGTAGAGAAAGTAGCAGCAGCAGGTCAGGAGAGGTGATCCTTCTGCTCTGCTCAGCACTGGTGAGGCCACACCTGGAGTGCTGTGCCCAGTTCTGGGTCCCCCAATACAAGAGAGATTTGGACATACTGGAGAGAGTCCAGCAGAGGGCCGCCAAGGTGACAAAGGGACTGGAGCACTTCTCCTATGAGGAGAGGATGAGAGAGCTGGGACTACTGAGCCTGAAGGAGTCTCACAAGGGATCTTGTCAATGTGTATAAATACCTGAGGGGAGGGTGCAAAAAGGACAGAGCCTGGCTCTTATCAGTGGTGCCCAGTGCCAGGCCAAGAGGCAATGGCCACAAACTGGAACACAGAAGGTTCCCTTTTCCTCAACACCAGGCAGCACGTCTTTTCTGTGCAGGTGACAGAGCAGTGGCACAGGCTGCCCGGAGAGGCTGTGGAGTCTCCTTCTTGGAGACCTTCAAAACCCTCCAGGACATGGCCCTGGGCAGCCTGCTCTGTGTGGCCCTGCTTGTGCAGGGCTTGGGCCTGGCGGGCCCCAGAGGCCCTGCCAGCCTCAGCCACTCAGTTCACTGGTGAACTGTAAATTTGACTAACGAAGAAACTTTCTCTAGCACTGGGACGTGTTTGGGTGTTACTTTCTTGCAGACAGAACCCAACCTGATGTAAGTCTCAGAGAAAGACAGGAGGAAGGAAGAGAAGAGGTATTCATCTACTCTTTACTCATCTACTCAGCTGTTTATAGTTTAGCCAAAAGTAAGTGCAACTGCTGAGCCTTTCAGTCACATGAGTTGATAATAATAAAACTAACTGTAAGAAAACAAATTAAAGCAGAATGGGGATTAAATTCCTATAGTTTTGTTTTTTGATTGTTTGTTTGTTGGCTGCTCCTTATAGACATCTTTCCTTTTGTCACCTTTTTAATTTACCCCAAATTAATGCAGGTTTCTAAATTTCAAAACTGGTTACGTTTTGCTATGAATTTTGGTATCACAAATTCCTACATTGGAAGATTGATGGATTTATTTTTGTGCATCTCTGTCTGTAACCAAAAATCAAAAGCAATTGTTCATCTTCCGGACTACAGCTATTTTAAAATACTAGCCCAGTGCTACTGGTGGCAGCATAGACTTCTGTTATTAACACTCACAGACTGGATTTCGGTAGTCTGCTCTTGGATATAACACAGACTAAAACAATTGCTAAGGATAGCCCTGAGCTCTCAAATTTCTTTTAGAATTATTGCATATTGTTATGTTGGGAATTACATGAAACGTTTCCGAATGTTTCAGAACAGACAACTGCATCAACAGGAACCTTCCTGCAAATCAGATCATGTGTAAGGCGTATTAGTCATCTCAGCTACGCAGGTAGAAATTTTAGACTAGGGAATTCAACACAGGCAGCTTGCTTGCTTATTTATTTATTTATTTATTACATGAAGCTGTGCATGAGCAGAGCAGCAAGAAAACAAAAGATACTGCTTACTCCAACCTAGTCAGTCATTTAGGCTCTCTGTTCAGTCAGGGGCTCTGCTTGTAAGCCCTTTCACAGGGCGCATTATCCTGTTTTAAGATAGATGTCAGAGACAGGTGGAATGAATCACATTCTAGGGATGCCTCTAACTCACCACTGACCAAAGAAACAGTCGGCTTAAGCTCTGCAGATTGCTTTTAGACAGCTGGAGGTAGAGGCAATGAATCCATCAAGCATATATCTAAATCTTTTTGCTGGTTCAGAGCACCAGATTACATTTCCTTCATGGAGAAGTGGGGTGAGCTTGGGCCTGCTGGCAAGACTGTCTGAACGCATCCCTAATTCATCTTGACCTTCTCCTGGTTAAGCGTAATGGATTGTGTTTCTCACAAGACATGTATCATAGCATGCAGCACATTCTTACATTCTTGCAAACCATTCCTGAATGCTCTCTTCTTTTGAAACCTGTAGTTTTGTTTTCTTTAACGCTAGACACAGAAATGGTTTTACTAATGCTTATGCAGGGACAGTACTACTTCTAGCTGATAATCCTCTGCTTATATATGCACAAATTCCCTTAGCTCTTCTAGACACAATTCTGCATTAGAAGACTGCTTGGTCCCACCTTTTTTTTTTTTTCAATCTCATACTTTTTAACATAGCTGCTACTTTCTGAAACAGTCTCTCATCTTGTAATGAAATACATCTTGTATGCACACAATAACTATTTTTAATTCTGTAATTATACTTAAAATCCTGTATTATTTCAAGCACAGGCAAAAACAACCTTCTTCTTGTGTGGAATTTTTTATTCTAAAAACCTTGTTTGCTTATAAGATCTTAGATTTCATATAGAACTCTAAAATCTCTAAAATCAGTAGCTGAATAAACAGTTTCTTATCCAGCAAATGTGGCATATATTTTTGTGCCTTCTGCAAGAGTTCCCAAAGGTCAGGTTTGTCACATTGGCTGTGACAAATCTGTACAAAAGGTACAACACATAGGACTAAGAGGTCTGCAGTATTATTCACCAAGGAACTGCAGACAGGTTTTTATGTCATTGCTTCCACTCATGTGCGTTCACTGACCTTTCATCTATGATTTCTCACTGTAGAAGGAGAAGAGGAAAATGCAACCTGGTGAGTTTTTCACTTTGTCAAGGGATATAAAATCATTAAATCCCCAATAAACTGCCAGTCAGATCAAATGGCACAAATAGAAAAACTATGGCTAGAACAGCAGATCCATCAACTTCCGTAAGTAAATGACACTGACCCTCAATGTCTATTATCATCAGTTTTTACATCTGAATCTTTGGCATAGGTGAACATAATGCAACAGCTTGTAAAAATCACAACACCCCTTTGGTTACTGTAGTACGGAGACAGAAAAGACTTCTTGGATCTCCTAGTTTGATTTGCTGCCAGTGCAGGGAAGCACAGGGAAGCCCCAAGGGTAAATGTGAGCAATAAAAGTCACTAAGTTGCCTGAAGGAATGTCAGCCTGTGTCATGAAACAGTAAACTCCATGTAGTGAAACAGCAAATGTCAGAAGACCAGTCAGTTAAAATGTGATGCACAAGTACCTTCAGACCTGCATGTGGTAAATAAATGTTGTCCTTCCTGCACTACTTTTAGGGCCTAATTCAGCAGTGCCGATGTGGAAATGCCTTACTGCATATCAGGACCAAAGGCATTGAAATCACAAACAGTAAGACTGTTTATAAAAAAATGCAACGATAGTTTTAAGAGACACAGATTACTCTGTGATGAAGTGGCTATATGTTTTATTGATCAGTAGGGGGCATGAAAAGTAACCCTTAAGGAGTTTTTTCTCCCTGCTTCTACTTCACATTTGTTAACGGTTATATTTTACTTGTATTTGTCTTTCATCTTATTTTTAAATGCTGGCAAAGACTGGAGTGTTAATATTAGTGTGCATAAATAATTTATTGAATAATAATATATGAAAATGAATTTGATATGCTTCTCTATATGAATGACATTCTATTATTGAAATTTATTAATCAGCACATTCCACTCCAGCAAACCTAAATTTTTTGAGGAAGAGGAGGGGAGGAGGTGGAGAGGCAGTCTGGAAAAATGCAGTACAGTGGGCTGACTAAATCTGAATAGTATTTGGTCTCTGAAAACGCACAAATATCAGTGTAACTCAAATCATACTGATGAGATAACAGTTTTATGTAGTCATAATGACAAGTTATATACCGCCAATATTAACAGCAATGTCTGTTTGAGAAAACAGCTTTAAAATAGGTACATACAATTTTATTAAGTATAAAAAGACACTGGGCAGAGCACAATACAATATATTTCATCTTTAATTCTGGCAGTGCTCAAGCTCCACTGTCTTAATTCATATTGTCACCAACAGCCACTGGATAGAATTACTTTTCTGTATAAAATGAGCTTTTTCTGCATGTCTTCATGATGTCTGGCTTTAAAAATACAGTAATTTCTTTTCAATTGCTACTTACACTAATAAAACACTGTCAAGACTGGTGGCCAGCCTCCATCTGTTTTTTAACATACATATGATACTGCCCATTACCCCTGCTTTGCTTTGCCTCCCTCTGAGAGTAGATCCTTCAAAATAAAATCTGTTGCTGACTTTTTTCCAAGTTTAGAACAAAAACACTTGTTCAGACTATTTCTACTTTCCTTGCATTGCTAAAATTTCACTAACATCAGCTAGAGTTTTCAATATGCAAGGGCTGTAGGGCTCTGCCCTAAGCTCTTTTTCTTCCCCTTGCATTTCCTAATGTAGCACAGAAGGCATGCTTTAAATGATCATTTATTAGAATATGGGGATTCCACTTTCTTAATTTCTTGAAAGTAGATGACATTTAAAGCCTTCCAGCTTTGACTATTTTCTTTGGAAAAGCAGACATGTAAACTTAAGAACTTAATTATGTGTTTTGTTTGTGCATTCCAATTTGGTTTGATTAAAAAAAAAAAAAGTCAGAACCATTAACTTCAAATTGATTTAAACAATAACGTGAAGGTTTTAAAAGAAACAACTTACACTTCCTCCTCTCTAAAATATATTAACATTAGACTGGAAAATAAATTAAATAATACAAAAAAAGCTTAGATTATGCTATCACAGGAATATCTGCCAAACAAAGCTTGGTCTTTTGCTAACATTAGCTTACTACATTTGCAATACATGCTAAGCAAAGACCCTACTTCTCTAACAGGTACATTCAGACAATATATATTTTATGGAATAAATATATAATATATCCAGTTATAGATTTCTGAATAGTAGCTATAATAGATACAAGCAATGCCTACATTTAAAAATACAGTTCTAGGATTCCCTAACTTTACTACTAATAAAATTAAAATTGACCTAAAACTTTCTCACTCTGTTGATGCATAATAAAATATATGGAAACACCAAGAGTAAAAAGCTAATTGCTTCTACAAATGGAATACTTTATAAATATAGTAAATTGCTATTTTCAGAGGGAAAATTGAAAATTATAAACAGGAAGTTAGGTTAAAACTGCTCTACAATATAAATTACAAAGTGGCTATGAAGCGCAACGTGTGAGTTTGATGTCTGTGGCAAAATTCTGAAATGATGTAGTTTATTTCTGGAGATAACTGTAAAGAAAGATTTTGTCCCCCAAAGCAGCCAATCTTGATCTCCTTAAACCAAAACTTTCACTGACTAGAGAAAGCCAACTGGCCAATTTGTAAGAGTAAGGAGTGCAAGATTAGAATAAACAGAATTATTTGGAAGCCCTGGACTTCTCTGTCTCATATTGTTTACTTACCATGCTGTTCTCATTAGGCATAGAGTCACAGAAGTAGTATGTACCTGTGACTGCCATGTTCTGAAAAGCCTTATAATGAAAGTACCCTCTATATGGCTGTCTTAACTACATTATTCTTGAACTGTACATTCTCCAGATGAATTCTATTTTGTGTTCCTGTAGTTGTTCCCTTTTGCTGGAATACTGAAGTACAGCTCTGGTTGCTTGATTACTGCACTCTTGATCGAGGCTTTTTTTTTCTTGAGAATAACCTAGAATTAAAGAAACACATTTCTCAGAGCAAGCACAAGGAATTGAGGAATTAAATTGCTGGCTGTTTCTGCCTGCCTTCCTTCCCTTTCAGTTAAAAAAAAAAAAAAAAAAAGTAAAATCAGTAAAAATATCTTACTTGCTAAAAAAATATTTAAGTAATTGGAAATCTCACACTTTATGTGAGACTGTGCAGTTTTGGCTCCTGCAATGGGCCTATTTTATACAGAAACCCAAAATTTACATCACTAAACGCTACTATTTATAGCTCCTTCCTGAGTTAGGGCCCTGAAGTAGTATTGAGATCCCACTCAGAATCTTCATAGACACTTCAGCGTCTGTTTGCATCAACAAAACGAATTCTAACAGTCACAGAACAGCCTGTCTACATGGTTGTTTGTTTTCCCCCCTAAATATCAGCAGAGGTCAGTGTCACCATGAGTAACACCACCACCATCTCTTGGAGCTTCAGTTTCTCATCATTTAATCATAGAATGGTTTGGGTTGGAAGGTACCTTAAATATCATTCAATTTTAACCCCCTTGCCATGGACACTTTCCACTAGACCAGGTTACTCAAACCTGTATCCAATCTGGCCTTGAATACTTCTCAGGATGGGGTATCCACAACTTCTCTAGGCAACCTGCTCCCACGCCTTATCACCTTCAGAATAAAGAATTTCTTCCTAATATCTAATTAAATCTACCTTTCTTTAGTTTAAAGACATTACTCCCTGTCCTATCACTACACTCCCTGACAGAATCCCTCCCCAGCTTTCCCGTAGGCCTCCTTTAGGTACTGGAAGGCCGCTATAAGGTCTCTCTGGAGCCTTCTTTTCTTCACGCCAAACAATCCCAGCTCCCTCAGCCTGTCTTCACAGGTGAGGTGCTCCAGCCCTTTGATCATTCTTGTGGCCCTCCTCTAGAGTCTTTCTAGTATGTCCATGTCCTTCTTGTGCTGGGAGCCCCAGAGCTGAATGTAGTACTCCAGGTGATATTTCATGAGAGCAGAGCAGATGGAGAGAATCACTTCCCTTGACCTGCTGGCCGCAATTCTTTTGATGCAGCCCAGGATACAACTGGCTTTCTGGGCTGCAAGCACACATTAGCAAGAACACATGTTGAGCTTTTCATTAACAAGCAGTTTAGGGATTTTATGAGTTACCTGTAGACTACTGCTGACACAACTGATACAAATGTCCTGTTTAGGGAACAGCTGGTATAAGATGTGGAAGATTAGGATTTAAGTCCTTGCTTTACCACGTGCTTCCTATTTGATTTCATTTGGGAAAACTGAGCAGATCTGTAAATGTGTTCATGACACAAGCTCTCACTGATTTCAGAAACCATGCATCTATGGAGAATCTGGGTTTTGATGTGTCTGAACCTCACAAGCTACCTGTTTTGACTACCCTGGAAAACGTGCAAGCCTTTTGGAAGCTACTGTAATACTGAACGTCAGTCATGAATAAATACTTCTCACCAAACTGTACAGAAGTAAACAGTTGTAGGTTCCCTGCAGAGGAACCATGGACTCAAGTTTGGGGTTCCTGCAGCAGGATAAGGATTAGAAAGACTTTTCTTCACATATCAGCAGAAAATACTGGTGCTCTGTTGCCCAGTAGTAAAGGAACAATTGAAAATATGTTAAACTATGTCTAAATCTGGTAGCATTTTCTTACTTGTCACAAATGTTCCCCAGAAACACAGATTTTGTATGCAGTCTTCCTTGCACAGAAGCCCATGCTGCATAGTGGGTATTGATCTATGGGTTATTAATAGGAAATTGGCTCCAGAATTTGTTGTTTTCAAAATACATTTCTAATGGGACAGACCACGTGGAAATGTACCAAAGATCAACCTCTTCTCATTGTCACTGTGCTAAGTGCTTGCGGGGCCCCAAAGGCACAACCAGCCCTGCCCCAGTCCACCCCCATGGCTCCCCCACCCGCCCCATGCCCAGGACCCCTCGTCACCCCCAGGGCTGCCAGCCCCTGCCTTGCCAGGCCATGGGCTCTGCTCATCTGGGCCCACCCACGGGCCATGGCCCTGTCTGGCCTTGGCCTGTTCCTGTCCCCAGAGAGATGCCCGGTGCCCAGGCTGGGGCTACCCTGGTGCCCCTGGCTGGTCGTGGGACAGGCCCTGGTGTGAGGCCCTGCCCTGCCAGGGGGCCTTAAGGAAGACAATGAATACTCTCACCTACGACATGTGATTTTGCTGTGTAGTTTGCTGCTGTTGCTGCTGCTGAATGAGCAATTGCTGCTGTTGCCGGCGCCGCGCTGTTCTCAGTTTTTCGAAACGAGCCTCCATCTCCTCCAGCACCTTGGGAGTGTAGCGCACCACCAGCTTGACGCTGTCCTTAGCCGCCTTCAGCAGCTCCACTGCCTTCTCGTGGTGCTCCCCTTCCACGCTCTGGAGGCAAGGAGCACAGATTTAACAGCGAAAATGCTGCTTTGATCTATAGCTCTGCCCTTTATTTTATACATGGTGCCATGGAAAGACTGCCAGTGTTTTAGAAAATTTACAGACCATACAGTTTTCAAGGAGCCATTAAGGCAAAGTGTGGAATTAAGTAAGATTTCTGTGCTATTGTGAAATGTATTCATTTTCAAACATTAAATAACCCAAATCTGTTTTAGGTTGCTTTACAAACCTAACCTATGATCTATGTGAAAAGGAGGGTAAATACTCTGCATGTTTTATGCAAACAATGTCAAAAACCAAACCAAACCAAAACAACAACCCCTGCAGTAAAACCCCAACCAATTTATTTGCAAGGTAGAAAAATAAAATGTAATAGAGCGAACATGGAATCTTATTTACATGTTGGTAAGAAATGAAGAAATTGCAAGTCTGAAATTAGGATGTCTTTCTCACATCCTGGTCCTGCCTGGATCCTGCTGTGAATTGCACGTGGTGATTTGGCAGTCACATAGCTGCAGGAAAAGGAGCACGGCCACCGCTCCTAGGGACGTCCCATGTGCTAGAAAGTTAATGGGACTGCTCACACATTCAACATAGATATAACACTGGTTCTGCTGGAAATAAACCAGTCTTTATCTAGTTAGTTGTATGCAATCAAACACTAACAACTGAAACATTTCAAGTCCTTGCTTAAGGAACATATATATTTTCCCTCCCTTGCTGGAACATGTTTTGTAGCAACATGGTATCTGCTGTGAAGTCAAACCTACACCCAAAGGGGCACAAGCTCTGATTTCTGTGCCAGCATTGTTTGAAACAGTAAATTTCCAAAAGGGGGAGGTGATTTGGCTGTGAAAAGAATATATAATTTCTACCATTAAATGGATTGACTGGAGTGCTTTTCAGGCATGCTGATTGTTCCACACCTTAGGAGCAAGGGTGACATTTTCTAGTGGTCTGTGATTGCCCACGTGTCGTAGGATGTATTCCAACAAACAAAAGTATCTCTGCACAGAAAAAAGCCTGCACAACAGAGATCTTCAAATGGATTTTAGACCATTTAAAAAATAAGCCAATTTCTTCCCACATAAAATAAGAAATCAAAGTTTTACTGCATGCTGTTTTAAAACTTCTATGTATACCATGCTATTTAAAGTGAAACTATACCCATAAGCCTCCAAAGAGAAGCAGCAGCGTTCAAAATATTTGATGCTCAATTCATGCTAAAAGAATAACTTAGCATTGTTATAGCAACTGTCAGATGTTAGAAGAAAATTCTATTTTCATCTCACCTATTTGACTGAGTAACATTGTGCAAGAACAGAATGAATAAAAATTACTTCTGCTGTGGGACATTATGAGCTAGCAATAATGATTTAAAAGTTTCAAAAAACAGACACAATGCACTTCTACATAAATAATATAAACAACACCATTCAAGCTTATCACTTTGCTGTTTATCTTCCTGGCCCTTGTTAAATGTCCTTCAACATACTCATCCAAATAATTATTTCATATGTTGGTCAACTCACTGGAACCACGTTTCTACAGAAATGTAAGATGCTTTAAGAACAACTCAACTTAGAGAAATAGTCTTAGGCAAAGTGCTCTAGGGGACCCTTCTTGAAAAGGGAGGTTGTACTAGATGATCTCCAAAGGTCCCTCTGAATTTCAGATAATCTGTGATTCTATGATAATGAATGTTATTTTAAGTGCCGAAATGACTACCAGAAACAGAGGAAACCCTGAAATAAATATCCATTGATCACTGAGAGAAATAAATGGCTTTATGTCTTTCAACTGTATGCTCACGAAATTCCTCCAGTAGGTCTCCTATTAAAAGATCTTCAAGAGAATTCATTATTTGTGATAACCCGATGTGTTACAAAATGTGATTGGGATAAATCTGCTCAACAAACACTGCCACCCATAACTAATTTGGTGAAAAAACAATTTTGTCAAAAATATTTGAAGAATTAATTGTTGCTGCATAAGAAACAGTGAGTGTATCTGATGCTCCAAAAAGAGCAGAAATAGGAAGTTATAGATGCACAACTCGTTGCTTTGTGACATGGTAATACTGGCTTTTGTAAACCCACTTCTCACCATTAAAAGAACTGTATAAAACTGCATTATTCTGCATTTCATTTTTCTCTTGTAAATCAGTATGATGTGGCATGGACATTCAAAGGAAAAGACACTATTCAATGTGATCAGTTTTGTTGTGAAACAATATGGACTTACAACAGGCTATGACAAAAAAATAAGTTCTCCAAGCTAGGCAGAGAAGCTAAAATATTCATTGGCTTTCAAAGATTTGGATGGTTTTAACTGACATCAATAAGCAACTGTGATTGTGTCTGCTCTTTAAAGGAATTACAAGATGGTGTACTTTAACACTTCATCCAAATTAGTAATCTGTATTTAATTTAATTCCTGATTGCCTGTTTTATTTTCCATTCGCCTCCAGCCTTGTTCTTCCAGTTTACAGGCAGTACTTTTTAATTAGAAATGAAGGATTTGATTTTGTTGCTATTCAGGTCAATGGAAAACTCCCATTGATTTGAACAGTAATGATAAAGAATTGAGCCTAAAGCTCTGAACCATAACGCAAATGGGGAAACTAACAAAGCCAAAGTAAAAGATTGTGCTGCTAAATATGAATCCTACTTACCAAACTTACCCAGCTCAGATCTTAACAGACATTTTTCAGCTGCTTTTAAATATCGTTGCTGTACTTGCTATTAGCATCTTCACCTTTGCTTCTACTCATATTTTCAAGGCCTCTGAAATGCTTTACGTGCGTAGCTGTAGCTGCACAACTAAAAGAGTGCCTTGGAGTAGGGAAAAGAGCTTATACCAGCAAAGAAAGTTGTTTTGCTTCTTGACTTTTCCCACCTCTGCAAACTCTGCTGACAAAGGACTCCTGCTGGGTTCAGTCACAGCTGCACAAGGGATTTTGCTGCCTGGATTACAGTGGCTGGGGACATGGCAAGGATATGACTCTCGTGTTACTCTAGACCTGCCCACCAAACATGGGATTTAATACATTTGTTTCAGAATATATATTTTAATACATAATTTTTGGTTATATATATATTTATTTACGTTCATGTTATTCATGTATTTCTTTTCCCTTACTGCATTGGCAGATTGCATCAAAAGGAATGACAAACGGCTTCAGAGACAGGAAGAGCTAAAAGAGCTGCAGACATGGTGCAGGAAAGCACCAATCTTTAAAGTATCCAGGCACGCATATCTGTCATAGACATAAACAAAACAAAAACCCATTCCTTTGCAGACAAAAAAGAGAAATCTGGTTGTTATCCAAAAGTTGAGAAACAGAGAAGAATTTTCTATTATATATTTTTCTTGCAGGTAACTGCAAGAAAATGCTTGGGTGAGAAATTTGCCATTACAAATCTATTTTGCGTCCCTGTCTATATCTGACTCTCACCAGGTATTTGATAAACATAGAATCTTTGCCAGGTATGAACAGTCACCAGCAAGAGCCTTTGCTGAGCCATCTGCAGGGCTTACTGCTTTCAATTTCCTTTACTTTTAGGGGGTGTGGGACAAAAGTATGCAACAAAATCCCCAGTGTAATGAGAAATCATTTTTTTTAATATCCGGTGAAACAGCTCAAGGAACAGTCGTCCCAGTCATGCTGGGATATCAAATCTGGATTCTGAACACACAGCTCTAATTTTACATTGATAATTATAAAGTTGGATAACCACCAACTTCTGAGTGTAAACAAGTTACAGATATTTCATTTTCATTCCATGTTCCACTGCTGAGCCGTCTGTTGTATTGTACATACTGTATATTATTTGCTTTTCTCCAGTTAAATTGAGAGAAGCACAGAGTGAACTAGTCCCACTGAACAATGTTAAATTTAGACCTTTTTCCTCCTGTCTCAAGCTGTCTGCAAACAAATTGTTACTTCTATAATTTTTGTCTTTTATCTTGTATGGGCTTAAATAAGCCTAAGATTGGTTTATGAACAGTTGCTCGTAGGCATTATTTCAAGTATGCAATTGTAATTCAAACTTCAAATTCTGTTGTTTAGACTCCAAACACAAAAATAGCTCTGTTGTAACTCAGAATTGACTTTCTTGCATGCCTACACGCAACAAGAAATTTTATGGTGTTTTCCACTATATTAGCTTAATCCGTATTGTAGAGCACATTTGTGAATTTTTTTGAAGCTTATCATAGAATAGAGGTGACAATAGAGTCAAAGTCAATATATCTAGATGTTGGAAGGTTCACCACTTTCCTGCCCAGTATCTGCCTACATGTTGTTGAAAGTAAAAGGGCTTTTTGAGAATCATATATCAGTTAGAGTATATAAACTCTTTTCACCTGCATCTTTAGTCACCTACAGAAAGCTGAACAATCACGAAATTATTTGATCTACTTCCAGAAAGTGAAGTTCAGGCAATTTACTTATTAAATGTTCACTTGATTTCTTTTTCCCTGAGACTAAATAATCTTTGTAGTGACTTGTCTTTGTTAGTTTTCTGTCTTCTCCTTCTCATTGCGTACTGGGGCTAGCAAGCTTGCAGAATTATTGTTTCTTTTTTGAGAATAAGATTGTTGATAATGAAATGGTAGAAAGTCTGTCTGAAGTGTTGCTCTGATACTGTTTCAAGATAAGGGGAATACCTATTGTTTGAAAGAAACCGATGACAACATGAAAGCATATAAAATACAGCATTTTCTTCATTCTTTACAAGCTTTCAAGAAGCAGAAAATTTAAGTTGGAAAGTCTTATATTTATGACTGGATTTGGAAATTGCTCATAACTCCCCTTGGTGTATTTAAATACGAGGTTTAGATGTAGGTTTTGCATGAAAAACTATTATGTTTTCATTAAGACAATTGTGGGGTTATATGAATGAACATGCTTACATTTTTAGTAGTTTACGTTCCCTTGTAAAAGGGAATAAAAGGCAAAGTAAAAGGTAAAATTTGACCCACATTATATAGGTGGAACTTGCTTTTCCTCTGTTCCAGCAGCCTTTTTATTTTTACCTCCATACTGACATTCATTTCATTGTAGTGAAACTACAGCAAAACACTCCATCTTGCAGTACTGACTTAAGTGCAGAATGACTATGTAAAAATTTACCTTTTTACTGACCATACAGGCTCCCTGTATGTGTTCATCTGTACAGCTCATTCTCTTATAAAGGTTTTATAGATGGATGAATGTCATTGAAAGAAATCCAGAATGTACTTTCCACAGGAAATCAGCAGCAAATGTGCATATCAAATTTCTTTTATTTTATGTTTTCGAATTCTCTGAAGGTCACAAGACTACTGCCACTGAGGCATCATTGTACTTAGAAAGATCTGTGTGCCTCAGAGGATATGGAGTGCAAAAATGACAAAGCCAGTTTTAATGCTCTTACCACAGAAGAAATTTGCAGAATTAACAATTAGAAAGACATAGCTTCCCTGTAAATTCAGCATGTGGTGTGAATTTAAAATAAAGTTCTTCAAGCAACCTCCACTCCAACAGAAATTGTAATGGCACAAAGTTGTCCATGTAGCTTTGCCTCACTACACCACAAATGCACACTGAAGGTCTCTCACAGAGCTATTTCTTTTTATTTCATGTATTGCGTTTTCTATCATGGTATCAGAACAATTGTGAAAAATTAAAATCCAGATGAAAATGAAATGTCTATCAAACTTCAACATACCACTCCATTAACTGAAAGCAGCTGGTCCCCTCGTTTGAGCCCTCCATGCCTTTCTGCCACTCCTCCAGGAATGATGCGAGAAATATAAATAGGTGAATTTTGTTCCTTTCCTCCCATCACATTAAATCCCAGGCCTTCATCAGTCTTTGGCAGCTCCACCACTCGCGGGTGTGAATGGCCTTCACTTGCAGCAAAAGCAGCAACTGTTGCCTGGAAGAAAAAAAGAGCCATTTGGCTATGCAGAGAGAACACTTATACACTCTGTTGATCATTTTGCAGGAAGAATTAAGTCCAGTGAAAACATTCAAGTATCTTATTCTGCCTTTTTTCTGATTGTCTGAAAGCACTTTGCAAAAATTAAGTTCCATGCCAATGCTTTTGAAATAAAGGAATAAGCAGAGGAACAGAGAGTTTAAGTGACTTATCAAAGATAACGCAGAAAGTTAGCAGCAGAGCCAGAAGGAGACACCAGGAAGCCTGACTGCGCGGTGGTGAGCATTTATGATCACTAGTGAGCTGCTTCTTTGCCTTTTCACACGGAAAAAGTGTTACTGTTGGATAAGATGATGTGATCTGTACTGTATTCCTAGTTGAAATATCAAGTGGATGAACTGAATTCTTTACTCTCTGCTCTGCTTTTGGAGGTGCGTAATTGGTTACTTTATTCTGTGAGAACAGAAAAAATCCTGAAAGAGTATTATTTTTTTAAAGTTTAATTTTAATCTTCATGAAATCTCAGTAACTAAATAACTCCTGGAACAGGAATATGATTTTTTATAATATAATCAGATCAAAACTTTTATTGAAAAATTACACCTTAAGACAATAGATTTATAAATCAATTTTAAAAACAGATTGTTATTATGGAAAAAAAAAACATACAACTGTAAAGCTTGCACTCAGAAAATTATGACACATTGTATTTCATTTTTCACTGTGTTTTCCTACTTTAATTATAGATCTCAGTAAATCATTAAATAAACATCAGGAAATTCTTTTATCCTTTTCAACATGTGTTTGTAGCCCAACCTGCTAGTACAATTCTGCATTACGCTAATACTTTCTGAGCATCCTAATAATGCTTATGCTTAATAGAAGCTAGTGGATGATGTGACATAATGGATCATTCTCAGTTACATGTTTTTGCACATGCAGACCTTGTCATCATGCACACATTTTATGTCAGACATGAAGGCACTAGGAGAATGCAATGCAGACAGCCCAGAAATAACCAGGAAATTGCGATATTGAAACATTGCTCTGTAACCCTGCTGTTCTATATGAATAAGAAATGAGAATGGCAAACACTAATTGGATATTTCCCCATTTACTATACAACATAGTAATAATTTCTATGTTTACCTGCAGTGTAGACAAATCAGGATCTCCTATACACATTTCTCTGTATAGTAGCATAGATCTAAAAATTTACATTGTCCATTAAGCTTCTCTCAGAACAAGGTTAAAATCAGTACAGCCTTCAGAAAGGAATGTTCTACTTAGTAAGGAAAACATACTGCAATTTTGTGTGTAATAGGTTATTTGCTGGCTCCTATTGGGCTTGCTTCTATGAAATACTGTAGAAATCTTTTTATAACATACTCCCGATCTTCATCTTCCGATACAGCTTTAAATGAAAATCCCTAATGCAAATACATAATGGTAAGATCTTAGTTCCATTAAGATTTCTGGCAGTTTTGTCACTAAATTCACATGATTGGGACCAACATGAAATATTTCTAATACGGATTTATGGCTTTTGCAGGTTTAACTGTTTTGCATAGTACCTGCTTTACCATCCAGAAGATAGTCTTGAGCACAAAATGATAATGGGAAAAAGAAAGCCATGGTGGGTGGACGTCCCTGTTTGAAAGCATCTATCTTTGTGCATGTTATGAAAATACAGAGCACACTACATGCCAGCACACAGAACGTATTCCTCCATAGTTGTGTGAATTTCCTTAGAAGATTATCATTTTAATAGTTGCAACAAGGTAGCTGTCATGGTCTAAGGATATGAGAAAGGCAGATTCATATGGATAGAGAGACAAAATACTTTATTAAAACAGGCAATGCATTAGAAGAAGTGGGCTTGCTTTTGGCTGTGGATTCTCTTGATCTGGTCATTTCTGTCAACATTCATCCTCACTACTTTCTCAGCACCTATAGCTCCTGTTAGTTGAAGTGGAATTTTGACTGCATACTTGCTACCTCCTAAATCATTGTGTTCTCACTGGATGAGCTGTATGGGAAAATAGTCCATTAAAATATAGGTTGTTGCAGGCAGACTTCTATAGAACGAACCAGTAGATTTGCTTTTGCAAAGCGGCTTTTCAAAAAACATCAAATTCCATAAAATCATTCTCTTTTCTTAAGCTACAGAAGCAGCATAAAGGTTTAAATTTTCCATTATGATTGTTACCTGGGAAGTAGCACTGGTTCTAGACTCTGGGCTGCCACTGATGTCTAAATTTTCTTACAGTGTACACACGAATACCTGAAACACACACGCGCACAGTCAATTACTAGGTCACTTTGGTACCACGTACTTCAACAGTTGCACGTATCCTACCTTTGCAGTGGCCCTGGCTCGGAACTCGGGGCAGCCATTAACAGTTATGGTTTCATGCATGTATTGATACACCTAAAATGTTCATGAAAACAAAATGAAATTAATTATAGAAACAAAACAAGGACTTTATATTAACTGAGACAGGACAGTCCCTTTCCCTCATAAGACAATGTTAATGCTGAATTCATGCAATCACATAGTTGAATGTCTGCTAAACATGTTTCATGCTTAAGTTTACAGAAAACATCAATCTATATTTCTCAAGACACTTTTCAGTCTTAACTGTTCATCTTCCAGTGCTTTTCCCTTCACTTCTCTAGCACACCATTTCACAAAACTGAGACAATTGAGTTCGGTGTTATCCAGAAACCAGGGTCTCCCTGCAACTGATCCAAATTCAAATGATCTGAATTGGTCAGAGCGGTATCTTACCCTCCACCCCTGGCTTCTTTGTTCTGTCACCTTTCTGGTGAAATACAGAGGTACCAGTTTTCATCAACCACAGCTGTGAATAGGCAAAAGTGCTGGCAGTCTGGTAGGTCAGACATGGAAAATGGTAACATAATCCTTTACAACAAAATTGTACACTTATATAAAGGGCATAAAGCCAACACTGCCAACATATATAACTTTCCCTGTGTTGTCTTTTCTGGTATACACTTTTGGCCTACTATCTCCGGTCCTTAACTCTCCCTTTTAAACATTTTCAGTAAGGAAAAATGAAAAGTCTCTCTGCAGGCAGGAAAACTGGTATTGTTCTATAGATTTGTCTCACCCTTAGATGAAAAATATAAAAAAGTGCCTTGATACTAGCTTGATACTAGTTGTTTTGAAATCAGCCTTAAAAATAATAATATTTATATAAGACATATGGACAATTTTTTGAAAGACAAAGGTGAATGCATACAAACAAAATCTCTTATTTAATCTTCCCATAAAACCAGCAAACTGTATGTCATTTATTTACTCTGGGCATTGGCTTGACCTACTTCATCAGGAATTTCACCTTTTCATGTGTTGTATGTCATAGGTTTTATTCCTCAGAGAGAACCTTTGCAGGTAAAGTATGTTAGCATTTACAGCAATCTCTTGTTTGGGGTCCTTGAGGACTGCAGATTCAATTGTACTTTACACACTATATTTACCTTTCACTGGTCTGGTGATACTTTAGCAGGAATTCCAAAACATCCCTATTTGGTAATGTCAGTGTTACTTTGGCAGACAGGGTGTCAGATCCTGTATTGAATTGACCTATAAGCAACAGCTTGTCAAAATTGATAGGCAAAACTTCCCCATCACACTAGTCTGATGATGTGTCATACACTATCATATTTATGAATCTCTCCCCATTTCTATATTTGAAATGAAATTTTTCTTGCATTGGTAGAATTGACCTTGCTTTCAGCTGAGGCCAGGATTTTGCCCTTAATTAAAAATATGGAAAAAGATATTGTACAGCTTCTAAAGGGTCTCTGGTTTGCTTTAGCTTTTTACTGGGTTATGCCATCATAAAATGGGTTGAGTCTACATTCTCAGTATAACCTTGCAAAGATTAGTTCAACATTTATTGTAAGTATTATGGTTTAGGAACAAATAATTCATTATATAAAACAACTACGGTGCAACTGCAGTTATGAATCATTAAATACTTGTTGCTTCAAAACCCATACTGCATTGAACCATTGGTAATGCTCTATTTTATCAATACTTGCAGGTTCCCCTTTATCTTAAATCACGAGAGTAGGCTGTCCACATCATTTTTTCTTGCACAGCCATAAATGTTGTGGCTGGCTAGAATGTCCAAAAGCATGTATTTAATTATCGAATAATTATGACCTTAAATTGTTTTGAAAACAGGTCACAACATTTCATATATAGGAACAGTTACTGACAAGATATTCATTACTACGTAGAAGCTTACACAAAGGCGAGCTGAACATTTCATATATAGGAACAGTTACTGACAAGATATTCATTACTACGTAGAAGCTTACACAAAGGTGAGCTGATGATACTTTATGTGATTATTAGCTAGGTTTGATGTCCTGTAACTACATATTGCCTACATCCTACTAGTAGGTAACTAACAGGCTTCGTAACACCCAGTATCCTGGTAGATAACTTGTGTTCTGGTGAAAGAACAAACTCATTATTGCTCTTAAAAAAATAAACCTTCCATGTTAAATCTCACTCTCTATAAGACTACAGGTGCTACCAGTCTCGAATATCTGCTTGAGAATATAGCTAACCTAACTCTCCTACATAATGATTGTTGCATAATGCTTAATATAATTTGAGATAAATAAGCATAAAACATACACCTAATTACTTTTTTTTATTAACTGTGTTTAACAACCAAGCACAGACTGGTTATTCCGCCAAGTCCCTTAAATTTCTGCTAAGGTTCATATTGCTCATTCTAGCAATGCACAAAAAGCATACTGAAGCCTACAAATAATATTTAGAACAGATCAGTTGGAAGGGACCTTCAAAGATCATCAAGTTGACCTGACCTGCTCAGTGCTAACCAAAAGTTAAAGCATGTTATTGAGGACATTATCCAAAGACACATTGAACATTGGCAGGCATGAAGTAACAACCACCTCTAGAAAACCTCTTCCACTGTTTTACTGCTCATGGTAAAGAAATCTTTCCTTATATCCAGTCTGAACCTCCCCTGGTGCAGCTTTATGCCATTTCCACCTGTCCTGACATTGGTTATCAGGGAGAAGAGACCAGCACCTTTGTCACTGCTTCCTCTCCTCGAGAAGTTGCAGAGAGCAATGAGGTCAACTCTCAGCTGTTCCTCGTAAGACACACCTGCCAGCCCTTTTACCAGCTTTGCTGTCCTCAGGATGTTTTCAAGGACCTTAACATCCTTTTCATATTGTGGAGACCAGAACTGCAAGCAATATTCAAAGTAAGGATGCACCAACACTAAATGTAGTGGGAGAATCACCTCTTTTGACCAGCTGACTATGCTGTTCAGCACACCCAAAATGTAGTTTACCCTCTTGGCTGCCAGGGCACACTGCTGGCTTCTGCTGAGCCTGCTGCTGACCGGCACCCCCACGTCCCTCTATGCTGAGCTGCTCTCCAGCCACTCGTCTCCCTCTCTGTGCTTGTGTATGGCATTACTCTGTCCCAGGTGCAGAACCCAGCATTTTCCTTCGCTGAACTTCATGCTGCTGATGATTGCCCAATGCTCCAATCCATCTAGATCCCTCTGCAAGACCTCTCATCCCTGCAGGGAGTCAGCAGCACCTCCCAGTTCATCATCAGCAAACTTCCTGAGGATGCATTACACTCCAGATCACTGATAAAAATGTTCAGCAGGACTGGCTCTAGACTTGAGTCCCAGGGAACACTACTGGTGACTGTCTGCCAGCCAGATGAAACACCATTCACTATTTTGAGCTCTACCATCAAACCAGTTCATTACCTAGTGTAGCATGAACCTGTTTGCCACATGGCTGGACAATTTGTTCATAAATATGCCAAGACAGATAGTATCAAAGGCTCTACTGAAATTCAGAAAGATTACTTCCACTGCCTTCCCTTCATCCACCACGCCAGTGACCTCATCATAGAAGGAAGTCATCCCGTTTGTTCCTCATACTGTGTGCACTGGTATACAAACATCTTAGAGGTGCTCCTGAATCCATTGCACTCCCTGGAGTGGCATATGTTCCCATTAGCCTTGTCTCCCTCAGACAGCACCATCCTTTGGCATAACTTCAGCATTCCTAATGGCATCGCCCACCCCAGTCAATCCTAGCTATAAAGCCATCTCAAATCAGTTTCAGCAGGTTATGGGCCAAGAAACATTTCCCCCATCGAGATAGATGGGTCCTGTCCATAATTATAAAACCCAAAATTCTGGTGGAAGAACCAGGCTTGGAGCCAGGCACTGATGACCAGGGCTTACCTGTTTCTTTCCCTGTCTCTCCCCATTACTGTGAGGATTGAAGAAAACAGTGTGTGCTCCAGAGTCTTTTAGTTGCCTCCCTAGGGCCATTAAATCTTTCTTGATTGATTTCAGGCTTTCTGTAGCCACGTTGTTGGTACCCATTTGAAAGAGGAGGAACACATAATGGTCTATAGGCATTATGCTTGAAAGCTTCCTGGTAACATCCCTCATCTGGGACCAAGGGAGGCAGCAAACCTCTGTGATAAAGCTCTGGTCTGCAGATGAGAGCCTCCATTCCCTTGAGAAGGAGTCAACTTTGAATACAACTCAACACTGTTTTATCACAGTAGTGGTCTTGATGTTGCCCTTGCTACAAGGCCTCAGATGACTTGACCTTGGATGGAGAACTTGCATGGATGCCTTTTTCCCTCTTTTCACATCCCTCACCTGCCACAGCCAAGGCTTTGTACCTACCCAGTGGAAGGTGAGCAGACAGACAGGTGCTCCTCTCTTGGTTCCATGCAGTAACTTCCATCAGGGCTGCAACCCACACCTGCTGGAGAGCAAAGCAAGCATGCAGAGCAGGCTGCCCACTGACAAAGCATGCTGCCCTCCTCGCACACCCTTCCACACCAACTGATGCACAAACAGCCCTGGCCCTGGCCCTGTCTGTGGCTGCCCCTGCTCTGTGGCACTCCCTGAGGGCAGGCACCATGTGGCTTCCCACCATTTTGAACTGGACACGTCCTCAGCCACCTCCACACAACACTTGGCAGGCCTTCTTGCCTTCTGTGCCTCCACACACACAGCCCCAGGGAGTTGGGGCTCAGAAACCCTCAGACAGCCCTGGGACCTCACCAGCTTTGTGCTCTGCCTGGCGTGTGGTGCTTACTGCTGCCATCGCCACCACTGGGAGTGAGAGCACTCATAGCACACCTGTAGTCCCACTGACTGACCCCCTTATCCAGGGTGTTCTCAGTGACACCTTAGGTATGTTTTGTGCACGAAGAATCCATTCTGTTCCCTTGGTATGTACACAGAACAGATAAACTGAAAGTGCTCTTTGTTCTCCAACTAAATGAGGTGGTGTTTGAATTCTCCTGGCATGAGTACAGCTTGTTGTTCAATCCATAGTACCTGACAACTAATACACATGGTTTTATAAAATCTCTTATTTTGCTGCCTACTATTACCTGTACACTTGATGTCTTCCTTATGTCCTGTCACATCTGTAGATTTGCTTATTTGGACAAATATCACTCAGCATGGAAGATGATAAAGGTGCAGAATCTACTCCTTTGGAAAAACTCCTTTAGGATATTTACTACAGAAGACTGAAAACAGTGACCTCTGTTGACCATGAAAGATGGATCATTCGGAAAGACATCATCATGTAATATTAATGAGTTGAAGAAAGAAAAGTAACATATATGTCACTAATTTAGAAAAGAGTTACAGATCTAATTTTGACACTTTTTACAGTGTCTGAAAGTCTACATGAGTGTTTAGCAACATTTGCTGATAATACATAGTCTGACTGTCTAGTGCTTAGAGAGAAGAGTTTCCACAATTTGTTAATAACAGAGATGAAATTACAGGTGAAACGCCAACGTTTCAAGATGAAAAGCTGCAACGCTAAGGTAAATAGTGACTTTTCGAATAATTTTCCCTCACAGCACATTGTACTCAGACTGTCAGCTTCTGTATGCTGTATGTTCATTAGGTAAAAGCATGCTGCATATGGGGGTTTGTTTGTACAGCCCTGATTTGTGCTGTGGAGCTAGAAATTCTCATCACTGTTTTCCTTCATGAAGCACTGAGATTACAGCCCTCTCATCAATACTGAAAGCACACATATAGATCTCAGAATTTTTCAGCTGCTGCAGGTCATCTTCTCAGAGACCATAATCTAAAGTTCCTCTCCCCCGGTACTAAAAAAATACAAGAGGACCGAGGGAGGAAAATTAAAACTAGAAAAATTGAAGTTGGAAATGAATTCTCCTTGTGCTGTGGCAGCTTGTGCTGGCACAGAGAAGCGTACTTTTTATTACTTCTCCCAGCAGGCGCTGTAGCGAGTCAGATGCAGCAGGTATTATTGTCATGACGATGGTCCTCATCCCCACGCATTCAGCTGGGAGGCAAAGCAGCTGGTTTAGCGTTACTGAAGCACAAGAACCGGGGCTGCTTTACAGGTACTTTAGGAGCTGGCTTCTTAACAGAAATTACTCCATATGGACTCATAACAAAACAGCGTGTTCTGGGCTGGCCTATTTACAGCGATGCGAAGCTTTAGTAAGAGGTTCAGGGGTAACAGGGCACTTAGCAGCCTGCTTTATAAAGGTGGCTAGAGGAAGCATTCTGAAAAAACCTGCATGATGCAGCATATTTTCTGCTGGATTCTAGAAGTTACAATTCAATTAAAGAGATTCTATTCCACTAACTTCTGTAAGAGGTATTCAATGTTTCCTCTCCTTATGCAATATTATATAATTCTGTGTTCAACTGTACCTACAGTGATAATGCTCAACAGATTTTAGGACAACCTGGTCTAAACAGGAAGGTAAAGGCAAGAGGCAGAAATCATTCTGCAGCAATGAACAAATATTCAAACAAACCAAAACAAACCAAAACAAAACAACCCAAGACAGAGTAAATTGTAATTTAGATCTGTGAAGTAGCAGGCCCAGATAAACTTTGCTGAGATTTGCAAGTGAGGAAATAACCTCTTTGAAAACGCTGGGGCTTTCTCAGCACATAAGGTAACGTAAGTGTAGGAGGTTGAAATCAGCTCTGTTTCTATAATGCCTGAAGTATCATACTATATAAATAAAGACGCAAAAGCCTTCCTTCAAGAAGTCACAACCTAAGTGTGTGCCATATGTAAGCAGGGTAAAGGGTGGAATGAAAAAACCTGCAAAAAAGATTGGTGAGTGATGTTTAGCACATAGATCGACATTGTTTGTATTTAGTTTCTTTAGTTTGTCTGCCATTTTTGTTATTGATTCAGTGTGGAAGGGAATTTCATATATTTTTTTGGAAGAGGTCTTTCAAGGAAGGGAATACAGGAGCCTGACAGACTGCATAGATGTGAGAAATAGCATGAAAATAACGAGTGCAAGGAAGACCTAATTAGTTTCACTGCATTTATGTAGTCATGTCAATGGAACGGTATACCTGTGCACCCTTGCAGAACTGAAGGTAAGCTATACAAGAGAAATTATTACCTACTTACACCTCAGTATGATGCTTCTGCCATATACCCATATATCACCTGATGGGTGTAGGCCAGTCCTTGGGGCAGAAGGCTAGCTGCTTTTGTGACAGGGAGAAGTTGCAGTGCAAAGCTGCACAGGGGAGTTGCTGACTTCCACTGCAGTGCCTGTGAATGCCTTGCTTCTGACAGAAAACTTCCACCTGCAGTTAAAACCATCCTGTCTTTTTTCCGCTCTACTTGGTTTTAGTTTTTACCTCTTCGGGTTCTATTCTGTGTATATTTTTCTTTCCCCATAACCTCTTCCTCATATTTTCCATTCTTAACCCAATATATTTGTATGTCTGCGGAGGTGGATGCATTAGTTCTACCTGAACAGACACCTCTAGAGCTGTACATTAGCACTCAATTCAGAGTGTAAGCCTACCACAGAAATGGAAAAAGATGTTTTAAACACTACAAAGACCAGGAGAGACTCTGGTCTCCCTTAAACCTCTTGTTCCATAAACCATGGAACCTCATTTGGTAATTTCTTCAACAATTTGTAACTTTTGGTTGAACTACAGAGTCATTAGAAAGGCCTGTGAATTCAAAGCCTCCTGCTTGTTTAGGAAACTGGTCTTCTAGTTGACAGCGTTACCATTAAAATGGCTGATTTCTAAACTAAATTTGTCCAATTTCAAGTTATAATTGTTGGACATACTTAGGTCACTTTCATCTCTTTCAATAACCTTTCCTTCTCCACCAGAAGTGTTTGAGGGTATTAGTCTCATCTTGTATCTATATGCTTTATGACAGGCTTGTCAGGACTTCAAATAACATTTTCTTTTACAGAAAAACCACAAACCCATCTAACTATCCATTTAAGTTGATGCCTGAACAGATGAACACATAAAATAATGACAAAAGAGAAAAATCAAACACAGCCAGAAGAGTATGCAAGCAATGTGGAAGTAAGCAGCTTACCAGACTACTCTTCCACTCTGATAATGACTTTTTACCTCTGTAACCTTACCTAAGCTCAACACTAATGTAATGGAGCACTGCCATTCAGCCATAAAACTGTGATAGCTCAACGAAAATGGAAAATCTCTAATGATGGCGTGTTACTTTATAGTTTTCTCTCTGAGTACCATATGGAATTCCTAGTTTTTGCATGTGTTTTGCTTCTTTAAATTACCGCATATGATAAGCATGCTCAGGAAAGCATGACTACGTCTTAGAAGTGTATTTCTTCATGAGAGCTGCAGCCTCTTGCTACGATGCTGTACTAAGCACGGTCACACACCACAGTGCAGAACACAGCAGTTCCATCTGAAAGTTTAATGCAGGCTTACTTTCTTTTTCAGCTACCAAGTTGACGCAAACCAAATTTGTTTATAGTGGCTTATTTGCTGCTGATAGTTACTTTTATCTTTAGTAGTTAATAAAAAAATGGGGAAGTGAGTATTCTGGGTAATTGAAAAGAATGAGAATTTGACATATTATTGGTAATCTCACAGAACCACTGGCTGTGGATGCCATGTACACATGGGACATCTGGGTAACAATAAACTTAGATTCTTCTTAAGCACAATTATTTGAGCAAATGAATCACAAGGGCCCATTTTGCTATAGGCTTATGCCACACGTTTGAAGAATTAGACACACACATATTTACACTCTACAGTTTACGTCATCTTCATTCTGACAAAAGGTCCTCTTAACGATGGACAAGCAAATGGATGACTGTGAGCACTGTGATGTTGAAAAGGTTGACAAATACCTTTGAGGGGAAGACTTGATATATTACAAGGCTTACTGGAAGTACCAAAAAGTCTGTATTATGTAAGTTATCTCCTGCAGCTACCTCATTTGGACAACTTGCAGAAAAAAAACACTTTGTGACAATTTGTCTGTATTCATGAGCTATTTATGTCTGATAGAGCACGGTCATTCAAGGTTGTTGGCATTTTGAACATGGTGACATTACAAGCTTTCATTAGCCTATAAGCAGTTAGATGTTTTCATCAGGAAAACCTGGTGTTCATTTTCAAAATTAAGTATCTGTATCATTTTCACAATTGTCATAACAATCCTTCTCCATGAAGTAACACTATGTGCACACGCCACAGGCAGTAGGGAGGATATGCTTTAGAAAGCTCAAAATTGTAAATGAGCTCAGTCTCGTTTAACAAACTGAGGAGATGGGACAGTTTTAATTTCAGAATGTGTGGGAGAAATATTGGAAATGTTGGCTTTTACATTTTCATAGAGGATATTTTATTTAAAATTTTCTTTGTTTGGGGTGCAGGGTTATGGAGAAAACTAGGTCAGTTTTATTAAAGTAAAAAACAAAACAAAACAAAACAAAAAAAAAAACACCAATCCGGATCTTGATGCATTATTAAGCTGTCCTTAGGCCTAACAGGAAAAAAAAAAAAAAAAAAAAAAAAAAAAAAAAAAAACAGGGCTGAAACACTGTAAAAAATAAATGAAGAATAATCACTGTAAGGGTATAGTATTTTAACTTAGAGTAGAACACTGTATGGAGGCTCTATCTGAAAAGCCAGAATACTACTTGCTCCAGCTTTTCTCCTTTTTTTTTTTTGTCTGTGTAGCTCTCTGAAAGCTGAACACAGTTTTGGTCCGTGAGTTCTGGCCATATGAGTGCTGTGCCTGTCCAAGGAACAACCCAACAGGGGTTACGGGCTAGGGCCAGAATCCCTTTCCTCCCTTCAGTGCTAGCAGAAGAACACAGCAGATGTACCAGCGGGAAACGCATGCTGTCACATCCTCTGCTCTGGTGTAAGCACTGACACGTAGTGGATCATCCCGCTGACACATTCCCAGTGCTGCTGTTAGGACACACAAGACCTCTCTGTGCCCTCTCGCTTTCCCTCCAACGTTAGTTCTGTCTGAAAATGCCATTCTGACACCGTGAAGTCTATAGGAATTTGCTTGGCATCCTCTTCAGAATAATGAAAAATGGAATTTCATACACAAACAGGAAATTCTAGGAGCAATAAAAATATGGTTGGGTCATATAGTTTATTTTATGTCCTTTACACACTGTTCTGTACTGGCTCGAAGTCTGGGACAGCTATGATCTGACACCTTTGAAGACAATGCTATATGTGTCTTTGAAGCTGTAAGCTTCACAGTCACTGAACTACTGTCATGAAAGTCTTTTTTGCTGCTTCTACTTCTACTGCACTGGGATCAAAGGAAATAACAACGTGTGTCATTAGATAATTCCCATAAGGCTACTTGGAAGTGATGGGTCATCATTTAAATCTCTATTTTAGACCTTACTGGCAGTTACCTTCGAGCTCAAAAATATGCCAAGCAACAATAAACACTCATTTCCTTCACTTTATCCATAAGTTTGCATATGTTGTTGGGTATGCAGTATGCAATAGCCATATTCCCAAAATTAAGGGCTTTGGCAAAGCCATGTCAAAATCAGCACCTGGACAAAAGATGACATAACGTGAGCCACTCGTGCAAGTTTATCCCAAATGTTCCTGTTGAGCTGAGAAGGCAAGGAGAATGAAGGAAACTGCTGATGTTTCTTGTTTTAAATACTAACAAAAATGTACCTAAATGGAGTTTTCAAATAGTTTTATAGTATCTTTTCTTTTCTGAAGGCATAATGAAAAACAGAGATTGAGGAGCATTACTCTGGAGCCTCGTCAACAACTTCTGTTAAGTAGAAGTGGGGGGATGCTGAGGCTCCATCAAGGCAGAAATGAGAGCTTATGCAGATGCTACAGGGGCTTCCAACAAACTGTCAGCATAAATATTCCTCGGTAGTTCACCTAGCTGCTGATTTCTCTCAAGAGGAAGAAGCAGGCTTCAGATGAACTGCAGCAGAGGCTATGCTGTTTAGCTCTAAGAGCGTTATGTAATGAAATTCAATACTGCAAAAATAAACTAAAATGACAATGCGAAGAAAACAAAAAAGATGCTGAGATGCATCGCCATCGAGCCATGAGAGTGACCTTCTGCAAGACATATGACCACTGCTCTGTACGGTTCTAAGAACCACTCATCGGCACCACTCATCTAAGAGGTTTAGTAAACATGAACCAGCAACCCAGATAAACTAGAACATGGACAAGATATGTCATTGCTTTGATTTTATCTATTGCAGGACTCTTGTTGCACTCAAACACTCCTCTTTTGTGAAAAGCACAACTAAGCAAGCAGAGTGCAAATCCAAGTAGATACACAGCCATCAGCTGACTCGGAAAATTGATCTTTAATCAAAGCCAATGGGAGAAAGCACTGATTAAAGATTAGTGCTATGGTATGGACCCAGATTCGGGGGTACTACATCTGTGAAATCAATGTACTTAGCTCTAGGCGGCTAAAAGAAAAAGTGACAACAGCAGCTGTTTTAAATCTCCTGCAGTGAAGTCATGGAACTCATAGGGACTTAGTAATTGCATAGAGACTTAATAATGCCTTCTCTCAGATAATGCTTGGGCTGCCTGGTAAATTCATATAATTGCCATTAATGAAGGCCATCTGCTGAGTGACAAGGTAATTATTCCAAAAGTTCTCATTCATGCCATCCAGGGCTTGCAAGCAACTGAGTAAAGCTTCAATCATTTATGGCAAAGTGGTAATTGCAACTTCATTGTTTTTCAAAATTTGTGTAATTTCTGGTTACATTCATAGTTTAAAAAAAAAGCACATATTTGAACACAGTGGGGTAATTTTATATAAAAATATATTTTCTGTACTTATTGCTAACTTCAGCTTTTCAAACTGCTGAACTTTCTAAATGCCTAAATACAGCATGGCGACATGACAAAAAACAGTCAGGCCTTGAAGTTTTTTTCTGCCCTAATTTATATACTTTACAAATCTCTTCCTCAACTCATCATTATAGATATAACACTTGTAACCAGGAGAGGGAAAGCAAAACTTGGCAAAACATGAAAGTGTTACTATTTTGCCATACCATCACCTTTGAATGAAACTAAGTAATAACCTTTCCAAACAGGGATGGATGTATTTAAATTATTTTTATCATTATTTTATGTGGCTTTTCATTGCTGGGATGCTGGTCATGCAAAAAGGACACAATGGTGCAGCAGAAGATTCTTGCAAATGTTACCCAGCCCCAGAATTCAGGTAAACTGGACTGGTTCAGCTGACATTTGAACCTACCTCAGTATTTTTAAAAAGTAAAACACTAAAACTTGACAATTAGCAACCAGGAATGCTGTTTTTAATGAAAAGCACAAATCTATCAATGTTTAAGCATGTGAAAATCTGAGTGAATTTGGTCTATTTGGACAAATCCGTATTTCCTACTGCATAAATGCTACTGCTAAATTATCAGTGCAGCAATTCTAAGTAAACTATCTGTAATACCAAAACCAGGTATCAGATTAGCCTAAGGAGAACTTTGCTTCCCTGCCAGTCTAATAGGGCATCATGCTAATCTAACTATACTGCTGTTGTGACCTGAGTTACAAATCTGAGCTGACAAATCTCACTTGCTTCACTCCTATGAGTTGTCCTATTGGCCTTTTGCTTACTAATTGCCTTATTAGTAAGTCCAATATAGCACTTTTGCTTAATCCTGACTAATAAATACCACCATTTGCATGGGTAAATGTGACAGTAGGGGACCTTGGACGTCAGGTTTCATACTGGACCTATGTCACAGTTCTGTGCTGTGAATGATAGCATCTCTAGAGGTAAGTCTTTTCAATATATATGTGTAGAAGTTTCACTTTCTATTTAAAAACATATTTTTTAAAGCTGTGCTTGCCCTGTGGAGGTGAGAGACTGCAAGAATTCTGTTCCTCCTCCTGTAACAAATACTCATCTCCCAATAAAAAGAAAGAGTAACAGAGGGCAGGACTTCTACTCCAGGGCTGCCCTCACTGCCAGCCAAGGGTTTGGCCTAAGGAACCTCTATTTTTACTGGGAATGGGATCCATCAGGCAGAAAACAATTAAACTCTGCTTTCAGAGGCTAGGTTTGGGAGGTAGAGGAAATGCATTGTGTTATAAATAGAATAAACCAATCTCGGAATTCTTGAAACACAACAAAACAAAGACTTTCAATGGCACCTGTAGTTCTACATTAAAATTCTAAATGGGTAATTTTAATAAAAGCATGAATGAAAAGTTTTGCCTGAGTCCCGCTGACAGCATTACTGTTACATTTAGTACAGCCCTTTAAAATGGAGTAAACCAGCATGCTGGATTACCTGAAGTGAACAGCCAAGGCTTCTGGGTGTCATAAATAGTAAAGTAATAAACATAGGCTGTTTAGGTTGGAAATTAGGAGAAATTTCTTCTCAGAAAGAGTAGTCAGGTGTTGCCACGGGTTGCCCAGGGAGGTGGCGGAGTCACTGTCCCTGGGGCTGTTCAAGGAAAGGTTGGACGTGGTACTTAGGGACATGGTTTAATGGGTGATACTGGTGGCAGGCGGATGGTTGGACTAGGTGATCTTGAAGATCTTTTCCAACCCTAATGATTCTATGATAGTATTGCTAGACTCAGCTTTCACCAACTAGCACTCTTCTTCTGGTTCTTTAATACTTGAAAAAATGCGTATCAGGGTTAGTTACAAAAAGCACACACAGCTTGAGAAAATGACCAGATAGTAACACATTGTGGGATTCCAGTCATTCAGATTGCTAAAGCATGAAAATGACAATCATTAATTAAAGAAAATCATTAAAGAAAATCATGCCAACTTGGCTTGCAGAACTGTATTACCTAGCATATAGTGAAGCTATGTTTTTAATATCATAAAATGTAATCAAATGTATCTCAGAAGTAATTGTGGGGGGGAGTATCCAGATCTCCTCAGAAATGGGTTAGAGTTCTGCCACTGCCATGTTTTTGCCTGGAAGTCACTAGTGGTCTCCAAATTTTTAGGATGCTCCATCCTTAAGATAATTTTATAGTAAGTATAAAAGGTTTAAATTACCAAAGTATAAACCAAACTGTCTTCAAAAACAACATGCTGTTCCACAGACTGTTTTCATACAAAACACACAACAGTATTTTGTCTTGACTGTTCCTCCTTTTAAGAAACGATTGTCGTTGACCTAATCTTGCAGAAGTGCTGATGTGCAATGACCTGATATTTTGGTGGGAGTCATAAGATAACAGAGTAAAATAATGGCGACTGTTGTGCTTCTGGCTGCCACACAGCATCTTATAAAGGCCTTCTGAACAGATTATGTTTGGTATTGATAAATGTTTCACTATTGGGATATATCAGTCAGATTTATTTTAAATAATATCCACAGAGAAATACATTTGATTTGATCTTGAAATAAAAATGGAGAAGAGAAGGATGGGTAGCAGGAAAGCCGGATACTCCTGAACGTTACACTACTATTGAACATACAGAAAAAGAAACTTCAGAAACAACCTGAAAGAAAACTTCAGCTCATAAGGAGACGCATGGGCTTATCAACCTGTATCATTACTCTCCTGGCATTTCAGTACTGATTACCAAGTGTTAACAGTAAATAAAATTCTCATAATCTCTTAAGGCATGCCATATTTTCTGTTGATGATTTAGTGTGTTTTGCTCCATTGTTCAGTCTAACTTCTGTGCCTACAGCTCTCTTCATGGTTTATTGCCATACCAGAAGTTCATCATATTTTACAGTTCACCTAACATCCTTTTCACTGACTTACAACAATTAAAGACACTTTATCAATTCAGGTTGCCTAGTTTTTGTTTGTTTGTTTGTTTTGTTGTTGTTTTTTTTTTTGGTTGGTTGTTTTTTTTCTGTTGTTGTTTTGTTGTTGTTGTTCTACATGAATATACCTTCTTAGTATTTCGGTTATGTATTCACTCTTTGTGCCTTGCAGTTCATCTCTTTCAGTAATCCCCCAGCAATCAGAAGAATACAACACAGCAACGACTTTGAATAAATAGCAAAAACACATAGAAGAAAGGACTTAATAGTATAGTGGACGAGATTCATGCATCTTTTGCTGGGTGACAAGGCTATAGAAGCTTAATTAATTTTCATAAAGCTGGAGAGCTTTTGAAACAAATAATTTTAAAATGCAATTACTTTAAAAAAAAAATCAATTTGCCTGTGACCAAATTTGGGTTACCTTGTCTTCTGGACTATGTGGTACAGCTAGGGGTCTTCAGACAAAAAAGGAAATACTAAGGCCATTACATACTTCAGTTATTTCCATTATTTTCAGAGCTAATACGAATTCCTTCCTAGTGCCAGACAGAATATTTCAGCTGCTGGTACTTATATTCAGCTAATTGAGAACCATTAATCACCATTTCCTGACATAGTATCCTAGAAAAATGCCAAAGTACTTCTATTTAAATTTCATTCACTCAGACGCTTTAAAAATATTTTATTTCTGTGGAATATCAGTTTGGGGATTTGAATTTGTGGGTTGATTTACCAAATAAGTTCCCATAAATACAATTCATTAGAGCTATTTAATAGATTCCCACATATTAGACTGGAATGTATATCATTAATAAAGTATCTCATACTTTTAAAGGCTAATTGATCATAAAGGTGACCTACTGCTTCTGTAGTTAAATAATTCCTAGTTACAGAGGGACGAGTCACAGCCAATCAATATTGCGTGGATTATAATTTATCTTCAATCATTTCATCTGCACTCAGCACAATATTAAGTCTCTCTGGGACACCCTTTAACAGTCAAACTCACTGGATAGTTAAGTTTCCATAATTTCTTAGACTGGAAAAGAAAATGTTTATTTTCCTAAGCTCCCTCATTATGGAATTTATAGGACTATAGGCATCTGCATTAACCTGCTTTATTAGATTTTCTGATGAAAGAAAGTTAGGCTCAGACCTTGCATTATATAATGTACACACCACAATGCAAATCTGAATCTCTGCATATATTTAATAAGCAGCCTCTTCCAGAATTTGCATACTAATACACAGCCTGCCACTGCTCCTCATTCCATTTCAATTACTCCTACCTACTGCTGACACCCTGCCTACTGCACTGCTTTCACCAGGAAGGCTTCCGTGCTCCTCACAACTTTTCACATTACTTCCTGTCATACTTTCTCTTGTATGCTCAACAACTCTTCTCCCTTTATTTTTGTAGGTGGGTAAGAGAGGGAATAAAAAGCTAGTCTCCACACTCTCACAGCTTGCACTCAGGCTAAGAGAAGATAAACAATGGGAAGGAGCATTTGCAGGGGAATTTCTGTCCATCCTCAGCTATCTCAGGCTCAAATATGCTTGGGGAAGACTTCTCAATAAAATAGCTACCAGTCTCTCATGAACTCCAGTGCACACAAAGGACATGCAAGAAGGACATCCCTGATTAATTGCAAGGCAAAGGACAAATATTCTGCAAGCCCTTGCTGCAGAGCTTGGAGATGTCTAACAATTCAACAAGGCCAAAACACTCCATGCTTTTAAACTATTATTTTTTAAATGGAAGAAATTATTTTGCTGGAATTTTCCAACATCTTTTCATCTGGCGAAAAAAAAGAGCTACAGTATAAACTTTTGCCAAAGGTAAGTAACTGAAAAGAAGAGTCACATTTTGTACAACCATAAGTATTGCCAATACATATATGTCAATTCCTCTGCCCTCCTTGGATAAAAGGTTTTGCTACTGGACATTTTATATTGAATTTTTTCCTCTAAGAAAATATTTTTATATGTCATTCTGACTGGCTTTAATATTTTTTTCTTGTAGAATTTTGTTCTCCAATAGTGATATATTAGATAGATAGTCGATATGTATGTAATATATGCTAAATATTTAAAAAGAAATAAACTATTTTGTTTACGAAGTTGGTAACAATGACCTAACTGCTCATTCATCATACTCAACTCTTGTATAACACCTAGCTGCAGGCTTATCAAATCAGCCATTACCTGGCCAGTAAGACTCTAATAGCAATCAGATTGCCTGCCATTTGCAGATTGTCTTTACAGGACACTCTATAAAGACCTTTCATGCCATTGAGATGGTTTTGTCAAAATTCACTTTCAGTTTGCTGAACTGACAGTGCATTTGTCTAAGCCACTTTCCGACCTCCTAGGCTCTGTATCCATTCCAAAAAGCTTCTTGTCTGTTTCTGTTACAAATATTTTCCAGAGATGAATGTAAATTTGGTAAGATTTAACTGATGATGAGAGATTGAAAATTCCTGTAACAATTGTAGTGCCAAACTCTGCTATATGAAGAAAACTAACTTTTCAATGCTCTGTGGTCAATTAAGGAAGCATTTAGTTAGTTAAATGAAAGGACTAGTCAGAGTATCAGCTTTTCAGGGTACATAGTGACATTATTTATTGTCTTTGAACACTATTCGCATTAAAAAGCCTTGAAAACAGCCATTCATTTTAGTGGAAACCTCTCTCTGTTTCTCACATTGAAGAATATATTCCATAAAACAAAGAGCGTGATTGCGTTCTGCTTATTAAACTGATGTCTGTTCTTCTCTTTCTTCCTTCCAGCCACCCAGCAGTCCACTCAATCAATGTGCTGCTGTTGCCTAGTTATCAGGAATTCAATCCTGCTGCCACTGAGGTAACATTAGATTTCCCATTGATTCAGTGCGGGAGGACTGGTTCCAGGCAGTAGATAGACAAACTGAAACACAATTTCTTACAGATTTTCTGGAAGAAAAAAAAAATATTGCCTTCATCAGGGCATTTAGAGCTGCTTCGGACAGGCAGACTAAAAACATCCAGTTTAGTAGGTAAGAAATGTGACACGAAATTTAGTTTTTTTTTGTCTAAGAAACTTCTTTTAGAAGTATTTATAATGTAACTGCTTTAAAGATACTACTAGTATGTGTGTAGGAAGGGAGGTGCTTCTTCTTTATCTTGCCTTGAAGAAATCATCATTTATCTACTGCTAGGCAGAGCTTAGGAAGGACCCTGACCATGCCTTGCAGTGTAATGATCACAGTTCTTAGCAATCTAACAAATATTTCTGACATGTGGAGCAAAATCCACTGGGACCTGACCACTGACTTCAAATGCAAGATTCCTGTTAGCTCCAGTTATCTTCCATGCTCTGATTATATCTCACACCTGAGTTCAAAGAAAAGGCATTTAAGCTTGCACTGACCCAACTTGGCTTGTCCCCATGTGCTGTACAGGTTAGTGTAGACACTGAAACAGCATCAGCAGAATACTAAAGTACTAGTTAATCACCCTTTCCCCTCAGCAAGGCTAATTGCCTCAGGCTTGATGCTGACGCAACTGGCAACTGTTCCGTGTCTGCTCTTCAGTAACTTCAGCTTCCTGCACACTACAGGCAGCTACAGACACATCTCAGATCCATTGTCTTATATATAAGGTACTCCTGCTTCCCCAGCACTGAAAGGCAACTGGACTTTTATTTTTATGATAGGAATGTTACTCTGAGAAATAACTGAAAATCTCACTTCCATACCTCTCTGATAGCTGTACAAAACTCACTCTGCAGCACCTTCTTTAGAGACTGTAGCTTGTGTACCGGTACTTCTCCAGATTCTTGCAGTTTCTCCAGTAGCTCAATTGCTCTTGCAACATCTGAGTGGAAAAAGAAAAGGAGTACAAGTCAGTATAAACAGAGGTTGTAAATGGAACAGCAACTAGTAAGTGACTAAACCAGGGCACAGTGATGGTGAATTTAAATCCACTTTAGCAATAACTATTGTACTAATCTCGCGTTATACCAGCCTCAGATAGGTACCAGCACCAAGATCCAAATCCAACAAACACGCACACACAATGCTACATTCTCAATTGCAAAACTTTTCTGGAACAAAGCTAACAGTTCAAAGCAGCTAATCCACATCAGCAGACCTTAAATATTTCTTACTTTTCTGCATACAAGAAAGCAGCACTGAAACACTGGGGTTTAATTTCACGAAGTCTGAAAGAATGAGGCTGAAAGTACACTAACAACAATGTGCAAGAAAAGTATTTTATCTTCCCTTCTCTTAAATCTAAACATAAATTATGGATAAAGAAAATCTTCTAGAGACAAGTAAGAGTCTGCTAGTGAAGAATGAGAAGCCTGCTAATGAAGAGTAAATGAGAGTATATGGGTAAGGCTCTTATCTAAGTCTCCAAAGACCTATGCTAAGTTTGCTGATTTGCCATGTAAAAATCCATATTACCAACAGAAGTGCTTTTGGTGGCCTAAATCCTTCTTAAACCTGTGTGTATCATCAAGGGCAAAATCTAGGTGTTTCTGAAGAGCAGTCCAGAGGGCTTAAGTGAGTAGCCATTCAGAGTGGTGAGCAGGACTCTGGTCCAGCTGAACCAGCCCATAACCTCACTCATAACATTTTTCATCTTTAACACAAGTTCCTAATTCACACACTAATTACTAAGATACTTTAAAAAAAAAAAAAAAAAAAAAAAAAAAAACACCAAAAAAAAAAAAAAACTGTCCATGAGATGCCCAACAATCCTTTATGGCTGGGGACACAGGAGCAGAAGAAATACTAGCCTGTCTGACAGAGGCTAGCCTTATAAAGAAAGAGACATTGACTCATTTGGAGGAGTGAGCTGAGCAATACACATCCCAGTCAGCCTTCAAAATGGTAGAGCTTAATAGACGTTTTTCTCCTCCTGTGCCATTTAATGCTGCCTTGAGGCTCATCCTGTACATTTGCAGATATAGCTGAACCTGGCAATGCTGTTGCCTTGACTGTGTGGTCACTCTCACATCTTCTGGTGTATTTTGCATAGCTACCAGAGCCACTATTGGTGAACTGCACTACTCTACTAAAAATAGGTCTGTATCCTAGCAATTAAATGAATTTATAGTACTAAATGATAAATGAATAATTGAAGTATTTTAATTCTGTGCGTTAACTGCGCTATAAAGAAATAAGCTCCCTCCCCCTTGCCACACCACTCCAAAACATCTACAATGACTAGATGCATCCCTGTATAATTCTCCCAGCTGATGACAAGGATTTTACTGTTTGTGACTGGGAGATTATGCTAATTGAGAGAGTTCTTACAATCCTTGGCTTGTAGCTGAGCTATACTGACCAGATGTCTTAGACATAAAAGACGTGAGAAATTTTCTGGAAATAGAAAAGAGATAACAGTAGATGAGCTGTAATGGGAATAAAACTATAATAACGTATTTGCATTTGTAACACAATAATTATTATCCATCTGCATCGGTGTTAGGAAAAGAGAAGATGATGCCTCAAAGAATTTACAAGTAAGGTGATTTACACAGGAGGTAAGCAACCGGTTAGTGTGGTAGGTTATGCCACAGCACCAACACCCAAATAATTCCCAAGCTCTTTTACAGACCCAAATATGAGAGGAAACATGGCAGAAAGCATGCAGTGTTTATTTAAGAAGGAAGTTTCCCCTTACCAGGCTTCAGTTTACATTGCAGAGCAGTCTTTCATGCACACTCTACCGAGTGTACATGAAATTTCAGATGAAACTAAACCTAAACCCATGCTCAAAGACTGCACCCATGCATTTACTCCAAGCTGTGCTTCAACTGCTAGTGGGTATCCAGTCCATGTCACTAGGCCACGGCCAGTCTGAAATAACCTCTCCATACAACACACACGATGTGGGCATGAGGTCCTCAGCACCACCTGCCCTACTTCGCTGATCTGCCCATTGTTCCACTGCACACTATCCAATGTAGCCAATGTCATCCATAAGGGGTCATCTGAGACCCCCGAGACCTTGGTGTGATGGGAAATAGGTTGTATTTCCTTCCTTTAATAACCCTAACGAGAAGCTTAAGGTACACTTAAAAATTGAAATTGCTCAAAGCACAGGAACTTAAAAGCAGCAAAGGCTTTTTGCAGATCCTTTATACAAGGTGAATTCCAGCTAAAACCGAAGAAAGTGCTTATTCAAAGAAGTGATGTCACTGGCAATGAAGCAGATTTCAAAGTCACATTGAAGAAAAAGCATATAGCACGGAATCCACCCCTGGTGAAGTCAGACACGTCACTGCCATATGTTTCAGAAGTACTGGTATTCACCTGCTGGGATATTTTTCTTGTCTCAAACCCTCCTTTGATTACAAATGTAATCAGCTTTGCTTGCAAAAGTTATCATCAAGTAATTGTTCTTAAATACCATTTTCTTACATACTTGTGGAAAGCACAAATTTATGAAAAGTGTGGGTGTAAGAAATACTCCAAGAATTATGTTAAAACCAGTTAAATTTTATGTAAATAAAATACTCTTGCTTTTCATTTCTGATTTGTCCTTTCTTTAATCAAAGGTATTTTTGAAACACAACAGAAAATAATCTCTTGCCTACTACATTATAAAATATGAACTCCATTATATTAACATTAAGCTGATGGTAATGTCACTGAGATCCATCCTCATTTCCCATATTTACATCCCTCATAAATTATCAGGAATTTTGAGTAATGATGTGGGTAGAATTATTCCTCTGCATTCTATGATGCGTACACTTTGAAAGGACTATGCACTTATTTGCCCTCTTTTTATTATCCAATGCTCTTTTTTATTATTTTTTATCTCTTTCTTCTTACTTCCTCCTACGTACACAAAACTCCTTTCTTTCCCATTCTCCTTAACATTCACTTCCCTTTTTGTCTTCTCATCGTGATGCTTGCCTACAGCCTTTCAGGAAATAATAACGTTTCAGTGTGGTGGGTCACGTTATCAGTGAAACACAGAGAAGGCAGGGGGCTGTGGGTGGAACACATTTTATCAAGTGCGCTCATCAAAAGAAAAGCATGGCTCTCAGAGAAAAAAAAAATCTCATTCCAAGTGTTCTTTCTGTTTTCATTTGAATGAATTTTCATCTGCAATGCTAGTGGGACAGAAGCAGGAGGTTACTATATAGACATTATGAAAGAGAAGTATCACTAGAACACAGAACCAGCAAGATATCTACTGTGATATAAGAGGAACATTTCCATGGAATACTAAATGAATTCTGTAGACGTAGAAATATATCACAGCGCAACTGATAAAAAGGTCTTCCTGCCTAGTTACCACTTTTTTCTTCATGCTTTTGTTCTGGTATTACAAGCTGTTTTCACTAGCTGATTTTGTTCACATAGCTAAGCAATAAACAATGTAGACTGATCTGTTTAATTAGCTGGATGTTTTGAAAAGTAAATGTTATTTCCAATGTTTTGCAATCCAGCTTTTACGACTTGATAATTACGAATCCATGCATTACAGAAAGAATCTTGGCTAGTCTCCACTCGGTGGTCCTTCCACAGGACTGTTAGCTTTGGGCAGATGAGATCCAGCATTCTGTGAAAGTTGAGTGTGGTTTCATGCTGGTATATTTTGTGCAGGCTAAGTTTGTTTCAATTTCACCGAATCATAAAATCATAGAATCATTCAGGTTGGAAAAGACCTCTAAGATCATCTAGTCCAACCTTAATTTAGTCAGATACGTTACACATTACTAGGAAAAAAACATAGAAAATTATTTTAGCTTGTTAAATGCTCCCCATCTAATACCAGAGTGACTCTTCAAAAAGAACGTACTTGCATGCTTTGTAATGCAAAATATGGAAACTGGTGTGTATCTACCAGCGTTCATCCTTCCTGTCGTGCTCCTCCTCTGTGAGCAAGTCAAATGTCAGTATGCAGTCCTTAAAAGAAATATATTATCCTCTGACTTAAGAGACAATTAAGCAGAAAATAGTATGCTCTGTAATGCTAGCTTGGGTTCAAACAGTAATTACTCAGAAACATAGTATTTCTATACTCTGGTAAATATTCTAGAATCGTATTGTTGGGTTGCTCCTGAAGCAAAAATATGGTGATCACTTGCTTTTTAACAAGACATGAGGAAACAGACTTCTCACATTCTCAAGGTCATTCTGCTGCCTCATTCATGTTAATTGTGGAGAACTTCAATGACTTAGTATGCCAGTTATTAAGAAAAGTAAATGTGCTGAATAAACACCATGCTTTGGTACCTCACAAATTGATAGCAAGGACACTCAGTAAACCTCTGATACATTCACTAACTTCACTGTGGCATTACAAAAAAATAATCCTGGCAATTTACAAGCTATATACCATTGTGTCCAAAGACCTTTAATTAGGCTGAGCGTGAAGAATTTACATGACATAACAGGTCTTCATAATTGTCAGCTTTTGTTTCTCCAATACTTTTGTTAAGGTTTAGTTGTTCCTTTACAGCTCATGAAAACATATTCCCGAATTCTGTTATTCTGTCAATTTTTTATCATCACTTCCAAAGCCTATGCAGGATGCTTACTTAGCAAACTTCTTCAAATACCATCAAATGACAGTAGGTGATCAACGGTCAGGCAATTAGAATTCCATAGTGATTAGCAAAGTTCATTCATGATTCATAGCCAGTAGCCCTAATGCATTATATCAGACTCTCTCTGTGACTTCTTCGTTAAAGCACAAGCTGTAGAAGATTTTCAGTGTGTATCTTTTGAAAATTTTCTGAATTACTAGAGCTCTGCTGTCAGCTGCTGCTTTGCATAACATAACAATTCCCACCCTGGTATCAAAGAGCAGAGTGTCCCATGTCCCTTCATTCAGCTCTTTGGTTCCTTGCTAACGGCACAGTGCTCTCCTGAAATACAACTTAATACATTTCATCTAACCTAGAGAGTTCAGGAAAATTAAGGCAGAAAGCAGACTTTTTTGCCAATTTGAGTTGCTGTGTTTGTCTTGCCCAGAATTTCATGGCAATCAGTAAGCGTAAAGGTGTACTTCACCACGGTAAATCAGACTTGATGTGCAGGGAGCAACAAGCCAAGCTGTTAGGATACAGCAATACTATTCAGAACTTGATCGTGTATATCTGTGAGGTCTGCTCAAAATAATTATAGCAAGAATAATAATATCAGTGCATTCATACTCAAGTTTAGATGACATGGGTAGCAGTTAGAGATTTACTGCAGTGTCACTTCATACTCCTGTGGTTAAACATCACTATGAATGCACAAATAAATGTAACAAAGAGCAACCAAACAGAGCCCTCATGATTCATCTCGTGGTGAGGGTTTCAACTCACCACACTTCTGATGCAGACATCTACAGCTCAGCTTCTCACCCTAGACTGTCGCTACTTTTGATGAAGAAAAACAGACACTTTCAGGCTACAATTCATCTGGCCTAATTTAGATGAGATGAATCATGCTCTGGGAGCGCCTGTTCTCTTTGTTGACTACAAAGGGAGAATAGATGATTAACTCAGATGTACATGCCTACATCCTACATATTAAATGGTATGATGAAACCCACTCTTATTGTCCAGATACATTGTGAATGACTCAAGCAAATTTACCTCCGTGTGGTCCAGGTGACACCACATTTGATAAGAACAGTGTTGTCAGCAGGCAGGCCAATATGCATTTTAGTTAAGGCTTTTAAAAATGTCTTAATCAAAGATTTTATTGATTTCTTTTCTTGATGTATCAACCATGAAATAAGATTGAGCACACTTGCATGTGTCTCATTTTGCCTGACGTGATGTGACTGCTCCCAGGGACAATGGTGCAATTTCCCTGAAGGTTCCTACATACATTCCTCCACTGCCTCGGTCACAGAAGCATAGAATCATTCAGGTTGGAAAAGACCTCTAAGATCATCAAGTCCAAGCGCCAGTCTAGCACATTCATTTTTTGTGGCCACTCATCAGACTCTGTTTGGGTTTAAACTGATCTATTTCTGCATGTTTGTGCTACACTCAGGCTTTATCTGGCTCTAGCTTCTCGGACACACCACAGCCACACAAAATCCTCAGCTTCACTTGGTCTCCCAGAAGTAAAGCCTGTGACCCAGCTGCTGCACACCCCAAGGCAGTGCTAAGCACCACGAGACTTCCCAGCAGCTTTGGCAGGAGAACCGGAATATGACAGTAAAGGTCTGAAATGTTTTGCTAAATAACTTATAGAAAGGACAGAGTTTATTTGCAGGGAAAGCACAGTCACCTTTAATCCAAAATACAGACAGAAACTGTGTGGAGATCTCTCCGTCCAGCATCCTCAGCACTACAGAAGACCCTTAAGGTTCTCTTCAGCAATTTCAGTCACTTTTGCTGTTGCAGGCATACTGCCTTAAACACTGCCATTTCAGGCATGCTGCTCCTGAAAACTCTGCTTAGCTTGTTCAAATTGAGCACTCAAAAGGTTCCTTTAAATGAAAAAATATGCTCTTTATATTCTCTGAACCTCACAACATCTACAATGACCAAGTAATCTTCCCTACTCTCAAACTCCAAAGATTTATCTAGTGATTTCCATTCTTCAGCTAGGCATTTTTCATAGCCTTAACCTACCACGAAGGCCACCTGGGAGAACTGGATTTGCTTCACCTTGGTCAATCTTCTTAACCTATTCATTGCTGTATAAGGGCAAAGCCATTCCTCTAACTGTTTGAGATTGTTAGATGCTTTGAGAGAGTGGCTTGGTACTGTCACATTCCCACTACTGCTTTTTAAAGGAATAATAATAAATCATGAAACAGAAGAAATTGAATTAACAGGTAATTCAAGATTGTTTCAAGATGATGGGTTTCACTGGCTTAGCTCTAGGCCTGAAGAGCAATAATACAATTCAGAATTTTCAAAGATGGGGATATAAAACTAACCTTAAAACCAAACGATTTTAAAACAGTGAAGTAGTTTTTATTCTTCCAAACCATTAGTTTCATTACAATTTCTAAAGCAAGGCAGGTGACGAGGTGCATAAATGTGAGTATGAAGATTTTCACCACATGATTTTACCATCTGTGAGTAAGCAAGACATTAAAGATAACACCAGCCCTTTACATTTGACAGCACCCACTACTTTTGTATAGAAGACATTCAACACAGCAGCAGTATGAAAACAAGTTCCCACATTATCCTTCAAGAGAGAGGGTTAAAAAATAAAGCTGAAAATGCAAAGAATAGAGAAGAACTGAAGACACTGATATTTCCTAACACATTACTTAAACAAGAATGACATTTTTTCCCCTGCATTAGCTATGGAGAAAAGAGAAGGGAGTGTAAAATTTCTTTTTTTTTTTTTTTTCTTTCTCTGCATATAGATTCAATTTTATATTGTTCAATCATGCCTGCTCTTTGTGATCAGAACTATGATTTATAGCTAGCCACTAACTGCTGAATAGAACAGATGAGACATGATTCTGATGATTTTTCTGAGTAGGGACAGTTAGTTATGAATATGACACAAAAAGAACAAGGTTTGTTAGACTTTGAAAAAAATGTATTCAAGTAAATATATATTGTATATATTTCGAATATATGTGTACATATTAATTCATTAAGTAAAATAATTAAATCCTCATTTCCTGCAGGAAGCATAATATGTACATATTTCTTTAAAATAAAAAAGAAAAGTAACAGTATTTAAAACAGTTATTTGCCTACCCAGAAGTGTAAAATAGCGTTCCGTCTTGGCTTCCTGAAACTATGAAATAATGGCAAAAAAAGAGCCCTCTGAAGCTAAGCTATAAACCCCTGAGAAATTGTGAAATTCAGTAGGGTAAGGACCTGGCTGTAATAAATAAGTTCTTGCAAGCTGAACTCTGTGGAAATAGGAAAACTGTATATTCTCTCCTGTAGCCATTGGTATCTTGTAAAGAGATGTCGAGAACTCCTCCAGCCTCAGCTGTCTCCTGATCACATAGCTTGGTTTTGCAAGAACAGTTCAGCAGAACCACTCTCATGCTGGAGTGGAGCTGTTTAAAACGGCAGGCAGAAGTATGCTGGACACCTAGCTGAAACTGCAAATGTAAACGCTTTACAGGTTCTGATCCCAAATTAAAAAAAATAAAAGGCTGCTACATTAAAATACCCCAAGGAAGGGTCCTTAATTGAAACTTAATAGAATGCTTGCTTTTGTGTTTTAGTCTGCAAGCATACAGAGAAAACCATTACAATCAGTGAAGGAATTAAATGTTTGGCTAACCTAGAGAAGCAGAAAACAGAAACAATTACAATGAATAGGCTTGTGCGAACAACAAAAAACAGGATGAAAAACAACACTATTTCTAATTGCCATATACTTTTCTCTTAGCTGAATTCCATTCTTTCACTCCCCTCCCTATGCAAAAGCATGTATTTACGTGTCCTACATGTGCACTGCAAAACAAAAGCATTGGCCATATGGGCCACCTCATGCGTTACCCACACGGATGCTTGCAGCCTGTCTTTAGTTTGCAGCTGAGAGATTTTTCTTGGCAGGGAAGCCGACAGGAAGAGGTGAAAAAGGCACCAAGAGGTGTCTCGCAAAGGGAGGCAAGGTTAACCTAGGGATGCTAATTCTCTGTCACAACAGGCACTGCGCGTTGGAGCCAAGGCAGTTGCTCCCCCTTCTCCTCCCTGCTCATGTGTCATTACCAGTCTCCTGCTGCCTCTCCTCAGTTCTTACCTCGCCAGCTAATCTTAACCTTAAATCTTTTTCTGTTATTACCAGAAAGATGGCTGTGGGCTACTGGCAGTTGTACCTAGCAGCAATGCAAATCATCACTGGAAGTCAAGCATTATGATTTTATCTTCTGTTGCTTGGTGTGTTTTCTTAGGTGATTTGAGATGACAGAGAAAAGATGACATTTGCGCAATACAATGGATGTGATGCAGTCATTACAGACACACATCTAACACAACTTTTTCCCTGTAGGGTCAGGTAACAAGAAGAAAGTTAATATTCTCTCTTCAATTTTAGTGGATTTAAGGATATTACTTCTTGCAGATCGAATCCCTCTGGTAGCTGGCTACATCCTAGCCATTTCTCAGAAAAGGGGAAAAAAAACAACAACTTTCTTTGAAGACATGTATGTGAAAAGCTACAACAGCAGAAGGCAGTATAAATAAAATCCTTTGGCAGTACAACTAGGTGGTACAGATATCTGCTGATAGATCTCAACAACTGCTTGCTGCTAACTTTCAGCTCTGAGATGGCTATGACCTCAGAAGAAAGTCGTGACTCCTGAATTGCTGCTGCAAGGTACACACAAAACTTTGAAACTGAAAACCCCTGTGAGAAACAGAGCTCACGGCCACCTTTGTGCCGTTGCTTGGTGTTGTATGTGTGCTACAATGCTGAGAACAGGAGCAGGGGGAACTGGAACTCATCTCAGGTTGCAGCCTTATTTCACAAGGTAAGTTATCTGCCTAAAATACAAGGAGCACACCTGGCATCTTCTGACATGGCCATACTGTTAGGAAGCAAAAAGCACTGTATAAACGAGCATAAGTTCCACTAATGGATTACAAGTCTATCAGGCTACAGAGGGGACCAGACGTACAACCACCTCTTTTCCAAAGAGTGCCTCATGGATTTTAAAGTCATCATGCCCTCTTAAAGTTTCTCTGGTCTGGCTCTGTATAACAAAGAACTGATACATTATCCTTTTATTCCTGTGATGATTCAGTAAATAGCATTTGACAGAAACACTACTGCCAAATCTACTGAAAAGTGAAGAGATGATGGTAAATAAATTTCTGAGGGTTAAAACTGCTGCTGATGGCCACAGTGATCCACCTGAGCTATTTCAAGTACACTCTTCCCCAATACTTAACTGGTTCCAGAGGGACTGATACCTTACGGTCTAGGAGATTTATTATTTTTCAGAAAACATGGTTGAATAAGAAAATCAAAGAGTTAGTGAAACTGGAGGATTAGTGCTTAAACTTGGGCTCTCATTAAAAAGAAACAGTAAAAATATAATTTAGGTTCAGAAGAAATAAATTAGGAGTCTATTTTGGGCCACATTCTTCCTTATTTGATTACCCATGTTTACACAGAAACAATTAAAATCAATGCTTTGATGCTCTGTGCATTCATGGATACTTCATTGTTCTATCTTTTAAATGGTAACAGTTTTCCAATCCCTTCTGGAAATCAACTTTTCTAATATATATATTTTAACTATTACTAGTAAACTAGCACTAAGGTAATAACTCATTATAAGAAGCATTTCCTCGTGACTTTGGGGAATTGGTTTTGGGAAGTTCACGGTTTATTTAACCATTCTGTTTTGGACCTCAGAAAATCACATTCTCAAATATATACATACATCTCCTTCTGTATTTAACTTAACTGAGACCTGAGCTTGTGGTTTAAATACTCATTATTAAAAGAAAACTGCTAGTATGCAAATGTGCATTTCTGAATCAAATCATCTTATCTGAATAGAGAATTAACCATTAAATGTTTGTCATTCAGAGGGTAACTCTCCAGCAAATATCACAAAAGAAGATTAAACTGACTTAGATTAACTTTGAAAATCCTTGGATTTATACATATGTGCGGTTTCCAGCACATTAGTATTATTTTTTAATGTCAAAAATACATCATGTGAAACAATTGTGCATGATGGAAAGCAGATTTATAAATTTACAGTTAAGTGCTCTCAAAATGCTATCTATCTGCCTTTCCTTGGTTTCCTCTTAAATCCTCAACTTCTAATTATTTGTGCTTCTGAGTAAGTAAAATCAACAGTTTTACATAATTCATATTTTAAATTCTATAGCTTTACCTACAAGAACCTCGTTTTGTATCAGAATGACACAAGTCACCAAAGGCTTGTATTTCTTTTTTTGCATGTGCATGACTGTCATCCATGTTAAGGAGAGATGTGAATATATGTGTTGTGAAATGGGGAACAAAAAGGACAAATTATCCTCGTCACAAAGCTGAGAACTTCAGTAATTTGTCACTTTTTAAATTTTTCTCTGTGATAACATTATCAGGGGAGTCCAACTGGAGCTTCAGGATAGAATTAAGCAAATTGTTTACTTACAATTACATTAAGAGGTTAATCCTTTTTTCATTAGTTACACAAATGTCTCTTGGACATCAGCATGCAACTGAAGTGTGTACAAATCAGCATAGGGATATTATTTACAAAAACTAATCTTTCCTTTTCAACATTATCTATAGACAGAGGGCATACATTTGCTACACACACACACAGGAAAAAAAAATATATATCATCCCATGTTCTTTCTGATCATTAACACTCTCATATTGCAACCTGCTGCAAATGGTGAATTCTGCACCTGCCCAGGGGCTTGTGACAGGCTCCATCCACTTCACCAAGTTTCAGGAGCAAGCCCCTTCTGGAGAACAAGCAGACGAATGTACACACATTAGTTGTGTTTACCACTTTGTTCTATGTAGGGTAAATTCAGGTAGATTACAATGATTATTTCATTGCTACCACCATCTCAGAAATTTTTTTTCAGCCTGACAGACCAGAGGGAATGGTAGGAACAGCTGCTCTCACAGAGGTGTCTCTCAAAAATCCCCTGACTTTGAACACAGCTTCTGATCAGTTACATCTTTCAGAAGTAAACACAGCTGGAAATTTAAGATATTCCCCCTCTATGCCCCACAAAGGTGGCCTAGCGTTAAAAACGCCACTACTTTTTGGAAGACGTTTCTGTGTCCACGTAGCGCCAGCCATGAAGGCGCATTTCTCTGAAGAAAGGCAGTGCTGGAGGGCCCGCCGTGCCTGGTGCACACAGAAGATGATGCAGTGAACTTGGATTCGTTTCCATCCCCTGAGACCATGCTCAGTTTCAATGGCCACATCATCACAAGCTGTTTCAGACCCGAGGACAGAGCCTTGTCCCTCAGCACGCGGCCGGCTGAACCCAAGCCACCTCGTGAGGCAGAGCCCCCCTTGCCACAGCGAACCCTGGCACCTCTTCCAGTTCAGGCTTCTACTGCCAGAGGTGTTTAAGTCGGACGTCAGCTTTTAACTTTTCAAACTGTCTATTTTTGCATCCCTGACTGAAATCAAAGATGACATTCAGGTTGGGACTTCCTCTTGTTCTTGCTACAGAGCTCCAGGAGACACAACTGAAATGCATACTTAGCTAAAAAAAAAACTCTTAAACTGCTCGGATCTTCAGAAAACATCCTTATATGTAAAACATCAATCGCTGGTGCAGTCTGCTTACCTGAAACCATCCCTTCATATAAATACATTAGGAAAAAAATCAAATAAATGTTGACACACTGATGCAAAACAAAAGAAAAAAAAATACATTTTGATCTGTCACCAGAATTGTCAATTGTTTCTGGTCCTACACATAACAGGCCCCCTTTTTTTCCCTTGGAAGAATGAATTTGGTTATTTATATGTCATCATCTGGCATACCAAATAGAGTAATATTAGACTTAAAGCGTGTGGCACTTGCAGAAATATTTTTCTGCTTTAACATGCTAGGCTGAAGAGCTCTACAAGAAATCTCTATGACAGATAGAAACGCTTTGTTGAAAGCCATGCAGGGAGCAGCATAACCGCTTAACACTGTTTTGAAGGGCTTAACCGCAGCGTAAAAGATATCTGGCCTTATGTTGCACCTCTGCCAAGGAGTGTATTTCACACTTTATGACTCTGATTTTCTCTTCCTGATGAGTATGCTGCATTTTTTTCTCCAAAGATAATATACAGAAACTTCTATTCAAAACAATTTCTATTACATACAAATGAATGGGCACCGATGGGGAAAAATCCCTATTTATGTAGGCTTTGAAAATAAAAAGAGAAATGACAAGATGAGAGAAGGAAGGAAGAGCACTCCAGCAAGCAACAATGCATACTAATGGTCAAACACCATTCAGTATCACATTTCATAGAGTATGTCTACCACTGCTATCAGCTGATGGCGATACCAAGCCTGTTTGAATTCTTATTCATTGTCACTAAACACAGTGTTTTATAAAGGATTTTCTGGAAGTTATGGGACACCTACTCCACTAGAAAAATATCTGATTGAATTGTTAAAAAGACAATAGAGATTAGCTATGTGTTACAGCTCAAGAACAAGAAGTCTCTCCAGTTGCCAAGGATATATTTGAAAGAAGGAGAAATTTGGTTGTCAACAGCCAATAGCTATGACCTTGTTGTGAAACTTCACAGGGATTAAAATATCAGCACTGGATATTCAGTCTATTCAAATTTCTTCTTTCATCCTTAATCACATGAAGAAGTGCAACCATCAGTGGCATGAGTGGTAGCTATATAAGGAAAAATGTAGCGGGACCTGGATTATTAATAAGAAGTCCCCCTTCACATTAAAAGATATTTCCATGCTCTTTATCATGAGACGGTCTTTGCACAGGCTAATTGTATAATATCTTCAAAAGCAAGAAGAACAATCAAGAAGTGCTCTTTTAAAGCTACTCTTCCCATGGAGAAAAGGAAGAGGGGCTGAAGTTTCACAGAACTCCAAGAAAATAAATGGTCAGTTTCCTGTCCGAGCAGATTTTCATCTTGGAAGGAAGAGCGCGGGTGAAATTTTATGTAAAACGAGCTTTATGAAAAACTTGCCAGATTTTTAGCAAAACCAAAAAGTTCAGATGGAGAACATCTGTTAAGCCTTACCAGGACACTGCCTGCTACAAACTGCATGCCTTCATAGGGCCGCTCCTAAAATGAGTGCTGAGGGAAGCACAGAAACCTACTCCTCCCGGCATGTATCTGGGAGCACAGTGCCATTTGCAAAAAATGCTTCCACCAGACTGTGCTAACGCACCCTTTGCGTGCTTCACACCGATGAGGAGCTTCTTATCACTGTGCAACACAACTGGCATTGTAAGGAGAGGCACATGCAGTGCTGCTGGCCCAACACAGAGAACAGCGAGGCACAAGGTGCGACAAGTGGTACACAGTTAAAAAAAATAAAAATAAAAATAATAGTATGGGCATTGTTAAGCATTTCCCTTTTGGTTTGGACTGCCTGTTTTGTTCTTTTAAATGGAGGCAAATTAAACTGGGAGCATAATTTAAAATCCATAACCTGGAACACAAAATGAAAAAAAAAAATCCCAACCTTACTCTTTTTGTTTGTCCGTTTATGAAACACAGCATTGTAGCTGTTCATCTCAACATGGAACCAAGTAATGCTTTCAAAGTTTCTAACATCATCCCTGAATCGGCCTAAAATATTCCCACAGTGTGCTCTGATGGGCACTGGGGATTACTGATGGGGTGCTTCCAATACGTGCTGAAAAGACAGGAAGGTGCACGTTTTCTTTTTTTTTTTTCTTTTTAAGTAAGAGACTTACATGGCTGTTAGAAGGTGCCTGGCAGAAGGCTCTTCCCCCTCACAAAGCTCTCAACCACTGGGCCCGTGTGCCCGCAGCAGCCCCCACATGTAGCTCCACTGCTATATGCTTCTACCCTGCAGCAGTTGCTGATTCCTTCCCCTCCTCCCAGCAGAGCACCACGCAAAGGTCAGGCAAAAGCCTTGGAGATTAAATTGTAAGTGATTAAAATTTCCATTATTTTGTGAACTTGTTCCACATATTAAAAAGCCCTAATGGAACTTGCACACATTTGTGCAGGTAGAAAGGCACATGATGACAGGAATTAAGGAAATTAATTCCTGTGCTTTGGACTGAAGTAATCTTCCAGAATGTAATTGGCTTTCAATCATTCACACACAACATGCCCTTCACCTTTAAATGGTAATTCATTTTACCATACAGATTTTGAATTCCGTTTGTGTCAGGCTTTAGGAAAGCTCCATCGTCATACTGGAACACAGTACATGTTTTGTCCAGGAGCAGACTACGTCAGAGCGTAACTTAGATTTCTGATGTATGCATCCGTATGGTGTTTTACCATTTCTGTGCCCCTTAGCAGGAGGAAACGCAAACACTCCCTGACCAGAGATCAAGCAGCCATTCAAGGCTCCGCAGTGCAATGTTATTAGTGCTGCCGCTCATGGAATGCTCTTTATTTTTCCGCTGCGCTGCGCTCTCTGTGGGACATGGAAAAGTGGTTACAAGTCTACAAGGCTCTCCTGGGCTATGTCTAGATCACAGCAGAGCTGCGCAAAGCACAGTGACAGTAAACATAGCCGTGTCTGCTTTAATAAAAGCAACAGAAATGTGCAAAATCTCACTACATAGCACTTTCCTTCTTCCGCGGCTGAGAGAGAAAGACTACAGAGGAAGTATCTGGAAGCACTAGGGTTGGAGTTGCTTCTGGAGTGTCAGCCCACCCGCTCCACTTGACGTAGCAGCAACCTGTTACGGGTGATGAAGCACACCTCACTGACGAAACAGCCTTCTCAGGCCAGGTGCAGTATTTAAATCTATTTCCCCTTGTCTGTATTTTCCTTTTGCACATCACATCCTATCATTCCATGATGTTGCATCTCCCTCACACTACTGTCAGCCCTGGCTGACGACCAGGGAGACCGTAACATTGGCACCTCTGCCAAATGGTTAGGCATATCCAGGACACAGCAAACAGATATATATTATATTTAAATTGGGACTAATTTGCATTTTTTGTGTACTGTGGATTTTTTAAAGTGTTTTTTTCGTGATGAAGAGGAATGTGTAATTCTGAAATAGTAATACTTGCCTCAGAAAAGCCAGGTTTGCTAATGGATTGCCATCTGTTCAGCCCTTTGCCAGGAAATAGATTTGTCCTGCTTACTGAAAACAGTATTAGGGTGAAACTGTAGATTACACAGTGGATTTCTGAGCAGTTTAATTTAAAGTGCGTGCTAGCACTTTGTTATTTCAGTAAGAATAATTTTAGATTCTCCTTTTCTACCGATGTTTGAATTTAAGCCATCTAGCAAAGTGTATTTAGAGTACTTTGGATATTAGGAAAATGCTGTTCACCAAAAGGGTTGTTGGGCACTAGGACAGGCTCCCCAGGGAAGTGGTCACAGCACTGAGCCTACTGGAGTCCAAAAAGCGTTTGGACAATGCTCTTGGACATAAGGTCTGATTTTTGAGTGGTCCTGTGTGGAGCCAGAAGTTGGACTAGTTGATCCTTGTGGGTCCCGTCCAGCTCAGGATATTCTGTGATTCTATGATATTTTGTGGGCTGTTCTGCTCTCAGTTGAGTTCCAGGAAAGCTGTCCACATCACCTTTATCATTTTGAAACCGTGCTCATCAGGCTCCTTTTGCCCAAGATTTACAGAAGGTGCTCTCTATCTTGCTTTGAAAGCACATCTTAACCCTCTAGAAAGAACATGTTAAAAAAAAAAAAACAAGGCAAGAAAAAAAGAAAACAAACAACACTGGCCTAAATCACACCTTCAAGGGTAGAAGATCCATCTTCACATGCTGGGAGCCTCTCAGAGCTCCTCGATGCAAGTCAGGAAGAAAAATACATCAGCAACTCAAAATGCTGTTTTGGGAACTGTTTGACCTCTTTAGCTCACGGAGCCCAAGAAGCAACACAACTCCGGCACCAGGTAAGTTATTCTCCCCGGCAACCCACAGAAACCCAGCGGCTGAGCCTTGCCAGGGGCACAAACACGCGGCGAGGGAGAGGTCCAATTTTTCCATCCCGCGGGCGAAGGACGAATTGAAACCCAACTTCCAGACTCCGGCACCCCCTCGGCGAGGCTGCCGACACCAAGTCGAAGCAGCCGGCGGGGGGACAGGGCTCCGCGAGGCAGGCAGCACCCCGACACCCGCAGCAGCAGCCAGGCCGGGCTCGGGGCCAGGCGGCGGGGGCGAGCCGGGCGGAGGCGGCGGCGGCACGGCCGCGGAGCCCCAGCCCGGGGGCTGCCGGCGCTGCCGGTGGCCGCTCAGCCGCTCGCCGCCGGCGGACAAAGTTTCCTCGGCCGCCTGGCAGCCCCGCTCCTCCCGCCCGCCGCGGGGCCGTGCCGCGCCGAGCCGCGCTTACCTCTGTCCAGCGTGAGCGGCTGCACGGCGGCCAGCGTCGCCATGTCTGCGGCGGGGCTGGAGCCCGAGTGACGCGCGGCTCCGGCAGCGGCGTGGGGCGCGGGGAAGGGCGGGGAGGAGGCTGGCAGGGAGAGGGGGCGGAGGACGAGGGTGGCTCCGTGGGAGGAGGAGGAGGAGGAGGAGGAGAAGGTGGAGGAGGAGGAGGAAGAGGAGGAGGAGGCGGACAGGGTGCCCAGGGGAGCGCGGCTGGCTGCAGCCGGGGCGCCGCGATGCAGCGGGCGCAGGGCGGCCCGGCGGGGCCCGGCGCGGGCTGCCGGCATGGCTGCGCCGCCGGGCCCGGGGCTGCCGGGGGGCTGCAGCCGCGCCGGGCTCGCCTCGGGGCTGAGTGCCGGGGCCCTGCGGGCCGGGGGCGGCGGAGGGGAGGCGGAGGGGCGGGCCGGCTCTGGCCCCGCCGCCCGGGGGTGCCGCAGCGGAGGGAGGGAGGGAGGGAGCGGGGCGAGGACGGAGCCGGGGCCGGGCAGCTCCGCAGCGCCACGGGGTGGGCAGGACGGGCCCGGCCGGCCTCGGCTGGGGCTGGGGGCGAGGAGCCCGGGTGCCTGTCAGAAACGGGGGGGGGACGTGGCCTGGCAGGGCGCTGCGGTGGCTGCCGCCTTCCCCTCTGTGGGCAGCGGTGCAGGGAAACGGCTGGGTGGAAGCTGTGCCTTCTCCGGCTGCTGCCATGTGCAGTACCGGCATTTCTGTGTTTGGCCAAGAAGCGCTGAAACTGGGGGGATGTTACGGGGGACCACGGTGCTGTCTTCCTTCCCCATACCCACAGGGGAGCTGGCAAAACAGGATGAGAAAGTGCAGCAGCAGCAGGCTGCACCTCAGCAAAAGCCTTAACGGCGAGGCTATTTAAGCACTGGTATGGATAATTAGGGGAGCTGTGGAAATTCTGTCATTAAAAGTTTTAAGAGGAGATTAAAAATGCATTCAGCGGTTTTAAAGCTAAAGAAGCTTAAATAATAAATACCAGCCACCCACTTCTGATGAACTCAAATCAGCACAAATTTCTCTAATTAGTAAACAATAAACAGTGGACCATCCAGATATCTTGACAAGAAAATGTTTCGTTTGGCTAAAACGCTGAAGTCGAGAAATCAGTTCCTGGCGAGCAGTCAGTTTTTAAAAGTGAAATTAACGTAAGGATTTTTATTATGCAGATTTTACGTACTTGCAGAGCAGCTGGATTGACATAAAGCGTAACAGCGCCTCTAAAGTAGTCACATTACTGTATATTGGATTCAGTCCTGAGCAGGGAAGAAGTACGCATTTGGAGCTATAACAACCGAATGTGACAACTCTCAAACTGTTATGACACTTTAAAGAATCTACTACAGATATTAAAGTATGTTTAAATAATAGAAAAAGCATGGCGCCTAGTTAATGAGCCAATCGGGTTGTTTTTCATAGAGGACTTCGTAAGCCTCAGGCTTGCTCTTTTAAACTGCCATATTGCAAACCGACATCTTGAAGCAAAGTGCAGTTATGACAATAACTTTTCTATTAATATCTATGTAATGTTAATGCCAAATATATAGCTTCTCAGAAATATCCAACTTTAGAAATTGCAATGTTTGGGCTTGAGCTGGGTGCCTGTGGAAAGCAATAAGCTTATTCTGACTTTATCCTTTTTTATCTACCGCTGGTCAGATTTCATGTGCTCTGCCACAGGGGCTAATTGGCACTTGGAGGAGAGACTTGAATGTGAGTATTATCTGCATTCAAGGAAGATGAAAAGCAGTATTTGCTGAAATTAAACATTTCCTAATCAGCATAGCTGCACAGCTAATGCTCAAGGACATTAAAGAATTAGCCGAAGAATACTTTAAGCAACTGAACTGGGAAAATTTCAGAAATTGTCCAGCAGAATTCTTCTATTGCAGAAGGGGAGGTGGAATGAATCAGGGATTTGTGAAATGTCTCTCACTTTCCAGTGGCAATTCCCAGTAGAAATAGCAGACTATAACAGCACAAGTTAGCAAAGAGAAGTGGAACCACTTTCTTAGAAGGTGGATCATTTTAGGAAGAAGCGATGGGTCTGCCTCCCAGCCTGCTTGCTGATTCCTTGGGCTACGCTGGACCTTTTAATTCAGTAATGTGTGATGTTTACTGAACCATCAAAACTAGACTGAATTAACAGAAACTAGGTTGTATGGACTGCAAACTGGCTTAGTGCCAGACTTTCAACATGTAGTCAGCAGTCAGATGCCAGCAAACAAGACTATTTCTAATAGGATGCTTGACAACTTTGTCAATTTAGTATTTTATTCAAAGATCTAAAATGTAGATATAGAGGCTTTGGTTACTATGCATTTAGATGACACAAGTTTTGTTTTGTTTTTTAAAAAAGGATCACTGTGACTGAGTAAATATTAAAAGAAGTTGTCCTTGAAAGAAGGAATCTCTGCCCTTCAAGATTTTCCAACCTGATTGGGCAAGGACTTGGGGAACCTGCTTTTGCTGCAAAGTTAGCCCTGCTTTGAGCAAGAGGTCAGACTGGATGTATTTCAAGTCCTTTTCAACCAAAATCATTAGAATCATAGGATCATAGAAAAATTAAGGTTGGAAAAGACCTTCGAGATCATCTGGTCCAACCATCACCCTACTACCAATGTCACCCACTAAACCATGTCCCTAAGCCTTTCCTTGAACACCCCCAGGGATGATTATTGTATGATTTTGTAATCAAGTGTCTGAATTGCTGGTAAGAATTATCTGAATAACTGTACTGAATTATTACATTCCCAAAGTAGTGTGTTTTAATGCCGCTGCGAGCAAGTAATGAAGAATGCAATGGATACTTGCAGGACTGGAGATTGTCTTGGGGAGGGGTGTTCTCACGTAGCAGTCTCAACATACGTTCTTGGTGTGATGTTGCCTAGAGGGCTCGTGTGATCCTTGAATGTATAGAAAAAGGAGTGGCACATAGAACTAGGGAAATGAGCACTGAGAAAGCACCTTACTGGAATGCTGTGTCCAGACCTGGTGTTTGTCTTTCAAGGTGGGAAATCAGCTTTGACATGAAATTTAAGGAACTCAGTCCAAGCTTACTGAAGAAAAGGGTAAGAAGGAACTAAATCACTGTGTGTAGGTAGGCCAATATATATGGAAGAGGCGTAATGGTGGAGGGATTTATAGCCTTAAAATTTATTGTTTTATGACATAAGGTGGCCCCATGGCTGGAAGTTTAACAAATTCAACCTTGAATAAGATGTACTATTCTGGCAGTAAGGATAACATAGGGACCAATTACTCACTGTTGCTCGTAATCTGAACAAAATTAGGTGTCTTTCTAAAAGGCTTGCTTTGATCTAACTTCTAAAGAAAAGTAGAATGGCTGAGGTATTCAGGAGGTTAGATGAGATAATGATAGTGATCTATTACTCTCAGGACTTTTATGACCTTTTGCCTTCCCTCATGAGTTGGTGTTGCAAGGGCTAGAAAATTATTTCTACACAGCATGGTGCAATGGAACATGGAAAAAAAATACAGCACAGCTCCAAATAGGCTTGCTGGCTGCCTCCACCTCCACCTGTCCTAAGCTTTGCGTGGGATAATTAACTCCCTGGAACTAAGATGCTGCTGCATGACTGGAATACTGCAGTAAATGCAGCTATTTGCTTCAATGCCAGAGCCACCTCTAACAGATAGAATCCCTGCTTTCTGGTGGCGACAGAGGCCATACCACACTGGCATAGTTAAATCTGTTTGGGTTCTACAGCACTGTATTATGCCTTCTAGCCAAGTTCTACATGATAGTCACTGGATTAAATGTCTTGTCATGACTGAATTTCACCTTGGGTACTTGCACATGGGTTCCTACCTACCTCTCCCATGAAATTTCAGCTTGCTGCAGGACTCTTCACATCCAAGTTTACATTGGAAAATTTGTTGGGCAGCTGCTTTATTTCACCAGAGGCTACAAAAATGATTATTTTTATTTTATAATATAGTTTTATCCTGCTTATACCCCTTTTTCTTAAAGCAATATGTTACTCCATCTCTTGTTATCGACTTGACAGCACTGGGGAATGCTGCACGCTCTATTTGCAGGATGATCAGCTGTATCAGGCATTCCCCCATCAAACATAGTTTGATTATATTTGCATATTACGTGAAACTCCGGGTTATTTCAGTGAAGATCCCAGGTACAAGAAGCTTTCAAAATTATAGATCACACCTTAGAACTGAGTCACAACACACAAATGCAATTGCAATAGCAATAGCCTTTTCTCTTTTTCTGTGCTGACCAGTGGTTTCACTTGTACATTGCACTTCAGTACAACTAAAAGCAGATTCCAGTAATGTAATATGGACTGTGAATTCTCAAAAGACTGAGGATTTTTTTCATCATTCAAATTTGCTTTTTGAGTGGCGTTTTGCCTCTATGGGGGAAAGAATCCTTCCTTTTTTAAAACCCATCAGTTATTTCCATGCAGTTTCCATGGCAGAACTTGCTATATGAGACATCTAATGGTTTAACAGCAGTTTGTTTATTGGGCAAAAAACTGCATAAGTTTCCCATAAGAAGTGTAATTTAGTGCTTTCTGAGAATTATAAGCATTACTCACATGCACATTCTAATATCATGTAATGGATTACTTTTTGTAGATAACACAGTGGCTGTTTTCCCAGACACTGAAACTAATCTGGCCTTTAAAAATACTTCACAGAATCACACAGAATCACAGAATTTCTAGGTTGGAAGAGACCTCAAGATCATCAAGTCCAACCTCTGACCTAACACTGATTTTTTTTTTCTTTTTCATTTGTTGTTTAAGACTCAACTCCAGTTGACAACAGGGATAACAGGATCAAGCTTTGCTGAAAGATTCTGTATGGACCTCGCTGAACTTCAGATGTAGGGTCTATTCCTCAGTGCAGTGAGTTTCAACATGTGGTCTATAGCAGCCTGTAAGTCTATGTACTCTCTAAAAATAACTGCTGCAAAAGAAGAGCAAGCCTGCTGGGCAGGGCCCACCCCTTCTTTTAGGCCTGGAGGCAGTTTAAAAGCACCTACAAATCAGACCTTTTATCCTTGATCACCTTTGGATATCCTTGGTATCTGAAACTTGAATCTCGTTCCCTTTGTTGCCGTGACTTATTGTGGCTGCTTTAAGGACTGAGTCTCTATTGAAGTTTTGTCTGTACAGAGGCTCTTTGAGAAGAGGGCAAATTGCCCTCTGTAAGGCCACAAGCAACTTCATCTGGCTAATTCAGTGCCAGTTCAGGTTTCATCTACAAGCACCATATCGGTAACATCAGCATATTGACAATACATGAAGTCACACAGATCATAGCTAGTGTTTTTAGTTATTTGAAGAACTGAACAAAAGCATTATCCACCTACCTTCTTTGTCCAGTGTATTAATATATACTTTAGATTGAATTTTTGGATCAACATGATTTATTTTAGAACTCTATGAATGAAAAGAAAAAAGAGGAAAAATGTAGACTTTTCTGTGGAAACATGTTTATTGATTATGCTTTACTGGGTTTCTCACTGTTTACATCAAAAGATTTCTATACAAAATAAAGGAGGAGAAATAATGTGTTGTCATGAAATAGACAAACTTGACCTTAAAGGATGTTAAAACAGCAGAACATATTTTAAATTGTTCCAGAATTATCAGTGGTGAGCTAATATGCAGTGACTATGCAATGGTGCATAGTCAAATGCGTAGGCGTAGAGAAAAAAAAAAAGTGCAAGGGCAAATCATGATTCCATAAAATTGCAACAGCTAATTAATTTGGGGATGTGAACAGTGCAACAGATAACACTGGCTTCAACCTTATATTTACTGAAGCTGTTAGCCCTGTGTTCATTTTCAGGTGAGATCAGTGACATTATGATATGCATCTGAAAATGGGTGGGACCTTGATTACAAGGAGTTATTGTAATTAACTCTGATTTTAGTATACTCTGTAAGTATCTTTCTGAGCCCTAAAAATTAAAATATGATTGAAAAGCCCTTTTGGAATCTAAAGTGCATTTTCAAATTTTAATTAGGAAGTTGAGAAAAGCAAGCTGTTTACTAAGCAAATGTGTTTATTAAGCTAATGTGAGACATATGAGGTTGAAGTTAAGCTTAAGTCTGATCTGAAATCATCAATGACATGATGGGGCTACACAGATAACCAGTTTTGTCAGTCTAAGCATCAAAAAGTGGAAACAAGCCAGTGAAGAATAAAAAACTTCACCATTTGGAGAAAAGGTGTTGTGACTGAAATGAAACTCAGCAGTATTTCTGTTTCAGGCCTGCTTACTTTAAATAAATAAATAAATAAATAAATAGTTTTCAGAAGGCAGGTTGTGATGGTACTGAAGCTTTCCCCTGCTTTTTTATTGACATGCTCACAATAAATGCACTGATGTGGGCCAGAATATGAGGAGTGCTTAATGATTGTTGTAAATAATACTTTGTCTTCAGAAGGAGAGAGAGACAATGGGAAATATGATTAAGTTGTCTTGGGCGAAGAAGCAGTTTAATAGTTGTCTCTACATCTCCAATCAATGTCACTTCAGGGCTGATCTGCATGACACTGCGAACAATTAAATCACATCTGGTCACTGCAATGCAGTCACGCTCATTTGCCAAGTTATTCTCTTTCCTTGTGCATCCCAGTGGCAAAACCAGCTTCAGGGTACGTGTGCAAATGCTGGTGTGTCGGTGCATAGTCCCAGTATTTCAGTAAACTTTCTTTTCTACAGGCAGTTTGAAGTCCTGCTTCCTGAGCTGGAGAGTCTGCAGAACTAATCCTGCAAGCATCTGGACATAAGTCTCTCTGCTGTCATGGTAAACTTACTTGCTTCAGTGCTGTTAGCTTGTGAGAACAAGTGACTGAGTCAGTTCAGAATCTAATTAAATGGCGTATACAATATTTACTTTGTGGAAGGCCTTCAGGGAAACCTGAAATGTACAGATTAAAGGTTCCTGGCTGATTTCTGGATAACTTATTTTTAATAGTCAGAGGAACATTTCCTCTTGGCGCTACAGGAACAGCATTTTCCAACACATGCTGTTGTCCATCTGCTCAGAGCCCTCAGATGACACCATTCTGGTAAATTTGCTCTTCATTCACATTTAGAGCCATCAAATTTGCCTTCAAGTTGACCCATGTTCCATTCCAGGCCAGAGAACAAATTCTCATTTTTTTCCACACTAATGACTGCAGCACTGTCAACACTTTATATCTAACTTTTTCTTTAAATAGACAGATAACAGCTGGGATTAACTGCAGGGATTAACACCAGGCCGTAGGGGTCTTGTGACCTGCTTTGTCCCTGGCCACTGATGATGATCAATGCCCCCTGAAGCAGCACTCCAGGCGCCATTAACAGCTATCATCAAGCAACCATGAGCCTCCAATTTTTCTGTAAGCCTGTGTTAGTTTCTGCAGTGACAGTCAGGACCATCTCATCTAGTCAGTGACTCCAGTGGGCTTGTAAGCACAGAGAGTTCTCTCTGTTCATGCTGAAGCTCTGTTCTCTGGTGCCATCTCCCAGTGTTGGCACCAGAAACCATTTCTTGTTGCATCCCTTTGCTTAGTCAGACAAACTCCCTTATGGAAATGTAGTTGTGCTCTACTAGCAGCCCTTGGAGACAGTGGCTGTGATCACAGTGACCACTGTACAGCTGCCAGACTGTGCCTGACAATAATTCATGTGAAGGAACCCCAGACAGCACCCTGCTTGTGCCTCCCCCAGGAACAAGCTCAGTGTGTCAGCGATTCACAGGCCTCTTTAGCATCTTTCCAGTAATGCCCTTCTGCTGAGATACGCTGTGAGGCTAGATTATGGACATGCGCTGTGTAGAGGTGTATGAGACCAGCCAGTCACTCCCAGCCAACTAGGTGATTCTTACTTGAGTTGGGGAACTGCAGTGGACTCAAGTGCAGGCCTAGGGACAGACCTGGTAAAGACCTCATGGTCTGATCACTACAGTAGTACGGGACAGTGGACCATAAGATTATCCCTAACCAAGACCTTCTGCTTTGTCAGAGATGGAGGTGGCAGGGTAGGGGAGAGAAATCATGCCCTGGTTTGATTCTGCTCTGCCTATTTTTGTTGAATCCAGCTGTGTCCTTTGACTTACATAATCATTTTTTATAACAACGATTGACCCAATCTGCTGCCCTCCAGTGAGTACTGGATATACTGTAGCACAACACTGAAATGTGGCAGAATGAAACCATTTAAATTAAATGCATCTGGAAGACAATAGCTTCCCCTACAGCTTATTACTGCAATGTTGCTGTTGTCCTGTGAGCTCCTCTTTTCATCACCTGATGATATCTCATGTGCTGGGAAAGAAGGAAGAATATGAGAAGTTTGGGTAATGAGAAGACGTTTGGGTTCAGCAGCTCTACATCCTGGCTAAAAGCCAGCCCTTCCAGACCCAGTTCTGCCTTGCCAGCTGGGGAGAGTCCTCTGACCTTCCCTACCAGCCCATGTTACTAACCGGCATGGAGCATGAGCCCTGCACAATGTCAGTGATTTACCAAGACAGAAATAATAAATGTTGCAAAACGCAGTGCACTTTACAGGGCCGAATGTCTCTGTGTTGCACGCCCCAGTGCTGTGTGAAACCTGCATGGGCAGCTAGAGCTTTATTTGATTATGCATGACTAAGATAATGTCCTTGGATTTCAGTCGCAACACTGGGCAGTCCAGAAACTAAGCAAGAACAATAGCAAGAGAAGGGCACTGCTATCAGCAGGCTGTGGGATGGGAATTTGCTCAACTTATCATTTTTTCTTTTGCTCTCTGTCCTCAAAAGGTCTCAATTTTGCATATTTTTTTTTTCTCCTCCTGAAATGAGACTGAAGAGACTATTTTGAGCTTGAGTTCTCTGGCAGCAAGAAGGGAAACTCTTTATCTCACAGATGTGCCAGTAAGAGATTTAAAGGCTGTTTTCTTTTTTCCCTCTAGAGATACCTGTAGGTTCTTATTACCCCTGTGAAAGAAAAGCTGTGTCTGTTTTCCTTGCTTGTGAGGGATTTAGGAACTCTCTTTATGTAAAACTGCTGAACCTGGCTGTACACCTGGGCATTTCCAGGAAAAAGAACTATTATTATGACTAGATAACAATTTCAGAAGAGCAGAGAATTTCAGGATCTCAGTTCACGTTCATCTTCTAGTATGGTGATTAGATCCAGTAGATATGGAGCTGGAAGGATTTCCCCTCTGCATCCAAACCTTACAAAACCATCCCCCACCAATTACATGTGCTTTACATTTTCACCCAGTGCAGCTGCTAAAGAAGAAGCTTTTCCCACAGCACAGCATTCATCCTTCAGGGCTGATAATATACAAGCAGAGCTGGCTTCAGTCACAAGCAACGTGGGGAGCAACACACCGAGAGCATCGCGGTGTGTCACTGCCCCAGGGCTGCCCTCCTGAGCTCCGCTGCCAGGCCAGAGGTGAGCACTCCCTGCTTGCAGGGAGCACTGCCTCATGGCAAGAGACAGCAGTGCTGGGGGAGCTCTGCCTGCCCATGGCTTTGCTACACGACAAAGTGTTGTCTGCTGGCAGGGTAGATAGACTGTTCCTGCATTTCGGAACAGGAGGAGGTGTGGGCATCACCACCTACCCACAGCCCCCAGAAATGTTCCTGGCCACTTGGACCTGTGCTGGGCCCCTCCACTTCAACAGCTGCTGCTCTGCTGTAAAACTGAATTTTGTTGCAACGCTGAGGGCCGGAGACATCAAAATTCAAACGTTTTCAGCTGTCAGCAAGCCCTGCACTGAAGGTAACGGGTTGATCTAGTGTGCCATGGTATGGTCAGGCTGTAGGGCTGTATGCACAAGGGGGCAGACCTGAGCTGCAGTGGGACTCCTTGCTTGTGGTTCTCAGTAGGAACATCCTAAAATTAAAGGAGAATGTCTACAAGGTTTTGGAAGAGCTTTCAGGGGTAATGAAGCAAGAAGAAACGCTCTGTTATAGGCCACAGAGGCCCCTCAGCCAGGACCCAGCTGTGGAGCCTGAGAAGCAGTAATAGCCTCTTTGCTCTGTGAGATTCCACATTTTCATTTCCTGGGAGCATAATGCTCAAAATGGATGTGCTGACTGGCCTTCCCCTCTAAATGGGATTCCCACAGGGAAGGAAAAGAGCTATTAGCTTTCTCCTGTTTCTGCTGAACCACCTTTCAGGGCTGAGGAGTGAGATGGTTTACGGTTGCTCTTGGTGTTTGATACAAGGGTTGATAAAACAGGTGTGAAACTTGAAACATTTGGCGGCTGGAATGTAGCTATGGCTCAAAAAGTCTGGCAATAACCAGTGAGCTTAAAAAGAAATGCTTCTTATTAAAAAAGCCATTAAGCCTTTGTATTATTATTATTATTATTATTATTATTATTATTATTTGTCACAATTAATATCACTTGGCTATTTCTGTCAGGTCTGACAACTTGACACAGTAAGACTGTATCACTGCAGACAGACTCTAAAAGCTTGATTCCCTCCTCCAGTTTCATGATAGTCATGCTATTATTCCTTGCTCCCTCCCTCCCCTTTCTGTTAAAATACCGTGTTTGATGTACCAAGAGGTCCCAACACTACAGCTCTTCATGCCTGTGTTAGTATTTCTGATAACAGCTTAAGGGTATTTACATCCATGAATCAACTACAGTGTATTCAATAGAGTATTTAAGTGAATTTTGTACTTTGAGACTGGCATGCTAAGGGACTTTGTTAATAATAATGCAGAAAATGCTTTTTAACTGTGTTTCTATGGCATTGAAACCCTGAGAAATGGTCTAAAACCAGTTTCACTGATACGTACAGGAACAGAGTCTCTGCATATATGTATAATCACCCAATGAACTGCAGTGAGGCATGAAGGCTATTTTAGGATACAGTGCTGCAAGATATTGAGCTGTGCTAATTCCCTGGAAAGTTGAGCAGGGGAATACTGTGGAAAAGTCCCAGGCTTTTGACTTTGCTTTATTCAAAGCCACTCCCCTCTGCCCCCATGCAAATACAGATGACATGGAGTGCAACTAAAGACAACACAACAGGCATTATTCTACAGGCTAGCTAAACAAAACAACATTGTGGACAAGCTAAGAAGAACAGTCAAGTGTTATGCTGAGCATAGCAAGCACTCTCTGAGATAATTTATCAATTGCATTCATTAGTGTATAGGGCTGTCATTATTGTAACAGGTTGGATTGTCAACACCACAAGGACAGCAGAAGAACTGAGGAAATCCAAGGAAATGGGCAAAGCAGAGAGACATGTTTTGCCAACTGGTGGCTCAGAAAACATTTCAATACAGAGATGGTCAGCTCTCTAGGGCAAAGCTGAACTGCAGGTGTTCAGAGCCTCCTGGATGATGCCTCCATCACCAGCTGTTAGACATTTTAAAGAGATTACTTCATTTTTAACTAACCCCTAAGCAAAATGTAAGGCACTGGAAGGCATTTTAGCTTTGTGTCACTGAGAATTTAAGAAAGAGAAAAAATATTGTTTTGTTCAGACCAAAATGATTGTTTTGGAGCCTGTTTCAGTCAAGCTTCAGCTATCTTAAAAGTGGGAATGTAAATGTTTCTACCAGTGCAGTCCTGGGACACTGCAGGCATTAAACTGCATTCACCAGTACTTGGGTTTGGTCATATAGAGCCCCGTAAACAAAGAAGGGCATGTTCCAGATGTTAGATGTAGCAATTTAAAAGGGAAAGGGATCCTACCCCCATTTTTAGGAAGACTACTTTCCTAATATAAATGAAGCAATTTCAGAGAGTGGGATTATGAGTCAGCTACAAAGCTGGCCTTGTTTAGACATGTACAGAATATAAATATCATAAAGCTTTAGAGAACAGATGGCAAGAGATTTCAGAAATGATGAACAACTGCTTTCTCCTTTGGACTGGTCAGTTTTAGGTACAGGTCGCATGTGTTTGTGACCTTCTGTTTGCTCATTATGTATATTTTTTTTTCTTCTGAGTGATCTTTGGGGATCGAGAAACACTGAATGAATCAAAAAGGATTCTTTGGGTGCAGACAGACTTAAAACATGACAGGAGCGATCATCAATAGTGGATGATGTTTTACAGGAAGCAAACTGTTGAGAACGATTCCCTCTGTACACTGCAGAGCTCAAGCTTTAGCCAACTGCTGTAACATTTGAGGTTGTCAGATTTTGGGAAGCATCAAGATATATGAATTGTACTGCTGTCTTCACATAGCTTATGGGAAGTGAGGAAAGTCTATGTGAACTCCTATGTGTTTTATGCTGTCAGCAGTCTGACTAGGTTCCAAAAATGTGGGACAGATTGGGGCAAAATTGAGCAAAGACTTAGGGAATAAAAGGATCGCTTGGTGTTCATCCCAAAAGGATCTGAGTCATTTCTGAAGCTTCCCAGGGAAAAAAAAAAAAAAAAAAAAAAAAAAAAAAGCATTTGTGACCTGTCATAGCAAAAAAATAAATAAATAAATAAATAAAAATCATTAAATCGTTGTGGGGCTTTTTCTAATTATCTTTGGACTGTCTATTAGCAGCATATGCATGTTCATAATTTCAGCCAATAGCAGACTGATTGGGGATATGCACCTTTAAAACAGATTTTGCATTTGTCACCTGCTGTCGGAGGATGATGTCATCTTACATGTGGCTTGTGACAACAGCTACTCGAATTGGAGTATTTTCTTTCATGCCCTGCTCTGCTCTCACAGGCAAGAGAGGTTCATCATAATTAGAAATCTAAGTCACTGCTCTCACCAACCACTCACGGGATTAGAAAAGACACCAACAAAGACATCAGTTATTTAACCGCAATTTACTTGATTGTGTCCAGAGTAGCTGGTTATAAAGAAAATGCCATTTATTTTTCAGTAGCGCCCAGAATAATTTATGCATTGCAGTCAAAGTATGTGAACTGCAATGATAATTTAGCATAAATATGCAGCATTTGAGGAGCCAGGAATCTCAGGGAAGGAACAAACTCTTTGTCCTTACCTTTCACTGCCTGTAATCAGCTCTCCTTGCTGGGCAAGTGCTGCTATTCTTGGTTATTGGCAGAGCAGGCTGTGAAGCTGACTGTCAGCAAAATGACGCAAATTATGTTATCACCTCTCTCTTTCTTACAGACCCCTTCATAGTTTATCTCTTAGTTTTTAATGTTGTTATTAGGTCTGATGTTTTTCTTCTCTACAGTTCCTGGAGGAAAAGGTACATTTTCTTCAGTACTTGTTACTTTGGCACAGTGTATAACACATTCCTCCTTAATATAGGTGTATATATATACAAATATTTTTACATATTAAAATGAGCAACAAAAGTTAGTATTTTGCATTTGAAAATGGCAGCTCTACTTTCTTCCTGTAACTCTGTGGCAGTGCATTGATGCAATTTATCTTTCTTCCAGCCACTCACCCCTTTCCAATCTCAGACTGTCTCAATCTGTTCCCAATCTGTTGCATCTGAGTTACAGAATAGGTGGCTTGAAGTCCCACCAGTTTGTTACACTCAAAATCTTGTTATGGGAAAAAGGAAGGACCACATAGGCAAAGCCAAGAATTTATGGTTAATCTAATTGAAGTCCTAACAGTCTAATCAGTCTCATCAGCAAGGTGTCAGCATCCCAAGTCTTTTCCTAGGATAAATATGATGCTAACAGCATATCATATCAGATGTTAATGGCATCTTTCTCCTAACTCCTGGGCTTGTTTTCATGTTTGCTAACACATGCTACACTTTGTTTTACTTCACTGATCTGCAATGCATTATTACATCTGGATTTGCTATATATGTTGTGTTACATATGCTCGATATGCATGTGTTTGGTTAAGCCTAACACTGGTTTTATGCAGTTCCCAAGGCTGCATTCCTTGGATAACCAGAAATTGACTGTTGGTGAGTTGTTCATAGCCCTGTTACTCCAGTGTTAACCTGTGCTGTCATCTCACTCTTGCACTCTTCCATGCTACATTGTTTTAGTATAAAAAGTAGTTTACCCCATATGTGTTTCACCTCACAGCTGTCTAAATCCTAGCAAAAACTAAGAGAATAGTAGCCACATGGTTATTCAATAATTGCTGCTACAGAAACAAAGTAAACCATAGGTCCATACAGGCCTGGACAAGACCAGACAAATCCTCATAAGACCTGAGATCTGTGTTGGTAGCTGTGTGGTGCCTTCTGATCTGCTATAAGCAGGGACACCCCATATCTTCTGGACTGCAAGGTTGCAGATCTGTAGCAGGAGATCGAGAACAGAGTCACTAGATGTCATGTCCTACTCCAGGAAGTTAAAAGGTGTATTTTAGCACTGTGAAATGCTCAAAGTCCCAGCTCTGTTGAACCTTGCAGGTGCCCAAGCCTCTGCTGGTCATCCTGACATCAGCCACAACTGTGCTGGTACTGCATTGCTTCTTAGAACACATCTTAGGCTGAACAAGTCTCCCAGGTCAGATGTGGGCTGACCTTTAGGGGTTCAGCTGTGCACATATTTTGAGAATATCTACCAGGCTGAGTGTTGGGCCAAAGACAGGTGAGAATGTGCAGTTTGGGATTTGGGGAGGACGGATTGTATAGATCTCTCTGTGTTAAAATATTGGATACCCAGTTCCTGCATAATTTTAAGTCTTGTTTAATATGCCTTTTGTAAAACTCTTCCCTTATTGTGGAAGTTTTTAATAACAAAGATCACAGCTATTCAAAAATGCCAAGATAAATAAATGTTATATATGTATATATATATATGTGTGTGTGTAGCAACTTGATCTCTTCCACAATGGATTGTGTTATTATTTCATAGTTTAATGCAGATCTTGTATGGGGTTTAAAATAGAAGGTCAGTGGCCGTGGTTGTGCAGATAGCAACTAGTAAAGCAAACTTGTCTAGTAAAGCAAAGGTCTGGAATTGGTTCTAATTTTCTTCCAGATGCCATGCCATTTCACTAATATATATATATATGATCAATAAGTTGTTATTGCTGAGATATTTAATTTTTTTACTGCTTGATAACTTTTACTCAGCTTTCAATATGATTTACTTTGGGGGTCAAAGTTATTGGAATTAGAAGCTTGGTAGATTTACCTTCTCTATGCTCACTGAATATAGGTCTCTCTAAGTCCTGACCCACAGGACTTGTTCTTCAGTTCTTGTTAGAAGAGAACAAAATATCATTTCCTTATTGGTCCTGTTTATATTATTTCCTCATAACACGTAGCTGTATTAATTATTGTGGTGTTTTTAGTCTTGGGTATTTCATTGAACTATTCCATTATCAAAGTATTTAATTTTTAAAAGTGAGAGAACTTGAAATATAAAACCTGTGTGCTGCCTCTGCTTAAGATTCAAATCCTGCTTGATCCTTTCCTGACAGAATTTATTATAACACTAAAAATGAGTGAGTTTTTTTGTTTTAATATAGTCAAAGCAGTGTAGCAAACATCTGAAGAAAACTTTCTGATAGCAGGGAGTTTTCTGGTAAGAGGATGAGTCTGATGTATGTTTACATGGCCCTGAAATCAATATGAATAAACTGCTACTAAGCTTGTCTCAAACATATCCAAATTTATTGTTGTAGCAAATATTTCTCTCATAAAATTGATGTAATAAAGAATATCGCTTCACCACAGATAGGTTGATGCAGTAGGTATTTAAACATAAAACATTGACAGATCTAATCTGAAATGCATGAAATTCCAGTTTCACTCATTGCTATATTTACTGACACATTGCTGACAAAGTTTTGTCTCAGTGATCTAAATGTGATAAAAATCAGCTAGGCATTATTGAGCATTCGTGGGGTACAAGGCAGATTAGGTATTCACAGCTGGCAGGAGATTACTGAAACCTTGACAAATCATTTGAGGATGATTTCCTGTAAGCACATATCATGGCCATTTGCCTAGGCATTTATTAAATGACATAGATGCCCAACAGCAGTCCTCAAAGAAGAAAATTCCACTATGGTTTGTTTTTCAGATCACTTGTTTCCTGAGAGTTGCATAATACTCATAGGGCTTCATTTGGTGGCTTTTAATGGAAAGGGTTAAGATTTCTTTGTACACAAGATGTATCTTACTTGTTTATTTACATGTTAATTTTGCAACCCTTTTTTAATTGTGTCCAAGAATAAGAGTTCTCTGCTGTGATGCGCAAGCGTGAACCAGGAGCTAGTTAAACTCAAGTAAGTACACAATTTTCTGGATAAGCAGAAAAAAAAAAAGAAGAAAAGGAAAAAAAAAAAAATTACAGGTTTCACATAGACCATTTCTCAGAGTTCAAAAGGCTAAGTAGAAACAGTTGCTGGAGAATTTATATACCTGAAGATGATTGAAGTAGTCATTGACGTGAATCTTCTATAAAATAAGGAAATCCAAGAGGTAAATGTCTGGAAAAAATGTCTTTACAGAAGGAGAGACAAGGGAAATGATAGGAATGGTTGGCATGACCAATAGGTAAGAAAATAAAATTACTTTTTCTGATAGGAAGAGACTTACAAGGACCATAGCTGTCCAGATTAGAACCTTACAGAAGCATAAATGAAAGTTCCAGCAGTGAAAAATATAGTATTGAATTATTCAGCAAAAGCTTAAACCCAATGGTAGCACAGAGCATGCTGACACTGCATAAAATGACACTAAATTCAGCCTAACTGGGGTCTTCTGACTATCTCTTTTCTGTACGAAATATAGATATGTACATACATTTTGTACATATAGATATGTATAAAATTACAGGTGACGGGTGAATATACCACACAATCTATTTTATTAAAACTATTGCTGTCAGCGTATCGAGTACAGTAAATAATAAATAAATAAAGATTGAAAGAGAAATTTTAAAACACTGGTCCTAAGATCCAGAAGCAACAAATCAGTTTCTTATCTATACCACATCTGCTCTGAAGAAGATGCTGGTATATGCTTAAAGTGCAAAATACTGTAGAGTGGCCCACTTCTCTACTTAGCAATGGTGAGACCACACCTGGAGTACTGTGTCCATATTTATTAATAAATAATTTATAAATCTCCAGATAAATATGGATAAATTTATAAATCTCCAGATTTATTTTCCTGCCAATAATAATAATAATAATATTAAAAAAAAAAAAGTAGAAATGTTGAGACAGTTAAAGATTACAGAACATAAACTCAGAGGGTTTATGCAGCAAGGAGAGTTATCAAAGTAGAGGTATTCAGACCTCAAATGATTGAGTTCGCCTCACACTTTGATTGGATGCTAGATAAATATGAAACTTTGTAGAACATAGTACATTAAGAAGCAGTACAAGTCATTTTGTACTTTAATATACCAAAGCTCCTCATTATTTGGCATAGGAAGCCTAACAAGACAGCAGAACATCTCTATAGAAAGATCAGCATGGCTTACAGAGAACATTTATTTTAAAATCAGTTATTAAAACTAAAAGAATTGAATATATTCTTTCCAAATACATACAAGGTAGAGAAGCTCACCAAAACCATGGAAGGATAAATTTTCTCACCTATTTAACATGTTTAAACTTCAGATTACTGAAAGACATGGAGAAATGTTTCTCTGATAATTAATTAGCAGTATTAATGCTAGTTTTGTCACAAATGGTAATCATTACTCAATGAAATTGATTTACTAATGAATATATAGGAGAAACTTAATTAAACCAAGTGTTTTGCACAATTTTGGTAAGACATCAGTGCAGTTAACATTGGCAACATGAGGCCTCAAAGTTGGCTAGCTGGAAAAAAGTCACCTAGTATGTATGTAATTTATGTAAGACTTGCTCAGCAACAGCAAAAAAAAAAAAAAAAAGAAATAGAAAAAGAAAAATGGTTCTTTTGATGAAATCAAAGCTACCTGCTTCTTCTTTGCACAGCTGTTCACTTTTTGGCTAGCTGCATTTAAAGACAAAGGCCAAGAAACTAAACTTTAAATAAGTATTTTGCTCAGTCTCCCAGTAGTTGTTATATTAATAAGGAGAATAAAACTGCAGACACCTTTGTTCAGTATTATAAAAAAGCTTTACAAATTAGAATCAGCTCTAGATCCTCATGCCACCTCTAGCTCCCTTGACATTCTTCTCTGAAAAAAAAAAGTACAGAAAATTCGATTTTGTTATACTGCTTTTCTATCACAGAAGGAGCTGTAATATAGACAACTACACCACAAAAATCCCAAAAGCATGAGGTCTAAATATCTTCAGTAAGGAATTTTATATCCAATTAAGAAGTTTCAAAACAGAATGATTTACAAGTTGTAAAGCTCATTTCTTTAAAAGTGAGTGATATATAATTTCATTTTAATTGATGCTACGGTCTGAATCATAAGTTTAGTCTGGAGCTATTTCAGAAGGCAGAGAAATGGTTGTATGCAGTCTTATTCCCCCTTTTTTCTCTGGTTTGCTGTTCTGGAACAAAGATGCTAGGCAAAGTACAAAGGAAAACCAATCACTGTGCTAATAGGATCTGCTTTATAAGAGTAACAACCAAGTTACCCAGTAGGTTCTGGCGAGAAGGGAGAGTGGAAGGGTTTCAGAGAGGACTGAACTACAGCATTTCTTGAAGTCTGTCCTAGCCGTACCTTCCTGTGGACCCTTATAAATGAAAAATCTAGAAGCAGTATGAAAGATGGAAATAGACAATGCTTGTCAAATTCACAGCAAATTCATGGCACATTCTGAGCTAATTACTCTCCTGTGAGGAAATTCAAGTTAAGGTTAATTGGTACAGAGCATAAAACAGAATTTTACTTTTTGGAGGAACAGATCACCCCACAGTTCCATCTCTTATGGATAAAATTGTGACAAGGACATAGTCAATTTCCAGTCTGGCTTTTCAGGTGCTTCAGCAGCTAACTGGATTGTAGTGTGTTTGATGATATACTCCCCACATCAGAAGAATGGCAAAACACTTAAAACAGGTTGCCAAATTGATGAGAGTCCTTATTTTCACACCTAGGATGGTCTAGGATGAACCATTTTTGCAGGAATTTGCCACTTCCTTCTGTTTTCCTAGTTCATGTCTCAGTTAAATCTATCCCATGATCAAACTTAGTGATTTATATGAGTAGACTGGTATCCTGTTCCCACAAAATAGCTATCTGATCATTCAGATTTTTTTTCTCATTACAGAATTAATGAAAGTGAAATACTTTTCCTAACAGTTTCATAATTGTGCCTCAGTATTTGCTTAATTTCCTTTAAAAAAAAGTCTGTAGTTCTGTAGGATATGAATGCCAAGTATATTCCAAGCCTCAAAGAAGGAGTTGCAAAATAATAATAAAATTTAGGGGAAGGAGAAGTTCCTTCTCTGTTGTTGTTGTTTTTGCTTTCTTTTCTGTACAGTCTTAAAATGAAGGTCCCATTTTCTGGCCTTGGGCAGATTGTAAGCATGCCGGAACACTTCACATTACATAGATCATATTTGTCTGAAATGATATCATACCTATAGTCTGCTGCAGGCTGAAAAGTAGCCTATGCCTCAGGTACTGTTTTATGCCTTTGTTTTTGTTACTACATCCTTGTAAGTCTTCAAAAGGGAAATGAAATTATCATATTCACAAGAAACACCATACAGAAGAAACTTCAGATGTGAGGACCTGAATTCTCGCTGAAACCATAGAATCATAGAATAACCTGAGTTGGAATGGTCCTGTAAGGATCACTGAGTCCAACTTCTGGCACCACACAGGTCTACCCAAAAATTCAGACCATATGACTAAGTGCACAATCCAAATGCTTCTTAAACTCCTACCTGTCTTTATTGTTAATAGGCATTTGCACGTCTAATCTGTCTTGCACTGTGCTGAGATTTCAGTACTAGAGTGGCAAAACATAAAAACTACTTAACTGTATTTTGAAAAAAAAAAAAAAAACAAAAACCTGAGTCTGGTCTGGTAACTCAACAAAATTCTAAGTTCTCTCAGCTTCTGAGTAATAGGCTCAGCCTGATCCCAAAGGCTGCATTTCAGTCTTTTCATTAGCAGAGCTTGAGAGCGCTTCTTGGCTGGCAAATTAAGTCACTGTGGAGCAAACTTTGCATTCTGACTCATAAATGCTCTTTGCAAATATCATTAACAGGCATTGGAATAAATCCTGCCTTTGGTTTTTCATTGCATTTTTTAACCGCCAAAAAGGATTGAACATATCAAGATATTTTGTACATGTTACCAGTTTTTTGATGTGAATAATTTCCTGTGGGACACAACTGTCATGCTATATCTGATCAGCTCTTCTGAATAGATTTAGAAAATCCGTATAGTCTAGAAAGGTTAGCTTTCAATATATCTTTTTCTTTTATGATGCAAAACAACTGCAAATCTGCTGATTTGGAATAGTACGAGACCTGTTCCATGGACAACACCATTTACAGCACACACTAAGTTTAGAAGCCTAACTATGTCAAACACAATCAAGCTATATAATGAAAGCAGTTAAAGGTGAATGCTGTAGGACTCAGAGATTGGTAGACTTAATTAAATAGATTTAGGTTATTGCCTGCTTCGTTATCTTCTATACGATAATGGTTAAGTCATATGGAAGAAAATAGAATTCTGTGTAAAACACTCCTCTTCATACAAATCTGAGGATAACTTTGCAATTTCTGGGTAATACAGAATGAAGTTCTTGTATAAATAAATACCATAATTAATATTTATTTAATGGAGAAAACGTCAAGTAGTAAATGAAATTTAAAAAAAGATAATCTTGAAAATAAAACGCCAGTTTTGTTCTAGGAGTTATGAATTTCATTAATTTCCTGTCAGTATTTTATTTCTGTAGTACTCATTTTTACTTCTGAGTAGGTGGCTCTTAAGATGAACAGCTGAAACAATTTAACTGAGCGCCTTGAGTTGGAAATTACAAATGTAAACTATGAAAGAGGTTCATAGGGAGCCAGAGTTCAGCAGAAGTGCTGCTTTGACACACAATCCCTTTGAATTCCAGATAATCAAGTTTTCTATCTGTGGTGTTTCCTTTTGTTTCTAAAGGAAAGATTTAAAAAAAAAAAATCACATGGAGATGGTAGCTACCTGCAGGTCAGGTCTCTCACTTGCCTCTGATAGTGTAATCATGTGAATTGGCTTTGTTATCCTGTGCAGTAAGGAAGACAGGGTTAGCATCAATCATGGGTAGAACTGTGAACCATTTTGTTGCGTGCTTAAGTTTCATGAGCATAATGTGAAAATCTCAGTCCTAATCAGTAACCGAAAATCAAAATACATGCATAAAATGCTACTGTTATATAAACAGATGCTGATCATAAGACTGTAGACCACTCTGATGATACTAAACATATTGGCCTGGTGCCAAACTTAATGAAGAAGCGTAGGAAAGAGAAAGAGGAAGGAACATGTTCAGTCAGCTGTTGTCATTTCTCATCTTGCGTGTATTCAATCTCTCTTTTGATGGGTTTCTACTTCCAAATCACAATTAGTTTTAAAATCTATCTGATAATTTTAAAACTCTCATCATGGAAGAAATCCCAGATGAAATTATTATTATTATTGTTCTCATCATCATCCCCCTCAAAGTTCAGCATCTGCAATGTCTTTCTTGTCTCATTTTATCAGTCAGTCATGCTTTTGTTTTACATTGCCTGAAACCTATTAATGGTTCACTGAAATAGTAATCAAGGTTTGACTACATTTGTATTGACTTGGAAAAGGTAGTAAAGAGAGAATTTAGTATATTATCTGTTCATTGCACTAAATGGTGTTACCTTGGCTATCAATAGAAAATACAGCTTCTTTCCAGCCTTTAAGTGTCATTTTCCTTTCCCTTAACATCTCTGCTCTGCTCTCTGAATGGGAGACCAGAGGCATTTCTTTCTCTACTAGAAATTCATTCCAGGGATGCTCAGACATAGCAAGGGCCTTTTTGTCCAGTCAATCGCCATGTTATTTTATATGTTATTCAAGTTATAATACTGTGCTCTCCTTTACATGTTTATTCTCTATGAACAGAGAGGTTCCTTCTGTAATGTATGTGATCACTAATATAATGTTGGCTATGTCACCTGGAACAGCTAAAGACATGTCTCACACAAGATTTTAGGTTTATGAGACAGAACAGCACTCAAACTAATATGGAAGTGCCTGAAAATAAAAGGCAAAGAAGAGTTAGAAGTTTCTAAGAGGTGATAAAGAATGGTGTGATTTTTTTTTAACATAAGACAGAGAAAATCTCTGGCACAAAATTCTTATGAAAATACAAACCAGGATCTCAAAACAGAGGGAAGAAATGCATTATTTGAAAAATTTCTGCACTCAAGGAATATGGCAAATCTTTGCTTAGTGGACATTTTTGAATGCTTGAAATTTTTTGAAAGAGTGATAGGTTGTCATGCAGGAATCATTGCACTGATACAAATCTTTAAATGTTTTCTATATTGGCAGTCAGAGGAATAAAATGAAAGTCACCACATATGGTTCTCAGAAGTGAAAAGTAAGATAGAGAGCATTTTCTGAAAGTATTGTGGGCATTGTTGACCTAGCAGCACAAGTATTAATAATTGACTTAAAAACAAATTTGTAATTTTCTATCCTTGAAAATGGTCCCAAACAATTAGATATTTCATGCACAAGGTCACTACCTGAGGCAAACACTGGCATGTTTGCATACAATATGATTGTATTTCTATTTTTTTAATTAGAAAGGAAATCATGAAAAGTTATTGTAGTGAAAAAAAAAAAAAAATCTTACATTTCCTGCATTTATACATTTTTAATGGCCACAGGAAAGTTCTCCAGCCTGTATCACAGTAGATTTGTCTAGACAAATGGATGAGTAAGTGTGTGCTGTGAAGTACTGAGTTATCTAGCACCTGTCAGCAGCAGTGAGACTTCACCCATTAGTACATTAACAAGGAGTATGACTTCTTGCTCATCATTAATATACTTCCTGCCTAGGCTGACAAACCTTGTAACCATAGCCAAGACTGAAAGTATTCCCCGAACAGTTGGAGAAAGGTAAACTTTGCTGCTCTAAATTGCTTAAAATGTTTCTCTTCCACATGCAGTCTGAAGAAGCAGGCACAACTGAGCTTGATGAGAGTTTTTCCAAGAGTAGTCTCTTCAAGCTGAAAAAAGCTTGTAATGGAAATTTTAGGAAATGGTATACACTCTTCCCAGTGGCCTCCTCAAATCTTCATTTTTATATTTTATTCACCTACATACTTCCCTTTTCCTTTCTTGGTTCAATGATAAAACAGAAGGGTCTAGATTGTGTTATAAAACCTTGTGACTTCATATCTGTGTGGCAGGGTTTGAGTGCTTTAAAAGAAGATTTAATGTTACTTCTAGATTCTTGAAGTGGAAACACCAATCCTTAGGGAGAAATGGTTTCATTTTCTTTTAATTTCAAAACAAATGAATGTCATTTAGTCGGTCCCCTTTCAACGCTCCTTACATCATTACCACAACATATTGCTTTCTGCGACTGAGATTCTTTTGGCTGGATATTGAGATGTCTGAAATTCTTTCAATGACTGAATGACTGTTTTTTCATGTTTGGTTGGTTTTGTTGTGGTTGGTTGGTTTGCATGAACTTGTTGTCCTGGTAGCCTTCTAATATCATCCTAATGCCAGAAATTATCCAAGGGTTATCTTAGTACTGTAAAAATATTTAGGAGATTCAAAAGTTTGGGTGTTAGTAAGATGATCTGACCAAATAGAAATAGCAGAATAATGGAACTCAGCTGGCTGTGCTTTTCATTTGAAAAACTATTTTATTTTTAAAAGTAGACAGTCTGTATGGATCGGTCCGTCTCATAAATTCCACATAATATTAACAACAGCAAATACATTAGCCTCCCACTTCAGCCTACATCTCATGTTAGGTACCAAAATCCTTTTGTGTGTTTGTCTTACTGCTCCTGTCTAAATGTTCTCTTTCACTAACTCTGGTTTTGATTCTTACATGCTCAAACAGAGCTAAAACTGTTCATAGAAATCCCCCACAATGAAACATGTTGTCCTGGTTTCAGTTAGCACAGAATTAATTTTCTTCCTAGTAGCTGGTGGAATGCTGTGTTTTGGCTTAGAATGAGAAGAGTGCTGATAACACCCCGATGCTTTAATTGTTGCAGAGCAGTGCTTATACTAAGCCAAGGACATCTCAGCCTTTGCTCTGTCCTGCCAACGGGCAGGCTGGGGGGTGCAGTAAGAGCTGGGAGGGGACAGACCCAGGACAGGTGACCCAAACTAGCCAAAGGGGTATTCCATACCATCTGACGTCATGCTAAACAATATATAGGGGTGGCTAGCCGGGGGGAGGGGGCCGGACTGCTCGGGGTTAGGCTGGGCATCGGTCAGCGGGTGGTGAGCAATTGCATTGTGCATCACTTGTTTGTACATACTATTATTACTTTCGTATTATCACCATTGTATCATCATTATTATTATTATTATTATTATTTTCCTGTCTTATTAAACTGTCTTTATCTCAACTCACGGGCTTCACTTTCCATTTCTCTCCCCCGTCCCAGAGAGGGAGGGGGGAGGGTGAGCGAACGGCTGCGTGGTGTTTAGCTGCCAGCCGGGTTAAACCACGACAGTCTTTTTGGCGCCCAACGTGGGGCACGAAAGGTTGAGATAACGGCAGATCTGACCAGAGTGTGTTAAACTAAAATTGGTATAAGTATTAGACCTGCTTAATAGTCACTTGTCATAATGCTGATTGCTTTAATCTCAACTGTGCTGCGCCTGTTTTCCAAATTGAGTATTATAGCACGTTATTTTCCGTATGTGCTCTCTGTCATGTTGTTTATCCTCTCCGGGCCCTGGTTTCAGACCATTATGGTACTGTGTGTTGTATCAGTGGCTTATGAGATGATGAAATATCTGGCCATGACTCTAACCTGGTATTTGTACTCAGTAACATCTTCGATTCTATACTTTGGAAACTGTATTTTGGAAACTATTAGCAATTGTATCTGTTGCCTTTTTTCATTAGGGAGTCAATCTGTGGAGGGGAAAGGGGAAGATAATTTTTCTTACTTGATCACTCTCCCTTTCTCCTTCACCACCCCTGTACCCTCCTTGATCACTCTCCCTTCCTCCTTCACCACCCTCTTATCCTCCGAGTTTATTACAATAGCTCTCCAAGATATTGAATATCCTTGGGATACTCAGACCAGCATAGTCCTGTTGTTCTGCCTCCTGAATGCACTTCAGGTTCTGCTTAAAGTTAAACAACTACTTAGGAAGCTCATCCGGAGATCTGCCCGGAGGCAGTATAGTTGTGGGTGGCAGGGAGTATGGGAGGATATGGGCAGGCATCTAGACCAGTTGGCACCCCCAGTGTTTTGGAAATTCACCCCTGAACAAGTGCAAAATCCTCAAAAACTGGCAGAATGCTTGAATAAAAGGTGTCGCGATTCGGGAAGTTCCAAAGTAACACAAATCATTGTAACATGCTGGGGCCTGGCTTACGCCTATCGAGCTGCCATGGATACTGCTATCAACTTAGTGACAGACCCTGCGGCCACTCCAAGTCCCGTGACAGATCCAACGGCCACTGTGACCCCTACGGTGGACTCTGCAGCCGCTCCAGTCCCAGCTTCTGCAGATGCTCCAGTCCCAGCTCCTGCAGATGCTCCAGTCCCAGCTCCTGCAGCCACTCCAGTCCCAGCTCCTGCAGCCGCTCCAGTCCCAGCTCCTGCAGCCGCTCCAGTCCCAGTTCCTGAAGCCGCCCCAGTCCCAGCTCCTGAAGCCGCCCCAGTCCCAGTTCCTGCAGTCGCTCCAGTTCCAGCTCCGGCCGCTACTCCAGTCCCAGTTCCTGCAACTGCTCCAGTCCCAGCTCCTGAAGCTGCTCCAGCTCCAGCTCCTGAAGCCGCTCCAGCTCCAGCTCCTGCAGCTGCTCCAGTCCCAGTTCCTGCAGTCGCTCCAGTTCCAGCTCCGGCCGCTACTCCAGTCCCAGTTCCTGCAACTGCTCCAGTCCCAGCTCCTGCAACTGCTCCAGCTCCAACTCCAGCTCCTGTAGCCGCTACAGCTCCGGTTCCTGCAACTGCTCCAGCTCCTGTAGCCGCTCCAGCTCCTGTGGCCGTGTCAGAGAAACGAGCTGTAGCAGTGCAAGTTGACCCTGCAGAGGGCATTCCAACCCCTGTGGCAGACCCTGTAACAAAGTCAGAGAAACGAGCAGTAGCAGTGCAAGCTGCCCCTGTAGAGAAGGTGAAAATATGGTATAGAAATTCAAGTCGTTTAGAACGCAGAGAGTCTTCTGCCAATCCAGGTAAGGCTTCTGCCAAAACTAAGTATAGAGATGACGAAGATGATGACGACGCTGGGCCGTCAAGGATTCAGGAGGAGGAAGATGAGGATGCCGAAAGAGCAACAGTAACTACCCGAAGCCTAAACGAGCGCGAGCTACGAGATGTGCGAAAAGATTTTGGTCGCTGTATAGGTGAGCAGCTTGTCACCTGGCTGCTCCGGTGCTGGGACTCTGGAGCCAATTGTGTGGAATTAGACGGCAGGGAAGCCAAGCGGCTGGGATCCCTTGCTCGAGACGCCGGCATTGACAAAGCAATTGCAGATGGAGCACGACCCACCAGCCTCTGGAGGCGTCTCCTCTCAGCTGTGAGGGAAAGGTATCCCTTCAAGGAAGATATTTTATGTCTACCAGGCAAGTGGACCACTATGGAGAAGGGAATCCAGTACCTGAGGGAATTAGCCGTACGGGAAGTGATTTATGAGGATCCAGACCTCAAACAAACATCCACAGATCCAGATGAAGTCAAGTGTACACGACCCATGTGGCGGAAGTTTGTACGGAGTGCACCATCATCATATGCCAGCTCATTGGCAATAATGGCCTGGAAAGAGGATGAGGAACCCACAGTGGGTGAAGCGGCTAAACAACTCCGGCAGTACGAAGAAAGTCTCTCCTCTTCCTTACAGGCCTGCGTCTCAGCTGTGGAGAAACTTTCTGAAAAGGTTCACCAACTTGAAGAGAATCTATTGTCCTCCCCACCTGAACCAACCAGTGCCCACCGACCAAAGGAGAACACTTGGGAGAAACTTTCTGAAAAGGTTCACCAACTTGAAGAGAGATTATTCTCCTTCGCACCTGTACAAAGCAGTGTCTCAGCTGTCAGGGGTAGGCGTTCACCCACACAAGGAAGACGATATGGTGGGTACTCACCCCGTGCCACCCTGTGGTTTTACTTACGAGACCATGGAGAGGACATGAGAAAGTGGGATGGAAAATCTACCGCGACCCTAGAGGCACGGGTACGTGAGTTGCAAAAGAAAACAATCAGGAAAAAGGGATTCTCCGAAAAGTTTGCTGCTCCAACTTCCAGCAGACAGTCCTTCAAACACAGAAACGAGGAAGATTCTGACCAGGATTAGGGGGGCCCTGCCTCCAGCCAGGGGGAGGAAAGGGACAATCGAGTTTATTGGACTGTGTGGATTCGATGGCCTGGCACATCACGCGCACAGAAGTATAAGGCTTTAGTAGACACCGGTGCACAATGTACTATAATGCCATCGAGCTATAAAGGACCAGAGCCCATCTATATTTGTGGAGTGACAGGGGGATCTCAGCAGTTGACTGTATTGGAGGCTGAAGTGAGTCTGACTGGGAATGAGTGGGAAAAGCACCGCATTGTGACTGGTCCGGATGCTCCATGTATCCTTGGCATAGACTATCTTAGAAGAGGATACTGCAAGGACCCAAAAGGGTTCCGGTGGGCTTTTGGTATTGCTGCCTTAGAGACAGAGGGCATTAAACAATTATCTACCTTGCCTGGTCTCTCAGAGGACCCCTCTGTTGTGGGGTTGCTGAGGGTCGAAGAACAGCAAGTGCCAATCGCTACCACAACTGTGCACCGGCGGCAATATCGCACCAACCGAGACTCCCTGATTCCCATCCATAAGCTAATTCGTCAATTGGAGAGCCAAGGAGTGATCAGCAAGACTCATTCACCTTTCAATAGTCCCATATGGCCAGTGCGAAAGTCTAATGGCGAGTGGAGACTAACAGTGGACTATCGCGGCCTGAACGAAGTCACGCCACCACTGAGTGCTGCAGTGCCGGACATGCTGGAACTTCAGTATGAACTTGAATCGAAGGCAGCCAAGTGGTACGCCACAATTGATATCGCTAATGCATTTTTCTCCATCCCTCTAGCCGCAGAGTGCAGGCCACAATTTGCCTTCACTTGGAGGGGAGTCCAATATACCTGGAATAGGCTGCCCCAGGGGTGGAAACACAGCCCTACCATTTGCCATGGGCTGATCCAGTCTGCACTAGAGCAGGGGGAAGCTCCTGAACACCTGCAGTACATCGATGACATTATTGTGTGGGGTGACACAGCAGAGGAAGTTTTCGAGAAAGGGAAGAAAATAGTCCAAATCCTTCTGAAAGCCGGTTTTGCCATAAAACAAAATAAAGTCAAAGGACCTGCACGGGAGATCCAGTTTTTAGGAATAAAATGGCAAGATGGACGTCGTCAAATCCCAATGGATGTGATCAACAAAATAACAGCTATGTCTCCACCAACTAACAAAAAAGAAACACAGACTTTCCTAGGTGTTGTGGGGTTTTGGAGAATGCACATCCCAAATTACAGTCTGATTGTAAACCCACTCTACCAAGTAACTCGTAAGAAGAATGAGTTTGAATGGGGCCCTGAACAACGACAAGCCTTTGAACAAATCAAGCAGGAAATAGTCCATGCAGTAGCCCTTGGGCCAGTTCGAACAGGACCAGATGTAAAGAACGTGCTCTACACTGCAGCCGGGGAGAACGGCCCCACCTGGAGCCTCTGGCAGAAAGAACCTGGGGAAACTCGAGGTCGGCCTCTGGGGTTTTGGAGTCGGGGATACAGAGGATCTGAGGCCCGCTATACTCCAACTGAAAAGGAGATATTGGCAGCATATGAAGGAGTTCGATCTGCTTCGGAGGTGGTCGGTACTGAAGCGCAGCTCCTCCTAGCACCCCGATTACCGGTACTAGGCTGGATGTTCAAGGGAAGGGTCCCCTCTACGCATCATGCAACTGATGCTACATGGAGCAAGTGGGTTGCACTGATTACTCAGCGGGCTCGAATAGGAAACCCCAGTCGCCCAGGAATATTGGAAGTGATCATGGACTGGCCAGAAGGCAAATACTTTGGGATATCATCAGAGGAGGAGGTGGGTCGTGCTGAAGAAGCCCCACTGTACAACCAGTTGCCAGAGAATGAAAAGAAATATGCCCTGTTCACTGATGGGTCCTGTCGTATTGTGGGGAAGCATCGGAGATGGAAGGCTGCTGTATGGAGTCCTACGCGACGAGTTGCAGAAGCTGCTGAGGGAGAAGGTGAATCGAGTCAGTTTGCAGAAGTGAAAGCCATTCAGCTGGCTTTAGACATTGCTGAACGAGAAAAATGGCCAGTTCTCTATCTCTACACCGATTCATGGATGGTAGCAAATGCCCTGTGGGGATGGTTACAGCAATGGAAGCAAAACAACTGGCAGCGTAGGGGCAAACCTATCTGGGCTGCTGCATTGTGGCAAGATATTGCTGCTCGGGTAGAGAACCTGGCTGTGAAAGTACGCCACGTAGATGCTCATGTGCCCAAGAATCGGGCTACTGAAGAACATCAAAACAACCAGCAGGTGGATCAGGCTGCTAAGATTGAAGTAGCTCAGGTGGACCTGGATTGGCAGCATAAAGGTGAATTATTTATAGCCCGATGGGCCCATGACACCTCAGGCCATCAAGGTAGAGATGCAACATACAGATGGGCTCGTGATCGAGGGGTGGACTTGACCATGGACGCTATAGCACAGGTTATTCATGACTGTGAAACATGTGCTGCAATCAAGCAAGCCAAACGGTCAAAGCCTCTTTGGTATGGAGGACGATGGCTGAAATATAAATATGGAGAGGCCTGGCAGATTGATTACATCACACTCCCTCAAACTCGCAATGGCAAGCGCCACGTACTTACAATGGTGGAAGCAACCACCGGATGGCTGGAAACATATCCTGTGCCTCATGCTACCGCCCGGAACACCATCCTGGGCCTTGAAAAGCAAGTCCTATGGCGACATGGCACCCCAGAAAGAATAGAATCAGACAATGGGACTCACTTCCGAAACAACCTTATAGACACTTGGGCCAAAGAACATGGTATTGAATGGGTGTATCACATCCCCTATCATGCACCAGCCTCCGGGAAAGTTGAACGATACAATGGCCTGTTAAAGACTACCTTGAAAGCAATGGGCGCTGGGACGTTCAAAAACTGGGATACGCATTTGGCAAAGGCCACCTGGTTAGTCAATACTAGGGGATCTACCAACCGAGCTGGACCTGCCCAATCAAACCTGTTACGTACTGTAGATGGGGATAAAGTTCCTGTAGTGCATGTAAAAAATATGCTGGGTAAAACAGTTTGGGCTACTCCTGCCTCAGGAAAAGGCAAACCTATTCGTGGAATTGTTTTCGCTCAGGGACCTGGATATACTTGGTGGGTAATGCAAAAGAACGGAGAGGTCCGGTGTGTACCTCAAGGAGATTTAATACTGGGTGAGAATAGCCCATGAACTGAATTGCACCATGTTAAATAGTATATTATGCTGTATATTATCACTACCATGATTACTATAGGTGACTAATTAGAATGTATGGAAAAGAGTGTAACCTGAGCATGACATAAATGGTATGGAATAAGGGGTGGATAGATGTCCTGGTTTCAGTTAGCACAGAATTAATTTTCTTCCTAGTAGCTGGTGGAATGCTGTGTTTTGGCTTAGAATGAGAAGAGTGCTGATAACACCCCGATGCTTTAATTGTTGCAGAGCAGTGCTTATACTAAGCCAAGGACATCTCAGCCTTTGCTCTGTCCTGCCAACGGGCAGGCTGGGGGGTGCAGTAAGAGCTGGGAGGGGACAGACCCAGGACAGGTGACCCAAACTAGCCAAAGGGGTATTCCATACCATCTGACGTCATGCTAAACAATATATAGGGGTGGCTAGCCGGGGGGAGGGGGCCGGACTGCTCGGGGTTAGGCTGGGCATCGGTCAGCGGGTGGTGAGCAATTGCATTGTGCATCACTTGTTTGTACATACTATTATTACTTTCGTATTATCACCATTGTATCATCATTATTATTATTATTATTATTATTTTCCTGTCTTATTAAACTGTCTTTATCTCAACTCACGGGCTTCACTTTCCATTTCTCTCCCCCGTCCCAGAGAGGGAGGGGGGAGGGTGAGCGAACGGCTGCGTGGTGTTTAGCTGCCAGCCGGGTTAAACCACGACACATGTATTGCTGTGTTTTGAGGAGAGAAAATCTGTGTTAACGATTTCATTTTTTTTTCCAGCTGAGAATATCTATTAACAATACTTGTGCTGTTGTTTACCACCAACAGATACCTAGGTTCAAAACAACCTGTCTTGCTTGTCCTGTTTTTCTTTCTTGTGCTTTTAATTTTAATAAATTGTACTACTCCACAAGCAGTAGTGATACTGAGGTTGCAAAGCGTATTTTGCTAAAAAAAAAATGATTTCAAATAATGAATTTGTGACTCATTAGTATTCAGATTGTAATTTTCTATTTCTGGTTTCTGACCAAAGAATAATCTTGTCAGTCTGCATTGAAGCAGCTCAATTACTTTTGACTCAAGACCATGCAGGGAAAAATGCTGTCCCCAAATATAAAAATCCTTCTACCATTCAACAGGTGCTACCTGGGGAGACCAATGTGCTATCACATTGTGAAGATGTTAACTGTTGATGACACTGCTGAAAAATACAGAAAAGAGCTTTCTTTGAGGGTTACCTTTTTGCAGTTCTTTAACAAAACTGGAGATGCCCACCTAAAGAATGTTATGGTTGAAAGGTACATGAAGCAGGATAAACAGTGAAATGCCAAGTTCTCAGGCCAGTTGTAATCTGATCATGCTACTCAACAGAACTGGATGAAAGGGTTCCTTGTGCCATTTCAAGGCCCTTTTACTGCTAAATCTTTCACTGTAGTCATGGAGCTAATGGCAACGTATAGGTGTGTGGATAGGCACAGCAGAGACCAGGCATCAAGGCTTTGCAAGAGCATGTGAAAAATTGATGCATCATAGGAGTTTTTCTGTCTGGAAAGACAGTTCTTGTGAAGGGGGTGAGAATAAAATGAATCCTTAACAAGATAGTTGTTTTCTTTCATTTTCAACACCTATTACTTACACTTATGGTGTGAAAGCATGTATAGGAGTATCTAAGTAACCTACTTACAATATCCATTCTCTTTTATACTTCTAACATTTTTTTTCCTCTTTGACTTATAAAATTCACATTTATTTATAGCACACTGCATCCATTTCTAGTGTCCTTTGATGCTGATGATATTGCAGGTGAAAGTATATATTTTAATTTATATAATGTAATTTCTTTCTTACTATCTTATACGCTCTTCTTAGTATTTTCTATCTATATACATGCTTATACATTGCCCTAGTGATTTTTTTTTAAATACAAAATTGCAATGCATAAAAGTGTTCTTTCATTTTATATTGTGTGGATATTGTGATGGATTTGCTGACATCAAATTTTACCTATCATTATTTTCTTGTACACTAGAGTTAATATTTGTTGGAAATTCTGTCATTTTCTTATTACTTATTTGTTTTTCCTAAGAAATTAAGAAACTCAGGTATTCTTGTTTCTCTTCTGAAGGAAGACAAGAACTCTTCTGTCAAGACAGAAGTGAGACAGCATGTGCGAGTTCCAGACAGCTAATACCATAGTTATCCAAATAGTTAGCCTATTAATTGACAAGTCCCAGTATTTGTGTCTGTGCCACTAAATAATAGGAGCAGGGAATTAATTTTATCTCTGAGCAGTCCTCACTGCTAAATTGTTGGCAAAGTTCACCATATACTTTTTCCCTCTGCCAACTAACAATCTTCAAGGTAATGCCCAGGCATGGATGGTGCAGGGGATAACCCCTGCTGTGGACTGATCCTTGCAAGTAGAAAGTACAAGGTGCCTCCCTGCATCCTTCCCACTCTCCCACAGTATCTGTTTTTCATCCTCCAATATGCCCTTTTGCCCATATCCTAAGACCTGCCACACATTCTCCAAGGTTCATGCTATGAATTTATTACTCTGATAGGCTGTAACACAGCCCCCACAATACTTAACATACATTGAGCCAAGAAGACACATACAGAAAATTCTTGAAGCAAAAGAAATATCGCATGGATCCCAGAACTAAGAGCTTAGTGTGGACTTGGCCAGATTGTGCCACTTAGCCTTAAGGTCAAGGTATTGTACCAGCCCCCTTTACTTTGTAAGTATATACACAGGTATGGCCTCTCTGTCCTAGGATGGTGAGAATTGTGAGGTTCCTTTCTTTGAGGAGTCTCCTTACTACAGCTCATTTTTATTCTCTTACTTGATGCATAATTTAATGAGCTGATCCCCTTTCTCTACCAGTAATTTTGCTGACCTTGTTTCCTGATTCAGCTAAATATGTGTTAAGATGCAATTTGTAGGATGCTTGCCACTAGATTCAAGCAACACACACACACACATGCACACCAAAAAACAAACAAACAAACAAACAAACAAAACCACCCTGTTAATCCATTCTGTATTTCACATTGCAATTGGTTATTGAATAGCACATGCTGCTTTTCAATTTTCTTTTTGTGTAAGTTTTTTGACATCTTTTTAAACAACAGAAGCTCAATGGCTAATGCACAAATATATACCCAATAAGAACAAACACTTTTTGCAACTTTTTTCTGTAATGCTTATCTTCTCTGGAGTAGTTCAGAATTTGCTGGAAAGAAAAACACATTTTGTGAAAATTTTGCAAAATTGCATTTTTTATGTATTTATTTATTACAGTACCTGATGATCTTTAAGAGGTCATGTTAAAGATGGACCTTGTTTTTAAGGCTTGAGCAGTCATGATGAAGCCTTGAGCAGCTGCTGTAAAGGAACATGCTTGAGGGCCCTGTGCCATCCTGTGCTGTGCTTTGGTGGACAGTGACAGGGAAAACATAGTGCAGCCTGTCAGGAGAAGAAATGTGGTTTTGCTTGTTACAAAAAATAAAAGGTACAACATCATGGGGCAAGGGAGGGACGAGAAGCCCCATAAATAAAATAAGCCCCAAAAAAATACCCCATACAACAACAATAAAGAAAACCAACTCAACCTAAACCCAAACTGAAAGAACCCCACATCAACAAGAGAATTGTAAGGAAACTTGAAAATAAGACTAACAAAAGTTAGCAGGGTCATTTTTTGTCCATGAGAGTTTAGGCATCCCAAGTGAATCAGAAGACATGAACAACTGCATCTGTATTCCAGGGATATTTAGAGAAAATCTGGTTTAGGTCTGTGAAATATTTATGCTATGCTGTATTTATAAAACAAAGAAAAGAACAAAAATATCTAGAAAGTGACAAACAATAAAACATATTGGTATTTTTATGATGACCTTAAATAAAACTTCTTTGTAAAAATAACATAGAGTGCAACATGGAAATTTATAATTGAGTCAAATACGTCACCAGTGAAACATAACACACAAGACTTAGAAAAAACATTAGAAGAAAACAAATACAAAATTGTCCTATACCACTAAATAGAAATTAAGTACAGTATTATGAAATCAGTTTACTTTGACTTTTCTTTAATGATTTCAGAAAATAGATACATTTCTATGTTAATTCTTGTTGTATGTCTTGATGGATAATAAAATATATTTTAAAAATAAGCAAGTCTAACTTTTTTATTTTTCTACTTTATTGCTCTACTATATTAAAAGATTTTCTGCTGCATTAAATTAAGATCAGAATATTTTTCAAAAAAAAAGTTGTTATACTTTAGAAAAAAATAAGTTTTTACGGCTTGAGTTCTTTGCTTTATTCTCTGAATAAGTAACAACATTATCAAAGCAGCAGGCCAGTCCTTCCTTAGAAACACTTCAAGAATTTCAAATGAGAAAAACACTATCTCAAAAGTTTTTATTCTTTTTAAATGCAAATACATGAACAATCTAATTAAAGATGTATGGTTTGTTGACACTACTTTTTTCAAAGTTAGATTTTATGCCATTTTTAAATGGAAGTCTTAAATAATGCCTGGTCTTTATGAAACCTTCATTTTTTTCATAAGGAACATGTTGATTATTCTTCTATTGATTTAGTATAAACAACACTGTCATAAAGTACATGACAGTATTCTGTTTAAAATAGGAAAGGATAAGTATGTTTTTTCTATCATTCTAAATGTAAATTAATTTTGATAGAAGTTTGTATATTTTTGTTTCCTTTTTTTTTTTTTTTCTAGGGAACTACAAACATACAACTTACACTTTTAAAAGTGTTCCGTTCCTATATCCTGACCACCCTGAATAGCAAGGATTAAAGGGTTTCTGGCAGAGAAAACATGACTGTTTCTTCCACTCCACTCTGTCCACTAGGCGTGCATCCTGTTCTTGTGCCAAACCCAATCCAATATAGCTCGCTGATTTGAAAACAGACCCTTTGGAACATCATTGGTATGGGATGGTCATATGTTCCTTCTGCAGGCAAGAAATTCATTGATTTACATGAGCAACACAAAAATCACAGATGACCCTTCTGTGTGTCTTGCGTATGTAGATCAAATGCAGCTCCAGTAACTGCCAGTAGCACTGTGATAACTAGAAAGCTGCTGAACCCTGTGAACCCCCAGCTGCAGGAGGAAGTGAACCAGCTGAGCATCCAACATGTGACACTGGTTGCCCTGAGACACTACTGCTCAGCTCTGACCTTCAGTAGAGTGATGGGCACTAAAGACCTCACTCGCTCATAGATAACTCATGAATTTTCTTACCTAAGTCCTTTGGCATAGGATGTACGCATTTTATGATTATTTGTGCATGTTCTTTCTTTCTTTCTTTTTTTTCTTTTTTTTCTTTTTTTTTTTTTTTTTTTTTTTGGTTTGCTGTTCAGAAAGGCTCATCACATTCTTCTGAAGTTCTCAGATCACAATTGTGATATCAGTATCATGGGAATCAGTAATTTGTAACTGAGACAATGCAATTTATTGCTGTGAAATGACGCAGAGTGCTCAGTGAGGAATTTATGGGAGACCTCATTTGGTGAGAAAAGCACAATAACATCTCATTTTCGCACTGGCTGAACTCCACAAAGCAGTATCCTATATCCTGATAGTGTCTTGGCCATAAAAGAGTTAGCTGGAATGCATAAACAGTTGTGACCAGTATTAATGGGTGTTAGAAAGCTGAGCTCTTTTGGCTAGCATAGTGCCCCCTAGGTCTTGCTGGGGAAGTGAGCTAGTGCCTTGGAAAGTGCCCAACTTCTAAGTCAGGCCTGAAATATGAGAGGAAAGATTATGACATCTGATTCCTTATGTTGTATATAAATGTGTACTTTTTGCAGCTTTGGGCTCCACAGAAGTCCTGTGTTTACTCACTACAAGGATTTGTCTTATAATTGAATGTCACATCTAAAGAGAGGAAAAAAAAAAAAAAAAGAGAGAGAGAGATTACTTTTTGTAGATGTACAGGCTTCACATTACTTACATTTGGATTAAGTGAGATCTTGCAGATATTAGCCAAAGGAAGCCTGATTAGATAAGAATTCTCCTGGTCACATCACTTCATCAGGACTTTTTTAGGAATAAAAAATACTTCAAATATAGCCTATAAAATGTCAGGGATAAAAAAACAGCAGCAGATGATTTAATGTGAGTGAAATAATTGCTATGATTGGCTATAAAGCTATCTTAATATAACATTCAATTTTGCAGTTAAGCATTTTCTTCACAAATAGGAATCAAATTGCATCAGTTTAGATACTAAAGTCATTGATTGCAACAAAAAAAAAAGTCATTTCTACAAAAAGCCTTTTGAAGTTTATCTTTCTATTTGAAAATGCGTTTCAGGAAAAAGAAAAAGCCTATTTCTGATTGTGTTAATTTTCATTGTGGTTGGACATATTTTTATGGTACTTGCTGAAGGGTGGATAAATGAGTATTTCATTTCTTCTTTTTTTTTTTTTTTGTTCTTTGGAAGGGTAGTCAGATGTACTCTTGTTTGCAACCACACAAGATTCACTAAGTTTTTCTTCTGTTTCAGTACAACTAAATACATGCAATTATCCATTCTCTTAATTAATGACTTCTCAAGCTTTAGCTGCCTGCATTGTCAGAAAAAGTTCTGGTTCTTGCTTCTTTGTCACTTTCTTTTGTTATTCCATCAGAACTAAGAGGGATCAACGTATCTCTTGGTTTTTGCACTGTTTAAAAGAGAATGTATCAAAACTAGGGCAGCTATCAAATAAATGCTCCGTTACCACATACAGCTGCTGGTTTATATAAAACCAGCTCGGTATTAACAAACGTGAGGAAAGTGGGTGATAAAATAAACTGCAGGAAAAAAACTGCCTTTTGTTATCAGTCTCCTTTTAAAGAATTGCACTGAAATAGATTTATTTACTAACATCATAGCTCATGTTAAACACATGAACAGAAAACGAACTCTAAAATTAATAGCTTTGTTTAACTTTTTTTTGCTTGTTTTTGTTTTTTTTTGTTTGTTTGTTTTTGTTGTTTTTTTTTTTTGTACAACCAGAAGAGTATTTCTTAATCAACCAGAAAACAATTCAGTACATTTAAGTCCTTAAACTATTTTGGCAGTGTGCCTTCTGATGTTGCGCACTTGAGCAGCGACTAAGCACAAGTAGGTCAATAGTGTATTTAGCAATTGTGCTTGGCCTTGGACAGCATGTCTGTTCTGTTAGAGACAAGAAGGCTGCTACCACAAAACCTTTCAAGACCTTATTCTAACATATTTTGCAAAGCCACAAGCTGAAGTTCAGAACACCTGTAACATTTTCATAAAGAAATTCAGTGCAGCCTGTTCCATGACAAACAGTTCCTGGAAGTGCACAGAACAGAGTAGACCTTGAACAGGCAAGTGGAATTCTTCAGGTGGTGCTGGAGTAGAAGAAACAGTCACAGCTGTACATGTACATAATACATCTCAATTGTTAACAGCAATTTGGATCAGTGTAAAGACAATCAAAATAAGAGTTCTGTATATTTTAGCCATTAATGTTCTCAGTGCTGAATTTTTCCTTCTATATATCCAGTCCTATTACGCCCTATGACTTGCTGATTTAAGTAAAGCCTCTATTGCCTGAGACAGGTTGTCCTAATAACCGTTGTTAATAATGTATTACATGTTGGAATACTTGTATGCATTGCCCTGCACACATCTTTTAACTTTTTGCTCCTAAAATTAAAACATTTGTAATTGCAGATTGTGTTTATATTTTCTCACTTCACTTATATAGATATTGGTAATATCTATTAAAACTTCCTGAATCCCAGACAAGATATAGAACATAATTTTGGAGTCAAGCTTCCTGTAGAGGATACTCAGCTGTGTAAGCAGAAGGCTGGGTTCCTGTCATACTCAATGTATTTTGATGCTTTTTCAATTCATGTTATTTAATGCAGCTGGTTCTAGGGAAAATGATGGATCTGTCATCTAGTTTGTGACTGAATTTTCTTGGCTTCAATTATTTGTCAATTGTACTAAATGCTTGCAGAAGCAAAAGCCAGTTAATATGATAGCTGAGAAGTCCTTTTGTCATTACGGTTATCCCCGAGTCTGGCTACATTGGTACGAATAGGGCGGAAAGAAGGGGAAAATGGTATATCAGAAAGCACCATTAATGTAAAAACAGCACGAAGACAGAAAGCCAAGCAGATAGAGAGGTATCTCAGCTCGTAGTGTTATCTTTTTCATAGTCTTAAAATAAGTGGCCCCTGGTAACTTTTAGCTAGGGGAAAGATAAGAAACAGGATCATGGCTTGAAACCTGTAGATGGAGGGCACAATTATTGCCATGCAGCTGTATAGAGCTGACAGTTAATAACTCAGATTTTACCAGTTGCTCTGAAAAACAAACAAACAAACAACACCACAAAAAAAAAGAAAAAAAAGAAAAAAAAAAAAACTTTCAGGGGATATTACTGTCAAGACAGCATTTTATAGAGGAAGAAGCAAAAGCATAGAGTTTAAATGACTTACAAGCATCTCTGTGGTAAACATTGGTCCCCTGAGTCCTATCAATTGTCTGTTTGTTATGCTACTGACACTGCTGTGTCTTGTCTGGAGCTCTCCCAAGGCTTACCCCAGTGCAGGAAGCCATGACAGTTATTATGACATAGGCCTGGTAATGAAAAGCCTGTGCATAGCACACAGGTCTTTTCATAACCGCTTCCAACAATGGTAAGGTGTTCTGGGGCTAAAAACCTTCCTGCATGCTCTGCATGCAATGTAGGCACTCCTTCAGCTTGTAAATTACAAAAACCTGACAAGGTCTCCAGGATATGGGGGTGATACGGAGGACTCTCCATGTTGTGCTTTTCTAAGGCTGTGGTGCCTCTGCTATCCTTTTGTCTACATAGACACATGAGCCATTCCAGTTTTATCTACATAAAACAGAAGGTGACATTATATGACACGTATGTCATTGTTTCAGTTGTTCTTTCTGTTCACTTACGTTAGCTACTTTTGTTGGATCAGTGTGTGGATGATGTGGAATAAAGGTCTTTCTTTCCCGCCTCTAAATGCATAAATATGCAAACCCTTGTTATTGATCTGAAAGGATGTAGTGAAAGGTGCACACTAGATCTTACATCTGGCTTGAGTAATATCCAAAGCTTCCATTTGTCCTTCATAACATTGTTTATTCAGATGCACAGTACCTGCCTTCAGTGTGCAAAGGAGAAAGAAGTATTCAGTAACCCAGGACAAGGGGCAGAATAGCTTCAGTTTTACACTGGTTTACTGAAGGATTAGAGAATGTGAGAAAGACCCTTCAGCAATATGAAGAGGTAGACCATGAAAGGAGTAGGTGACAGAATATTGTATAGTTGATTTCATTCCAATCATTTTCAAAACTGTGTGTCAAAAGGAAACAGGAGAAGCTGTAATAAATTTAAGAAAAGCTGAAGATACAGCATGAACAATGAAACTTTTTGTCTAGTTAGTAGAGATAAACTATAAATTTCAAAGGCAGCAGGATGAGAGGCCAGATTAACAGTGGAGGAAGTGGTTGGGTTTTTTGTTTTGTTTTTTTTTCTTGAACTTTCAGTAATGCAGAATCAGAGGAATTTGCTTTGATAAAATATTTAGCCTACTTTAGAAGCCAATAGCACAAGCCAGATCAGAGAGGAATTCAGGAATCCTAGAGGAGAGTAGAAATAGAGAAAACTCTAAGACATTGTCTCAAAATCTGTTTAGGTTAGTGGGAGAAGGACTTCAATATGAAGTCTGAACAACCTGTGTGAGGATGTAGATTTTAATTTTGTGACAGACTGGACATTCTCATTTTGCATTTTTTAGTGAAAAAAAAAAAAAAAAAAAAAAAAAAGTTATTGATCTCTGTGCAAACACAGTTAGATAAAATGCTGTGAAGAAATTAGAAAAGAATTACAAATTTAGCACTGGGAGAAATGATCAACATATTTTACCAAAAGAAATAAGTAGTCAAGAGAAACCTGTGTTTCCTTGAATAAAAACAGTTGGAGGAGATTCATTCAATTCAAATTATGATACTATGCATCCAATTCAGAAATAAATATGGTAATATTGGGTTTCATTATGTCAGTTGTCCATAGGAGTTACCATGACAAAACAGCTGAATTTTCTGAAAGTCAAAAACCTGCCCATACGTGGAGCTGTTACACATATAAGATGCAGTGTAGGGGCAACCATTTCAGTTTTGGGGTTTGTTTTATTGAAATGTTTAGCTACAGCATGGTTCATTTAGAGACATTAGGTAAGGAGATTGTGTAGAATTAGGAATAAAAGTATCTCACTCAAAAATGAGGCACATCATGGCAGGACTATCCATTATCATATGCTTGGAAAATAGGTTTTAGCAAGTGGCTTACATTAGCATTCAGACACTTGTTTTATATTTTTCCTGTTTTTACAGTGCTATCCCCTTGAAACTCATTAAACCTTTTTCTGCAGCAGGCTAGCCACTCAGGCATGAATAATCTAAGGGGTAAACAGAATATTGTTATAAATACACAAGTGTCCATGATAAGAAGTAGCAAATATAAAGATGATTAAAAAGCAACAACAAAGCACAAACACACTCTCAAGCACATACAGCTATCACATAAGCAGTATGTGTTTTTGTTGTGAGGGATTTATTAGAACATAAGTCTTAGAATTGAGTGAAATAAAGAATTTCCTGATCAGTGGGTGAACATTAATCATCTCTATATCACACCCTCAGAAACAACAACAACAAGAAAAGAGGATTGATTTGTTATTGCTTTGTGCTTTATTTAACCACAAGAGACCCATGCAAAGTAGGTGTACAAATGCTGTACTGTTTATAATGAGGACACGTTCTTACCTGATAGTGTTGTGTGCCTTTTTACAGGTCTACTGAGAGCTCCAGTTCAACAGACCATCTCAACAGTCACCCCTCTATTTACAAGTCCTTAAGTTGAACTGACTTAAGTGCAACTATATGTGGGCTATATAAGTTTTAAATAATAATAATAATAATAAAAAGTTGAGATGTCTGAATCAGACGTCTGAATCTAGGCAGATGAGGTAATTAATTCCAAACCTGCAGTCTTAACTTCTTCCACTTCAAAGCTGGGGAAACACAGGAAGAGTTGCAAAGGAAACCAATGCATCTCCAGCACTGTGTCTCACAAGCATGAGTGTGCCTTTTGTGGACAAGGGAGTAGGTGGGGAATGGCTTTGTCCCTCCTGCCTGTAGTGGCTTTTATATAAAGATCATATTTGTTATCCAACCCTTGGAGAGCAAAAGCAGGGTTCTTTTTCCTCCTGTCATGTCTCCCGTCTGCAGTGCGCAGGTCAGTATTAGCAACCAGGGTGCTCTCCTAGGAGAGAGGAGGTATGGGCTGGAGCCACTTCAGAGTGCCAAGGGACTGACTTATTTATTTTTGATTTACAGAAAAACAGGCTTCTTTAATTGAAATTATTTAATTGCCTTTGTCCTAATGTCTTTCCTTTCTTCAGACAACCACCAAAACAAAATAGGTTCCAACAGAAAGTCAAAAGGAAATAATGAGTAGCAAAGTATGCCTGAAATCCCTTTCCCTCCCTGTTCTTGAAATTTAGACACCTAGGTCAAGGTTGTAGGCTGATGCTGACATTGTTTTTTGACCCTCAAATCCTGTCTTCAAAATCAACATGTGCAGCAGTTATTTCAAGTAACTGAACAGGTTACCTAGAGCCTTTGAGAAGGGTGTAGGTCTCCTATATATATGGTGTCATTAGTAACCATGCTGGGCAATGTGACAGCACAGTTTATGGACCTTCAGGGTTTTCTTTGGTTGATCTCTTGAGCTGAGATGCAGAGATTCCACTTAAATATTTATTTGGATACATACATAAATGCTTTCTTAGACATAATCCTTCCTGTTTGATTTCAGCTAAGGAGAAGTGCCTGATTTGATTTAGTTTGTGATGGTTGTAAATTGGGAAAAAATCATGATGCCCAGTGAAGCTATATTCATATAACACCACAGTATTTCATATTTTATTTTACCCTAGCATAAATATGGTTCTAATGCATATTTCCTAACTCATAGGGCTACTGAGAAAATAAATTCATTATTGTTTATAGGTTGGTTATGGTCCTCAAATGGAAGGCATTCAGAATGGAATGTTGCTGTTTAAGATAACCTTGACATTTAAAATTCAATATTTTTGTGTGTCAAATAGGCAGTTCATTTTGAATATATGGAAAGCATTCAGAGGCATATTCAAGCTTATGCATTTTTCTCTGCACTGCAATGGTGACCATTTGCAATACATTAAAAAAAAAAAAAAAAAAAAAAAAAAAGAAGATAGGTTCTGTATAACTGAAGGGGTGAAATTTGATCATGAACAAGTCTGTCATATGGAGCTTTCTCTTTGTAGCTTCAGATGTGTAAGGGTTATGGGAAGTGGAAGTGGCATCCCTTTGCTTTAATGGTAAGTTTGTGACAGAGAACAAGATTTCATGTTTGGATAAATTGTTAGATTGAAGTTTTATTAGAGTTTGCTTTTTATTCTTTCATTGTTGCATGACACTAATTAATCCTTATGATATAGAAGTACCCTGAAAGAAACCATAATCTCGTGGCCAATATGTGTGAAGACATGTAACAGTGGAGTAATTTTTCCTTTGGCTAAGGCAAAAATAAGGTACTAAGAAAGCTATTCCTTGTGATTTTTCAACTTCTTTTTATGCTACATATTACAAAGCCTTTTTTTCCTCATTAGAATGTGCTTTTGCAAAATGTTCATAGATCTGGAGGTAGCCTTGCAAAAATTCTAAAAGCCTTGAAAATGCATGCAAAATATCGAGGAAGGATTTTTTTTCCAAACTATCATCATTGAAATTACAATAGAATTATCATGAGCCTTTATACTGGGGAGTAGGGTTGAGGATATTGACCATTTCTCAGCTATTTTGCATAGGCCAGCCTGCTGTGTTTCTTTCTCTGTTTTTTTGTTTGTTTGTTTGTTCTTATGGATTTAGTTTTTTAAATTCATTCATATATTTTACTGTCCTTTTGTTCAGTCAGACTGGTTACTAAAATGTAAAGAAATGTGTATAATTGGAATGATTTCCCATACCTGGGGTTTCTTGGGTCTGAGGACTTTTATGGGTAAAACCCATAACCAAGTAGGTAGTGATTGTCCAGAAAACCACCCTCTACTTGTCCTATAAAAGATAACTTATACATGCATGTTCTGGGAGAGAATATGATTTGGTATTCATTGTTTTTTTCTAGTCTTCAAATGGAGATGATGGAATGATCAAATTAGACTCAGAAAATATCCATAATAATTTCATCTTCTCTATAATAAGTTTATTCTTGCAATTTAAAAGGTAGTTTAGGCTGTTCAGTGTGTAGCTCACGGTGTTCTTGACTGTTTGTATAGGTACTAGTACTGAAACTTTTGACATTTAATTGTGGTCAGTAAGCAATCAGAAATTAACAAATTTTTCTATTTATTTTATTCATGATGTTTTACCTACTGTCACTTCCGTCACTTAGTGCCAGAATGAGGAGACAGGTTTTTATCTCTTGTTTTCCAGATTTACCTACACTTAAAAAAAACGCAAAGATGACATTTGGTAGCAGACCACAAATGGTGTAAAAAGTGACTAATTACCGTTATTGGGAAAACAGAATCCCATTATTTCATTTTTCATTAACTATGTTATCTGTTCAGAAAATCAGTCAACTTTGGGGGAAATTAATTTTCTAGAAGATGCTATCTGGCTTCTCCAGTTGTTACAAAGCAGGGTGCTTTTTATGCCTTTTGTGTGTGTGTGTGTGTGTGTGTGTATGCTTTTTTTTTTTTTTAATTAAATCATAATTTTCTCTATTGGGATAGCTATACTTCAGAGTGGATCTTTAAAAGAAAAGAGACATTTTATAATATCAAAAAAAAAGTATTAACTGCATCTGAAAATGTTTTTCTGCTGTCAGTGAGACATGTAGAATTTTAATGTGAGATGAAAAACAAATGCATATCAAAAGAAAGAAGAAAGCTTTCACTCAATATTTATTTTCATTTTCACCTGGCACAAGTATAAAGAATGGACATTGGTTTTGCTTGTCTAATGTTCTCCCAGTCCAAGAAGTCAATCTTTGGACTCTGGTTTCTAAAGACCATTATACACAGGCACCATGATTTAAATGTGCTGTTTGGGTTTAACAGCTGATAAAGTAATTTGTTTTGATGTAGCCTATAAGACTTGGCTCTAAAATTCTAACAAAATCCCCACATCACATTAGATGCTGAAGCTGCTCTCTGTAATGCATATCTGAATATTTCACATAAATATTCATGAATTTGGTCTTCACAAAGGCTGAGGTAACAAATATAGCACTTAGAAGTCCACTAGAGATTTATACCTTCAAAATGAATGAGAAACTTACTCTATGTTATTAAATTACACAGTTATAATATAAATTGTATATATAATTCCAAGTACATACATGGGATAATTGAGCAAGTACCAGCTGAAGGCCCTTAAGATTTATAAATAAACCAGTTATTCCAGTGAACAGAAATAAAGTATAAACCTCCCAAAGTTTTACTGAAAATTAAATACTGGAGATCCGCTATTGTACACAATTTAAAACACATACCTAGAAGTCATTCACCACTTTCCCTTAATAAGAGTAAGCAAATATTTGAACATGCAGAGTACATGTTGAAATTCTTTTCTTTGACCCTGAAAAAGCAGAACTGTATAGATACTTTGAGTAAACTTCAGTGTGCTTGGAGAAAAAAAACAATAGGACATCAAGGATAAGGCAAATGACTAGGTTTTAATTTGGGGTGTCTGCCTCATTGATTTCCACTCATTTGATATTTATTTGACAGAGAATTTTTTCAACTTAAGTTGATTATCTGATGTCCTTCTTCATTGCCTTTTGCCTTGTGCTTCTCCTCAAAGTTTGAAAAGTAGGTATAAGCATTCATGAAACTGCTTTATTCATTATAGACTAGTATAAAGAACTATGGATGCTGAAATTAATAAAAAACAGTATCTTGAAGGTGGGCATGCAGCCTCATCTCTATTATAATCAATGACTTCTGGCCTCTAGCTTTAGTGAGTATAAATTTTTACTCTACAGTCTAAAATGTACTGAGCTTTTCTGGAATTATATTTCCATGGGTGAAAACATACATGTAAGTGTCTGGCAGCACCATAAGAGAGTGAGGTGAACCTGAATGCATAATGGAATTTATTTGGATATATGGTTTTGCTACTTGCTTACCAGTAAGAGTTTTTCTGCTTCTCATTATGATTCTTGGGCCTGAATCCATACTTATTTTTCATGTTTAGATTCTCACAGAATCCTGTGACATGCTAATTTGCAGTATGAGCTATAGAAAAAGCTATTTCTGGAGTTTATTACTATGTTATTTGGGGCAATCTGAGTGACAAGCTACTATTTCTTCCCAAAGCTGCTGTGAAATTTCATCCATTCTCTGCCAGTCTGAGCTGCTCAAGACTGGGATCATTCAAGACATCCACAGAACTGTCATAGAGCTACAGATGAACTCGCATTCTTAAAAATAAAGCACACATTAATAAATGACAGTTGTTATGAAGTACATTATTGACTTTGCACTGAGTCAACTTAGGTGTTCATTTCTGTTTTGCTTGCAAGATAATTCTGCAGTTGAACTTAAACAGCACATTGTCACAATGTTTGAACATTAGCTTTCCTTGTCATGTAGTGAGTATAGTTATGTAGTGGAATAAGGATCACAAAATACATCACAACTGCTAAGAATGGGATTGCAAGAATGAAACTTTGGAATATAACTAGAAATGGAACAGACTTAAGCAAATGTCAGTTATGTAAAAATAGGCCTTTCAGTATACATTAAGATGCTGAGCCATAATTTGCCATGGATCAGGTTCATATGGAAGTTTGCTAGTCTTGCAGTACAACTGATAATTTCTTTCAGAGGGATGTGACAGGAGCCTAGATAAATACTAAGGCTGTGCCAGCTCCTTGCTCCTATGTCTGCCTCACAGGAGTCCTTAGCCCAGCCAATACCAATAGCACAGCTCTGCATTCCTCATGTGCTCAGAGCTCTTGGAAGAAAGAGCACAGCGAGTGCACAAGCAGTTCATGAAGAGATTTGAGATATTGTTTTCAAAATATCAAGCATATGTTTTTGTTTTTTGTTTTTGTTTTTTCTTCCCATCTTTAGCTATGTAAAACTCATTCCCACCTCACTCCCCCAAAAACCCGTCAAGAGAGGATACAGAATCCCTGTACCTTAGGCCCAGATAAATCTGAATATTCTGGGAAAAAAAAAAAAAAAAAAGAAAAAAAGAAAAAAAGAAAAGAAAAAAAAAAAAAACAGCTTTCCTGTTTAATCTTAGGCAAGGAAGGTTGAAAATGCAATTCAGAGTACTTGCAATTTTAAGTATAGAGTTTCTCCAGGAGCAGCTAACTGCCATATGCTTCTTGATCTGCATTCTCAGTTTGAGAAAGTATAATGAATGTGCTGATAACAGAGATCAATATTATAGATAATTTTAAAATGACTTTATTTGCATGCCAATAGTGATATTAACGCTTAGATTGAGTGTTAGTGGACCTTTTCTTAGTTCTGTGAAAATGAAAATATTCTGAGTAAAAATATGGTTGCAAAATCCATGGTTATTTCTGTTACCAAGTTTAAAAGCAACGTCTACAAGAATGCCAGTCCTTATGTCTTCTTCAAAGAACATATATACTGAATGCTGACTATTTTTTAACAATAGTGCTTGTGCTTGTGGTCGTTCTGATGCAGTGATCTGGAAAACAATGGTAGAGGCATATAAAAGAAAAGGGAATAGGTTTGGAAAAAACAGCAAATTTTACTCATGTAGAGATGATCAATAACCCGCTATTTCAGGAACCTGGGGAGCTCTGGGACATGGATTCCATCAGAATCAAAGTTCAATGCCAATCTTTATAAAATTACATCATCTAGTTTGTGAATTAAATCCACGACAGCAGAAACTCAAAGCAGTAGCTAAAATGCTACCTGTCCCCCATAAAGTTTACCACAAATTCTGTTGTTTTTTTGGTTTTGTTGCTGTTAAGTTGTTTTGTTGTTGTTGTTGCTGTTTTAAGAAGATCCCCATAATCTCTCTGGTTTTGTTTCTCTCACTTTCAAAGTCTTCTTAGAACTTAAAAATATGAAAGTTTATTGCCCAGAAGAATTTTATCAAAGCTGTCTGAACATTTGACTCAGATTTAGCAGAGTCTCATGTGAGTACAACTACTCAAATGAACAAAGCTAAGCACATGACCAAGAAGCTGTCTGAAAGTGCACTTAAATCTGGAAATATATGGATGAAATACAGGTTGTCCTGAACTGTAAGACCTCCTCGGGGAGGAATCAAATGATAACATCAGTAATAATTGATACTAAAATTTCATTTTCATCCCATAGGATCTCTAAGTCATGTTATGCCTCATTCTCACCTGGATTGAGTCACAGGCTTTCATTTCAGCACTTTCCACAAGCATGTGAAAAGTGGTTTCTCCCTGAGGAGACAAATGTTTTAGCATTTTTATAAGTTCTCCTCTGTCTACCAGCATACTGCATACAATCATTTCTGGAAGACAGAAATAAACAGAAAGTTGTGAATTCGGTGGACAGACAGGTGACCCACAACGATGTACATGTAGATGTTGATTTCAGCACTGATCTGAGTGCTGCAAAAAACTAAGGACCTATGACATAAAGGCAGCTTTAGGCTAGAAGACAGCAATCAAGCAGTGTAGTGAGTACAGGTATTTCTATGGGCTGTTGTGTTTTTTTTCTCTTCTATGGCCAAATCTTATTATTGTAGAACAATATTGTAGGACAGTAACCTCTTTTATATTCACTAAAAATAGCCAAAATGTCTACTTGAAGAGTTCTGTCCAAATAGGTATTTTTTTCAAGCCATATCTTAATTATTTTCTGTGCAATCATTCTGTGCAAGATTTTTGGTTCATTTCAAGTAAAGCTGTGATATGTTTTAGATTCTAAGATGGCTAGAAACCTGGAAGAATAATTGTATGCATTTATGTACATAAGAAGGTGCCTGCTTCCATCACCTTACAGGAAAATGAAAAAGTTTATTCTGACTTAAAGTTAATTCTGTGGACTACCACATATTATAGAAATTTGACTGCCTCTATTTGTTAGATATTTACGGCATGTAGGACTTTGAAATTATTCGTGGTCTTGTTCACATTAGAGTGTCAGTTCTTTGGGAGAGATGCTGCCTAAAAGTTGGACAAAAGGTGCTATAAAACCTTAGCAAAGTGGTTTAACTTATGTCCTAATTCTTTTAATTCTTTTACAGTTGTTCTCCATGCTTCTGAAAGGACTCATGACCTGCAATTTGAATTAGCAAGTTCTGAAGGTCTTGTACACTACGATGATCAAATCATTTCAGATACAAGAAATGATATAATAATTTTTCTGCTAGAAATGATATTTATAATACTTTTTCTGCGAATCTTTTTTTCAACATATATATAAACTTCAAGCTTGCACGCCTTGCTTGAAAGGATACAGTTGTGGAGAATGTTATTTTTAAGCAAAAGAAAGGCATCAGATAAATTATGTTATAACAGCATAATTACCTAGGCCAATATTCATTGTTTGTTAGTTACATCCATGCCTAGAAACAAGCATGTGTTTTACTATGAAGTCTGCAGCTACAAGGGTAAATGTTACACACATCACTAGATATCATTTCAAAATTCTGTGTTGAATGTGAGTTTCAGAAGCATCAACTTTTGCAAAAAAAGAAAAAAATCCTTGGAGGGAAAATTCAACAGCTCAGAAATCTGCTATAATGGCATTTGTAAGTGAATCTTAAATGACTAGCATACAATTGGGAGAGTTTGCAATCCCTTCTTTGCCCTTCAAATATCAGTATGGGCTGTGAGTAGTTTAATTAATGAAGTATATTCCACAGATACTCATTGGAAACATTCCTTTAGGAAACAGATATTAGTATGTTACCTAAAATAGGAATTTAATGCACTTCATGTTCAGATTAAATTCATTTGTCTCCTCTACATCTCTGGTGTATTATTTCTAGTAGGCCATATAATAAAAATGAATAAAATGAATAAAGAGCTCTTACTGTTGCAATACTAATTCCTTTGCCAAGTGCTTATACCTTGATATTAAACATATAAAATGGGCAGAGTGGAAACATGGTTAGCATTGCTTTTCAACACCGTAAGAAATGTTAGGCATCACCACACACTACCCATGAGGTGTCTGAATCTAGGGATACTTCTTTCAGTGTTAGCCCCTACAACTAGCACATTATAGAACACACATAATTAAATATTTCAGATAGTCTTTGTCCTTGATAGTTTAATTTACAGTAGAAAAAAAAGGGGGGGGGGGGGGGGGGGGATATTGTTCTGGCTTACAGACAGTTTTCTATCACCACTCAGAGGTTGGCTACATTCAATTGTTACAGGTTTCTTGCAAACCATATGAGCATCAAAGTGTCAATGATCTGAAGAATGTTGCTTTTAAGGTAATTAATAAGAAAGGTTATTCCTTGGGAGTGGATATAATGTACAGCTCTAACAATCTGATTTGGGGAGAATGGGCTTCACAAATTGTGCAGAGGCAAAAAAAAAAAAAAAAAAAAAAAAAGTCCACTGGCAGTGCACCACAGGTAGGGAGATCACTGCACAGCACTCAGCCATGTGGTGGACTTATGGACAGCCACAGGTCTAAGGCCTATTTGTTAGGTCTGAACAGGTGTCCCCAAAGGGGGAAAAAAAACATATTTCCATGTTTCTATAACTGCTTTCAGTCAGAATTTTCAGTCACAATGAGGCTAGTCATCTTAAAAGTATGAAATACAAGATAAAACTCTGGGAATATTTTTAAAATGCTACGAGCAACTATGTTTTATCCATGAAGCAGTGTTCTACAGGCACATTTGTACAGCACGCGTCATACTAGCAGGCACTCAGCAGCAGCATCTCATTTCAGGGCTATCAGGGGGTCACAGTGTTTGCAACCTCCATAAGCTCCTCTGTTTGTACTTTTTTTCTTTCTCTCTTTCTTTTCCTTCCTTCCTTCCTTCCTTCCTTCCTTCCTTCCTTCCTTCCTTCCTTCCTTCCTTCCTTCCTTCCTTCCTCACAAATGTATTTCCGATTTTCCAGCTTTGTTGGCATGCTGTAGGGAAATGTTCATAACTTGCCTGCTTAGTCCTTTAGGTGTTTCAGGCTTCTGGGGAGGATGAACTTACTATAAATGAGTCTCTGATGCTAACGTGCTACATCAATGCTTTGTGTTACTACAACTCTGGTGGGGAGGAGAGCAAGCTGAACTGCAGTGCAGTGTGGGACAGGTAGTTCACACAGCACTGGGCAGTACTGATAGCTCCTTCAAGCCATGGGAAACTGTCAGAGTGATCATTATTTTATTTGCCTCAGAAACAGAATAAGAAATTGATTTAATATATTAAACCTATTGTAGTGAGTAAACAGACTAATTCTTCTCATCCCTGTATTCCTTTGCCAGTAATGTGATACACCATTATGTTCTCATTGTACTAATTCATCAGTAGTCAGGTAACAGATGCCTAAATCAACTATGAGTACAAAACGTATCTTCTTTGAATTACAGAGTTCCTCTTAACCATATAACATCTTTTATAATGTGATAGCAGGAAGAATTTCCTGAGAGCCTGGTGTCTCTTTGAAGCTGGTGTATGTCTTAGCTGATTTGTGCATTACGATATCCTGAAACATTACCATTGAAACTTAGGAAGGGTTTCTAAATATATGCCAAGATATGCAAAACAAAAGACCCACTACAGATGATGGAGGTCTTCTGGAATATGGAACAGAATTTTTTCCATGGTACTAGTAATATGCCTTATTTTTTCATAGGCAGTTTTTCTCAAAGTAAAAGTGTATTTCAAAATAAATACTTGAGGAGTATTGTGACTATATATCATGCAAGTCATTAAGCCAAACATAATTTCAGTTTCTCCATCTCTCCTTTTTCTGTCTTCACTTTCTCTCTCTGATGACATTTGATTATAGTAAATTCCTCTCCATTCATGTTATTACATTCTGCTACCTCAGGCTGACAGTCAACATATGGACATATGTATGCAATAGCTTAAAGAACTGTTGTGGAGTCTTGAGTGCAGTATTCAAGGGGACAAAGCTTAGTGGTGGTCTTCATTTATTATTATTATTATTATTAATCCATTTGTGGATAGGGTTTAGGAGCTGGTGTTTGATTTAGGACATGGAATTTGGTGTAATGATGATGATCTGCAACCATGACTTACTTTTCTCAGGGAAAGAAAAAAACATAAAGCAGGAAAATCTTCAAATTGCAATGGCTTTCTGGAGAAGAATTTTACCAGGAGAAAAAGCATCTGGACATGGAAAAAAACGGGCAACACTTGCACCAACCGCTCAGGAACCTGGACTGCCTGTGGTTTTGAGGGAAAAGAGTAACATCTCCAGGGTTCGTCTCTTCTCCTGCCATCCCTGCAAGCCCACAGCAGTGCTGTGGAACCTGCCCTCACCTGTGCCCTTCCCTCACCTAGCAGCCACCGCACACCCATGGGACTCCAGGCCTGTCCCTTGATGGCCACCAGGGCAGGGCGGAGGGCGGCAGTGCCTGTCCCCAACCCTGACCCCAACCCCAAGATGGGGCTGGTCTCAGTGGAGCTGCTGCCATCTGAGGGGGTTTCCGAGGGCTATCTGGCATCAGGGGACAGAAGATTGCCTATGGGAACACAGAGACGCTGGATTTAATTTTTTTAATCTTAAAAATTAGCTGAGTAGGTCATAGCTTCAAGGGCATGATAAGGTAAAGTTTAGCAAAAGTGTTAGCCTGGTATGTGCATCCATGTGGTGAGTGGCGACTGCTCAGACAGAATGGACATCCTTTTTACAAATTTCAGGGAAAGATTTTCAGTACTTCTTCGAAGGCAATTTGCCTGTTAAAGTTTTGTCATGAGCACCGTCACCTCTTTTTCAGCAAATTTACATCATCCTCTTTGAACTGTTCTCAAAGAGAAACTAATCCAAGATAAAAAAGGCAAGGCAGGATGGGGGGCGTCTTTGGCACATTGATGTTCTTTGCCTTTTAATGTTTTTTTTTTTTTTTTTTTCTGGCTTGATTTTAATTTTAAAATACTAAGCATTCTCAAAATATAATTAAAAATACTCATCACTCAAATCTGTCAGAGTGAGACACAGAACCAGCAGTGTGGAAACTTACTTTCTTATTGGTGTCTGTGATTGCCGCTTGGCAGCTCTCACGGTGAAAATTGTTTTTATCTCTTAAGCTGAATGTTAAGCAGCACCAAGCCAGCATAAATCTCTTTACTGGCATTGTGGCTGTATAATAGTCAGGAGTCTTAAAGTGGATTGATAAGGAGACCTGTGGTTCACTGACCTTGGATTTTAAGGTCATGGCACTGGTCAGAAAGGACAAGTAGGTTTGCCTGCACGATTAAGGACCACTGAAGCTCCTTGGCTTTCCTGAAAAAAAATAATGAAAATTATGATAAAATGGTTACTTTTTAAAAGTTAAGGGATAAGAATCTGATACACACTAGCGAGCATGTTTTTTTCTATCAGATCCTGTCAAACAAATGTGATTTGATTTGATGAGTGCGATAAGCTTGCTAGCTGCAAGTGATGTGGTTTTGTCTTTTTAAAGCATTTTGGCTTCTTAGATGAAGTCATTTGGGCTTATGACGGGGATGGCTGGATAAAGTTTCATATGCTAAGGTCAGATTTGTCTTTCAGTGGTCTTTTCTGACCTTTGACCACTGTCATCTTTACCCTTCTCTGGATGCAGATTGCCATGGACTGAAGTTATCTCATCAGTGTGTGCAAGTAGGAGGGAAGGTGTAAGCAAGATGGAGCCAGGCTCTTTCCAGTGGTGCCCAGCGCCAGGACAAGAGGCAGTGGGCACCTTCTGAGAGATCTTCAAAAGCCTCCTGGACATGGTCATGGGCAACCTGTTCAAGTGGCCCCCTCTAGGGGGACCTTCCAACCTCAACCGTTCTTAGATTCAGTGGGATTATACATGGGTGCAAGTCTCTGAAGACTCATCTTCAGGCCCTAATTATTGTTTGGTTGTCAGGTGTCTGTTGCTCTGTTGTGGATAATAAAGCTTCAATTCAAATTTGTTTAGTGCTATTTATTGCCTTAATGTGCAATGTATTGGGTTTTGTTTGTTTGCTTGCTTCTTTTATTTAAATTCATATTAAGAGATACCAGTCTGTATGGGATACTGGTGTAGTGTAGCTGCCTCTGAAGTCCCAGATGATTGCCACCATTCTCTGTGCCTAGCAGAACAACAGACGGATGAACTTTTTGAGGATAAGACTAAATTTAAGAAAGAAAGAAGGTACAGGAGGCTCTTTCAGAATATGTTCTGAACAAGCAGGACAGAACAGATCTGAACATGAGACCAGGCTTCCGAGAAAAACAAAGTTTGCTGGTCTAACACTTTAAAGGTGGTTCTGGTTCTGAAGTTTGCCTAGGAAGCAGTTTATTATTTTAAAATAGTGTTAAGAAATTCATGTATGTGCTTCTTGAGTTAGAAAATGTGTTGGAGACATATTGTTAGGTCAATTAACAAACATTCTTTATTTTCAGTGTCATTGTTTTTGGTTGCCAAACCCGAGACCTGCAGAAACAGACACTTTATGTCTGTTTTCTGGTCCCATTTACTTCACCTGAAAAAGGTTTTTAGCATATATGAAACTTCAGTTTATAAGGCTAATCCTATTTCTGCCTTTCTAAGTACTATAAGAGCATAAAAGAAATGTGCAGCATGCCCTAGTGCACTTTCTTTAGTCTCTTCTATTGGAAATACCAACATTATGTTAGTGGGATGCAAAATGCTTTCCAAAAGGTATGCAATCAGTGCCACTGTTTTCTCTTTTGCTGAAGCAGTAATCTCAGGCACCATTAACTATTCTGACTTGCATCAGTGGCTGGTATGGGGGAAAAATTAATGAGAATAGTAAAGAAGGATGATTAGTCAAAGAAAGGATGAAGGAACTGAAATTGTTTGGTAGAGAAGACTAAAAGAAGACATGTTTTGAAATCTGTCAATTTTGGCTACAAAGCTCAAGGAGAAATTCAAGTCTGTTTTGAAGTGGTCAGAAAAATAGGGATCTTAAATTGCAACAGGGGAGATGTAAATTTTAGACCTTGGAAAGGAAAAATCTTTTTAATGCTAACGGTAGTGAAACACTTGAACGTATTATTTGGGGATCTTGTAGGATCCTGATTAGGAAGGGTAAACATTTTTTTTGTTGTTGTTAGGAATGGTAATAAAGTGGGGTGTTTTTTTTCCCAACTGATGCAGGTAGAGGCCAATTTTGCAGGCTGTGTTCTTGATAACTCTAAGACATAAGCATTATGTAAAATCACCTTTGAGCTTCAGGAATGTTACCCTGATTGCTATTTAAGTGTTACTGACACTTTAAAAAAATGTGGCTGGATCAGTTAATGTACATTTATCTTAAAATATCTAATACTGTAGTGGTTTTGTTTAATGCTTTGTTCAATTTCTGTTCTAACTTCACCTAAACAAATTGAAAAAAAAGGAGATTGATTCATGGGAACTCAAGCTGGAGAAATGTTTGTACCCTTCATGGCATTATGGGAATTAGTGATACATATTTTTTTTTCAGTTAAAGTGCAAAATAATTGTACAGTTGTTTTTTCTTTTGCATACATGCTGAGTTTATTCAGAACATTTGCCATCTTTCTTTTTTCTTAATTATCTTTGCTTCTGAGCCACTGACTGAAGACTAAAAATTGTCTCTGAACAGATACTTTGATTTTGAAGATAGCAGATATTGTTGGAAATTACAACATAATCTTTGAATATTTGAATTTAGGCTTAATTATGTGTTGCCTTCATCATGATTATACTTATTTTATTACTAGCAAGTAGGCTGTTGACTGAAAAAAATTCTGAATGCGATAAGAAACATTTCTGTTCCACAGACAGTATATATTACACTGTATGTAACTGGAGTCCTGCTATGGAAGACCCAGCTACCTGACTTGTCATGAGTAGGAGAATGTGAACAGTGCTTCCTTGCCCTCTTCTGCTTCCCCTTGAAGATAAAGTCCTTTTAAAGAACAGTTAAAGAAAAGTCAGTGCCTGTACTTGAGATTCCTGGTTGTGCAACAAGACCAGCTCTGCCAGACGTGCAGGAGATGGGAGGCACTGGCCCCGAACCAGGGAGTCAGGAATTTCTGCTGACAGCTGGAGGCAGCTTTAAAGGGGCTCAGGGGGTCCTAGTGAGGTAATCACACTGAAATTCTTACAGGGATGCCTTATTGGATGAAAGTTACACATCCTGTGGATTACCAAAGGCTACTGTTTTCAGGGATGTACAAGAAAAAAGACTTACCAAAAAGATAGGTAGATATTGGCAGAACACTAGCTTAAAAAGTTGCTGTGAAGCAAGCTGTTTTGGTATTATAACCACATTTAAATTCTGCTGTGATTTTGGCAGGAGGAACCCTACCATTTTTCTTCCACAGTAGTATCAGTGGGCAGAAGGCGAGCTCTTCCAAGAGACTGGTGGTGAAACTGAATACAGTTTCTTTTATGTATTGGCTTTGTTACTGTTCACTCTTTTTGTTTCTCTTTTTCTCCTCCTCTGCTCCATTTGTTTAATGTTATTCCTTTCCCAGTCTTAGGAACTTAGCCTAAAGAAAGGATCTTCAGGCTGAAATTCAGTCCATAAGCTGTATTGAGGTAAATGTCCGGTTAGCAACAGATTAGCATTTTACAGCCCTGCTTATGGCGAGATTCACCTGCAACTCTTACAAACATCCTGCAGATCCATCCCATATCTTTCTGCAGCCTAGCGGAATATTTTATTTTCAGATCTAGGTCTCTTTTTTAAATTAATGTCCCTGTTCCACGACTGAGGCCTGTTTTAATGCTGCTGTTGCTTTCCAGCCAAAGCTTATCCAAGCAAATTGATGTTCTTCGGAGATGTTCAACTCTTTGGCAAAAAGATGAATACACAAAAACTTTTAGCAGCACTGGGCAGCTTTTCGAAGCAAGGCGTTTTTTAATTTGTCAGCCAAAATGGGGTATTCCAGCACGTTCTTGAGAAGCAAGAGACTTGCACTTCTGTCCACAGTAGGTGCCTCTCTGCTTTCTCCACTTTGTGGCAGCCTGTGCACCCTCCCTCCCTCTGACCTGGGCACCATAGCTCTTGGTGCAGAGCCTTGGATTTTGCTTCAGCCTGCAGTCACATGATTTTTTTGCTTGTTCACAAGCAGTAGTTAAAAAATGTCTTTGATTATGTTGATCTTACTTCATAACTTAATGGGAATCCAAGCTCTTCTACTCACTCATGTTTCCACCATTCTTAAGTAGCAATGCATGGTAACCCAGATACTGTGCTCTGCTGTCCCTTGTTCACATCGTCCTACAGAGATATGATATAAAAATCAGTGGATGACCTAAGCCTACACAGCTTTTATGACAATAATACAGAGTTTATCTGTATTACTTGAAGCAACTGTATTACTTGAAGCAACTGGCAAGCCTTTATTGTTCATATAACTCTTTTATGGGAAGAGGTTTATAGCACAGAATGTTGTGGTTTTTTGTTTTGTTTTGTTTGTTTTTTTTTTTTGCTTTCTTGGTCCCCCACTTTCTCCTTATTAATGGCATTGTAAAGGAGTCACAGGAAAAGTTTGCTACATCGTAACATCCTAATTGGTTTTGCTTTTATAATTGCAATTCTTTGACAATAGGGACTATTCAATGGCCTGTGTTCATATGGATATATGAATAATACATCAAATATCCTAATTTAGAACAGTCCTGTACAATACGGGAAGGAAAGAAGGAAATGCTCTCTTTTAACTGGTAGTGGGTTACTTCAGGCCATCTATTTTTTATTTTTTTTACATTACAATAAGACATTATGACAGTGAGTATCCCCACAGAATTTTTGGAAACGCTCAACTCTATTTTTTCTGTGTGTTGCTCTTCTTATGCTGTAGATAGATCTGTGCAGATAGAAAAACACAAAGAAAAGCATTATTTTGAGTAAGCTAATTCTTAGGTTCTGTGTCATCTTTGAGCTAATTGTCATTGTAGCATCTGGTGCCTTCTTTGTTTTCTTACTTGAGGATTATGCTACACTTGAGTTTTCTTTTTCTGTGTACAATTACAATAAAAATGAAACCCATGTTTGTGCAGATTATTTTTTTTTAATTAAAAGATAAGATTCTTCTGTAAATGTCTGACTGTTGAAGAGACTATGACTCACACTACTTTACAGGGGCTTTTGAGTCACTGATGTAGAACATGGTAATGTCAAATGCATTATGAGTATCAGATGAATTTATAAGGTTTTATGACTGTTGGGGTCAGTTTCAGTTAGATACAGATGCGTGTATGCTTAACTGTTACTGCCAAGACGTGAATGAGAACATTTTGAGTCCTGAACCTTTTCTTCTTAAAATATAAGTTTACATGCCAGAAATAAAAAGTAATAAGATATTTTTATAATGTCAAAATTATTTTACATGAATGCGTGTCTTGTTCCCTGAAATCATAGCTATAAAAATCAGAATGATTGATGCAAAGTAAGTTAAATCAAGTCCTAGTTTAGCACATTCTTAGTTAAGTCAATTAAGGTATAAGTACTTTATTTCTTTTACTTATCTTTGTTTATGTAGCTCTTTGACTAAATTGTAGGATTATAGAATAAAAAATGACTCCCCAAATGGAGTGTAAAGTTTTATGGACTATACTAAGCTCTCATTCCTTAAAAAGAGAAAAAAAAAAAAAAAAAAAAAAAAAAAAAACAATAACAATCAACCATATCTTAGTCAGTAGAAAGGTTGACTGTAATGTACTTTCAACTTCTCTTTTTGGCGGAGAGCTGAATATTTGTTACAATGCTGTAGATCGTCACATTGAGAATCGACAAGGAGACCACATTGTCGTTATTTATGACAGTTCTGTAACAAATATCAAAGAGAAAATAACATATAAGGGACTCCTTGGGCAGGTATGTTTGAGAATAACTTTATTACTGGAAATAGATTGGAAATACTGCATATTAGGGAGGCAGAAGTAGTCTGCCTTGGTAGTTTATTCCTTTTGCTGTGCTCAGTATTGATTTATAAGCTTTACTACTTTTATCTGATAATAGAGCATCTAAGAAGTTTTGATCTTCCTCTAATTATCTTTTTTCTTCAGTTTATTATTTTTTGTCCTGGTCAGTTAAATTCTGAACTTTTCTCTCTTGAATTTCTTTTTTCCCCCTCTCCCAACAGTTTTTATTTCCTATATAACAGATAAAGCAAAATATTAGTCAAGCCACTCGACACTGAGTTGCTACAAAGAACAACAATGCTGCCTTAGTAGAAATGAAGGTGCACACCTTGGCTGTTGCTGCAGATAATGGAGTGTAAAGACAAATGCCAAGTTAACAGGAAGCAGGTCTAGGCAGAGCTGCATCACATGCCTGGTATAAATATAGAGGGTGCCAGTGGCCTGAACTAGTTCTCTGTCTGGGAAGCCTGTGGATTTTGACTGTCGGCTGTGGTGGCTGATGCAGCTTACCTCTAGCTTGCCCCTGGCTGGGGTGGTGAATACAGCATCAGTCCCAAGTACCAGGCTCTTTGTGTACCCATCTCACTGCCAGCAGCTACCTGTGGGCCTCACACTGCTCCTCTGTGCCGATAATTTGGCAGCCTCATTACCTGATGTTGTCATTTACCAAAGGTCACCTGCTGATGCAACCCTCAACCAGGCCCAACGCATGCTGGTTTCTATAATTGGTAGTTAAATTGAATTTCCTGCTCAACTTCTGTATTTTAACTTTTTTTGCTCTGTTTTTCTGTTCTAGTTATATATAGCAGTTGCACTTAACACTGAATACAAAGAAACTTTGGAGTCAGACTCCTATTCTTGCTTAATGAATTTCAGAGTGCAAGATGCATTACAGAGGATGGAACACACTCACTGCACTGCAGATACATGTAATATTTTTAAAATGTTAAATGAAGTTCACAATACACTAGTTTGGTGTGTGAGGTTTGTATTGCACTGTTGGAAGAGTAATCATACAGATACAAAAACTGATACATCTCTGCTCTACCATACCTTGTAATAAAAGTATAGAAAATATTTACTCCTCACAGTTTTTTTGTTGATTTACCAAGTCTAAAACCAAACTTTAAAGTTACCATGCAGTATGCTGGATCTAAAGCCACTATTTCAGTTTTAAGAAATCAGGCAGCTTTAAAAGGGCACAGCTTCTCATCTAATTTTGTTTTTTATGTCTATCTATATATAAATAAATTGTATTTATATGCAATTTTATTTGTCATGTGCCATATATAAATGTACATGTATAAATGAAAAAATATAGATATGTAAATACCTAATAATTTATTTTAATAAATACATCATTTTGATATAAATTATCTTCTGTGGGCTTCCTCTTCAGAAATTTCCTCTAAACAGCACTTGAAAAGTAGACTTGGTTCACTTTTTGGGGTGGATGTTGGTGTCTGTCTCCTAAGTTTGTGCATCTTTGTTTTCTGAAAGCACATTAAATATATTACAGCATGGAACATTTATCCAGAATGAGAAAGTTTTGCTAATGTACATACACATACTTTCTTCCATATTTCCTCTTACTGAGCATAATAAACTAAATGGGATAACCGAAGTTTTTTGAGGCTAAGTAACAGAACTTATTCAAAAGTTCATTGTAATCTTGCTGGTAGCTGAGTCCTATCTTAATATTGTTTTTGAATTCTTTACTTTTTGTTATTCTCTTTAATCAAAAGGGCATATGATCGTGAAAGGCAGGATTTGAGATTAATAACTTCTCGTTTGCATCTTTCTAGTCCACTCTTGTGGAATAAATTTAACTTGGTTCATCTAGTAACTGTTGAACACCTGGTAACAAATATACCCACAGAGAGGTTGGCTGAAAATTGCAGATACATGGGCTGCTGTGTTTTGTGTCATAGATCTCATAAAGACTAGGAAAGATTTTGGGAAAAGGCCTAGTAAACCACTCTGAAGCATGCCTTACAGTGATTGGCTCGCATCCCGCTGTCATTGCTTGTTGCTGTGTTCTCAGGCCGCTCAGTGTAAGCCAAAAGTACTATATGCTGTAGTTTTGAAATAGACTGTCACTGCTTTGCATGCTTCATTACAGTCTGGTATGAGTGTAGACCAGACATATGAACAAAGTTGACAAATAGGCTTAGTAATACCCCAGAGGCAAAAGAAACCTTCTGCTTCCTTTCCGGAGTTCCTTTCCCTGTTTAAAATAACCTTCAATGGGAATCCATGTGCAGACTGTAGTTTGAACTATACTCACCCAATGGATGTTTAGTAGCCTGTCGGGCCAATAAGCTGTTATTTCACTGAGAATGTCTTTTCAGAGAAGCTGCCTGTTCAAAATGTCTCTACAGGAGATCAGGGTTTGAGGTGATGGATTTCTTTCTGGCTTTTGGTAACAAAAGAGGACTTGATAGGTGGATTAACTAAAAGTTACGTAGAATAACAGTGGGTTGCAGGATGGGGAGATGCAGAATTTTGTAGCAGGTTGAATCATTTATCCAAGGATCAAACACATGGTAAGGATGAAAAAAAAATGACATAGGTGCTTGGTTGGAGATAATACAATTCCTTAGGAAGGGTGGGATAGCTTGAGCTACATCCTCAGGAAGCCTGAGGCTTTCAGATTACCTCTATCATTTTTACTCATTGCACTGCTGTTCAGATCTAAGAGCTACAATGATGCTGCAATTTTAAGGTTAAGCACCACTAAATTGTAAATAATTGAAAGAAATGTTGGAAGCTTGTGGATGTTTAGTGTCCAACCTGTGAGGAACAATTTTTTTTTATTATTATTATTTTCAGAATTGAAGTAGAAGGATTGCAGGAAAATTTCAACAGTTTATTGATACAAATAATGACAAGATCTATCTGTGCTGATACTCTGTGGAACTATATTTGGAAAGTCTTGGGACTCTTAAAGTGAAATTTTACATAGTGCGTATGATTGCATTGTATTAATTATATGTTGTTATGTATGGAATGCTGCAAATGTGGAGAGTAGGGCTCTGATGAGACTTAAGACATTAAGTCTTCCAGAATGTATCTATTGGATTTATTTTATTTACTGATGCCTCTTATAGGCTTTTAAATGTGCATTACATAATTGAACAGGTTACAGTGAAATGGGGATGTAGCTGTAAGCTTTGTATATGCCTTGGGATAGTCTCGAATTCCAGTAGTGAGATGCCAGAAAAAGATAAGGGAAGCATGAATTATTTTAGAAATGTTACTGAATCTCTGTAGTGTTAGGGAAAAATAGATATACGCAGAAAAAAAAAAAAAAAAAAGGAGCAATGGCTTCTGTTCATTTAAAAACAATCTTTCTATCTTTCTGATTGTGTTGGAAAGTAGTACCATTTTCAGATTAAGAGCTGGTTGGTTAGGTGGGTGAAAAAAACTCTCTGTTTACATTACTGGGTGATTTTCTGTAGGCTGCTTCCATTGCTAAAAATAAAATAAAATAAATAAAATAAAATAAAATAAAATAAAATAAAATAAAATAAAATAAAATAAAATAAAATAAAATAAAATAAAATAAAATAAAATAAAATAAAATAAAATAATAAAATAAAATAAAATAAAATAAAATAAAATAAAATAAAATAAAATAAAATAAAATAAAATAAAATAAAATAAAATAAAATAAAATAAAATAAAATCTCAAGGATTTGAATGCCATTGCAGCTGTTGACACTTGACAGATACTGTACACGAAAACAGTATGATTTCTCTTGGTCATTATTTCAGAAACAATGCACAGTTAATGTGCTGAATTCAGTGCTGTAATAAAAAATTTCTGAGTGCAATAACCTGACAAGAGTACTAAAATCCAGCCCTCCTTCCCCCCAAGCTGAGTCTCTGACAGCACTGAATGTTGCAAAAATATGAATGAGAGAGAAGGGCTTGCAGGTTATCAGCATTGGGTTATGATGTAATTTCTTTGTTTGGATGTTTGTTTTTTATTTCCATAATTACCCACCCTAAAGGCATCTCCTTCTGAAATAGCTGTATTAGGAATTGTCAGGTTGCATTTATGTGTCTTGTCTGTCTGTCTTGCACTGCATTTATCTCCTGTATATATATGACTGAAGAATTGCCCAGGTTGTTTTGCTTCTAGTAGTCTTTTTCATTCCGCATGCTTTACTCCATCTTCTTTCTTTGCCTTCTCCCTTGAAAAATGGCCAATTTCTTCTTAGCTAGAAATAGTGACTTTCATTTCAAGATATTCATTCTCAGAAGTGCTATAAAATCAAAACTAAAGTACAGACAGAAAATCCTACAGAAACTGACAATCAAACTTTTTATTCTGTTTGTCTGATAAAGCAAAATTACCTTGCTAGAACTATGTATTAGGATTCTTGTTTAATGCTGTTTTTCATTGTCCTATTTAAATTTCAAAATTCATTCTTCAATGGATGTGCTAGAAAGATTTAACTATGATGTACAAGAGTAGCTCTTCAAAAATATCAATATTAGTATTCTGGAAAGGATGAGACTAATCAGGAGTTTACAAAGAGTGGTGCCTTGGGTTTTTCACATTCCACACAAAAGACTTCCAAACCACCTTAGAAATCTGAAGTAGCAGGAACTTGATCTAACTTGACTTAAGTGTTATACTACTCCCTTGACTTAAGTGTTATTCTGCAGCATGTCAACAGCAGTGATATCTGCAGTAATGTATAATGTGGTGCAGTATTGGCAGAGTGAAGCAAAACCATGTTGAATTAATTGCTGAGGCTCCTGACATTTCCACTATATGTGGTTTGCAGGTTTTTCTTTGGAATAGGTTTATTTTGATCCTTTGAAGCAAATGCCCCATAACTCACTTCAAAGCTGTCAGAACATAGCTGTTCCACAAATCTCTGCTTTCTTGACTTGTGGATGCCTTTAGGAAATGCCATGCTTTTCTTTGATCAGTCTCACTGCTACTTGATTACTCTCCCAACTCTGAATGGAGGTTGTTCAAATAATAGCATGTAAGGGAAATAGGTGCTGTAGGAGTTTTGCAGAATGCTACAGTCTATCACTTACAACTACCTGAAATTTCTTCTGTGGCAAATGCTTGTCTGGAACTCAACTCTTCTGCAGAGTGAATGCTGTTGCATTGCTTCTGACCAAACATGAAATCCAAGCCAAGCTGGTGAGTGTTACAGAATCCCTATCTCATTCCAGGCCCTTCCGTCAGGCACATGCTCCACAGCTGGTCTCCCAAACCAGAAAGAAAAAAGGACCAGTATTTGTGCCCTACCCTCAGGCCCCAGTTTTCCCTCAATCCAAAGAGCATGTTGGCACATGAAAGAAGGAAGGAGAAATTACTGCAATTAACCACAATCCCAGCAGCTGTCTGCCTGCATTAGAAAGAAATAAAAATCATCCCAACTTAAATTTTTTTCTTTTATTTGTGAAGCGGTATATGTGCACCACTACAACCACTAGGTAGGTCCCTCATATACTGCATCTGAGGAGAGAAAAAGACAGTGCAATGGAATTTTGTGCAGAAACCTGCAGGGACTGTGCTATCAAGGCATGCCACGTGCATGGCTTATGGAGTTGCCAGGACCGTGCCTGGCACACAGGCAGAGAAGGATCAAGGCAGGTGGTCTCTGATGGAGCTTCTTGCCCCACTGAACTTCCTTCACAGCCCCTGGGGAATCATCTCAAGACATTACAGCTCTCACAGGCAGACTTGCATTGCCTCTTCACAGCTCTGGGACCACTGCCCTGACTGGACCAGAAAGCTAAACACAATCCTAACCTGAATACATGTCTAGGAAAGGAGTACATGTACTTACTCAGGCAGGCATCTGGACCACATTTTACAGTTCCCAGAGCCTGGTGTGGCAAAGAGTCAGTCAAGGGGATGTTCCTGCATGTCATCTTCTGAAGTTCATCAGGGGCTTGTGCAATGCAGACGTGTGTACACTTGGCAGGTGTGTGTGGCACTCTTTTCCCTGGACTAGGGGGCATGTGCACCAAGCCACTTCTGAAGCATGACTGTCCCATGTGTTTAAGAATGTGGTCTTCATCTGCTTGAAGTGAATGCAGCACCACGTGTCCATCCTTTCCCAGTTGGCAGCAGGCTTGACATTAGCAACATGATGGTGCATCTGCTGAAGAAACTCTTTGCAGCAGTAGGAAAAGGAGGAAGTAATAATTAAAAGGAGTAATGGAAGAGTGAAGAGGTTGATCAGCGCATGGGGGGCAGCAGCAAGGACTACTTTCTTTAGTAGCCTTCCAAGAATGGCATGAAGCTGAAGAGGAGAGGAAAGCTTGCTGCCTTTGGTTTAGAGGAATGCTTATGTGGCATGACTATTTTTACAGCATGAAATGAGCTTCAGGGTCTTTCAGGAGCTCTCAATATTTGATAAATCTTTTTGTATGTAGCTTGTGTTGAGGGACTTGACACTGTTGAGATCCACACTGTTCAAGACGGTCAGGTTTGGAATTCATTTTTGGAGCATTTGGAGTGGAATTTCTGTTTTAATATCTTCTAAACAGAATTCTTCTGGCATGGACCAAAACTGAACTGCATTTTAAACCACTAGGGACAGATGGGTGATTTATCTCAGAACTGCACTACTTCTCCAAACCTGAACTGCTAATATTATATCTCATAACTATATGAGATATAGTATTTGTTTGGTGGCAGGGTAAAAACAAAACTGTGCTCACTAAGGCTTGCATTTGATGCAAGTGTAATTTAAGTCCAGATCTTCAAATCTGAAAACCTACTTCAGCCTCCTGTTATATCACTTTGTCTCAGGTCATTTTATTACCGAAGTGTCAAATATATTAAGGCAATAGAGCAGTCTTAAACTTTAAAGAAGTGCAGAGAAATAGCATGCTGGTAGGAAAATAGCAACTGTAAAATCTTAAGTGATAAAGTATGCTGTCTTAATGTAAACCATAAATGACAACTCACTGTAACAAACTGGATGGTTTCATGGCTTTTAACATTTTAATGAAATGTCACTACTCACTATTTTTTTTTTCTTTTAGGAAGAATGATTGCTTGAATGTTTCGGGGTTTCCACATAAATCTTAGGGGAAAGTAAAACTGCTTTATGATGTTCCACAATCTTCCAAATAGTTGCAGATGGAGATAGTGTTTTATTCTGTAGGGCAAATGCTCACTGTCTGTCAGAAGGATGAAGGAAAAGACAAAAGGAAAATCATAGCTATCCATGTATTGTATTGGGTTAATGCCTTTGGTGACATTGAACTCTACAGAGTAGGGAGGTTAAGTACAGTCAAGTAACTAGTGAGCTTGCCTGGAAGATGTGCTTTCTGCCTGCAAAATGCTACATATATTCTGCTTGAAATCTACCATGAATAAATTTTATTTAAAGAAAACTTCCATATATGCAGTTCTCTTCACTGTCTCCAGCATACAGCCAAATACCAAAGTTATGCAGCTCCTATACAGGCACTGGGAGTCTTCCATTACAAAATTACTAATTATCATCTTGAATTGATGCCTTTTCCATCCACAGGCAAACACTGCCTTTTTTCAGCATCAGTAATAATTATAAAAGTAATGAATGTGTTGTCCATTGGGTTTAATTATTTATTTCTTACTATCCTTACTATTACTTATATGGAATATATAATTACTCATTAAATATTAGTTTTGTTTCCTCTGGCCTTTTTGTCTACATGCTTAAGAGACTCACAATCAGCAAAGATGAGGATTAGGTTTCTAAATCTTTTGAGATCAGTTGATATTTTCTCTCTGTTAAAATGATTTTTCAGATTTTAATGTTTTCACAGTGGGAAGTGGAAAAAGGAATTTGCCTTTGGAAGCAGAGTTGTTATCCATACCTACAGTTATTTTCACTGATCTTATCTAGAAATGAGTAAATGACAGTGGTATGGCTATAAATTGTAGCTGTATAGATGTCCAAGCCATGTTGATTTGTGTTGGTACTTGACAGCACATTGATATAATGTGCATTGATATAATAATAGGTCTAGAATTAAAAGATATTTTCTTCTGATAATCAATGATGTTTAATGTGTGAGCTCTGTTATGAATGAATTGCATACATTAGTTTATGTGTATTTGAATCTTGGTACATTGATGACTTTGCTTTATAAACATATTCTTTGTCTTGTGGCTCCAAATAACAGCAGGAATTTATGCATTGTTTATGAAAAAGGGAAGCTGTTCTTACCTTCTGATGGAAGCATGCATGCCTAGGGCTCCTATGTTTCCATTTTCTTAAATCCTCAGGCAGAGGTGTAGAAATATTATATGCATGGTTGTGAATGGGCTGTGTATTTAATGCAAACACAGCTCAGATGCATCTGAATCTCTTGGGTGTTACTGTCTCATGTTGCAGGAAGTCTGCATGTGTGGTCCCACTAAGAGAGAAGCAGTGAAGTAATGCCATGCCACTCAGCAGTACATGCATGGGCTGGGTTCAAGGGATGGATGTACTTGCCCCATGATTTCTTGAGTGCAATCATAGAAGAAGGCGTATAAATGCCTGAAAATTACTGAAAGTAACATTGCCATTAGGATTTGAAATATTAAACTGGGATAAGGTTTTAAATAGAGAAAATACAAATTTGATGAATAATATAAATTAAAATGTTTCATAACTGATCTACCCTGCTGACTGGTGCATCCTTGAAAAAGAAGGTCCTTCCCTCCTGTCCTATTTACACAAGAGTGCCATAGGCTGTTGCCATTGCTTGCATTATTTTCTGGGTCACTGCAAACATCTCTTTTTGATTCGGTGGCTTGGAAGTGGTTATTTTCTGTTCTACAGGCAACATCCTCCTGCTGCTCTCAGAAGCTTGTCTCCCCTTTCCTTTCTCATCAGTCTGGTAGGAACCAAAGGGAAGAGTCTTTCACAAGTCTCAACTTTACTTAAAACCTATGTGATATAATGAATAAATAAGGAATAACACAGTGTAGGCAAGGTGTGACATACTCATATATGAGTAGGTTCACATAGCATCAATAGTGAAAGAAATCAGAATCTCAAAATTTCTATTACTTACTGTGGTATTTTCTAGTGAGTGGCAACCTATCAAATAAAAGTGTTTTACTATTGTGGATAAGAATAGTTGCCCTGCAAAACAGAGCAACTCCTTTACTCTGAACTTAGATTTATATGTGAATTTAGCTATCCCAAGAACTTCCCAGAGAATTTAACATTTTAGTCTTATCGTTACTGTAGGACTGTGCAAACAAAGCACCAGCTCTTGTTACTTCTGATTGGACTCTGTAACCCTGCTTCTGGAATTCTCCAGCTTGTGACTTCCTGGGATGTTTCTACTTCTGACCTGTTTTGTAACAGTTTTTTAGCCTACTCTGTGTCTTCTCAGTCTACAGTTTTTCCTGTTAACCTATTAGCCAGTGTTTTGTACACAGCTACATGCAGTTGTACCTCTTTACTTATACTCACAGAATCACGGAATGCCTGAGGTTGGAAGGGACCTCTGGAGGTCATCTCATCCAACTTCCCTGCTTCAGCAGGCCTCTTAGAGCAGGTTGCCTCTCTAAACTCTGATGTTTATTTAAAAAATTAAATGAGGTTGGCAAGTTTAGGTATTATCTGAGTGTCACACAACTGTCAGCCTCTTGAACTCCAGAAACCTCTGACAGTAAGTTAATTTGTTTGCTCTTGGGGAATTAGTAATTTGATTTTCCTTCAGAAGATGCCATTTTCCATGCTGCTACAAGTGCACAGCGCTTGTCACAGGCTTCCCAGTTCACATTCTAAAAGAACTTACTAGGCACCGTCCTGGTGTACTAATGAAATAGTACATTATCACAAAAGTAGTATTGACTATACACTCTTGAGGTAATGAATATTTACCTCGCAGTGATACGGATGACTGACATTGCTTCTGAGCTTCCAGATTTGTTTGTCAGTTCTTTGTTCCCATACACAGTCTATCTTCAGGCTTTTACATACAAGAAATTTGAAAATTAGAGGTAAAACATTTTCCTAAATCTAATTGTGTTTCTTTGAATTTGTACCTGCATTTGGCTCAGGGTATAAGACTTCTTGTCGTAAGTTCTGGGAAGTTTACCGCACTGCACTGGAGAAAATTGGAAAACTTATTTCACATTGATTTGTGTTCCAAATGTAGGTAGAACAGAAGTTGTGTGATGAAATGATTTGTTTATGCATATTTTTAAAAATTAAAATTTAGAAACATGAGCTGGATAAAAGAATGTATGGTTAGAGTGGCATTTAAAATTTGCAAAACTTTGCTATTAATTTTGGCTATAATTTTACAATAATAATAATTCACATATGTGAATTAAAAAAAAAATGTGTTTCAAAACACATTGTTTCAAAAATATAAATTGTGTTTCAAAAAATATATATTGTTTTAAATGTATTGAACCTTGATTACATTGTTCATCAACTTTCTTTATCTTACTGGCTTGTTTCCTTAATGTCCTGCATCTATTGATTGTGTGAAGGTTGTTTTTCATGAGGCAACGTCAGATCTCGATAAGTTTTTAATATGTTGTAAACGTTTTGCCAGTACAGGTGTCCAAGCTAGCAGATGTCATGGTCAGACACGGTATGAAGAAAGGAGGTCATGTTGTCATCTACATGCCCATGATTCCACAGAGTATACTGTAAGCTGGCTTGTGCAACAGTAGGAGCCATCCATAGCCTGATTTTCAGTGGATTTGCCTCTAAAGAGATTGTTGTTCACATAATCACACAAAGGTAATACATATTTAGAACAACAAATGCCATTGCATTAGTTATTTATGTAAACCAATGTCAAAAACATTTTTTTCCCTGAAAGAATAATATTTCCTTTTGTGTGGCACATAGTCTCAATTTGCTTGTAACATCTAACATTGAAATGTGAACGAAGTACTTACTACTTGTGTGCTAAAGGTCGTATTTTGATAGCAGACATTGAAGTCCAGTTTTTTATTTCTTAAAAATTAATGAGTATTTTACATACTGTTGTCTGTTTAGACTTTCTTCTTTTTTGTCAGTTAGTCTCTACTAAGCATCTCTTTAAAATTTTGGCTTCTCACCCAACATTTTTCTCAAGTGTCAACAGTCTACATCATGCCAACCCTCAGTGACTTCATTGGTTTACCTGATGGTTGTACATGTTAAGTAGTAAGTTTTTCAGCTATATCTACTTCTTCTAATTCATACAGGAATCAAGGCAACCAGTGAGCTAATTGTCTGAAGTTAATGGTTCTGTAGAGAACACAGATAATAGACGTGAATGCTTTAAAGGCTTCCAAGTTAGCACAAGTTAAACATGTTTATGAAGCATTATGTAAGTCTTTTTAAGTGAAAACACATATAATACTTTTAATAACCTGCTTAGTAGCTTTTATTGACATATTAATAGCTTGTGTATGTATATGTATACAGTGTTTGTACTTTAAGTTTCTGTTCTTGTTTTCTACCAATGAACAAAACTCTGACTTCTTGATCAGTCACTTGGATCATTCAGACCTTCTGCAGTAGCCATAACCACTGAATTATTTCGGCTAGACTTAGAATCCTTAGCTTAGAAGAAATGCTATACAGGGTAAAGTCTGCAGGATTTGTGGAACTTTTGCTGAGATTTTTTGTGTATAAGTGCTCTTCAGATCCCTAAAGTTTGAATTTTATGAATATCTGTAAATTGAAAGCACTTCTTTTAAAAAGTTGAATGCATTCCCCCTTTCCTGCAACCCCTGTTTTGTGTCTTAACAAAGCAGAAGTTAATAGAAGAGCTGAAGCGCTCTGCTGGACTTATGAAAAGTAGCTGGAAGGAGACTAATGGAAGGTCCATTTTTTCCATGTCTTTCTTCCTGCTCCCTGACTTTTTCAACAAGCTGTAAAAATTAATTTTAACTCATAGAAGTTTTTGATTAGAAAATTAATAGATTAGATTTTGATTAGAAAAAAAAATAAACTTTTAAAATGAAGGTTGTTACAATATGAATCATCTAGCATGTTTACTTTTAGACTATTTAGCAATTGCTAACTATTTAATCTCAGTAGAATTTCTCTGAGGGACAAAAAGAGACAGCACTGTAATCATAGTCTTTGCTTCATGCATTAAAAGGAAAACAGAGAAAATTTAAGTTATTTACAGAAGGTCACATAGCAGATCTTTTTAATGGTCAGCTATAGAATTGCTACTTGCAGGCCTTGGATTAAATCTTAATTTATGTTGCCTTTTTCTCCTTTAAAAGGCAGAGCTAAATATTTTGTTTTATTTTTTGATCCATCTGATGAAAATGTAAGAAAAGAGGAGAGGCACATTATCAATCTAAATTTCAAGCCTTTCCCTGGTTATGCAATACTGTAAAACTTTCTTGATAAGTGAATTGCACACTACTGGATTATCTTTAAGATATGAATATAAGTAGCTGTGATAGAAAGTGTTCTCCTGAACTCAGATATTAATTGAAGCAGTCTCAGAACCCCCAGTATTTGTATCAGGCTTTTGTACGAATTAGGTACCACAGTACAGGGCTTAATTTTGGAAAGATTAACTAGAAAGAGTTAAAGACGTGAAATGGAAAGCTGGCTTTGAGGTGCTTTTTCGGAAGAAAGGTCAAACTTCAAGTTTTGTCAGAAGAACTAAATAACAGACACTTTCTAGTGACTATGAAAAGCTACATATACTTTAACAGCTTGCCTTAATTTAACTTGAATTTTAAATAGGACTGGGAATGCTGCAGTGTCCTGCAGCTGATAATTTTTACTCTTGTCAGGTATCAGCAATGTTATAGACCTTCTATGGTGAATTGTGATGAAGTGATACAGTGTATGAGAAGAGGCATTTCTTCTAATCTTTTATTTCATCTGAATTTGAGAATATGTAGTTTTCAATATCAAAACAGTAGATACTTTTGAAGAATGTTAATTATATTTTGAGAAATTAACATGACGTATTTAAGCACTTTATCTTAATACACTAGGAAGGCTGAGAAGGATTTTTTAAGAACAGTGCTTCTATGTTTATTTAATAAGGTAGTTGCTGTGCCTTCGACAAACAGATTCTTTTTTTTTTTTTTTTTTTTGAATCACAATAATTATATAGCAATTCCAGAGGGCTTTTTAGACTTAAAGTCCTAACCCTGCAAGATAAATATGAGTAATGGAGTTTTTCAGACATGATTTTTGAAAGCTCTTCAGGCTAAAGCAGAATTATGATTTTCACATGAACAACAGTTCTTTGAAATGCAAAATATGAGAGACACCCAAGTTATTCAAAACTTTCTTTTATTATCTTCCATTGAGGTCAGAAATACTGTATTCCTCACTTATTTACAGTTGACACAGTCAGGGATTTTAATAAGGCATCCTTGAAAAAATGAGTTAATATTTTGTAATAGTTTATTCTGAATAAGACATAGTTCCTCTGCACAGATGTGGCTATAAATGGTTAAACCTACTTCTTGTCATAATGAGCACATACGGGACCATGGAGTGATCAGAAGCAGCCAGCATGGATTTATGAAGGGTAGGTCCTGGATGACGAACTTGGTCTCCTTCTAAGACAAGGTGACCTGCTTAGTAGATGTGGGAAAGGTGGGAAAGGTTATAGATGTTTTTTACCTTGATTTTAGTGAGGCATTTGATGCCATTTTTCACAGTACTCTCCTGGAGAAATGCAGCTCACGTGTACAGTTTGCTGGGTGAAGGATTGGCTGGAGAGTCATAGTGAACAGAGTTCTGTCCAGATGGTGGCTGGTCACCAGTGGCGTTCCCCAGGGCTCAGTACTGGGGCCAGTTTTGTTTAATATTTTTATCAATGTGTATGAGCGAATTGAGTGCACCCTCAGTACGTTTGTAAATGACACCAAGGTAAGCAGGAGTGTTGATCTGCTTGAGGGTAGGAAGGCTCTGCAGAGGGATCTGGATAGGCTGGACTGATGGGCTGAGTCCAGTCACAAGATATTCAACAAGGCTAAGTGCGGGGTCCTGCATTTGGGTCATAACAACCCAATGCAGTGCTATAGGCTGGGGGAAGAGTGGTTAGGAAGTTGCCTGGCAGAAAAGGACCTGGGAGTGCTGGCTGACAGCTAGCTGAACATGAGCCACCAGTTGGCCCAGGTGTCCAGGAAGGCCAATGGCATCCTGGCCTCAGAAATAGTGTGGCCAGCTGGACTGGGGAAGAGATTTTCCCTTTGTGCTTGGCACTGGTGGCACTACAGCTCAAGTGCTGTGTTCAGTGCTGGGCCCCTCACTACAAGAAGGACATTGAGGTGCTGGAGTGTGTGTAGAGAAGAGCAATGAAGCTGGTGAAGGGACTAGAAAATAGGGCTTATGTGGAGCAGCTAAAGGAACTGGGGAGTTTGGAGAAGAGAAGGCTGAGAGACCTCATTGTGCAACTGCCTGAAAGGAGGTTGCAGTGAGGAGGGTGTCCATCTCTTTTCACAGATGAAAAGTGGTTGAATGTGAGGAAATGGACTCAAGTGGCATTAGGGGAGGTTTAGATTGGATATTAGGAAGAATTTTTTCATGGAGAGGGTGGTTATGTGTTGCAATGGGCTGCCCAGGGAAGTGGTGGAGTCCCAGTTCCTGACAGTATTTAAGAGACATGGGGATGTGGCATTAAGGGACATGGTTTAGTGATGGGACTCAGTAGGTCATGTTAATGGTTGGTTGGACTTGGTGGTCTTGAAGGTCTTTTCCAGCCTAAATGATTATATGATTAAGACTGCAGGCTCAGCTGCTAAAACTTAATTTCCTTATAATATTGGCAGTCCTGTCTTGTCTTGAAGCACTATTTATTTTTGTAATATGTTTTTAGAAATGTATTATAGATTAGAAGGCATTATCTTACTCTTTATTTTTTACTTGTATGGTATGATTCAGGTCTCTTTGTAGAGCAGTATATAATACCTGATGGAAATAAGTGTTCATGGCAGTCTGAAATGGATCATGTAACAACATAGCCAGAGCACTATCAGCAGGTGCAGCAGAGTTATATAATGGTTGTATGAGCACTGGATTTCTTTAAAATGTGTGTCGCTTTTCTTAAGGAGGAGGGAGGCGCAACGAAAGTCCAAGAAGTTTGAAGACAGGCTTGTAATCAGATGTGTGGCTGGGGCAAGAAATGGAAAGAGCTTTGTGTTGAATGGTTGGTTCAGTGCTTGAGTGCAGGATCTCTCTTTATATGTCTTCTTGTGTTTGCTTGTTTTCAGTTTCTGCAGCTTTCTGAGTTGGCCCACTAAAAGCATTTGTTGCTTCTTCTAAACCTTGCTTTGCATGCTGCTAGACACTATGGAAGAATTTGTAGAAGGAGCTTTTGCAGAAGAATAAAATCGTTGGTCTAGTACTATTGGACTTTGCTTTATCTCACTTCTACTCCTTCATATTTTTTTTCTATAGCTCACTAGTTCTGGCATTCCTTCTCCAGCAAATCTCAGAGCTTCTCTGCTTTTCCATCGTACTAGTTGTATTTCTATGTACTCTATCGTGCCGGATTACATGGAGGCATGGAAGAGGTGGGAAACGGGTGTATAAAAGCAATATGGGAGTGGAGGTGCAGGGAAAATAATATTAGTAGACAGAGAGGTAAAACACTAGTAAACAACCAGTGATGAACCTTTGATTTGCACAGAGTGATGCATTATGTTTACAAGCATCACTTGGGAAATACATCAGCTTAGTCAATATGGTACTGGCTATATTTAGATTTCCTTGCTGCTTACAAAGTAGTTGATGAGCAGAGGGGGCACAATTTACAAATGACTGTAAACCTGGCATTGATAACAGTAATTCATTGTAACAATTGAATACAAACATGTTAATAACATATTAATTATATCTAATTCCAGAGTAGCCTGATGATGAATTTTCATTTTAACTGCATTGTATTGTATCATCTTTTATCAAAATCGTTGCATCCCAAAAGGGAAAGATGACAAATGCTGAAATTTTAAAGCTCATCAGAAACCTTTACTTTGAGTATGAGTTAATAAGCAAACTTTCCTGAGTGGCAGATTTAAGCAGGAAATATTTTGTTATTATTCAAAATAATCTTAAGAATAAATTGTAAGAAAGCAGTCTGTGCTTTCTGTGTAAAGCTTAATACAACCTTAACTGTGGCATTGTGGTTTGTGCCTACCTAATGAGATTTATGCTAATGCATACATTTACTAAACTAGCTGGATCAAACTGAGATACACAAGATAAATATACTTCTAAAACTCCAAAAGCAAGGAGATTGAAGGCTTATTCTTCTAAAATTAAAATGTGTTCTAACATATAGTTTCTTTGGTGCTTTTTGTTTCCTGAAATACAAGAAATAAAAATACTGATCTTGGGACTTAAATAAGAATTGTTTGTATGCAGTGAAGTGACTTTTTTGCCTTAGGAAATCTTACATCAGCATCTTACTGAGGTTGATTTAATGAAAAATGTAATGGAAAAGCTGGAAATCTACTAAATCCACATCTGGAAATAGAAATTATTCTAAAAAAAAAAAAAAAAAAAAAAAAAAAAAAAAAAAGCCAACAACAAAGCAGAACTACAGAAATTTGATTTTAACAGGATTTGCATCCTGAATCCTGCAGCCATCACTTGAAAGACTCTACATGTAGCTTAAATTCCCTTGTGTGCTTTGTGACTTTAGCTTATTCTTTTCTGGTATTTCTAGTTTCTTGTCATCTCTTGTTTGTTTTCTTTTTCCTTTTTCCCCCTATTACCTTCCCGTGTCATTAAATTGCAGGCTGAAAAAGAGCCACCAAAGTGCAATAGTTAGTTGGGTTCAGACAGATAATTAGGAAGCAGGCTAACTAGGATAAATGATTGTTGGCATCGCTGTAGAGCTTTTTCTTAGTGGTGGGCTACATGGAGATGGCGTTTTCTGTCTGATCAGTAAATTTTGTACAATTTACAAGATCTTAATATTGTTGCTCAAATTTGGTTGAAAATGGTGAAGAGTGTCAGAGTTATTAGAGTGCTGCAGAACAAAAAACAGATGCACAGACAGCAAGATCACACAAGCCTTGTTTCCTTAGAAAACTGATCTAACCCCTGGTTCTAATTATAAAAATACAGATTTTCTATATTGAGTTTCATCAACCAACTAATTGCATAGAAAACATGTTATTAGGTTACATATACTTTATAAAAATATATTGCAAATATATATATTAACAGTCTAACTTCTTCATTTTAGCTCAAACATATTGTAATAGGAAGTTTGGGATTTGAACCGAAAAGGAAAGTGGAATACATATCAATTTAACAAAATAACAAATCAAATACTTGCACTTGCAAGAGTACAGAACAAACCTGAGAAAGTTCTCGTTTACCAGCGACCTAACTTGCTGAGTGTACAGTTGCAGTGCCTTACTGTTAACTTGCAGATATATAAGTAGTCCATGTTTCTTCTGTCTTCTACAAGTAAAATTTTTTTATGTATGTGTTCTAGTTTGGTTTTGTATTTTATGGGGAAAACTTAAATGCTTAATATTTACATAGTAAATGGAACTAATGCTACTGTACAGAAAATTGAATAGTATTTTTTTTTGACCCATTTACATTTTATTCCATCTGTTTTTCTTTGAACTTTTTTCTGTTTTTCGATGGGCAGGGATATGTTCCTCTTTCCCCAGGTTGTGATCTTGACTGGGAAGAAGAGCTTTCAAAAGCACAATGTTATAAGTGTGTCTGTTCCTTCAGACCATCCATTTTATATTTTGAATACCGCTGGAACAACAGGCTTGCCCATGGTAAAGGACTATCTGTAGTCTAACTGTCTGTAACCTATTTGCAGTTCCACTTGAGGAAAATATTTAATTAAAAAGGTTGAAAATGTTTACCGGAGCTCACTGCTATAAATGATTAGCATTGGTAGGTATGCTTTAATCTCATTTATTCATATTTTTCTACTTCAAAGTCCAGGAGTAAATTGTGTTTGTTTATTTAAATAGTAGTAATATAAAAATATACTTCACTTAATCCCAAATATTCATACAATAAAAACTTGTGAGGATAGCAGAATGTCTTCCATCCATGAACATCTTCTGTACTTTAACTGTTTGAGATAAGCATAGGATAGTCCTTTAATGGCAAGATTAGTTAATATATCACTTCTACGATAGCATTTATAGCTCATTAGTCTTTGCTTATTTGTTATTTATATTTTAGCTAATGTTGTCGTAGATGAGATGTAATGGATGACATTACAGATTAAATGGAATTAGGCATCTTCTAAAGGCTTGCATTGCTGAACAGTTCTGAGACTATAAATTCCATAAAGATGAAAGTTAAGGTTGAGTAAGGCTGAAAATCAACATAGGGCGTTCTTTGGAAATGTTTGCTTTCAAGCATCAATTAGTCTCAATGATCTGTTTCTAAAATATTTTATTTTATAAGCAAACTCTTTGTGTTTGCTTGGTTCTTACAATTCTTACAAACTTTCTGGCAGTGCCTACTGGTGGTGTGTGAAATGACATGCTACTGTCATTTGGAAGAGACTGATGATAGGGACAGCTTGACACTTCCGATCACTTTCAGCCAACGGAGCAAAGATCTCTAGGATAACTCTCCATCAGAATGTTTTGAACTGCATTTTTGGTCCAACGAGCAAGGCTAAATCTGGTCTAAAATAACCTTCAAATGACATCTAATGGAAGATGTAAAGAGCATTGGCATTGAATGGTTTGATCTACTAATTTGCTCTAATTCACCTTACTATCTGCTTTGTGAACCATATATTTGACACAGTGTGTGCTCACATTCATGTTTCATGTTACTATTTCACATGATACTAAGTTTATTTTTGTCAATGTGTGTAGTAAGAAGAAGATTGGTAATCTCTCAAGGAACAGAAGATTGTGCCCAACTGACAGCTGTGTACGTTGCTTTCTGCTTTTGTTTATCATCTTTGTAATGGAAAAAATGTGAAATAAAATAAAATAAAATAAAATAAAATAAAATAAAATAAAATAAAATAAAATAAAATAAAATAAAATAAAATAAAATAAAATAAAATAAAATAAAATAAAATAAAATAAAATAAAATAATAAAATGTTTAAAAGCATAGCAAACTTTGAGGTCTTAAAAATATGGTATGGAATTTGGTCTCGTCTTCGTAGTTTAACTGATTTCTTCTCTTCACTGGAAGACTCCAGGTAAAGTGTTAAGCTGTTATATGAAACAGAAAGTGATCTTTTGTTAGGGTGTTTTTCTTCTACACGTTGTGATCTGTAAGGTCTGAGGCAAATAACTTTGTTTTTTTTAGCATCTAGGCCTTGAATTGATTTTTCAATAATCTCTCAGGAAAGCAGGCCTGGAAAACAAGTATTTTATATTAAATATTAAAGTACACAGAGTGATAACAATAAGTGGTTTGTTATTTTTTTCCTAAACAGCTAAGACAGAGAGAATCTCACATACTGTAATATTCCCAGCCAATGACTGCAGCAACTGGAGGAAACTTAAACAAATGGTTATTATTAATTTCAAACTCAGTTTCCTTTCGGTGAAGATGAAGTTTACTGACTTGTTTAATGCGTCATCATTCAGCATGAAAGTTTTAAATGAATGCATCACTTTCCTGTGAAGATGACAAACAGTCCAGACACTCCTTTTAGCACAATGGGTTGGCAGAAGAGATGACTGTGAACAAGCTTTGGCTCTTAAAAATTAACTAAAGCTAAAATTTTGCATACGAATATATTCGGTATCCAGTTTTCACCTGTGTTTTTCTGAGGTGGAGAGGTGAAGAAAAACAGTCCGTGTTTTGCACACAATGTCCCACAAGATTCCATTTGTCTTTCTCCTTTAAGTGGTAATGATCTTCGCTGTTACACATGTATGCTATGTAAAAGCTCTGCAAGATCTTTGGAAAAAAATATCTTTGGAAATTCAGTATCTTTAAGCAAAAATCTGTTACTTATTTTGACCTTGTCCTGTTTTCTGGAAATGAAGGCTTAAAAGTATGTGTGGCCATCACTGCAGGCTATGTTTAAGTACTAAGAAGCCATCCCTCAATCTTGAACCTATTTTCCCAGCAACTTAAATGATTTGTATAGGTGATAAGAGTTAATGTTAGGTATGTTCAAAATTCAAGAAGTGAAATACACTCTAGGAAATACTTCTATTATTTGCTGAACTTCCAGTTGATGACAATTTGTGTGTGTGTGTGTTGGAAAGAATAGGTTAATAAATGAGGTTAAATTTCTGGTATATGGTCTCCACACAAGCTAGAAATCTTTGTTTTCTTCCTTCACTTGGATTTACTCACATGGGGTAGAACTGGGCAAATTTAGGAGATAGACAAACAAACAAATTGCAGGGAATGCTAGAAGCACTGGTGCTAGCATTTAATATGTGCTCCCTGTAAGTAAGGTGTATGTTATTGATTAAAATACCATTTACTCAAGCTAACACTAGGAGGAAAGGGGACAGATAATTTTATGTCCCTTTTGATGCTGCTCATTGTGCAGCATTGTAAAATAAAATCTCTTCATTATTGCTGCTGTTAAACAAAAATATGTTCACATGAGAACATGCTGCTTCACTGTAAAATAATGACAAGGCCTTTCTGGTAGCCAGGGCCAAGAGGGCTACAGACAAGCTCCTCCATTAGGATTAGCTGGCAAAGTTTGTCCTTCAGCCAAGGGTTATGTGCAACACAACCCAGCCTTTAGGACCAAATTTTATGTGCAGCACAGCACAGGCCTCAGGTCAACTGTTAAATGGATTGCTAACTGTGATGTGCAATAGTCTTCCAGTTCAGATCACTTCTGGGTTTGGAGTACATGAAGGAGTGAACCATTGACTGCTTTGACTAAAGAATCTGTAGACTGAATTCTTATTTTTTTGTGTATGAATGTGATAAATCTCAGCATATGCTGCTAGGAGCTGGTGCTTGCAGTGTCAGCATGTCGTGCATGTGCATTCGCATATGCAGGTGTACATGTATGTCCATCAAGGTAAACATAAATGCCATGTAAATATACCTATATAGATACTAATCTCTTTTCTCACCTTTGTGTTTGTGTTTTTTACATTTCTAAGTGTATTTACTTATCCAGAGTTTTTAGTTGATTTGTTCATCTGTTCCATCCACTAGTCAAAATGTTGTGTTTTGTGTTTTGTTTTGTTTTGTTTTTAATTTTCTTTTTAGAAATCTAGTTTATGAATAATAGAGTCATAGAGTCATAGAATCATTAGGGTTGGAAAAGACCTTCAAGATCATGTGGTCCAACCATCCCCCTACCACCAATAACACCCACTAAATCATGTCCCTAAGCACCATGTCCAACCTTTCCATGAACACCCACAGGGACAGTGACTCAGGCTCCTTTGCTGTTTAATTAAGAGATTTTGGAGGCAGTGAATACATAACATACCTATTTGGAGTATATTGACACTAAATGTGTGAGCTCAACTGAAGTTCAGAAAATAAAGAAATTAAGCATTTTTCTATGTTGATTTGGTGATTTGGACAATTTACCTAATGTTGCATACCTTCCAAACCCATCTTCATCTTTACTTCGTTTCAAGGTGCTCAGTGTAGTTCTAGTCTACAATTTGGGGGGCTTCAGTGGCTTAAGGATCTCTACAAATAATTAAACAGAGAATTCCAGTAATAAATGTCTTTCATTAGAAAAACAAAGAAAAAAGATTAAAGAAAAAAGAGTAAAGAAAAAAGAGAAAAGAAAAAAGAAATGGTTGTTACTCCTTTTCAAGTTTAACTCTTTTATTAAATAGTTCCATTTTCTATTATGAATAAAAAAAAACACACACACGCAATAGTTTCACAGTGGACTTAATTTTAAGGCTGGAGACCACCATGATTGACTTTTCTGATATTCTGAATAACACAGAGCAAAAACTTCAGCCAGTAGCAGAAGTACACATTCATAGAATCAAATATTATATTAGCTTGAGTATTAAATTATTATACTCTAATTAATGTTTAAGCACATAATAGTGTTAATTGGATTCTTTATTCCAGAGGGATTAACTCATCACCACTGTTCTAGTTAAGTAGAAGTGGAAAGTGTTGTGGATAAGTGACATTTTCCCAGACCTAAGAAAAAGACTTTGATAGTTTTATAGTATCTATTCTTTACCACTGAGAACGTTAAAATTGTTGCATGCATTTGTCAGAAGAGAATCACTAAAATGAATACTGCAATGAAGATGTTCTCATTCCAGAGGGTATAAAGTAACACAAGAAAAAATGATGAGGAAAGAATGTGTTCCTTCAGTAGACTCTTACATGATTGTCTTACAGAGGAGCTTTATCTCTGTGCAAATGTGTGAGGATCAGAATGGTTACTGTGGAAAAAAAAAAAAAAAAAAAAAAAAAAAAAAAAAAAAAAAAAGTACCTCTGAATTTAAAGTGTGTTGTTTTTGTAAAATATGTAAAAATCATATTTCTTCAATAATAAAGAAGGAGAATTAGTCTCTGGTTGACCTATGTGCCTGGTTTGTGGTTTTGCTCTCAGTGAGATCATTATTAAACAGTAATAGTACATTTCCCATCTTTCTGTCTCTAGGATGCCAGCAATGGAGCTTTCAGACAATATTCATGACATCAGTGACTTCTTTTTGAGGACTAAAAATGGGAAGAAAAGAATTCTGTACACATAGGGAGGAAAATGATATTTATGAAAGGGAATAGCATATAATTTTTCCTCTGGTCAGAAGATTCCCTTAACAGTGAATATTCATAAATTTGTAGTCAGTTTTTCCTGAAGATAGCCTAATGCCAAGTTTTGGTTAGGGAGGAACAGCAATGTTCTTCAGGTAAGAGAAAAGGAGAACTCATCACATTTGCCCACAGGTAAATATAGACTGGACTGACTTCTTAGCGACACTTCTTAGAATGATTTGTTTATTTTTAAATGACGTCTTGTCATTTGACAACTTGCTGTTTTAATAATTGCTATGGAAACCACATGCTTTCAGTTTTTACTTGCTACCAAACCATTGTCAGGAATGTGACAACAGTAATGAATTCCTTTGAATACAACAAGTATGTTTTTTATCTGTCCTGGATTGTTTTTCTCTAAAGAATGACAGACTTCAGCTATAAATACGCTACCTGAAGTCTCACAGCCCACTGTGGATTGTTTGTGAGGATTGGATCCCAAGCAAAAGGGAAGCAGGAAGAAAAAGTCTAGTTTCTTCTTGTGATCTGAAATGCCAGGAAAAAGGCAGCATTGTCATTACTGCAATGCTCTGGACATGGAATTAGAGCTGGGGAAATAGGACGGTGCCCATACCTGCCAAGGAGTCGTGCCTTGAGGACTTCCTTTGACTGATGTAGGACAGAGAAGGAGCTGTAGTCCCACACAGAGCTATAGTGAGACGTTTCTGTGCTTGGGGAGACTTCCTCACAGCTCTCGCAGGGGTCTTTCCAGTCACTGCTCTTGCAACAAGCCTACAGCCTACACAGCAGCCGCAGCAACAGAAGGGTCCAGGTTTACAATTACTTTGCCACATTTCTTAGCTACTTAGGGGCGTCCAGCCTTGCTACAGTTCTTGTAAGCCATTATCAGCTTCCAAAGAAAGCACTGTCCCTGGAGTTTGCCAGTTCTGCCATTGTCGATGTTGGTCATATTTGTGGAATAAATTCAGTAAGATGTGTCATCTCAAGTCCATAGTGAGGGGTTGGCAGCAGGGCTGGCAGCAGAAGGAGGAATACCTCTATGAATATTTTCTTTTGAATCCTGATACCTCTTTGGTGTCAGCAGAGTTTAGTGGCATTGAGCTTCGTGTATAATATTTGCTATGCAGAGAGAATTTCTTCATCATGAGTTGAAGTTTATCTTTAATTGAATAGCCCCATGTTGTTAGGAGTCAGGCAGAAAAGGAATTGCTGAGCTGTTACTGCTGCGTAGTTGGTTATTTTATTATAGCTTTTCTAACATGTCTTTTTTCTCAAGTAATCCATCCCAATGGCTTCAGACTTTCTCCACAGGAGAAGTTTTCTATCCCCTTGATCATCCTGGCTGCCTATGAATTTTCTTTCATAATCATGCATTATCCATCAACACATTCTGCCTGAAGATGTCTGCTCAGTTGGTAGACATTTGATAAATTACATGTTCAGCCTAGGTACTTCCAGAGAGAAAGACGTTCCTATCTGTCTGTCATTCTGAGTCTCTTGGTAGGTTATTAAAAGAAAGTCTTTTCTACCCGAATCCCCTTATCTGATTCAAGAAGTGTCTGCTCCTATGTCTCTTTTTTAACACTGGATGATGCAGATCACTCTCTTCCTGACTGCCTTGTTCTTGATCACCACCATCTCAATTCCTGCCAACCATGGATACTACTGACAGTGATTTTTTTTTAATGTTTTCATCTTCAGTATTGATGCAAATATTGCATCAGGTCTTGAGCTGATCCCTGCAGAAGTGCAGTGGAGTCATCTCATTTGCTAACATTCCCCACTTGACTCAGCAACCTGTCAGCATATTTTGAATTCAATTACCTTGCGCTGTACTTTTTATAGCAGTGACTTTTTAAAAATCAAAACTGCATGTGATAATAGGCCTCTCGTGGCATCTTTCAGTACTCTTTACCATTTTTTGTATGATAAATGATAACACAATTTGGTGATTTTACTTGTAGTTTTTTTGTGATCTGAAATTAATTTGCTCTGTCTCAGATTTGTTTTGCCTACGTCAGTTTTTGTTTATGCATTTGCTAAACTGTGAACATCTGCCAAGGCACTGGAGAGCATTTTCTGCAGAATCAGTAAGAATATTTTGCAGCTAGGCCAGATTTTTTTTTCCCTAAATGAAACTTCTAAGTGTTGCCTTATTGGGAACTATTTCCAATTGACTGTCAGGGGAATTTTCTATTCCTTTACTTCCACAGTTCTTTGTTGTTTTACTTGTTTTTCTCCTCTATCTGAGAATTGCACTTCTCCAAAGTGAAGCTGAGGTCGGGGTTTGGGCTAGCTGGAGCTTGCTTGAGGTGCAAGGCCCAAGCAGTGCTGCAGCATGGCTTGGCCAGGCACCAAGGGCCCAGGCCTGAGCGTGCATTGCCTCTGAAACGAAGGAAGCTCCTCGCAGCTCTTTGCAGCTCTCTCACCAGAGGTTACACAGCCCCACCATAGCAATCCTGGCCTGGAGCACTTGCATCCAAGCCCAGAGGGGGGAGTTGGGTGTACTAGAGGCCACACAGCATTTGTAGGGGCTCTAGAAAGTCATTTGCTTAAGAATTGCAGGCTACATTATTATAGGCAAAGTAACCGATTTCAGTTTGCCTCACAGTTAGGTTTTTGTTTGCTTGTTCTTTTCTGTCCAAGAGGACTACAAGTGGTACTAGGTCAATTACTTAATTAGTTAATGAGAATTTTATGGAAATTTGGAATTTTTGCTCAAAGTCCATTTGTTTTAGTGACGCAATGTTTAACTCCTTCAGAGATTATTACAGGTATAGTGAATATTATATGGAGATAACATGAACTTGAATAAAGAGGTTCATCCACAAATACTGATGAACACTTGGATGACATCATAACATGAAAGTTACGATGAAGATGTGTGTGAGAAGTCTTAAGGACAGAAAATCTGATGAAGGATTTTTCTTTGGGAACTGTGTGTTATATGGAACAAACAAAAAAAAAAAATCAGTAAACAAATCTTTTGCATGCCTCTTTGGGAATCTAGGACAGGTTATTAGTAAAAAGAAAGTTTTTGGCATTAATGATACTCCTCCCTACTTCTTTGACTGTGAATTCTTTTTGTTGTTATTGGTTGGTTGGTTTTGTTTTGTTTTTGTTTATACTCTCTTCATTTGCTTCTTATCACTCATCACCTCCTCTATCCTTAAAAGAAAAAAAAAAGAAAAAAAAAAAAAAAAAAAGAGAGAGACTCTTCAGTTGTGCCTTCTGGTTTGCCCTGCTTTTTTTCCTTTTGTGGCCAACCTCCGCTCTGGCACTGCTCTCAGCAGCAGTAGCTCACTGTAGGGCTGCAAAGCCAGCAGTAGGTATCCATCCTTGGCTGGGCATCCTGCACTCTGGAAATTGCCAGCTGACCATTGTTGCTCTTGCAGCTGGAAAGAGACGAAGTCCTGGAAGCCTGCATCACAGCCAGCAGGCAGTTTGCTGTTTGGGGATGGGGAAACAAACCTGATTTGTGTGTGTTTTTGTAAAGGCATTTACAATTAGTGCCTTCTTACTGCAATAAAAATACGGGATTTAGTAAACTCTTCAAGGTATTCAAATGCCTGTGTTCCATTTGCATCTTAGCAAATTGAAAAGTATTAATTAGAGTTTTGCATGTTACTTTCTTTTTCACTGAACCTATTAATCTATCTATTGTATTGTGTTTGTCTTATTGCAAATGTGCTGCTTTAGAGGAAAAAAAGTAAAAAAATAAACGTTTCTTGAACATTACTGGCAGATCTCCAGACCATACTGCCTATAGCTGGTAAAGAATTCAAAGTTGTGCCTGCAGCTCTTGAAAGTAATAAAATACATGAACATGGGTGACACTTGTTAGGAAGGACACGCTCCAAATTTGCATTTACACAAAGCTGGTGGAGGTATAAATTTGTTTTGTGAATGGTAAACTGCTGTAAAATTGGTGACATTTTCAGTGGTGAAACTTTCTCTTTATTCATGGTTTCCTGCATAACACATTGACAAAGCTGTTTTGCATTATGAAAAGCGTTTGTCTCTCCTATCTTGTTTGTGTGCTTTGTCAAAGTTCATCTTCCAAGCTTGGCCTTTCTAGCGAAAAGGTTATGTAGCAATACCTGTACAGCTAAAGATCATTCCACTTTAACAACATCTTTTCATCATTTTGATATACGTATGGAGCAATTCATTCATTCCAGTAACACATACAGAAAGACTGTTGTTAGGTGATCCTGTGCTGACTGCTTTTCATATTTGCAGAACCACAGAAAAATATTTTTGATTATTTTTTGTTATTATTATTATTTACCAGTGGACAATTTGTCATGTCCAATTACTTCTGTTTACAATTTTCCTGACTATGCCCTGTAGCTCAAGACAATGTTTAGTTTTCTAAAACCAAACCAAACAAAAAATAACAGATACCACACTAACACAGTTAAAGGGGTCTTTGGCTTCTCTCCAGTTTTTGCATGCAGTAGCAGCACAATGATGTCAATAAGCCAATTGTAAGCAGCTGAGTGGGAATTTTTCCAGAAACGAGAGACAAATTCTAAGTGACAAAAAGCTGGTGTTACGAGCTGCAGCCCTGTGCAAAGGGTATATGGCTGAAGTGCCACTATATCCGGAGACTCTTAGTTCCGTGGGACTCTGAACGTTTTACAGCCCGTTTCACAGTAAGGACAAATGAAGGAATGACTCCCTCTGCTGGCAGTGTAATAAAAGCTGTTTGAGGCTGTCTTTTCATTTGCTTGTCCATTTGTCCTATTTTTCTTAGTAGCAGCTAGTATGTCCTTTGGTCATTCAAGAGATTGTGCCCAAAGCTTGTGAAATTTATTCCTGCAAGTGAGTACACTTACTGTATTATTATTTTTAACAAATCCTTCTTTAAAGTCTTACTTGAAATTACTTCAGTTGCTGTGTTACCGCTACTATTACATGTTCAAGCCTTGGACTGTCAAGGAATTATGAAGTATTTTTATCCTGTGACATTTTAAATTATTCTCTCCATAGGGGAAGCCTGTGGGAATGCCAGATGCTGGTGCCTATTTCCGCGTGCTAGCAGAGCATGAAGTAGCTGCCCTCTTTACTTCACCAACTGCAATTAGAGCAATCCGTCAGCAGGACCCTGAGGCAGCCCTGGGAAAGCAGTACTCTCTGAAAAGGTGAACTAAGGATACACTGGAAGCAGTTTCTTACAGAAGCAGACTGGATGAGCTAAGAATAGCAATGTCTGGGGCTTTGCCCACCTCTGTATAACAGAATTCAAATATAGTCTAGGTGTACGTGTATTTGCTTGTGAATTTATATTGATAGTTTGGAGGAAAGGCAAGCTATTAAAAAGATGACTCTTTAATTGCTCATTAAAAAGAAGACTCTGAGGTTAAGAATTCTTAGTGAGTTAAGATTGCTTACTCAATCTTCATTTTACTCCACTGTGCTCATACCCTTTAATACAGACTTGGATTACATGATCCCGTACTGTTTTCCCACATGACCTCCCACTTCTCTGAGTTCACAGGATCTTCAGTGTTCATTTAATCAGCAGCTAGTCAATATTTATCTCCCTAAAATTTAGTTACTGCTTATGGTTATATGTTGCTATTTCATGCTGTTTTTAAAGTGTTTATCACTGTGCTACCTCATGCTTCAACATCATGACTGAGTTCATCCTCACAAATCCCTTGTGAGATGAGAGAGTGGTATTATCCGTGTTTTGCAGATGAGAGGCTGAGGCACAGAGAGATTAAGGTCAAAGTCTTCTATTAATTTTGCATACTCAGACTGAGCCATTGAACTACCACTATATCTGAGTTTTTAGAATCATATGGTTAAAATACTTTATTAGTATTTTGTGGTTAAAATGCCTCTCACACTGACTTGATGCATCTGTGAGTGTTTAGTACTTCTACAAATCACGTTTCAGTATTGTACACCAAATATTCTAAAAAAGAAAAATATGTGGTTTTAGACCAGATACAGTCTTGGACCTGAATAATTTGCTCAGTATTCAGTCATGAACATCTTTTATCACACTTCTCCAAAGAGAAAAGGAAGATGTAAAGCCATGTAGCTTAATTAGACCTCCACTCTCATAATTGCTCTGGGAAGTTTTGTTTATCAATAAGCTGGATTTATTCCTCAGGTATTCATTACAAGTTCATCATTACTTTCTTCCACGTTGAGTGTTGTCATCAATCGTTTCCCTTCCATGAAATGGGGAACAAACTCATTTGGGACCCTAATGCCCTATTCTTCTATGATGTTTAGTGACAAGAAAATGATACAGATTCTAGAAAATTTAATTGCTATTCCTCAGCATTTTTTTAGGCAGTAACTAAAATGAGTCAGTGTGTAATTAGAGTAATAATTGACTAGAAAATCTGCTAACCTGCTCTGTAAGTTGTTGCATTTTCTGACCAAAGAATTACAGGCAAGTTAGAGTCCCTATGCTGATAGCAGTTGCCCCAGATATAAAGAGGTATTTCACCAGTCCTACTCAGTGTGTAGTTCATGAGCTTCTCCATTTGTGCACAGATTTATTCATCTCATAATTAATGCAGCTTTGGGCTATGCAATCCCTTGGTATGCAACTTCTCCTCTAGTGAAGCATTTAGTATCTAGTATTCTTGTGGATTGTCTTTAGTCACTTTTATGCAAAATCCAAAGCCTTTTGCACCTGTGGGTAAAAAAGGCAAGTCTGGTGACTGTTCTCTGAATCCCAGTGTAGTGCTATAAGTCTTCTTAGTGTAGTGCTGACAGTCTTCTACGTGCCTTTCCTTCCATGTTAGATAAGGATTATCTTACTGTAAACATCTAGTCATGGCTCTAACTTCCTGGCTATGTGTGATACTGTGGTGTATATTATTGAACTGGGAAAGGTGCTTAAATTAGACTGGCTATCCTATAATGATTTCAATACTAATGTCCAGCTAGTTACAGTGAGTGTTATTTTATAGGTTAAGCTTCAGTTCTTAAAAAATCAAATCCAGTGGGTGATTGAAATTTTCTTTCTAGGAAAATTCTTGCTTTTGGGTGTTATTTAGGTGGACTTTTCCATCCAAGGTCAAGATAATTTTCTGTTTCAGTTTGGATTAAGACTTACTTTTACTTGATACTCTCGATCTATGATACATCCTTCTCCATTATTTGGTGCAGACTCTGTGAAGTGAGATATCTTTCTCCCACCTGGAGTAAAATGTATTCCTATTTACTCTAAGACTATAGACTAAGACTCTAAGACTAAGTAAAATGGCTAGGAATGCATCCCTGAAAGAGGGTACCACCATGTTTCTTTTAATTCCTGAAAACTTCTATTAAAAACTGAAATAGGTTAAGGCGATTTATTTTTAAATCTGATTAAAAACAAAAAAAAAGACTACTGCTGTTAAGGTACAGGGGTGGTGGACAATGCCAGCTTCCAGCATACAAGGGAGTACTTGATTTACAGGAGTAAATTGAATGATGAACAGATTTTTGTTCTTTTGAAATAAGTTAAATAGGTCCCTGTTAAAAATTAATGTTGGCGGCATCACTCACAACTAAACAAAATTATGTGTGATGTTTCCAAAGGTTATAGTGTGCCTGCTTCAAAATCCTTGTTGGATTTTGGAGTCAAATCTTGAAATTTGTTTGCTTTCAAAACATCACCTGAGTCTTAAACATGACTTATGCTAAACACCAAAAGAGATTTGTAATTTGTATTACTACAGGATAAAAGCCCTGTTCAACCACATATTGCTACAGGATCTGTAGCAGGCCTGTTTTTTTGACAACTCACAGTGCTGTTAAGCTGGCCATCTAATCATATTGCTGCCTGTTGTGTTTGAAAAGCAGCGAACACCCAAATTCCATGACCTGGGTGTATTCTGGTTGGCTTGTGGAATCTGTTCTCATCTTCACAAGGTAACTCTGTAACGTTGACCTATTGACTCTTCCCCTGTTTGGAATCACACTTCATCTTTTAAGTGACTTAATTCTTACGAACTGTGTAGGTCTGATTTCCAAATGACTGACAACTGACAGTTGTGCACGAAATGAGGCAATAACACTGCAGATTAGATTAAGAAACAAGTAAAAATTTGTAGCTTGTGTTCCATAGTGTAATTGGCTTTCTTTGCCTTAGGTCAGTTGTGAATGTTCTGCCATTTTATACCGACAGAGTCTGGAGACTGAAGCATGTTCGTCTGATAACAGATATTAATGTGCTTGCTTTAGAAAGAAATACAAGGCTGCCTAAAATCTGTTCAGAAATAATGGATATACAGTCAATTAGTAACTGCTAGTTTCTATCTCACACAGAAACATAACACAGGAACAAGGGGATGTGAAATTAAAGTAGCAAATTCAAAGCTGTTAGAAAGAAATGCTTTCTCACATAATTCATGTGTCGCACGTGCTGCTAGAGATGTGATTAAGACTCAGAATCTAGGACAATTGAAGTACAGTATGCAGTGCTCTCTGCTACCCCCTACTCTGTGCTATTAAAGTTTATGTATGGCCTATTGGAGTCTCGAGCTGAATTTATGAAGAGTCTTTGTGAAGCTCCCCTTCACCTGCATTGGGAGAAGGAGCTGAGCTGCTCTTAATGTTCTGCATTTCTGGCTCTGTCACCCAAACCTCAAGTGCTTGGATTGTCATGAACAAGATAAAATCTGTTCAGTGGAGAAGAACAAAGATAACAAGGGAGAGAAAATAAAATTTATTTAATTATTTATTTATTACATATTTAAGTGTCTACAGTCTCCAGGTGCATTAAGAATTAGTAAGAGTTCTTTATTTCCAGTTTCTGTAAAGAAGTACAAATTAATCTCCTCATTGTTTTTTCAGGAAAAAAAGAAAAAGGTGGGGGCGGGGGGGGGGGAATCTTATTTAATGTGATGCAGAGACTTTCTTTGCCAGTAAAAACTGGTATATATATTCCAGAGTTAAAAACACTTTTATTATCTTTTAATCTTGAATAATGTAACTGAGATTATTACCCATGTGAATGCTCCTGCTCTGGGGCAATGTGGTTTCTTCTGTGCTTGGAGTATGAAAAGGTACGTACTTTGCTGAACAACTTAGGTTGTGCTAGGGCCACTAGGGACCTTGATCTGTCCCCTGCATTAGGGGGGTACTTCACATCCAGTCCACTGGACTCTTGAATAGGGTTTAAAGTCTGGATTGAACTGAAATTTATGTTAGGAGTGTAGGTTTTCAAAATGGCAATGTAGAACATGTTTACTTAGAGAAGTTTTAAGATCCTTCTTCCCCATTAAATGTGTTGCAGTGATAGACAATTGCAATAATAGGTGCATTGACATGCTGTGAAGTTTTAAGTGGATTGTAATGATTTGTTCACAGCAGGACATTTTATAACCATTGCTATCTCTCTCGTTATACTGTTTGATAGGAGAAGATAATTTCATATTCTTAGACTTTGTTAGGCTTATGGCACTTTGCTCTTGTATTCTTTTTGATGGATTTGAACCATAAGTTGCCCAAAGAGCTGATCCCTGTCCTTCCCACAACATAGGATTCCTCTAGATCCTGCAGATCCAGGCCGGATTATTAAAGCAGGGAATTCAAAAGGAGGAATTCTGGTTTTGGTCTAGAGGAAAACACACTGATTTAACTTTTTGGCAAGCCTTTTAAGACATTGGGGTATTGCTAGCTCTGTTTTTAAAACAAGAACACTTAACAGAGTTTTTCAACACTTTATAAAGTTAATAAGTTCATAAATTTAATTTTTAAATCAAAGCTGAAATTTTGTGTTTAGCATGCCTAGTTACAGGATATACAATGCAATGTAAATTTAACAGTGCTTAACAGGAGTGTCCTGAATGTAAACATGAGTCTTAAAAAACTTCGGAAAATACAATTTGTGGTTTTTACTTATACAATATTTTGCTTTCTTCTATCATAAACTTTTATCTGTTCTGTAACTCCCACTTAACTATTAGCTGTTATTGTCAGCAATGGCTTGTGCTTTCAAAGAAAATGCATTCGTGTGCAAGATACTAATTGGAGACACACTCATTATCTTCTAATTATCTTTGAATATTTTCACTGTGCTTCTTTGATGTAAAAGCTGCTTGCTTACACATTTGCTTTAAGGTTTTGTATATTTTATCTGTATCTCATATGAAAATACATACTCCAGAGTAACCTGGAAGTTCCAACAAGAAGTGCAAGGGCAATCAAGAAAGACTTCAGGGCTTTGCGACAACTCAAGGGATCAGGACCACGAGTAGCTTTGTCCTCTCTCTCTTCAGTTGCAGGGAATGATGAGAGGAGAAGCAGGAAATGACAGCAGATCAATCCCTGGCTCCAAGCTTGGTGTTGTTGGCAGAACTTTGTTTTGTTTTTTGATCACAGGTTGTTTTACATGACCCCAGGCCTGCTCGCAACAGCGGGGTTCACCAGTCTCAAAGGGGGAAAGGGGTTTTGCTCAGGAGTTAGCAGAGCTCACCGAGAGATCTTTAAACTAGATTTGAAGGAGGAAAGGGATAAAAACAGGCTCACTAGAGATAAGCCAGAGCGTGATATGTCAGTAGCTGCAGGACAATGTGCTAGCAAGGCCCTTCAGTATGCTGTCCCAGGCCAGGTAGGGGATGGAGAGCCATGTGACAGCAAAGACACAAGGGATATGATGGGTTAGAAATCATGGAAGTGCCTGAGAAAAGGTCATGTAGCAATTAGAGCTTCTCCCCCTAGAAAGGTGATGGGATCACTAAACCAACTGAAATGCATCTACACCAATGCACACAGCATGGGAAACAAACAGGAGGATCTGGAAGCCATTGTGCAGCAGGAAAATGGATATAGCTGCCATCACAGAAACATGGTGGGATGACTTGCACAACTGGAGTGCTGTAATGGGTGGCTGTAGTGTCTTCAGAAGAGATAGGCTCAGAAGGAGAGGTGGTGGCCTAGCACTGTATGTTAGGGAGTGTTTTGACTGTCTTGAGCTTAATGATGGTGACAATCAGGTTGAGTGTTTATGGGTAAGAATGGGGGAGGGCCAACCAGGCAGGTGTCATGGGAGTCTGCTACAGACTGCCCAACCAGGATGAAAAGGCAGTTGAAATAGAGAAGAGGAGGCTGAGGAGAATCCTTATTGTGATCTACACCTTCCTCACAAGGGGGAGTGGAGAGGCAGCTTTTCTCTGGTGACCAGCAATAAGACCCAAGGGAACGGCTTGAAGCTGCTACAGGGGAGGGTCAGGCTGGACATCAGGAAAAGTTTTTTCACCAGACAGGTGGTCAGGCACTGAAGCAGTCTATGCAGGGAAGTGGTCATGGCACAGAGCCTGCCAGATTTCAGGAAGTGTTTGGACAATACGCTCAGACACATGGTCTGATTTTAATTTTTCTTTCTTTTTTTTTTTTTTGATGGAGGTGGTCTTTTGGAGGAGTGTGTTGCAAAGAAAGATAGGGGGTATTTTGGAGTAGTTTTAATGCCAGAGTCAGTTGTTGGGCTACTTGAAGCTCCAAAAGTAAATTACTCTCTAAAGTTGCCTCTTACTCTTTTTGTGGACTATAGAAGCCTAGAGAACTAGTTCAGCTTAGACTTTTTTTTTTTTTTTTTTTGATGATAAGATTCAAATAAGATAAATATTATGCATTGCTGTCACAAACTATATTATAAAACCAGACTTATACTATTGATACTGCACTGAATATAAACGAGTGGTTCACCTCAGCATAGTTGGCCATTTTTACTTCTTGTTCATCTGTACTTCATGAACCTGAATTCAAAGTTCTGTGTTTCTACCTGAAGATGACTGCTTATTTTTTTGTTGGAGGTGTGGGGGCAAGATTATAAATCATTCTTCACTTTAGTACCTTCTTATTAGATGATGATATTTGGTCATGAGTATCCATGAGTTTAAATGCAATTTTAAGTTGCTTGTTAGGAAATTAGAAGTGCAAAAAATCTGCTATGACAAGAATAAAGTTACTGTACAACTGTACAGAGATCAAAACCTTGGCAGCGTGCAGTAATATACTGTAAAGTCTCACTTCTAAGTACGAATAGTCATGTTTAAGAAAGCTACAGTTGACACAGAGGACCTTGCCATACTAAACAGGGCATGAAGTGAATTTGTGATGTTTAAGGAGGGACAACAAAGTTTGACAGAACATCCAATAAAAGGTGATGAAGATTGAGACTGTCGGGGGGTTTATTACTCAGGTGTATATCGCTGTATAATTTAGATACGGAGATTGTATCAGTTGTTACTGCCAGGTGTTGCATTTCTTTTCTGCCAAAATTGGCTGCAGAGTATCCAGCCAAATAAGCTGAATTCCAGTACTATTGTTATAAGATTGCCATTATCTGATAGAATTGCATTATTTATTTATTTTTTTATAAGTAAATAGCTCCTATCTATGCAGGAAAAGGGCTTTAGCTGCCATTGTTTCTCCACAAAAATCATTTCCAAAGACTTATAAAAAGAACATGGGGAGCTAGTTAGCAGTGTCCCCTGGGAGTCTACTCTAGAGAATTTTGGGAGGTCCATGAAAGCTAGTCAGTTTTCGAGAACCACTTTTTAAAAGTCCCAAGATTGAAACCTAATGGCTTATTTCTTTATATGAAAATGCTTTTTATCTCTAATATTCTAGCAAATTATTACATATTCCCAAATTTGATATTTGTCTGTATTCTTCCAAAGCAAGAACAAAACTGTGAGAAATATTGGTATCTCAATTTTACCTGAATACTGTAGTCTTATTCATGCAAGTCTTAGATGTTGACATTCATGCAAGTCTTAGATGTTGACTCTTTCAAATAAGGCTAAAGCAGAAGATGGTGGAGGAGAGAAGTCTAGTATCTGTGTTATCAGTATTTCTTGTAAGATGGAGTAATTTCTATTATTTTGCTTATGACTGAGCTAAGTAAGGAAGAGATCAGCTTTGCAGAATAGAGGTGACCGAGTCACTATTTGGAGGCAGAAATGAGTGAAAGGAAGTAAAAGTTTGACATGCTAAATTATTTAAAAAAAAAAAAAAAAAAAAAAAAAAAAGATGAAAACAAAAAAAAGAGACAGAGAAAAGGAAATGTAAAACAGCTATTCAGAAATTGTAGGTTAAGACTTTCATTTTGTCTTTGGAAGATTTATGGAGTATATGAAACCATTGTGAATTGAAGCAGTTGAAATGAAAGGAAGCTTTCATTAGAGGTCTTCAAGGTGTTTATACCAGAAAAGCCCAATTGATTACTGCTTTGATTTGTGTCAATGTCTTCATCAATAACATTTTTTTATTTTAATATTTGTGTTGCAAATATAGTAAGCACACATTGAAAAATGTGCAATGCATGTCACAAGATCAATAAGTGGCACGTAGGATTTTAGGAAATAAGGACTGCTAAGCATTTGCCGTTTTCTTTGGAGACATGGCAGTGAATGAAAGAATAGTCCTTTCAGATCCTGTACTCATCTGTACATAGGGAGAGGATAATTTTGTTTTGGATTTGTACAGGTGTTTTTTTTTTTGCTTATATATACAAAATGGCACTTAGTATTTAAATAGTAATTTTCATCTTCAAAGTAATTGTGCAAACAGGAGTAAATTAATTCCTTTAAAACCCTGGTGAAGTAACTAAAGTTGTTCCAGTCTGGCAGACATTAAATTGAGAAAGACAAGTATCTTTCCTACCCCAAGCTATTCAGGAAGCCACTGCAAATTTTGTGTTAGAAATCAGTTTTCTCTGCTCAAAGATAGATTTTTATATCATATTTACATATGTTTTGTGGTATTTTGAGTCTTTGTGAAGGAAAACAGAAAAGTGTTTTTCAGACCTCTAAGTCTCTGTGTGTGATGATGTTTATAGAGAATGATGCTACATTTCAGTATTCCTGCTAGGAGCTTCACGAGGAACTTTGCCAAATCTATTTGAAATAACCTAAACAATGTTTAAGTTGCACTCACTGTGTCAAATTCTTTGGAGCAGTCTCAGTACACAAAGAAATGTGGGTTACCTTGGGTTTGGATCTAGCTTTCAAATCAAAAAAAAAAAAAAAAAAAAACAGCAATGAAGGTGTGAAGGTGTGAAGAGCTGCGGAAGCACAGACGCTCTGAAAGTTTGTGCTAAACATTAAACATTCCTAGCTGCTTCCATGGTAGCTATTCAGTATTTGTAGCAGAAGGAAATAAAATGAGTCTTCTACACCTTTTTTGACATTTTCAGAAGTTAGCAAGATTTCCATTTCTTCTAAACAAATACAGGATGCAAAGAAAAAAATTCAGATATAAATTTGCAGTATAAAATGCCAGTCAAGAGACATATTCAAGGGGGGGATTTTTTTATTTATTCTTGGTTGTGTACTTCTCATACTACAGGAATCTAAGTTACATAGCGTGCAAGCATAGGGGGTTCGAGTTGGAGAATCAACCATTTCATGTTGTGATACAATTGCCTTAAGTGTTCTGACTGTCAGTTCACTAACAGGCAGAACTAAGAAGATTGTGCACGTTTTCAGTTTTCATGGAATCAATGAATGGCTTGGGTTGGAAGTGACTTTAAAGATCATCTAGTTCCAACACACCTGCCATGGGCGGGGACACCTCCCACTTGACCAGGTTGGCCAAGGCCTCATCCAGCATAGCCTTGAACACCTCCAGGGGTGAAGCATCCACAGCTTCTCTGGGCAACCTGTGCCAGTGCTAGTTCCACAGGACTACTGGTCATGCTGATATTTTATTAGGACTATGCAAGCAGAAAACTGTACCATTTAATTCAGTATAAAAATATACACAGTGTAATATATTAAAGGAATTGTTTCCTACTACAATTATTTAAGCAGAAGAGTTCATTAATGTGGTCTCCAAGCAGCATGGTCTGGTCCCCTGTCTTCAGTTTCCATCGTGTTGTCTTGGTAACATTGTACATAATGTTCTTGTGAGCATCCAGAAAGACGGATCCTGCAGCTGAATTCTGTTAGGTAATCTATGCAGGTGTCTGCTACAGAACTGTTCCTCAGGTGAGTTACCTTGCCAATTTAGACCTCCATCTCCCCCCATTTGACAGTTGGGTTCCACATTTTGTTCTTCAGTCATCTCTGCTTTGCCTGGGTCAAAACTGTGCACATGTGCATTTCAGTCCATTGAATATGATGAAATTTTCAGAGAAAGAGGCAACAGGAAAGGCAAATTAAACAAAAGGTAACTGTTCATTTACAGTGAAAGAGTCAGTTCTTGGATATATTTTTTTTAATTATTTATTTTTTTGTCAGAGTTGCTGTTGTGGAGTTACATAACCAAAGCATCTAGAGCTCTGGTGGAAGATGGTGCTCAGATCTAGGTACTCAGATGGCTGGCAGAGATTTCTTTCAGAGTTCAGACTGTTGTTTTAGGTTATCAGATAGTTCCTCAGTACACATTCTGTTCTTGCTTTTAAAGACATTTGTATCCTGTAGACTAGTATCATATTTTGCTTTTGGTGGAAACTAATCTACAAAACAGTTCTTTAAAACTGGGAATTACTCTGTGGAAAATTCTGCAGCTATGTAGCCCTGAATTGCAGAGGCCTCAGAGCATAATGTTGTGGATAACTGAACTTGTAACAGGTGTTCATGTTGAGGGAGAAATGCAGTCATTTTCCCAGTCATAGTGAACTATTCTATTCTATTCTATTCTATTCTATTCTATTCTATTCTATTCTATTCTATTCTAATTTAGCATAACTTCAAAGAGCCAATATAATTTAATGTAATTTCAGTTTTTTAATGAGCCAAGTAAAAAGCTTTGGGCAAGCCAACTGATCTCTTAAACCTGTGAAGAACAGTCAGTGCCTCTTTCTCAGTATTTAAGTAATGCTAGCGTTCAGACATGGAGGGAGAGAGAGAGAGAGGAAACAGCTCCTTTTCAGCATGGGATGTGGGAGACCTGAATTCACACGTACATCCCATGTTGCAAAGATTGTACTGGTTCAGTGAGAGGAAGAGTGTTCTGGCTTGGAATAAATAATAATAATAATAATAATTTTAAAAGGGGGGGGGGGGGGGAGAGATATCTTGTTTTTATTTATGGAATTGACTGTACTTTGAGTATGTTAGCCAGTAAGCACACCAGGCCCTTCTAGTAAAAAGAAAAAAAGAAAAAAAAAAGAAAAAAAAAAAGTGCACCTCTTGTCTTTAAATTCCTGGGAATTCTCTTTTCGCTCTTTTCCACCTGGGTGTTCTGTCTTTTTTCCTCCCACTGGTGAGCACCTCTTCTGTGTTGATTAAAAATTCAGTATCAAACGTGCTGTCTCATGTACAATTTCAGTTTTCTGTCTTACGTATACTGACATTTTCTAATTTAAAATAATTAGAAAGTACCTTAAGCTTTTCTGTTCCCATATGACTTCAGTTTCTCTGTGCTTATTAATCTTAATCACTTCTGATTGCCTTTCCACATGCAGCCAGGGGCATCCATTAATATGAATGAAGCATTATTCATGTTTTTCTGCTTTTAAAAAAATTATTTGTATGATTGAGATGACTGAGAATAAAAGAACTGTAAAGCGAACTTAAGTTACAGAGTTCATCCATGAACAACTTAGAGTTGCCCTGGATAGGCAGATGAAGAAGAGCTACCTTTAGGAGCTACTGTGTTAAGAGAGAGTAGAGCAGCCTCAAGTGCTCAAAGGAGACAAGCTGTGGCAGCACCTCCAGTTTGTGTGTGTGAAGATGTTACAGGTTGCTGATCTTGTTCTTGTTGCATGGCAACTGTTTTGTGTTGTGTTGTTGTTTTTTTTTTTTTTGTAGCTCGGAGATTGAAGCCCTCATTAGTGTAAAGTAGATGATTTTTTTTTCTGATGATTTGAGAACAGAAATGCTAGTAGTAAGCTGCATGAGTCTACTGCTTGTAAGGAATAATCCTTTACAAGATTTAGAGCTGTCCAGTGAAAGTAGAGAGAGAACAAGAGTTTCTAAGATGTTAAACCCAGATACAGAAAAAAAATATTGTGAATTACACAGTAGTAATTTTATCTGTCTTTTCTATCTTGGTAGTATTACTATGCATACGATGTATTAAGATTTCCCCAAACGATTAAACAGTAAACTATTAGCACTGAGATGTGTAATTATTTTTTATAATCTCCATTTATCTCTTAGTACTTCATCATGTATCAGTTATGATATTACAGTAGGAAGGAAATAAAAATCTGAAATTCATTTACAGTCTGGAAGCATATTATAATTCAGTGCGTTTCCTGACATCTTCAAACATGCTATTGGGCTTCTTCATAATATGACCACAAAACCACATTTTGCTATATGCAAGTTGTAAGACATACATTAAAATTTACCATTTGATAGCAAAGGAACCGGGTATGTTTATTACAAAATGCATGCATAAACTTCAGATACTTTGTGACTAGCTTGCCAATTCATGATGACTGAAGTTATTTCCTTCTTTGGAGAATTTTATTTTGATAATTGCCACGGTCTACCAACATTTAAGTAAGTTAAACGATATCTATATAGCTAACTAAACTGTATTGTGTACGTTTATTCTGTTAATTTTGATTGGATGTGCTTTGAAATCTTCATAGGCCTTGTATGTATGTATTATTCCACTCCACACAGCACAGTTTGTAAATATGTTCTGTATTTGGATAGAATCATGAAAGGGAGCCTTGAGGGAATTCTAATGTTCTGGGGGGTTGATTTTATTTTTAAATGATTGGATCAAACACAGCAATAGAATCATTATACAAGAAGTATTTGGCCTTCAAAAGTGTAATATGTATTCATGGTAATTGATGCATTATGCCTACAAGTGCTTTGAAACATTTAGAAATACTTCAAAAATTACTTGTTTCTTATCTGACTTTCAATTCTAAAAATAAGCATGGAAACTCAGGCACTTCAGGCACTTCAGAAAATATATTACTTTATAAACAAATGGATTTTTTTGAGAAACAGGCTTCAGATTTTCAAATAGCTTTAGCTTATTTTGTGGTTTTCCTAAGCTTCTGTACATCTGCAAGAAATGAGGCAAATACTCTGCTTTTGGCTAGCTGTGCACAGCTGTTATACAGGTATTAACATGGCTCCACAGTCAAGTTGATATTAATATAATACCTAGATCGTGCAAACAAGCTTGAAGTTGTCACACTCAGCACAGTGTGCATGCCTAATAATACGGGAATGCCTGCCCATTCATTTAAAAAATTAAAATATATTTAATTCATGCAACTTGCAACATAATGCAGTATTCGTTTCTAAAGGTGGGGGATTGTGTCCCAGCTGAGGTGGGAGGGGGAGGCATTCATCAACAGAGCTGAAGGTTAGAATCTGAAATAAAGTGAAACCAATGGAATAACTACCTAGATGAGCTTTGAGCAAGCTAGTGGTTGCTAAAGCTCTGCTCCAGAAAAATGGAAGCACTTAAATGTGTACCCGTGTTTCATTTGTCATGTAAGGTGATATTCTGAATAAGGGACAAATGGATTGTGGGGGAGACAATACTTATGATCCTATTCCTGTTTTGATGAAACATACTGAAATAAATAGCTTTGCACTGTGTGTGTGTGATATTGTGAATGCAAAGCGCAAACCAGCCCTGAGAAAGGGAGATCATCTCTGACAATTTGTTTGTACCCCTTCTTTTAAGCCAGTCCTAGCACGCATGTGGCTGTGTGGTGAGCAATATCAGCCAAAAACTAAGCTACCTAAAAGGAGGAACATTTTTTTAAATCTTTGTCAGTTCATCCAGTTGCCTATAAAAGTATGGGAGTATTCATGCTGAAAAAAAGAAAAAAAAAAAAAGGAATTTACTGCCAAGGTGCAGAATGATAATGAGAACCAATTTTGTTTTTCCGTAATCTGTGCTGATGTGTATTTAAATCAACTCAAGTCAGCTGTGCAACTGATTGTCCGGTTGTGCATTTTAATTGCAAAATTAGCCTTCTTCATATGTTGGATAATTAAAATGAATATGGCTGTCACATCTTTGTCCCTTTACGTTTTTGTTTGTGCTGCATTTCAGACAGTAAACACTCCTTCTGTGGTGTCTGTACTCTATGGCCCTGTTCTTTAAGCATTTTTGATGCTACTGTACATTAAAGAATATGGAGAATAAGGAAAACTTGAAATGGAAGTGAATAAGGAACAGTAAGTAGCCATAACCAGAAGGAATGCAAATTTTTGTGCCAGGCACAGTTTGTATCGTACAAACGCACAAGTACTGGATGGTCTGCTTAATTAACAGGTCTTTCTGATTTCCTTAGTCACCCTTTTAGAAATGGGTTCATTTCCTATTTATGTGTCTTTGCCATGCATTTTTTCTAGTAGTTAATATATCACAGTTTCAGAGTAGAGAAAATTAAGCAATTCAGCATTTTTTAAGGTTCTGTATACAAATTAACATGGTGAGAAAGGCTGGATTTATTTTCACTTGGATGTGAAGAATAAGGTGAGCAAAACGGTTGTTTTTCTGTGAGGCTTACAGTTAATTTGTTACACTGCTTTGTAGAGTAATAGTGAGAGTAATAAGCATGTTTTACTTCTGTCCCACCACAAGGTAACAAATAGTCTGTTCTGATCTGCTGAATGAATGCAATCTAAATGGTAGGCAGCCTGAAGGAAAAATCACGCTTTAGGTATAATAGCGTCTCTTAAGGCTGGTGCAAGAAAGTCTTAGCTGACTTTTTCTTTCCAGTTGGTTTCCTGCACATGCTTTACACTAGCTTTACATATTTTTGTAAGGCATTTCACAACTCCCTATAAAACATGTATGAAAAGGAGTACCTATGGAAGTCCTGATTACAAATCATTCAGCCTGTGTACCTCACCTAAAATTGGGTATTTTTTGGGGGTTTTGCCATTACGAAAGACCCCTACTACTCACTGTATTTTGACATTCTGTATGTACCTTGTATGTATTGTGTTGATTCTGTATGAGTTTAATTCACAAGAGGAGGAAGTTAAGAATAAAGTCAGATGGAGGAAAAATAAATGGTAATTGCTATCACTGTTCAAGAATTTATCTGCTGCATCCATCACACTCCTCAAAATAAGGGTTGAAATGAAACACAAAATGATGCATGACAGAGTTTTTGAAGTTTTGCTATTATTCAGCAAAGCCTTTCACAGTTTAGGATGACAGATTGTCTTTACTCTACCCTAATTGTGCATAATGTGTGAATTGGATTTAGTTTCATACTTCCTTTCTGAAAGCATTAGTAAAACTGAATCAGGGAATCCTTAAGAATTTACAGGTCTCCAGATTCTTCATTGTTGTCCTCTTGTGGCTTTTCTCATTTCTCTCTTATAATTCGTTGCAGTACCCTGCTAAATATGTTCAGAAGATGATGAAAATTTCAGTAAATAAAAGCTCTGTCATAAAATTTCACTTCATTTGATGGCAGGCTTAAGCATATTTAAGAGGGAGTAGGTAAAACAAATGGAGAATTTCTTGATATGATTATCATATATGTTAAAAAACAATTTTCACTAGCCTTTAATCTTAGAAGGCTGTAAAAATCATTGCATATCAATGTACACTGACAATATGGGTTCATCTGTACTGTACTTTTTTGGCAGTCTTCCATCTGACAGCCCAGCATCACATCCCACACCCACAGCCAACCTGTGTACCTCTTTGCCGTGTGTGGTGTCATCTTGTTTTAATTTTGACAGATAATTAGAGTCAGATTATTTGTAGTGAAGTGCCCAACACTAGCCAAGTGTACTTTGTATATCTGCACATTAATACTTCATTAGGTGTCAGCCTGGAGCTCTGCAGAGAATATAGATATCTTCTAGGGAAAAGATGCAGAAAACTGTGGCAAAATTTTGCAGTTGATGTTTTTGAGTGTCTGTTGAAGGCATAGCTGAGCTATACTGTAAAAAGATTATCTGAAATTCTCTTCCAAGACCAGTGAGCATAAGACTAAAGTGGTGCTTGTGCCTATCTATAGCAGCAATGTGCCTATCTATAATTTATCATGGCTTAACAGTGCTAAATCCGAAGTTGTGAGTGAGGCCACCTATAGCTAGTGCAGTCAGAGACTTGGAAGCTTGCTTGGGTTTTAATGACAGAGAATCACCTGGGAAACTGACAAATGTGCACAGTTGTATGCTGAAGGATGAAGAACACAAGGGCTGTATGAACACTTGATGAGCTGGTCCCTGAATGTCAGAGTCCTCCCCAGTACATATTCCTTTGATGTGTTCGGTTTAGTTTTATTATAAGGAAGCAGCATGGCATGCTGTGATGTGGATTTTGAGTGCTAGAACTTATCTGGTACTGTGGTTTTCTGTTTCTGGGTGCCCATTAGTTGTTGCCATGCTGAGAATACATGTTCATGGTACATTATTGATTTCTTCATTCCATCCTTCCTGGCATAACTAAAATGACTGCTGTGTGGAGGGAGCATGTGCAGGGAGTTTTCAGAGCTGTCTTCTTGCTGTGTGGATGGATACTGCATGTTAATGTGTACTGCCTAAGCGTCCTCCCTTCTGTAAACCCTTGTCTCCATTTCATCTGTGCTGTCTTCTGCTGTAGTAATCCCTTTAATTCCCCTTTACCAAAATTGCAGTTTTACCAGGAAAATGTCTGAAAACAGCACTGCCACAGTAAGAATTTAGTTTATTACATTTGTCGTATATGTTAATGTGTTAATGTATGACGATTGTTCCTTTTTCTTTTCTTTGTCTTCTGCTACATAAGAACTCGCCACCTCTTCTGCATGCTTCAAGCATCTATATGTGGCATCCTGACAAATTCAGCTGTACATTAGTCACTTAGTGCAGCCCAAACCCAAATATTAATGTTGGAGTGCAGTGTATTTTCCCTAAGCATATCCTACCAGAAAATAAAATAGTTTAGCAATCTAACAGTTTATTATATTGAAGAACATAAGACAGTTTAGCAATTGTAAGTGGTACAGGGCATTTTTCATCTTGAAAGTTGTGAGTTAATTCAAAACTGTTTATTTTGATTGAACTCGAATGTGTACTGTGAATGAGCAAGACGGTTTGGGGCACAGAACTACTAGCTGTTGCTCTGCATCATTTAGCAAAGCCCAGCTTCTTCAAGTCAGGCATGTGGGCAGATGGAGGAATTGTGATGAATAAAGTCAGGCATACAGACTTCCCGTAGTACTCATAAGTAAATGCACACTTTGCTTCTGCATCAGCAGCACTTTCTGTAATGTAAGAATTGCTTTCAGAGACACCAATGCAACAAAAATGCCTGTATCAGACTATCCATTAAGTGTCCAATAGAGCACAGTAATATTGAAGTCTCTTTGAAATAATATCTTTCTCTTACATGTAGAGAGAGGCACATCTTTGAAATTCGAGGGTGATTTTCTTTAGATCGGCCCCTATCCTGAAAGTAGAGATGTAAGGAGGGATTTGGGACATTTTAACTGCTGTGATTTTAAGACAATCTCTCAGTTATTCTGTCTTGCAAGTCTCAGTAAAGTGCTTTTCATTATTCTCAGAGGTATATATATTCCCTCCATTGTAACTCAAAGCAGATGTTGAATGTACTTCAACATCTGAACTGTAGTTCAGACTGGTTGTGAAACATTGCTCTTCTAAATAGCTGTTTCATTGTCACATTATAAGGTGTTAGGCAAGAAGTAAATAGGGTTTATGATCCAGTTGTCCCTGAAAAGCCTTGCACAGCCGGAGGGCTGCTGACTTGCTTACATAGGGAGTGGAAGGCTAGCACCTTAGATGTGTGCAGAAGGGATTGATAAGACAGACCTACTCTTCTATTTGTTACAATAAAAATATGCAAGTTCCTAAAGATTGTGTTATTGGGAATCTGTCTAGACACTGCACATTAATTTCAGAGAATCTCCAACTATAAACAAATTAATCAAGTAAGGGATATCTGTGTGCACATTTAGACACCTGGTGGAAGGGGTGGGTAGAATACAACGTCCATTTGGCAAATGTTATCCTACTTCAAACCGCTGCTGTTTTTACTTTCTGACCTGTGTCTTGTAATCTTCATATAAATCCTGAATTTAATTGTAAATAAATCAAACTTAATTTAAACAGAGAAGCAGCTTTGCTTATTAGAAATATAAAAAATGGCCACACAGAACTTGTAGTATTCATAATTGGTAAGGAGAATTTCTCATCAGTGGTTGTTTTTCTGTATTCTTCTGAACAATGTTGATTTCTTTTCAGCAGGATTTTCTATTCAATTCGTTCAAGTCAGGCTGTTTTTTTCTTGATGAAAAATGCTGTCCTGGAAAGCACTTGCTGTTTTCTGATTGGCTTGGGAAATTGATATTTCAATCCAGCAACCTGTTTGAAAGATACACATTGATTTCCTAAGAAATGTACAGCACAAAGATGCATGCAATCCTTTGGCAGTACTCCTTGATGCTTATATTTTGTAAGAGAATCTTTAGCATTCAGGAACTGTTAACCTAGCATAAAGAGTGGATGCTTCTGAGATTCTCTCTCTTAATTGGTCCAAATACCAACGAGCAATATTTTTTTCATGTATTTAAAAAGTCTTATTGACCCATGGGAAATGAATGCATAGCCAAGAGATTAGAGCACTGGCTAAATATGAAAGTGATATATTTCTACTGGTAATTAAGAAGACAATAGAAGAAGCAGCAGCAATTTTAAAGACTTACTCAGAAAGTTTTAGAACTTGTGATTCTTGTTTAGAATAAATGGGCTTACATTCAGTCTTATTCACTGTTTTCCAAAAAGCAGAAACACAAACTAATATGACCATGTTTCCTTTCTAGTTTGTATTATTTTAATTAGCAGTGTATTAAAGAGCCAAACAAATCCAAACTAGTTTTCAGAAATTTCCCCAAGGGTTTTTTGATTGAGAGCTTTGCAGTTAGAAATCTCTGTCAGTTCCTGAGTCATGCTAAATCTTACTGGTGCATCCAGTTACAGTGGTGCTGCGTTCCTTCTCTCTCAACAGTGAATCTAATGTCTGCATTTTGTTGATGAGTACCTTTCTCATCTGATCTGTTACAGTATGGTTTTTAGCTCTTACCTTGCAATATGTAAAGCAAGATATTATCTGTGCTATCACTTCTTCTCCTGCCAATGCAGTCAAAAAGAAATTGTCCCTTCCACTGTCAGTGAAAGTTAGTGAAAAATTAGAAAATCAGTGAAAGTGAAATGTTCCAATTCACCTTTCTCTAAGGAATATACCTTTTTTCATTCTGCTCTAAGGAAAAAAAGGGAAAAGGTTGAGGTCAGTAACTTCCGTATTGTGTAGAATATGGAGCTCTGAAACTGCTGAATAAATTGTGGGTTTCTCTTCCTTCAGCTTTCAATATGATCACTTGCTGGCTATATTAGGTCATGTTGATGTTGTGTCATCTCTATAATTGCAGCTTGGATGTTGTGCTTTTTTTTGGGGAAAAAAAAAAAAAAAAAAAAAAAAAAAAAAAAAAAAAGATCAGTTTTTGTGTGGGAAATGTGCATTATGTAGAAAAGATAGAACAACAATAAATGGGAAGCAACCAAGGAAACTTTTTAGCATTCTTTTTAGCATTGAGGGTTGATTATTCTTGGTCTGTGCTCTGCAGCTGGAGTTAGGCCCTAGCATAACTGTGTGATGTCAATGTTAATTTTCAGCTAGTTACTGACGCCTTACTTAATATTACAATATTAACTTAATATTACACAAACTTGTGGTGGTTTTGTTCTTGCTCTTGCTTCTTTAAGCAATTGAGTAGTCATTTGACTACTTCTGAAGTGGCAGATAAATGCTGTGGAAGCTGAGAAAATTCACAGCAAAAACAACTCTAGTGAGCTAATGTGAGAGAACCGAAGATAAATTTGGGCTTACTGATCAGAGTCCAAACACACAGCTGAACACAAACCTGCTTAGCTGTGTGGAAACTTGAGCACGATGTGGACTATGAATGTTAGGTCAAGTGACATGAGACCTGGGACATCTCCAGAATGATAAAACTGCATTTTTATAGTGCTAGCCCCATATTGTGTCCCTGCTAATATCTATAGCCACCTACACTTTTTTTTTTCCCCTTACAGCTCAGAGTTATAGCAGCATTATAAAATAAAATAAATATAATAAATATAAATAATATTATATATATATATTATAATATAATATATATTTATTTTTATATTATTTATATATTTATGTATATAAATATTATATATAATATTATATATAAATTATATATTTATATATACTATAATATTATATATAAATTATATATAAATAAGTATAATAAATAAATAGATAAAATAAATTTATCTATTTTTCTTACAGGGAAAGGAAGGAGAAGTGGTCTTTTTTCAAATTTAGACTCTGCTATATGACTTAATATATTTTTTTATTCTTCTTTCTTAATAATAGCTCTTGTAGTCTAAAAGCATTATGTGAAATTGAACTTTTTTAAGGGGAAAAAACAGGGGGCGGGTGAGAAGGGAAGACTTTGTAGCTGCCTAACTGTGGGTATAATTATGAAGGTGTAGGCACTACAGGGGATATTCATGCTGTCTGAAGAAGGTATTTTATTTTACCAGTGCAGCAGAGATTCCAGACCTACTTCCCTTCAGTGAGCTCCACAGTGGGAGCAAAGGCACGCAGTGCAAGTGTTTAAGTTACTTGTCTGCAGTTAGATGAATGCATTTCTTCCTAAGATTCAAAAACCAGGAAATATTTGTCTTCCGGCAAAATAAACAAATAAGAAACACAACACAACTCTAATATGCTGTCATTAGTAAAACTTTAATGTTTGTAGATGTGTTTGTAGATGGAGGAGAAAACAGCTGGATTATGACCACAAAATCTTGGAACAGTTTGATTCCCATTCCTTACAGGATTCCTTTCAAGTTTATTTTGGCAACATGAAATTTAGGTCTGACTTTTCTACCTTATTTCTTCTTGAATCTTTTTATTGCCTGAAATAGTTCTCACCAAGAAATACTAGTGAGACCTCCAGGATTATAAAAGAGGTATTTTATACCTCTTTTATACCCTGAATTTTCTGCATTATTTATAATAAATGTTGTGAAGTTTTTCCTTTTTATGATTTTGCTGACCAATATTGCTGTGGAGATTTTGTGTTTATTTACCTTCCAAACCTCAGAATATGTAGAATTTTTCAGCTCCACAGTAGAACAACAGATACTTTGATATCACTGCCCTACATCGATAAGATAATCAGCCAAGAGTGGATCGATGTTTTTTCTGGAATTCATTCTTCCAAAGATATTGATTTGTAAAACAACCCCTGAAATACACCTGCCATACACATTATTTCTGTCATGGCTTTGCTGTGGGCAGTTTCCTACTGGTGTGGAATAACATCATACCCATAGCAGAATAAGCTAAAGGTGTAATGCAGAATGTTTGTATTTTTGATTGTCTCCTTTGGAATGGAAAAGCTCCCTTGTGAAGAATGCAGATTTCTTTGATGAACTGACATTTATTAGGTAACAGATACGAAGCTCCTGAATTCTAAATCTTCCATGATGCATGTCTGGTATTTTTATTTATTTATTTATTTTAATTGTGATACGCTGAGCTAGAAGCAAAACTCAGAAACAATAAATACTCAATGACACAAGACGCAGTCTTGGATTATATATTTGTGTTCTTTTACCAGAATCTGGTTCTGCAATTACCGCTTTCTGCATTGGTTTGGGAAACTCTACAACGCCTCCACCTGGACAAGCAGGAAAACCAGTGCTGTGGTACAATGGGAAGACTGTGCTAGCATGCTGCTAGAACAGGATATTGCTTATATTCCTGTGTAAGTGCGCTTTAATCTAAGACTTCATACGGAAAGCAAATTACAGTCTTGCTAACACATTTTCCTCCTTCTTGTAACAGGAAGCTGCCTTTTTGTGTGTTGTGGAATATGACTGTGCTTAAGAAATTCCGGGTAATTTTCCAAAACATTGAGAAACCACTCCTACCTTTGTTACATAAAAGGGCTACCACATACTTCTAAATGGGATATAACAAAGGTATGAAAAAAATATTGTGCTTTAAGGCTTTACCTACAATTGTGCAGAATTAAATGAGAAGCAGCAGTAAAACTGTATTGGCACAGCGGGAAGAAAAATGTTAGTCATAACCATCAACAGAAGAGGAAATGATAACTAGACAAATAATTGCTGTAACTTGCACTTTGAGTGTTTTGTCATACCTGTGTTTTCAATTTTCAGAGCCTAAATAGTTTTGTTTTTGAAGATGTACATCAAATAACTATGTCTCAGAGACTTATTGATTAGACTCTCTTTTGGTGCTACAGTTTTATATGAGAAGTATCCTAAAGTGCACAAAGAGAATTCTTACTGTGAGGTCCATGTCTTCCACAAATGTGTCACGCGTGAACTAACAAGCAACCTGGCAAGGATATGAATCTTTTTTCTTTCATTCTTTATTAATCAAAAGTGGTTTACTGACTGTATGTACAGGCGTATGGACTCATATTTGAGAGAGATGTTAAGCATCTTTGAGTACTTGTAGAGAGTTTTTATTTCCAGCTGGGAAAATGGTAGGTTATGAACCAGCAGTAAAAGGGAGAGCACTCATTGTCTGGAAGCTATTTCTTTGTAGAGGGTACAGCTACAGGATTAAGAATGCAAAAATATTTTCGTACTTGGGAAGTCTGATCTTAACACAGTTCTCAAGAGTTTCTCTAAGTCCAAATAATAATTACATTTCTTAAAGATCAAACTGTCTTCAGAAAAGGTTCTCACATTCTTAGGCAGAAAAAAAGATTAGCTATTTTTTCTCCTAATAGATGGAAGAAATGGAAATGAACATTAAAGAAAATACTTGCAGCAGTTCTGAGTTCTAGCACTTACAGCATGAAGAAAAACAGCATGTTAAAAACAGCATTAAAACCAAGCTGTGTAGTTCATCTACACTTGTAATAAATAGGGAAGAGTGGAAGAAGGTATGACACATGCTAGAAAATGTATGAGTAGCGAGAATATAAAAATTTCACGATTTTTTTTGAAATATGACACCAAGTGTAAGGAATTCTTTCAAATAGGACAGAGTAAATATCTTAAACATGCAATAAAAAAAAATAAAAATAAAAATAAAATGAATACTGAAATTCACTAAAGATTTAGGAAAGAACCGTACCTTTTTTACTTACTGGTTTGAGGCCAATTATGTCCTGTAATGCAGCCATTCATTAAGTAGCGGATCTTTTGAAATTACTCTGTGCAGACAGCTGTCTTGCTGTCACCCACATCTGTTTTGATGTTGTTTTGGCTGCTGTTACCGTATTAATTAGAAGAGTTCCTTACGCCTTATGCATTAGAAGGTAGAATTTGTGTTCTTGGATTATATAACTGGTAATGATTTTTGGACGTTGCTAAAGTTTTGTTTTATTTATGCTACTATGTAAACAGAAAGTTACAACATCTACTTAAGTGGACTTCTTTCCTGTCATACTGCTGAAATAAATTGATTAATTTGAATCTTTTCAGATAATTTCATTGCATTGTTCACAGACTGAAGCAAGTCCTGCATTTAGAAGTAGTGTCACTTTTTCAGTAATTCAGAAGTAATCAGTGTAGTACCCACCTTCCCCAGATTTTTGTACATTGGAATAAACTGCTTGCAAGGAGGAGAATAAATTCTGGAATTCCTACCCTAATAAAATAAACTCTTTACATGTAGATTTTACTTTAATATAATAAAAAACATGAAAAATAAGCTGGGGGTTAGGGAAGCATTGAAGGATACAGGTAAGTGGATCTTTGTCTTTCTGTGTTCTAAGTCCAAATTCTCCAAATGTACCATTACCACGTTCTCACAACTTCTAAAAAGATACAAGATTCCAAGTCACTGAATTGTAAAACCAGTGTGGTTGATTTGCCTGTGTCTGTGTGCTGAGCTGTTGCTTTCAGCAGGCTCTTCAGTTACTTAAAAAACACTATTCTCTGTGAAGGAGTGGCTTCATCCAGAAATAGTAAATTACAGACTTTTCTGTTCTTTGGACAGATCAAGTATGATATTACTCATAAGACTCTTAGCGGGGTGTTAGTCAGAAGTCTGTCATCCTCTTTTCCCCATTTCCTCTGTAACTTTTTAATACAGAATGTAAGATTATTTGTATTAGTTTAATTCCAGCTGAACATAGCTTTCTTTGCTTGGGCAGACTTCAAAAAGCATGTTTTTAAATCTGTGTCAGCTTAGTCTGTCAAAACCATTCCTCCCTGTTTTTCCATAGTGTAGCCATTTCATTTTGTTTGATTCCATTTATCATAGGCCAAGTTGATACTCTAGTTAAGAAGTACTGTGGCCTATCTACCATTCTTCCTTATCCCTATGCCTTCTGATGAAAAGGGTGGTTGTAGTGGATTTCCCAGCTGACTGACCTGGGGAGGCCGTTTCAGGTGGTTTTCCTCAGAAGCCTACATACTTCATACCAAAATACGATCTGAAGGTGATGGGTCATTGTCATCTGGGGAAAAGTCTTCTGTTCAAAGGTCCAAATATTTTGGTGTTCTCTAGCATTACACTGCTGGACAGCTTTGGGTAATTCACAAGTTAAAATACATCTTTGCGTTAGACCTTGTATAACCTTGATAACCTTGATAACCTTGTCAGTTGGGTACCATCTTTCTGAGTCTCCTGAGAGCCTTTGAAAACCAGGCATATTTATTTACTGCTAACAGCACTTCTCACATCAGCTAGATGAGCCTCCAGTAATCTTAGTTATTATTTCTTACTCATGTTATCTGAACACTTTTTCTTGTAATATATCTGAAAAATCCTTCGTTATTTACAAGCTTAGAATTCTTAGAATTTCCAATATGAAGGTGTCTTAATTTTCGGTTCTATATTTTTCCCTTTTTGACTTTGTGCTGTCTACTCCCATAGCACAAGTGTTATTCAAGACTTCTTGGACTTAAGGCTGAATGTTAATAAGGTCATAGGATTATCCAGTTTTGTACACTCAAATTACTTAATACCTTTTGTTGCTTGGTGTATTGCTGTTCTCAACTGTGACATAAATTGATATCCTTGAACAAAGACACTGTCCTCCACCTAAAAATGCTCTACTTAACAGGAGTTCTCTTTCTATATTACTTTTTTTTTTTTTTACAGTGATGATTCTGGATGAAAATAAGGAACCAGACTTCACTTCAGGAAATATTGTGGTAAAGTAAGCAAACTAAATATTTTTGAAACTTCTGCCTCTTTAGTGCATAACTGTTACCATAATAAAATCGAGCTTTGTAATTAATGGATAGACAAAGGTATTTTGAAGAAATTTTCCCCTAGCTATCGTAGGCATTCAGCTAGGATGGAAGAAATCACCTTCTAAATGTGCTTATGTCTCTTCACTGGCTGTAGGGGTGACACAGACAGCTTAGAATAGGTGCTTAACATTAGCTACCTAAAGCTAAGCAAAATTAATTTCATCCTTAGTAACACTCTGCCAAATAATCTGAATTATATCTACAAACAGGTAGATAACATTTCTGAGTCAGAACTATCTTGGCATTTACATGCCTGTCAGAAGTGGATATTGTCGTTAGGAGATCTGTTGGGGCTGTTGTCAAAGTTTTAAAGCCAAGATTTATCTTCCCTAACACTGCCCCATATTTAAGCCTTTTTCTTAAGGGATTACAAGTGTGTTTGTGTATTGATTTGTTGTTTTATCTTTCCCAGCATGCTTTTTGCTGCAGCCAAATAAACTGATAGGGAAATAGTGGGGAGATTTTCCTCCTTTTATTTATTTATTTTTTTTATTGGATCACTCAATGAGTAGTGTCCCTGTACCATTACTATTAATTTATTATCATGTCCTTATTTATTATAATGTCCATTCTGAAATAGGGGAAAAAGAGTAGTAAGGACAAAATTAAACCGTTTCAAAGTCATTATGAAACCAATTTTGTGTAGGTTAATTGTCACACATCTTTCTGTTTCAGCATCTTTTCTGACAATGTTTCAAGACACTAGGACCTCTTAAAATTCATTCTGCAGCTTAACTGTAAAATACAGACAAACAAACCAAAAAAAAAAAAAAAAAAAAAAAAAAAAAAAAAAACAAGACAAAGGTTTTGATGAACTTTAGGAGACCAATTCTGAGTGTTTTTAACATGTCCTATGTTTGAATCTATAGATCGTTCGTTGTTTTTAGGATATTTATGATATTATGGTTTGAAGTGTCTTAATAATTTTGTTCCAGGTTTTATTCTAATAAGTGCCAATTTCCTGACAGTGTTTCGTTGGTTATTTTGTTCATAAAAATCTGTGGCTGTTAGGTTAAGATATCACATTTTCTATCTTCTGTTGTATTCAGCTCAATTGTTTTTTTATCTGTAAAACTTTTTCCTTTCTCCTTTTTTTTTCCTTAATTATTAGATTAGGACCAGTTTTCATAAAGCCCTCCTGCAAAGGAAGCCTTTCCCATCTTTGTTTCTTTAGCAGACCTCTACACATACAGACCCTTTAAAAATAGTGGCGATGATCCTTGTTACTAGCAGGGTTTGTTTATCACCCCAGGATCCTCAGGCATCTAGAGGTGATGAAGTGGGGGGATCAGAATAGTTTTGACTCTTACTCTGTCATACAGTCAGCAGCAAAATATGGTCTACTGCTTTAGAAAAACAAAGCAAAAAACAACAAAACACAGGTATTTGCTTTATCTGCAGCATACGTGAATTGAGAAATATTCTTCAGTATTTCTGGGAATGGAGTATGACCACACACTGCCTACAATACAAGCTGTGCAAAAGTGGTATGATGCAGCTCTTGGTTATTTTTAGCCTACTCTAACTGCTAGTAAGGACTGTTGGGGGCTGCTTGAGGCCTGCAGTGCTCAAAAATATAGTATTTAAAATACCTGTTCTTGAAATAGAGTTTTAAAATTTAATTTTATCCTGAAGGAGTCAAATAGTTTAGAAAGGTCATTCTTACACCTCATTGCTCCATCTCCCTGCACCAAGTATGTTATTTTCTTTACTCATACCTACCAGATGTTTTTTCATATAATCATTATCTTTGTGCCCTTTGGAAAGATTTTTTACTGATGAGAACTCTCACAGAGGATAATTTACCTGGATATGCAATAATATTTTTGACTTCACAAGTCTTTTGGGATAGAGTAATCAAATGCAGTGTCACAACATTTATGATGAAAGGGCAAAGGAAAATGAAGATTACTGCAGCTCATAAGAATGGGTTTATATGAATTGTTTCCACGTTTACATTTTTTTGAGCTAGAATCTTGGACATGAAGGGTAATTAACCAAGAATTCATTCTGAAGTGAAAATCGTAGCAGCGATGACCTCCACTTCCTTTAGCAAGACCAGTCTGATTTAGTGACACCCTTGGGCTTGCTTTGTTCTGACCTGCCTATAATTAATACCAAAACAGAGAAGCTGTGTATGTGTATATATGTGTAATCGTGATTAGCAATGAGAATTTTCAAAGGAATGTTAGCAAAGAGAAATACTATTTAAATTCCAGTGCAGTGGGAAATTCAATTTTGCTCTTTTTCATTATGGACATTTCAGACCTATTATTTTTATTTAATGAGACAGTTGTCAGCATTGTCTCGTTCTTTACATTCATTCACAAAAGAAAGAGGACTACATTTGCCATATATTCATTCTATCAAGAGAGTAATGTCTACCAGTAAATTTCACTCTAGATCCTTTTAGGAATGTCCATAACCATGATACACTTCCTCTAGTGTTTTGTTTAGTTAATTTTGTTCCACTGAAATGGGGCTTTATGTGATAAGTATTTAAAACTTAGCTTTACCATTCTCCACTGCATAGAATCACAGAAGTTCCCTATTCAGAAAGAGGAGAGACAATGCATTACATGTATAGTGATTCTGAAATGTTTTTTAAGTTGGAGTGGACAACTGATAAGTGTTACATTAGTTAAACTGCATTTAAGATTAGAATCATAGAATATCCGAATCAGAAGGGACCCACAAGGATCATTAAGTCCAACTCTTGAGTCTCCAAGGGACCACCCCCCAAAAAAAAACACCCCAAACCACCAGACCATGTGTCTGAGAGTGTTCTCCAAACACTTCCTGAAGACTGATGCAGATACAAAAGTGTTGCTTTTAGAACCCTTTAAAGAAAGTGTGTCATCCTGCTTAGACTACTCGCAATGCATTTTTGTAATTAACAGCCATACACCTAAGAACAATTTGCTAAATCTGTAAAATGAAAGACTGTATAATGATTCTGGTTTTGGTTTTGGTTTGGTTTATCAGCTTTGTCTTTTCTCTTTATAAGTGAAATAATGAGTAGGAGTAATTTGTCCAAAAATGAGCTGAATACTATGGGTAGCATTTGAACTTTTTTACTTTTACTCTTTCCAGTAATTTTAACAATTTTTGATGCTTTTTCTCTTCCCCATTAAACTGTAGGGTTTTTTTCCTGCAAAATCCACACTGAAGCCAACTCCTTCTGTGACCTTTTTCAATTAACTAAGGGGGCATTTCATGCAGAATTGTAAATTCTCGAGATCCTCCCTTCTCTTACCCCTTCTCCACCCTTGTTCCAGTACTGTTGTTCTTTGTGTCTGAAAAAGCTTCAAGATTGGAGATGGTTTTCAAACTTGCAATCAAAAAAACACTTGCTGTGTTTACACACAGCACCACATAAATGCTGAGTAATAATATAGCTGCCAATCAGCATGACTTAGTTCCATTCACAGGCCTAACTCATGTAACAATGGCTTATCCTTGCTTTGACTGGCTGTAATGAACAGCCTGTGACTGCCATTGTCTACCATAAAATAAAGGGATGACTTTTCTGTTTTCTGAAAGTCAGCAAGGTAGCACCTCTAATAGTTTTGACTTTCAGTTGTACTTTCAGAAAGCTGTTGTGTTTGTGTTTGTGTTTTTTTTTTTTTTCTATAAATTATATTCTGAGTGCTGTGTCAATAATTTGTTCCAGCAGCAAGAAATCTTGCATCATTTTGCCAAGTGGCATCCTGAAAGGATGTGACACAGTCAGCTTTTCCTGGGCTGTGGGTTGGCCCAGGTGGGTCAGCCACTGTTGCATGAAAAACAAATGAACTGTGAAACAATGCTCAAAAAACAGCTAATGATTGTAGTTTAAAATTGGCTACTAGAAAACAGTTATTGTGAGAGTACTTCAGAGGCTTTTGTTATGCTGCCAAACTCACCTAATCTTAATATCTCTCTTTGTAATAAAATTACCTTATTTTTATAAAATGCAACCAGAGTGTTACATTTCAGCCTTCTGTCTCCTCTCACATCATTATGTTTTAGCACTACTCCCTTTAGAATTCATGGTAGCGTTCCCATGGACAGCAGTGGGATGGAGATACTTTTGGCTCTGGATATTTTAATCCTGATGTCTTGGCAAAATTCCGGTACACTGAATTATTTTCTGGCAAGCTGCATTCTACATTTTATTAATTTTATTAGCAATTTGTGTTTTCCCAGCACCTACAAATTCTAGTCAGTTGTGATCCTAAGCACTTTGCTATCACTGAAGAATTGTATGTGCCCATCACTGTGTAATTATTTTGCCCGAAAGACCGATATAGAAGATGGCATTTGTTTTTTGCAGAGGAAGATGGAATGGAGTCCTAACTACAAATAGTGTTTTATAGAAAAAAAAGGAGGAGTATTTTCAGATTGTGTCTGTATTGTGCTATGTTTTGTGCTGTGGAAATAGCTGTGGTAGCCAATAGTTTAGCAGCCTGGTTTCCATAGACTGAGGAAGATTATTTCTCTTGCTTCTCAGCAATATGCACCGTGGATGTACTAATCATTGCAGTTTTTCTTAACACAAAACCAACTAACTGACCAGGCAAACAAAAACGTTGGAGGCAGGGATTATATTTTTGATGATATGTTCCACAGTTCTTGGTTTAGATTTCTAAACAATTGTAATTACAGAAAGCAAAATGTTTTTCTGGTTTCTGCAATAAATTTGGTTCTTCTATTTAATGGCTAACTGGAAACCACTGAATAGAGCCTTGGGAAATTTATTAAGGATTTTGTCGATGTGAATTGTCCTTCCTTTCCCATTACAAGAATGTTTAAGACTGTTAAATAAATTGAAAGTTCAGAATTTGCAATGATTCAGGCCGTTATGAACTGCTACGCTATTTGCAACCAAGCAACAACCATAGTAACTACCATTCTCAGGTGATTTTTCTTTAATCTGAACAAGAGGTTTTTCATTTTAAACTCATACATACACAAACATGGGGATTGATATATTGCTTTTCTAATTTATTTCTTTCAAGGCAAATGCTCTGTCATGTTTTTGTATCATAAGGGTGCTTACTAAGCTGGTAGGTCTCATGGTAGGCCAGTGAATTCCTGCCAGAGGGGCAGAAGCCAGCCTGCTCTCCTGAAACCTGGGTACCTAACTGGAAAGTGTCTGGCATTTGTGGCCTTGCCTTAACCATACTTTCAGGAAATGTGATTTAAAGGATGTGTTGAGCCAAAACACTTAGAATTAACAGTAGTATTTATAGTAGTATATTCTATTATGCTACTTGAGCTGAATTAGCCTGGAGATACCTGGGATTGTTAAAAGTCATTAATTTAAATCATTGTTATATGATGTGGCCTTAGCAGCATTATGCCTTTTAGATAAAAATAAATTAATATATATATATAATTTTTATGATTGTAACATGAGAATTGTGCATGTATCAACAGAGATGGTAGCATCTGTTCCTGGAACCTGAACATCATAGAAGACTTGTAATGATATCAGTGTTGCTGCCATACAGGGGGGTGTTTTGCTGCTAGAGATGTTGCCTTTTGGGCTCATAGGGACACTACCATTGTTAAAAAATAAAATGCCCTGGATAAAGATTTTTTTGTAAGGAATGCATTCTGTAGGAGGTATTTACAGTTTTACCAGTATAAATATGCCTGATCATTCTCTCTCTGCTACTTAGGGGTAAGCTTTATAAAATTTGCGTTGGATGTCCTGTGCCTGAATATGTGTCTTTTAGGGTTAAACATAGCTTCCTGCCTTTGAAGAACAAAAATGACCACTTCTCTGTTAGCTGTGTGGAGGAATGGTTAAGTGAAGTAGGTCATGTGAATGTTGAGCAACTAGGAGGTCGCGAGCTAACAAAGTATCGAACGCAGCTCATATGAGTCTGAGAAAGTACGTAAAATCTGGGAGGTTTCTGGGAGGTTTTAGGGAGGTTTCAGGGAGGTTTCAGGTACAAGGACATGATATCTGTTGGTGGTCTGGGAAAGTACTAACTGTGTTATTTCGGTTGATGGGAGTGAGAAACTAGCTGATAGAATAGAGAAATGCACTAACCAATCATGAGCTTAGCTTTTGCAATATGTATGAGCTAATTATATTGAATTAGATAAAAGACGACTGAGCTATCCAATAAATCAAAGTTCACTGATCACTCATATTGAGCGTCTGTGTCTTCCTTCCGTCGACAACAAATGTCCTCGCAACAAGCTGTCTTGTCTAGCTTCTCCTATTCTGGCAGATAGGTGCAATGTCCTGTCTTTTGTCATGTCCCTATTCTTGACTGAAGAATGGATATATAGTATGCATTAAAAACTCAACTAATAAATCATTCCAGAATTTTGCAGCTTTACTTCTTAAAATGCATATATATAACTCCAGTTATTTTAAAATTTTTTAAATTGACTTTTTTATATAATATTATGTGGAAAATAAAATAAAATAAAATAAAATAAAATAAAATAAAATAAAATAAAATAAAATAAAATAAAATAAAATAAAATAAAATATAAAATAAAATAAAATAAAATAAAGGAAGGAAAACATTTTTATTCGGATTATTGTGACTGAAATCATTATATCTTTTTACAGAAAATGAAGATTTGTGTGCCTGATAATCTGTTTGCCTATACACAAGCTTGTATGTGTTAGATAAATAGACAGCTATAATAATGAAGTTGTCTGAATCACAACATATATGCACACTTTTTTGAGAGATACTTAATTCATCAAAATGTTGAAAGCTGAATGCCGGTAACATATTTGTAGTGTAGCATATAGTACATGTAGACCAAACACCATTTTGTTGAATGTTAGACACACTTATATTATATACAAGGTATGGACTGGATACAGTACAGAGACATATGCATGTGATCACAACAAATGCACAGTCTTGTTGACCTGTTATCAACATGTTATTAAACAAACTGTTTTCTTATTCCTACTCAATGACTGTTATCTGAATATAAAGTATGAATGGAGAGCATGAGCTGTACTTGTTATATTTGTGTTTCTAACTACTTCACTCTGCTCTTTTTAATTTAAGGTTGTCTTTGCCTCCTGGAGCATTTTTATTTTGGGTTCTGTTGTGTTTAGGGATATTATGATACTATGAATGCAGGTTATATGGATGAAAATGGCAATTTATATGTCCTGTCTCAAGCTGAGTTCATGAAGACTAAAAATCTCCCAAAAATCTATTTTCATTCTGCTTATCTTGCTTGCATTTGCACTGGTACTTTTAGGAAAAACATTAATTGTTTAAGGTGCTTCCTATTAAGGTGTGTTCCAGGACAATAATAAGCAATTTGTATCATAGGCTTGGGAAAACAGGCATGATTTGACCTATGCAGATGGAGGTAAGGGGCAGTGTGGTAGCATGGAAAGCATTCCTGAAGCTCTAACATATTTACTTGGGAATACTTCAAGGTAATGTAGGCTCAGTGTGTCAAGTCATTGCATTAGCTACTGAAATCACTTAGGAGTAGAAACTTTTTATTAGTGTTTTTTTGTTGTTGTTTTGTTTTGTTTTTATTATTTATTTTTTTTTAGTGTTAGGTGTTATCTGAATTCTTTTTGCATAGATCCACATTTGGTGCTTTTTCTTGTTTTGAAGAATGTCCTTCTCAGTTCCTCGAGACCTGTTTTTGGTCTCTCTCTTACTGTAAGAGCAGTGCTAAATGAACAATAACATTTTATTTAAAAAAAATCCTACTGCTAAAATGAAAATTATTAATGTAATTCCCATGAAACTCAAAAAGTTACAAATACTGCAGTTCATAATAGTATCTTAATTTCATGTCTTTGCTCACTTACCCCTTCACAACTGCTGTGATTGCCTGTTATAAATTTTCCTGATCAGCTGCCTTCTCAGGGAGGCTAGGAAAAGGTATGCTAGGTAAGTACAAGGGAAAAATACATTTAAAATTCTGAATTTAACTGTTCACCAAATCACAAACTAATTTGTCTATTTTTTTCCTTTCTAATATTTGTATTAGCAATATGTTAACTAGTATGTTTTAGTGACTGTATTTTCTTAAAGACTTTAAAAAATAAAATAGAAGAAACTCTGGTTTCACGCAAGTGAACAAATCCTGATAAATGTAGGCAGTCCTTCAAGCCAGGAAGTTGGATCCACTGCTGTACTGACAGGTCTGTGAAGACATTAGGGTGTCTTTCAGTCTGCTTAAACCTATTTCCCCTTTGAAGTGAGTGTCTTGTGTTGCTCTACAACAGGGAAACTCATCCCCACCCATTATTGCTCTACTACTACAAGGGCACTGTTTCCTGGCATCAAGCTAGATCTGAAGCTAGCGCAGCAAATAAAGAACTGAATTATCTCAAAGATGACATTCGTATCATCTTTGTATCCATCTGAAACAGGTCAGGAGCTCAGTGTTGCTGTTTTTCTCCCTGTTAGAGCTTTCCCAAGAAATGGTGTTTTGTCACTACAGACTTCTAGATGCTTCTCTATTCACCTTCTGAACAAAGCTAAAAAACAGTGTTCTTATTACATGCACAGCAAATTGCTAGTTAAATGGGAAAGCATTAACAAGAACACAATTAGCTTTTCAGTAAGATCAGTAAATACAGAATTAGAGGTTCATTGAATAGCCTTCTAATTAAGTGACAGTCACCTTGTTGAGCAAGTATATTAACTGCATTTACATTATAGCTGCACTACAAGCTTAACAAGTTTTTCCTTAGTGCTTTGGCATTTCAGCTTCATTATGTTCCAAACAATTAGTTTCTTTGTCTATTAGTATCATCAGGGCTCCATCTTTACTGAGATGCAGTAGGAGTTACTGTTTACCTTGCCAATCACTGAATGTTAGCCATTTTGGTAACCTCAGCTTGTGTTGAACCATCTATCTCTGTACATCAATGGTTCAGTGCTTGTCTAGACTTTTTCTAAAATTGCTCTGATGTTAAGGAATTTAACATGAAAAATTCCCCTAGTGACAATGGGGTTTCTGTCTGCTGCTACATTAGAAGTACATCCTTGTGCCCACTGATCACAGTCAAGGAATTCCCCTTCACTTTCTCTGTTTCTTACTTGTAAGCAGTTTTTAGATGGCTAGTATTGATTCTGTTCTCTGATCATCTTTTCAGCCTGTCTTACAAAGTTTGATAACCTTTAACTTAGTATTTACATTTTCAGTCGTATGAAACTAGCTCTTCAAATGTCAAAGGCATGCTTTTGAGATTTTTTTTTGATAGATTAGTGAAGGAAAATATTGCAGTGATTGGAATATTCCAGCTCAACGTAAGACTTTTCTGAACAAGTGACAGACTGGAATAATGCAAACAAGCTTCTACAAAATGAAGCTGGGTACACTTTACATCTTCACGTTAGGGGTCCTGTTGGATCCTGATAGATAATTATCGAATTGATGGTAATGTCACATTACTGAAGATATTATTCCTATGATTTTGAGGAAAGGCCTCAGCACCTCTGGTCATAGACCTTACTAGTCTACTTCTGTATAATTCATTGAAAAGTAAATGAAAAATAGTTCCATCTTTTTCTTTCTTTCTTAATTCTATGACAATCAAGTTTCTGTGGCCAGGATCAAGAAGTCCGAGCAGTAAATAAAAGGTATTTAAGCATAATGGGTATTTAAGCATGAAATAGAATGCATTACTGCTCTCTGGACTAGAGGTGACCCAAGCTCATAGGTGTATGTGATGCAGACAAATATCACCAGGATTTGAAGTTGCATGAAAAGAGCTAGGTGCTTTGGAAGAGGCTTCACAACTGCTGATTTCTTAAGTCCGACTTTGTCCCAGACTTAGTGATGCATATCTCAGTATGTATTAAGACATCTTGGTCATTTTTCTTCCAGGAAGTAAGAACCTCAGCTAGCTAACTGGAAACAAGAGAGTCGAGTCTCTCACATTTTGTTTTCCTGAAAGAGATTTTGAGGTAGTGCCCATCACTTGTGTAATTGTGTACGTGTGCAATAGGAAAGAAGGGACTTCAGTTTAACTCCATTTTTTGTCTAAGAATGTTGAGACCCCACATTTCCAAGAGGATCAGCTGAATGCTAGGTTGGCTGCAAGCTGAGCCAGGGCTTGTATTTGGCAAGGAATGAAAAAGATACAAGGCATCAGAGAGAACAAGAATGAATAAATACAACTTGATAGCCCCGTAATAGAAGTGCTTCTGTGGTTTTGGTCCTTACTCACTTAGCTTCAAAATATTTGTAGTGTTAGACTAGCATTATTTGTCCCAGCAAAAAATCAAACTAACAAGAACAGATGTGACAGTCTTGTTTTCCCAAAACTATAAGGAAATCACCTTTGCTTTGTTCAAGCCTAGATAATTCTTTTTTATTATTTTTATTGTTTTAAATTAGTTTTCTCTATTCCACAGATTTTTCCTAAATCCTGATGCTATAAATTCCTCTAATTGCTTTATTCAATGACTTTTTGAAGTGCCTTTTTTTTTTTTTTTTGTAAAATAATAGGTGATTTCTGTCTTTCAAGTCTGTTAAAATCTTAATTTATCTATAATAATGTTGAATAGAAAATAAGTATTTTAAATAAATTCAAGCATTTACCCCTTGCATTTTCTGATAATTTTGTTGTTGTGTTTTTTTATCACTCTTATGAAAAGGATAAACCAGGATGTGCTTTCACTGACATAATTATATGTTTCAGGCTTGCTGAGATACATATCACTAAGAAATACATACTAGACAACTCCTCCTTGAGGGTGTAGGCATTTTCAAAATACTTTCAGAGTTCTTAACATATCAGGAAGTGGAGGATCTAAATGCTTTACTCTAAATGCATTACTTCTTAAGCCACAGATTTTGACTGTACAAGAAATGTAAAAATCCTGAAATGTAAAAATATATTAAATACATTGAAATACGTGTAAAAAATAAATGAAAAGTTTAAAAGAAGAAAGGTTACTCAAATGCAGCATTTCTATTCAGAGGAATAAACAATAAGCAATTGGAAAATTCAGAAGTTGTGAGCATATTTTAAGATTTTTTTTTTTCCTGTCTGCTGGAAAACATTCAAGATAAAAACAGAGATAATAGAGGGGCAGAGTGGTCAGGTGCACTCCCTGCTACTGCCATGATAATGTGGAGGATTCCAGAAAAGCCAAAGGGCTCATTCATCAGCACTGAGAAAACCCAGATAAAGAGAGCCACATCATAGCAGTGATGCAGTATGGAAAAACAGGTGTGGGTTGTTTTGTTTTGTTTTGTTTTCATGAGTATTGCTTTTGTTTCCCAAAAAAGCCTTTTTCTGAGGACCTGTGATTGCAGAATTTTTTGGTTACAGCTTTTGGTTTGTGCCAAGCTGTGGAAAGGGAAAGAGGTAATTATTCTTGTACCCAGGTCCATTGCTGCATGCAACCTGGTTGTACAATCAAGAAAGAACAATCCTATTTAACAAGTGATAGGAGAGCACTTGGTGTTTTTTTTTGTTTGTTTGTTTTGTGTTGTTGTTGTTTTTGTTTTTTTTTATAGAGAAGAAGCATGTGGGTAATGTGGGTAGATCTGAATGGCCAGTGAGATACTGAAATTTGGCTGGAAGAGTTTGATACAATAATTATTCACCAATTGTGGATCATAACCTAGCATAGCCACAATTTCTATCTGTTGAGATAGACATCTCAACAGCTGTGGCTGTTACTAGGAGTTTTGATATGTTAGCCTGAGATCAAAAATGAAGTCACAGTAGCACTTTTTATTATTATCATTATTATTCAATATATTTTTAACCCTTCTGGCCTGTTTTTTCCACTGTGGAAATAAATAGGGGGTACTCCCAAGGCAGTATTCCTAGAGCTTCATTTGCAGATCTTGCTCGCTCTTTTCCCTAACACAGCTCATTTCCTTCTGGCCCCTATCCCCCACGCCACCAAATTTGAGTGTGGGCTGTGACTGGAAATGTATGCTGGAAAAGAAATTCTGGAAAACTGGAGCTTGAGTTTATGAGAAGTGTATATGATGTAAATGATACTACAAACATGCAAAGGGTGTTTGCATTGTTTTACTTGGGGAAATCCTGGAATAAACTAATCCAAAGTAGGGCTGAGGGTGGAAAAGAAGGAGCATCAGCAGCAAGGTCAGGTAAGCCCCAGAAGCTGTATGTAGAAGAGCTGTGTCTGGTGTCTCTGTACAGCTCTATTCTACCCAAAGCTATCAGAGCAGATGCATCAGCAAGTTCCGTGCTCCCTCTCGTGGCAAATTCTGACCAGAAAATTCATCGTAACTCGTACCTGTTAGTGGCAAAATGTGCTTCTGCTTAGCTACGACAAGTACATGACATCCAAACTATTTTAATGCTACTACGTACCAAGCTTAATAGACTTATAAACACAAATAGCACTGAATTCTTTTTTATTGACATTGGGGGAGAAATATCTTTCACCATCTGATTGACTGAAGTTTGCCAAATGAAAATAGACAAAACAAATGTTTATGTATGTGCAAACATGGCAGGTCAAACTGCTAAAAGAAATGACTAAAAGAGAGGTCTTGAGCTAAGATCAAGCAACAGAAAAATAGCAAATAGGTAAATAACTATTAAGTAGGTCTTACTTTGAAACTTCACATTTAAACAAATAAATAACAATAACACCACTAAATAAAGCCTCAGCAGGTAATATTTGCTCTTCTAAACTTTTATACACTATATATTAATCACTCTGTCTTTCAGTTATTTCCTCTGATAAAACAGACTTGTGTGAAGTCTCAGCAAGGCCCTCTTGGCTAAAAGCAGAACATGAGACAGGAGCCTGTCTAATGCCCTGTTACGATGAAGTGGTGGGGTTTGGCTTCTCTTTTCTTTCATTTTCTTTGTGGAATATATTTGGGAACTTGAGAATCTCACTCTATTGATTCTGTCACTCTATTCTATTCATGCAACTATTAGATTTAATTTTCCAATTCTGGCTGGTGTCTGAAGATCCTGGAACAAAAGAGTGGCTCTTGGTAAACCAAGATTCTTCTTGGTCCACAGGTAAGAAGGAAGAAAGTTTTGGGTTTTTTTGTGGTTTTGTTTGTTTGTTTGTTTGTGTATAAATCCTGTTGTATTAAATTGTACTTTTTTGTTTGTTTGTTGTTTGTAAACAGTTCTGGGTTTATTTGTGTGTTTTTAAGAGGTAAGCCTGAGCCATCATCATGCTTCTCTATAGATATCTAACATTTCCATTTTGTCTTTAGAGGTCCATTTTGGCTCCATTTCCAGGTTACATCATTCTATTATACATCATCAGAAGCAGGTGTTCAGCTTTAAATATTGACAGATTTTACAGTAGGAACACGTTGAAGCTACTACCTCTGCTAAACATATTCATTTCACTGTTACAATCCAAAAACTGTAAAAATGGTGGAATGGAAAGTTACACACAGTATTATAGATACTGTATTGTCAAATGCTTGCACTGAAACCCCATGTACCATAGATTTTATTTGTAAAAAATCATGTTTATATCCATTTACAGACATACACATTTTAAAAGAAATACATACACAATAAATACATAGCTGTCTAGTATTTTACAATAAAACACATGAAACAATGTAAAAATGAGTGGTCTCATTTGATAAAAGCTTTGGATGTGCACTACTGCCAAATTTCTCTTGACAGAGATCATGGGAGGAAAGGGGGAAGTTGTTTTGTCTTTTTTTTTTTAAGCAACTTTTTTTTTTTAATTTTTATTTTTATTTTAAATTAACAAATACATGAAAGAAACATCATATCTGTTTGTCTGATAAACCTTTTGTGTTCTCTTCCCTATTACCCTGTTCATGCAGAGAGTTTTAATGCTCTTTTTCATAAGTAGTGGTAGTGCACTTCAGGTAAAGTAGAAGAAAGAGATGACATCTAGAGGAAAAAATAGACATTAATTAGTAAGGTTTTTTCATTGTAATTGGATCCAGGATGCAAGGACGCTAGAAAATATTATAGCACTAACTAAGCTGTTGCATATTTTACTGAAAATTAAGCATCTGAGGGAGACATGTATTTGTTCTTTAATTTTAGATCTATAATATTAATCTATTAGTTATGCATCTTGATTTTTTAGTAATGTATACTAATTATTAGTCAAAACAAACTCTTGTATATGTTCATTTTACAGCTGTTTTCTTTATGTTTTGATTTTGTTTTCTTTATGTTTTTTGTTGATTCTGTATTGGTGGTTAGATTTTCCTGCATCTTTAGACCTTTGCCTCTTTGGCACAAGGTCAAACACACATTTTAAGTGTATAGACTGTATTGATATATTCTGTGATTCTCCTTGTTCACTGCAGCTTGACAGCATTTACCTTTTTTACCCTGATGATTTCTTTGCTGTGGACTAGCTGTTTCCAGATTACCATTCACATCTTTTTGAAACACTTCTTCCCCATCTGTCTTTACAAATCCTCTTTGGAATCCTTCATTGATGAAGTACACAGTTGGTTTACCAAATCTCCCTTGACATTTCATTAGAAGAAATGTGAAACTGTAGCATGTGCTGTTGCACCAGCCCATGGCAATGAAACTGTCCTGGTTGAGCCTTCTGATGTGTTGGTGACAAGTATTTCGTAAGACAGAAGTGAGAAGTAAGAAGCCACTGCAACAGAAAGCTGGACCATCCAATGTGTGCTGTCTTAAACTTCTTTGCAAAATTAAATGGCTAGGCAACAATGATATTGAGTGTTCTTATATTTATGATCTTGAGAGTATACTCAAACTGGGCTGCGTGGACTATGTTCATATAACTGTTCTGAAAATGTCAGTTCATGTTTTATGTAAACTCATCAGGGTGGTTTCAACAGATGTTTAAAAAATACATGAAATATGACCTTAAAGCATGTGGATTGAAACCAGTTGTTGTGAAGAAACATCCCGAGACACTGTAAGATTGTACCTGGTTGGTATTGTTGGAATAAGCTATTTTGAAATATGAAGCTTTGACATTTTCTGCAAGAAATGTGAGTAGCAAAATATAAGAATTCTGCAGCCTGTCATCATAGATGATCTCATTTGTTTTACATGCAACCTATTTGCAGCTCTCTTTTTAATCTTCTCTACACATGCATGGTTTATTTTTAATATTCTAAGCATTCCTTTATATTGCTATTGTGCAACAGCTCATCACACTAGCCATCTCCTCTGCTGCCTGGTTAGAATCAGTCCCACATGCAAATACTTTGGACACAGTAGTAACAGGCCTACTGATGTATTTTAGGTGAGATATTGCAAACCTGCTTCTCACTCTGACCTGGATCTGAAAAATTTCAGGAGATGCTGTAATGAATGATCTCTTTTCTACACGTATTAATCAGTTCCTTCCCTGAAGAAACTGTTGCTCAGGAAATGTGATTACAAATTCTGAAAAGGCTTCTGTGGTCCTTCACCAATTTCAGATAAATTCAGTCTCTTCATTCAGACTCTTCATGTCTAGTCTACTATTGAATCTGCCTTCCTTAAGTACAGTTTAAACATTTATTTTATCAGAAGTCCTAACAATGTACTTGTCATGATGTTTAAATACCACAGTGTTCTCATCACTGGAAGATAGGAAGCCAAATTCTGGATGAAGATGTATGTCTTCAAAGCTACCTACTTTTAAGTCTACTGAGTACTGGACGCAGCTCAATAATAAACTGTCTGGAAGATCTGCAGTAAATCACTAAATCTCATCTGCACCTTAGTTCCCCATCTGTAGAATGGGAATAGTACTTTCTACTTTATAGTAAGGCTAAAAGATGAAGTCTATAAATGTTTGTAATGTTCTTAGCTACTACAGTAATGTGGGCCATGGAAATGCCAAGGAAGATTGCACCTTTATTTGTGCATGGATTCTGCCTTGGAATGGGTTCTTGTCTTATGACTTCAAAACTGCCAAAAAGTGCAGGATTAAAAGCAAAGTGTGCACATGAGCAGTGGAGTCAATGGAATATAGTGATGTAGTAAATATAGTAAATTATTCAATCTGTATCTGCAATTGTAAATTAATATTTTTTAAAAGGCTGGATACTTTAATGGAATTTAGATGGTTGTATTTTTCTGCCAAGTTTGTTAACAAATTACAAAATGTAATCACTACTGTGCATTACATTACTGTAATATAAATTTATTCATAGACCTAAACTCTCTCATGAAGCAGTGTACACCACTTTCTAGAATATTATTTGTATATTCTCACAGGCCAGTAGCTTGTACCCAGCGTATAACTCAATCGTTGCTCCACGCCAGCACATCTGAAAGGACACAACACTGGTCACTGGTCTCCTGGTCACTGACAGCGTCCAAACTGTACACGTGCACGCATTCTTACTGCTTTAACTTAATATGAGGAATACCAGGAAACTATTCATATAGTTTTAATGACTTCCCAAGAGTGGGAGTAACTGTGGTTTTAGCTACCTTCATGTTGAACGTTTATTCTGAATTGGTTCCAAGGTGCCACCAGAGGGCATCTGAAGAACACAATTCCTCCCACCTCTTATAGATACTTCGTCTCCGTTTGTTTATCAGGTGTAAGATAGCCTCTGTCACTTGCTGAGAAAAGCACCCTACTTTCAGACAGATGAACTTAAGGCAAAAGAGTAACAGAAAGTAAGAAGCCTGAGAATTGACAGTGGTGAAATTAACACCCCCCAAACTCTTTTCAATTCTTAGGTAAGATTTTACAGTTTAACAGTGCAAGGGCACTGGAGAAATAACAATTCCTCAAGGCTTCACCTGAAAGTTTTGTATTAAACTTTTTGAGAGTTAGGTCAGCACCTTCCATTTTATAACTTGCCAGAAAGCAAACGAGGAGTTCACAATTTTAGAGACTAAAACTCTTTTTAGTTCTGAAAGCTGGTAGAGCTGTTCAGGTCCATGCCAATTATAAAGCTAAGGCAACAAAATGAGCTTGGAAATAATTTTTGAGGATTTTTCTCTTAAAAAAAAAAAAAAAAAAAATGAAACCAGGACACCCTGTTTGTTAGATTGAAAGAAAATCACTCACACTATCTCTCTACTGGTGAGTGGGAAATGCAGTGCTGTGTTTTGTGTTGGTAAGTGATGGGGATTGTTCCTGAACCCTTTGCAGAAGTACAGCTAAGGTAGCATTTCCTGGGAGCAGCATTCTCCATCGCTTGGCCAAGAGCATCCCAAACTTTGGGGTCAGGATGTGCTGAAACACAGTGTGGCAGCCAGGGACCAGCGAGAACAAATCTTGTTTGGGACCATGTCTAGCTGACTGATGCCTGGCAGGGTGGACTAGTTGGGGGTTATTACCCTTCTCCTGAAGCAACTGAGGCACCACCAGGACCCGAGACCAATAACCAAATCCCCACAGGAGCCTCCAGCCCTGCCTGCTCCTGCAGCCATTCACCCATTCACCCTTCTATTTTCTCTCTTTTTTTTTTTTTTTTTTTTTAAGCTCTTCTAACCATCATTGTGCCTGAAAGGTGTTAACTGTCAGTCTCAAGAGCCGGAAATGCTTAAAGGAATCAAAGGATTTGTTTCTGACAGTGGGAGAAAACAACCCTAATTGCTACATTAAAAATGAACAGTGCAGTGAGGCTGCAACTGCTTTAGGGAGCTTTGCACAGAACATACTTTTAAACCAGCTGCTAGATTTTCCAATAAGGTCAGTTCTGTTAGGAGCTATTCCTAAATTGCTCTGGCTGACCAGTTAAACAGGATCAACTCTACTCCCGGCTGACTGAGTGTTGTTATATTTGTTTTATACCAGCAACAATAAAACTGAAAAGTACCTTGGCTGTAAAAAAAAAAAAAAAAGAAAAAAAGAAAAAAAGAATATCTATTTCATGAATGTTCATGAGAAAATACAGAAGGAAAAAGAAAATACAGCAAGCATACATTTCTACAAAGTAGTCTTTACTGCAGCAGAATTTAGCGTTAGTACCTCTCTCACTGTTTATGGGTTAGGTTGACTGTCAAGTTTTCCAAATTAAAGATTTTTTTCAAACAGCTCTTTTTTGGATTACATTGCATCATGTTTTATAAACACTATTATGTAGTTGTTATGGACTAATGGACTGCTAAAAATGAGACCTAAAATAACGTATATTTCAAGGAAAAGAAAAAAGAAAAATCAAATAAAATGTATTCATATTTGTGTGTCCCCTGAAGCAGGGAGATGTTTGATAAAACTAAATAAAGAAATGACACACTCCATGCACCCTAAATAAAAGACCACAACTATAGTAGTATGGACGTGAAAGACTTGGCGTTCATGAAAACTCCAAGTTGTGTTATGCACCTTTCTCAAGACTTTTCTTATTTGTTCTGGTTCATCGGATACAAAATTATGTTTAGAAGGGGTACCAGGGAAATGTTGCACCTGAAACTGTGATGATTTCATTTCACTAAATGAGGTTTCACATTGGCAGGAAAAAGCAATGTAAAACTCCAAAGCTGTTTTTACCTTCAAACAACATTTGTGATTGTAACACAGTTTGTAATTTCTTTTTCTGAGAAATGGTGGGATTGTTCTTTCTCATGTCATGCTTGGGAAGTGACCTACAGAGGCTATGGCATCTGTGTTAAAGCAGATGCATCCTAGTTCTTTTCTGAGCACTGAAACAACAAATAAATGTGAATGGAAAGACTAACAGTTTTACCTGGAGCAGCAAGATTTCCCATTTCTTCATGGGTTACCCAAACATTGCCTAAGGGCTATGAACAAGGCCCACAGGGAAGCAGGAGGGATCCACATTAGGTAAGCAGGAGGGATCCACATTAGGTAAGCAGTGGTAAAGAAGAAAGGCAGCACCACTGTAAGTTAACAGCGTATAGCATCACCAGCAGCACAACCATGATCTTGCCTCTACCAAGCTGCAACTAGAGACAACTTTAGACAATTTGTTTTGCGTCTTTGTTAGAGAACACACCTGAGCCTGAACAGACATGATGGAATATTTCAGCTAGGACTGATGGATGAATGCAGTCCCAAGGGAAAGAGGAATTAAAGCTGCATTTCATGTACAAGGGGCAAATACAACCTTTAGGTCATAGCTGTCTGGAGATAAGCTTCATTTCTCAAAGATTTTCCAGCCTAAATATTCTGCACACATCACATGCTCGTATTGTAATCTAGATAATGATTGCTTCCCCCACATTTTGGTGAATCAAAAGCATCAAGAGAATACATTTGTTAGACTGTTTTTCCTCATAGTATTGTTTTCAGTCAGATCATTACTAGGGCAATGACATGAGGCAGGGAGGGGGTGCGGAAGCCTGCTGTGCATAAGGTGAAATGTGCTGCGCTTTCTTGAGAGCTGTAGTAAAGTAACTCCTTTCCTGAGAAAGAAGAGAGGCTGAAAGACTTGGGATTCAGAAATGCACAGTCCAGGGCAGTGCAGCATCATGCTGCCAATTACTTAATGAGAAGTCAAGAGCAAAGCAAAATTATTCCCAGTGCTTCTAGCTCAAATGTTCTGTATTCTTATGAAATAAGTGACAATTCTCTTATGCTTTGAAATAACATGAAGTCAAAATGGACTTTAGTCAAAATCCATTTTTTGATTTTTTAGTAATTCAACACTTTGTTGAGTCTATTATATACATCTGCATTACAATTCATGATATTAGCATGGTTAGGACATGTATAGCTGTTCTGTGCAGAGAAAGAATTAGATGGGGAACTATAATTTTTAAAGGTTCTTAGCAGCGTTAAGATGAAAGGCCTGTCAATGAGAACATTTGTATCCTTTTGCCCAGTTTCTCTACTGCTTAAATAGCTCAGTGGTTCTGGGTCAATTGTTAAACCCCTCAAATGTATCTCAATTCTCAATTCAACCAAAAGATTCTTGATGAATTCCATGAAGATTAGAGATTACAAAATATAAATATTATTATTAGTAGTAGTATTAACGTTGTTTTAACATCATTACTTATCATATTATTATTATTTATAAGTCTGGGCTGCACTACTTCAGTAGTAGTCTTTGTCCTTCACTTCTGCAACATGTTTTCCAATAATCAAGCCTCATTTTTTAACTTCTTGTTGTTTTGTTTTGTTTCAGTCTTTGTTGCTTCTTTCATAGCCGTCATCATCAGCCTCTCAGCATGAAACTCCCCTCTTGTTATCTTTTTTATTTTTTCCCTCATCAGTTTGGCCTGTTTTTCTTTGCTTTCCATTAGGAGATTCTTGCTCTGCCCCAGTGTACTTTCATGCTTTTTTTATACACTCCCCTCTTTCATTTAAAACCTGTTTCTTCTCTACTTGCGTCTTTCCTGTCTGCTCCACTCTCTCCTCTTTCTCCACCAAACACACATGCCCCACTTCTCCCTTCCGTGCTCTGCCCTCACACTTCCTATCACTGCTTCTCTTAAAAGCATGAAGAACCTAAAAGCAGCCAACTCAGACTGGAAAACGTTTGAAAGGATCCAAAAGGGGTAAAATGAACAAGATTCGTAATAGTTGTATTCCTAAATAACCTCTTTCCTCTCCTGCCTTAGCCCACCCCTCAAACAAAAATTTGATAAACAACAAAAGAGAAACACAGTCTTATTTGGTTGGGAGATTTATCCTGAAGGAAGAGAAAGACAGGTAAAATTACAAATAAAGTGCTCATTACTGATAATTTAAATAACATCAAGGTTATTCAAAAGCACATCTTTAAAAAAAGTATCCACTGAAGGAAAAATATCAGCGATCAACAATTGAGTGAATGATGAACAAGTACTTCCAGCTCTTTAGAGGACTGTTCCCACTGATTGTGAATTGTATGTTACCAGAGTCACTCTCTAAATGCAAAAGCCTTTCTGCAGACGCCTGCAGAGTGAAGTGGGAAAGAAGAAGCTAGCTGAACAGGACTCACTGTTCTGGATGTTGGAGGTGCTGATGGACTTGTGGGTGATACCATCTCCTGGATTGCTGATCAGAGTTTTAAGCGATGAAGGGGATTGCTGATTCCAATTTCTCTTTGAATCTCTGTATCAGACAAAGCAGACATAATAGCTCCTCATTTCACATTGGCATGGCAGGCAGCAGTATACCAAGCTGGCATTCCTAGCCAGAGCTGTTGAGATAAAGTACACATTTGTTCAAGGCAGAGCTTAATTTCTGTCAAAAAATCTATCATTTATCTGTCAGCCTGAATAAGCATGGTAATACACATAAATTAGTATAACAGTAATACTTTTTATTAAAATTAAATTGTTTTAGAACCATTGCCATGGCTTCACATGAACTCTTTTTGTTGATTTTATTATAAGCCAGAATGTAAGGGTTGCTTTGGATTATTTTTACAGCTGTTTCTCCATCACCTGGGCTACTCCTTTCCTGTGCCTTTTACAAGCAAATCGTGGCACAAGTCAGTATTACTGGCAGCTTGATAGTCTTATCGTATACGGAAAACAATCTAATAAGAATTTATTAAGTAATTTTTCCCCTTTTCTACTAAAATGGCTTTAAGGTGTACTTGTGGGCACAATCTTACCCTTCTCAGCTCATTTTTTCCAAGCACAGTGTGGATAACCTGGTGAGGACTGGGCTCGGCTGATATGGTGTCACACTGCTGCTGGAAATATTGATAAGAAGTCACAGCAAAGTGTGAACACAGCTACAGAAGATATGTACTTGCCACTTGAAGGTTTTTTTCTTATGTTAGACTTAGTAGCCTAGGTCAGCAGCAGCACTGTGTTTAATTTCTAACTGCACTGAAGTACTGTGTGGCTGATAACAAATCTACAACTTACCTGGGAAACATGTACTTAAAAGACAGCTATTAGATCACTTTTATGACAGAGAAAACAGAGTGGAATGTCAGATTTCAAAAGAGCTCAGACAGGCTACTGACTCTTCTGATATATCAGTAAGCTTGAGGAATGACTGTATCACGTCTCGAAAAGCCCTTTCCGCTGATGGATGAGCAACTGCACCCCATCCAATGCAAGTCTGAGCCTGAAAAATATGCTCTAATCCCAACTAACTGCAATGAAATACAAAGTTTCTAGAAAGTCAAAAAATTAAAACAAAAATTACATAGATTACATCCAGCTGTGCTTAATCAAAGCCCCATATGGAAACTATGCAAATGTATTTAATATTCACAATAAATTTGATATATTTTTTTCATACATGCACTTGAAAAGCAGGAAAGCATAAACATTGGGAGTTATTCACCTTGCAGAAATAGATTGATATGTTTGCTGCTTGTTAGGTGTTATAAATGAAATCTCAACTCAATCTGAATTTAGTAATATTTATACTTAAAAAGTATAAAAGGTATAAAAGGCAAGTAAAAATCACTGGGTGTGCGGGGAGTCTATGCTCCACCAACACGCACACACGAACATCAAACATTCTAAATATACAGAACATTGCTTTTACATACTAAACCCAAGTATGCCTATACAATCAGAAAAGGTAACAAACAATCCTTTAAGTTCCATGACTTAACAGTCTCCATTTTCCATTCCTTTTGAACAATATGTTTCACTTTAAATTGTCAGGCAACTTGGTCTTCAGGCCTTATGTATCCCATTCCTCCCGGGTCGAAGAAAAGCATATCCATCTCCTTTTCAAGGCCAATGAGGCCTGGGTCAAAAGGCATGTCCAGGTCAGCACAGGGGCGGAACAGCAAAAGCCTTTGATGGCTGTAGCAGCAGAGGGGCCCACGGCGTAGCAGTTGGATCAGTAAAGGAGCCCACAGCTCCCTCACTATCTGGCAAGCCACACGTTCGTGATTGTGGTCCCACAAGGCTCTTTAAGGCCTCAGAGATTGCTCTCCAGGTGCCGAGCAATCCCACTGCAGCCTTGTCGTATCTAGTTGCAGAGTCCCACACCTTGACCTCAGTTTGGTCCCATATTTCAGGCTCATGAATTGTCCAATAGTTAATAAGGAGAATTAGCTGTAAGGCTACCAGGACAGTCTTAGTTCCTAAGGACGAATGATTCCCCACAATGTGCAACTGCTTACCAGCGAGAGGCAGTTGTGTGCACAGGTCCGCTTCTCTCAGCTTGTGCTTTTCTCCAGCTCCAGTGCGTCTGTTTCCAGCGACTTTCTGTACGAGCTTCTCTGAGCGGTTTGCTGAGTCTGGCCGAACCTGTCTTCGTGAGGCAATCAATGCGCCTGCTCCCGTCCTGGTCTCCATTCTGCCAGCCTGTTCCTCTTCACTTCTTTTTCCTGCTTCTTTATTGATGACGTAACTTCCTCATGTTGCCTTTTTTTGTTGAATTTTGTAACATGACTAAAGTCTCATCTGTGGTGGTGGCATAGAAAAAGCAGTCCTTCAAGAGTCTTTTTTTTTTTCCTGATATTAAACAACATAGGTTCTGCAGCCTTCTACTGAGTGAAACACAAAAGAATGCTCTCGGCAACAAGCGGTAGTGTAAATGAAATTACATAGGGACAATGCTAATGGAATATTAAAATTTGCTTACATTCCCACACAACAAGGAAATCTTGGAATTACAGCTTCAGTTTTGCTCCTTCCTCCTTTATTACTACAGTCTTTGTGGTTCAATTATCCCTTGGCAATTCTTCACTGCATTAGCAGCCTTTCCAGTATATGTATTACAAAACCACAGCAAATAAAAGCGATGGAGTGATCTTACTCATAAGGAGTACTGCTTTGGGGATTTTTGCACTGCCAAGGGACCAGAGAGAGATTTAGCTTCAGTAAAACATGGAACTCAAATAGCATTTCTGCATACGTGTTTAAATCCCTCATTCTGTGTATTAATACAAAGACAGCTGCTTTAGTTTCTACGTTGCTGCTGTAGTAATATGTAATATTACAAATGCTTGACAGCTTTACTAAAGTTTATCTAGCTTTTCCTAGCATAGCTTATCCATTTATACGTGATAGTTTATATGCAGCCTAAGTAAATACTGCAGTTAGAGGTCATGGCACTAGAGTTTGAGAAGTCCTGCATAAAGAAGAGATCTCAAAAAAGCAAACTTAAACAACATCAATGTCAAGAAAAGTCTTTCTGATCGCTATATTCTCTATCTGTTGTGACTACACAGATGAAAATCTATGACGGCAATTTTGTCTTTTAGGTCATTTTCTTTTTTCTTTTATTTATTTCTTTTATTTATGTTTGTTTATCTTATTTTAACAGGCTCTATACTAATTTTCCTCACAGAATGACTACCAGAAATATGACCCTTATGCGCCTTTTGTAATTAATTCATTAGGTCAACTCTAACCACTAAGCCCCTTGTCAGGTTATTTCTATTAGTGATAAAGAGCAATTGACCTTAAAACATTGAAGCCAGGTAGATGAGCCTATTCCACAAGGTCTCTTGGCTCCACCCTTGTGAAGTGAAATCTACTAGGTGGGGATCATTTGACCTTTGCTATATAGGAAGCATGAGGACTTATGGGAAGAATTGCCTCTCTAGGGGAGTTTGAGGTTCAGGTTACCTAGGGTGCTTTTCTACTGTACTGGTGAAATGGACTCAGTATTTCCCCAGTAGGCTGCTTTTTCTTCATGTTTCCTACCGTCTCTGTGAAATAGTTTTAGAGACTCTATGACCTAATTACATTGGTGGTGCCTTCTCAGTACAGAAAAATCCTGGTGGTGCTACTTCCCTGTAAAGCAGTTTAGCAGTGACTCAATTTCAGAAGCTGGAAGGCAAGTGTTGCTGGGTTCTACAGTTGTTTTGTGTTGAGGAGTTTGATTGCTTCCTTCATGTTGTCTGTTTTCATTTACGTTACTTACATGGATTCTAAGCTTCCTTCCCAGCCCTAAAAGAAAAAAATATTTTCTTTTTTTTTTTTTAAAAAAAAAAAAACTATCTCAGAAGCTCAAGCTCATTCAGGTGACTTTGAAGAATGTTTTCAAATATTTGTTAAGATTGAACAACAGGCTGTATGAAAAAGGTGACTTACTGTGAATTCAAATCTTGCTTTGTGGTAAGAAGAAACAGATTCAGGTAGATCCTGATGGTGTTCTTGTTGCTTTTGCAAAGTGTCAATGGTGAAAATGTGCTGTATGTAAAATAAATGCTGTTTTCACCATATGCAAGTCAAAAGCATTTAAACTCTAAAAGTTAGAGTTTAAGAACATGATGTGAGAGGAAAAAAAAAACATGATTGGCCATCTCCCCCTGACACCGCCATAGCTGGGCTCCCTGACTACAAAGTGTGACAGGTGTCAGTGCTAATAGCTTCTGAGGCAGGCTCAGCTCAGGGGAAGTGGGTCGTGGCATAGGGGCAGGCTCAGCTCAGTGGAAATGGTTAGTGGCTTACGGCCAGGCTTAGCACAGGGGAAGCCAATCATGGCTTAAAGGCAGGCTCAGCTCAGGGGAAGCCGATCGTGCTTTAGGGGCATGCTCAGCTCAGGGGAAGTGGGTCGTGGCTTGAGGCAGGCTGAACTCAGGGGAAGACAGTCGCGGCTTAGGGGCAACCTCTGCTCAGGAGAACCCGGTCGTGGCATAGGGTGAGGCTCAGCTCAGGGGAAGCGGATCGTGGCATAGCGGCAGGCTCAGCTCAGGGGAAGCGGGTCGTGGCTTAGGGGCAGGCTCAGATCAGGGGAAGCCGACCGTGGCTTAGGGGCAGGCTCAGCTCAGGGGAAACGGTTCGTGGCTTAAAGGCAGGCTCGGCTCAGGAGAAGCCGGTCGTGGCTTAGAGGCAGGCTCAGCTCAGGTGAAACAGTTCGTGGCTTAGGGGCAGGCTGAGCTCAGGAGAAGACAATCGTGCCTTAGGGGCAGTCTCAGCTCAGGGGAAGCGGGTCATGTCATAGGGGCAAGCCAAGCTCAGGGGAAGCCGGTCATGGCTTAGGGGCAGGCTCAGCTCAGGGGAAGCCACATCGTGGCTTAAAGGCAGGCTCAGCTCAGGGGAAGCCGATCGTGGCTTAGGGGCAGGCTCAGCTCAGGGGAAGCGGGTCGTGGTATAGGGACAGGCTAAGCTCAGAAAAAGCCGATCGTGGCTTAGGGGCAGGCTCAGATCAGGGGAAGCTGATCGTGGCTTCGAGGCAGGCTAAGCTCAGGGTAAACGGTTTATGGATTTGGGGCAGGCTCTGCTCAGAGGAAGAGGGTCATGCCTTGAGGAAGGCTGAGCTCAGGGGAAGACAGTCGTGGCTTAGGGGCAGGTTCAGTTCAGCTGAAGCGGGTCGTGACTTAGGGGCAGGCTCAGCTCAGGGGAAGTAGGTCGTGGCATAGGGTCAGGCTCAGCTCAGGAGAAGCCAGTCGTGGCTTAGGGTCAGGCTCTGCTCAGGAAAAGCGGATCGTGGCATAGCGGCAGGCTCAGCTCAGGGGAAGCCAATTGTGCCTTAGGTGCAGGCTCAGCTCAGGGGAAGCCGGTCGTGGCTTAAAGACAGGCTCAGCTCAGGGGAATCCGGGTCGTGGCTTAAAGGCAGGCTCAGCTCAGGGGAAGCTGATCGTGGCTTAGGGGCAGGCTCAGCTCAGGGGAAGCCGGTCGTGGCTTAGAGACAGGCTCAGCTCAGGGGAATCCGGGTCGTGGCTTAAAGGCAGGCTCAGCTCAGGGGAAGCTGATCGTGGCTTAGGGGCAGGCTCAGCTCAGGGGAAACGGTTCGTGGCTTGAGGCAGGTTCAGCTCAGGGGAAGCGGATTGTGACTAAGGGGCAGACCCAGATCAGGGGAAGCGTGTCGTGTCATAGCGGCAGGATCAGCTCAGGGAAAGCGGGTCGTGGCTTGAGGCAGGCTGAATTCAGGGGAAGAAAGTTGTGGCTTAGGGGCAGGTTCAGCCCAGCTGAAGAGGGTCGTGGCATAGGGGCAGGCTCAGCTCAGGGGAAGCCGGTCATGGCTTAGGGGCAGGCTCAGCTCAGGGGAAGCCGATCGTGGCATACGGGCAGGCTCAGCTCAGGGGAAGCCGATCATGGCATAGAAGCAGGCTCAGCTCAGCAGAAGCCGATTGTGCCTTAGGGGCAGGCTAAGCTCAAGGGGAGCCGATCGTGGCTTAGAGGCAGGCTCAGCTCAGGGGAAGCGAGTCGCAGCATAGGGGCAGGTTCAGCTCAGGGGAAGCGGGTCGTGGTTTAGAGGCAGGCTCAGCTCAGGGGAAGACAGGTCTTGGCTTAAAGGCAGGCTCAGCTTAGGGGAAGCCGATCGTGGCTTAGGGGCAGGTTCAGCTCAGAGGAAACGGTTCATAGCTTGAGGCAGCCACAGCTCAGGGGAAGCGGATCGTGGCATAGGGGCAGGTTCAGCTTAGGGGAAACGGTTAGTGCCTTAGGGGCAGGATGAGATCAGGGGAAGCTGGTCGTGGCTTGAGGCAGGCTGAGCTCAGGGGAAGCTGGTCATGGCTTGAGGCAGGCTGAACTCAGGGAAAGCTGGTCGTGGCTTGAGGCAGGCTGAGCTCAGGGGAAGCTGGTCGTGGCTTGAGGCAGGCTGAGCTCAGGGGAAGCTGGTCATGGCTTGAGGCAGGCTGAACTCAGGGAAAGCTGGTCGTGGCTTGAGGCAGGCTGAGCTCAGGGGAAGCTGGTCGTGGCTTGAGGCAGGCTGAGCTCAGGGGAAGCTGGTCGTGGCTTGAGAGAGGCTCAGCTCAGGGGAGCTGTTTGTGGCTTGAGAGAGGCTTAGGTCAGGGGAAGCTGGTCATGGCTTGACCAATGAAAATTTCTTTTGAAAATAACTGCTGTGGAGATAAGTGTATAAGAGGGGAGCCTGCCCTCAAGGTAAAAAATAAATAAATATATAAAAAGGCAACACGATGAAATTACATCAATAAAGAAGCAGGAAAAAGAAGTGAAGAGGAACAGGCTGGCAGAATGGAGACCAGGACGGGAGCAGGCGCATTGATTGCCTCACGAAGACAGGTTCGGCCAGACTCAGCAAACCGCTCAGAGAAGCTCGTACAGAAATTTGCTGGAAACAGGCGCACTGGAGCTGGAGAGAAGCTCAAGCTGAGAGAAGCAGACCTGTGCACACAACTGCCTCTCGCTGGTAAGCAGTTGCGCATTGTGGGGAATCATACATCCTTAGGAACTAAGACTGTCCTGGTAGCCTTACAGCTAATTCTCCTTATTAACTATTGGACAATTCATGAGCCTGAAATATGGGACCAAACTGAGGTCAAGGTGTGGGACTCTGCAACTAGATACGACAAGGCTGCAGTGGGATTGCTCGGCACCTGGAGAGCAATCTCTGAGGCCTTAAAGAGCCTTGTGGGACCACAATCACGAACGTGTGGCTTGCCAGATAGTGAGGGAGCTGTGGGCTCCTTTACTGATCCAACTGCTATGCCATGGGCCCCTCTGCTGCTACAGCCATCGAAGGCTTTTGCTGTTCCGCCCCTGTGCTGACCTGGACGTGCCTTTTGACCCAGGCCTCATTGGCCTTGGAAAGGAGATGGATGTGCTTTTCTTCGACCCGGGAGGAATGGGATACATAAGGCCTGAAGACCAAGTTGCTTGACAACATAAAGCGAGACATATTGTTCAAAAGGAATGGAAAATGGAGATTTGTTAGTAATCAAGAAAAGGAGTGGAAAATGGAGACTGTTAAGTCATGGAACTTAAAGGATTGTTTGTTACCTTTTCTGATCGTGAATATGTATAGGCGTACTCAATTTTAGTAAGTTATGGTACTTAGAGGATTGTTTGTTACCTCTCCTGATTGTACGTATGTATAGGCACACTTGGGTTTAGTATGTAAAGCAATGTTCGTGTGTGTGTTGGTGGAGCGTAGACTCCCCTCACACCCAGCGCTGTTTACTTGCCTTTTATACCCTTTATAGCTGTTATACTTTTTATGAATATTTCTTTTATAAATATTACTAAATTCAGACTGAGTTGAGACTTCATTTATAACACTGTCAATAGAGGGCTTGAAGGGTAAACCCTGAGTCTCTGATATGTGGGGATAATAGAACAAAGGGGTCTCCGAAGAACTGCTAACTATTGTGACTATTGCATGGGACACCAGGCAAGTCTCTGATATCCGGCCAAGATGGACAAAGGAGAAGGACAAAGCCTGAGAGGAAGACTTATGAGCCTTCAGCTCAAGAGACCCCCAGAGGGACCACCGGTGACTGATACACATACGCCAGTGGGAGGGTTCAGAATCCGGGAACTAATTATAATAACCCTGCCTTTTCTAGAAGTAGTAATGAACATGTATTAGCCTAGGAGCATAAAAAGCAGCTGCCTGATGTAACGTGTGCACATGTTGGAGGAGCCCAGTGCTCTTTACTTGCCTTTTATGAACCCCATAAATAAATCTCATAAACCTAAGTTGAGTCAGAATTTATAACAGTATGATGAAAAATGTTGTGCTCCAAGTTGGAAAGGGGAGAGGAAAATGTTCGTGTATATGTGAGGATTGTACTCAAACAGCTGATTACACCTTTTCATGCACCTTTTAAGGAAAAACTTTAAACCTGAGAAGCAACAGGCAGGCTTCTACGTTTCCTGCTATGATACCTTGATATATGATATAGGTATGATATACCTATAGTCTGCTGAAGGCTGAAAAGTAGCCTGTGCAGTCAGAGGTCATGGCGCTAGAGTTTGAAAAGTCCGGCATAAAGAAGAGATCTCAGAAAAGCAAATTTAAACAACATCAATGTCAAGAAAAGTCTTTCTGATCGGTATATTCTCTATCTGTTGTGACTAGACAGATGAAAATCTATGACAGCAATTTTGCCTTTTAGGTCTTTTTCTTTTATTTATGTTTATTTATCTTATTTTAACAGGCTCTGTACTAATTTTCCTCACAGAATGACTACCAGAAATATGACCCTTATGCGCCTTTTGTAATTAATTCATTAGGTCAACTCTAACCACTAAGCCCCTTGTCAGGTTATTTCTATTAGTGATAAGGAGCAATTGACCTTAAAACATTGAAGCCAGGTAGATGAGCCTATTCCACAAGGTCTCTTGGCTCCACCCTTGTGAAGTGAAATCTGCCAGGTGGGGATCATTTGACCTTTGCTATATAGCAAGCTTGTTGGGGGGGAGGTGTCAAGGGAAAACAGCTGACTTTTTTTGTTGTTTTTTGGACTTCAGTAGAACTTTTGACACAGTTTCCCATAGGATTCAAGTGGACAAAATTTCCAGCACACAGCTGAACAAAAACATTACAGGATGGGTGACCAATTGGCTGAAGGGCAGAGCTCAAAGAGTTTTGGTAAATGGAGCCACATCAGGCTAACAGATGATTACCAGTGTGGTCTCCCAAGGCTCCATTTTAGGGCTAGCTCTCTTCAATGTTTTATAAATGATTTGGCTGTAGGACTAGAAGGTGTTCTGAGCAAATTTGCCGATGACACTAAACTTGGAGGAGTCATGGACTCTTTGAGGGTAGAAAGGCCTTGCCGAGAGATCTGGACAGATTGGAGAGCTTGGCAATCACCAACCACATGAAGTTTAACAAGTGCCAGGCCCTGCACCTGGGATGGTGCAACCCTGGCTAAATGTGCAGACTGGGTGACAAGATGCTGGAGAGTAGCCCCGCAGAGAGGGATCTGGGGGTTGTGGTTGACAGCAAGTTGAATATGAGCCAGCAGTGTGCCCTGGCAGCCAGGAGGGCCAACTGTATCCTGGGGTACATCAAGCACGGCATTGCTAATCGGTCGAGGGAGGTGATTGTCCTGCTCTGCGCCTCTGTGCAGCCTCACTTCAAGCACTGTGTGTAGTTCTGGACACCACAGTACAAAAAGGACATGAAACTATTGGAGAGTGTCCAGAGACGGGCTACAAAGATGAAGGGCCTAGAGGAGAAGATGTACGAGGAGTGGCTGAGGTCACTTGGCCTGTTCAGCCTGGAAAAGAGGAGGCTGAGGGGAGACCTCATTGCAGTCTACAGCTTCCTCACGATGGGGAGCGGAGGGGAAGGTGCTGATCTATTCTCTTTAATCACCAGTGATAGGACCCACGGGAATGGTGTTAAACTGAGGCAGGAGAGGTTCAGGCTAGACATCAGGAAGAGGTTCTTCACTGAGAAGGTTGTCACACACTGGAACAGGCTACCCAGGGAAGCAGTCACTGCACCAAGCCTGTCAGAGTTTAATAAGCGATTGGACTGTGCACTTAGTCACATGGTTTGAATTTTTGGGTAGACTTGTGTGGTGCCAGGAAGTGGACTCGATGATCCTTATAGGTCCCTTCCAGCTCAGGAGATTCTATGATTCTATGGAGCCTCTGAGCACCAGTTTTCCTGACCTCTTTTTCTTGCTGGGCTTCCCTGAAGCCTTGGCTTGGTCAGGACTGGCTCTTCTGGCTCCCCAGCCAGGGCAGCTTTGGAAAGCAGTGGAAAATTTCACTTTCTGACCCTGGGCTTCTGGAGGGGACCCACAGGTGGCTCCTACACGCAGGTTGAGCTTCTCAATCCACCTGGAAAAGAAGCAGAAGGCCAGAGAAGGGAAGGGGTGAGGGAAAAGGCAAAACCATGTGGGTGTGGTTTGCTTTAAAGCCCAGCCAGGTTGCTCAGGGCTTCACATGAGTGGGCTTTGAATACCTGCCCACCCCAGCTCCTCACTGCTTTCCTTATGCCAAGCAGGCCCAGGCTATTTTCCTCTTTGCACCTCTATTTCCCTCTTAATGCCTCTAATGTCCCTGTGTCCCCAGTGTGGCAGGGCTGGCTGTCCCCCTGCAACACTCACCGGCGCAGGGGAAGGAGCTGGCAGTCGCAGTGGAAAGGCACGTCCCTCAGGTTGAGGATTTCCAGCCCCGTGAAGTTGCTCATGGCGGGGATGTTGCTCATGGTGTTGTTCTCCAGGTGGAGGCTTTTGATCTTGGCTCCAAGGCCAGCAAAGGCACCAGGGGAGACCTGCAACGAAGCAAGGGCGAGTCAAGAGGGTCCTTGTGGAGGGGAGCAAACCACTGCTGGGAACTGGGGACAGCTTGGAGCAAGCTCCAGCCAAGCCTGAGGAACTTTCTGGTCCCACTCGGGCTGTGGAGCATCTCCCGAAGCTTTGGAAGCTGAGGGACACCCAGGGGACAAACGTCCCTACTGGGGCCTGGGCCACGGTCACACATACCTGCTTCAGACCCATGTTGTCCAGGTAGAGGTGCTGCAGGGTGCTGGCCACGGGCAAGAAGGCACTGTCCCCTATGTGCCTGATGGGGTTCTGGGACAGCTTCAGCTCGCTCAGGGCAGGCAGGCCCCTCAGGGAGGCTGTGGGCACCTCTGCCAGAAGGTTCCTCTCCAGGTGCAGCTTCTCCAGCATCTTGGTGGGAGCCAGGGCACCGGGGGCAATGCTCCTGATGGTGTTCCCAGCAAGGTAGAGCTCACGCAGCCCCACCAGGCCGGCCAGGTCACCCTCAGCCAGCTCCCTGATGGTGTTGTGCTGCAGGTAGAGGGAGAAGAGGTTGGGCAGGAGCCGGAAGGCTCCTGGGGGCACCCGTGTGAAGGCGTTGTGGTCCAGGTGCAGGTAGGCAAGCCGTGGGGCCCCCTGGAAGGCAGCAGGCGCCAGGGCGGAGAGGCGGTTGTCGGAGAGGTAGAGGTAGACTAAGTTCTTCAGCCCCAGCAGTGCCCTGGGGCGCAGCTCCTCGATGCCACAGTGCTGCAGGTGGAGGGACACCAGCTCTTCCAGGCCGGGGAAGGCGCCCGGGGGCACCGTCCTGAAGGCATTTCGGCGCAGGTCAAGGAGACGGGTGTCCCCGGGGAAGCCACGGGGGATTTCCCGCAGGGCTTGGTTCTCGCAGTTGGCGTGGTGGAAGTCAGGGGAGCAGGAGCAGCCCAGGGGGCACTGCATGCTCCGAGGTACCCCCAGCCTCACTGAGGGCATGGTGGGACTGGGGGAAGGTGGCTGGGGGAGGCCACACCTCATCTCGGGGGGCCGCAGGGAGTCAAGGGACCGGCCACGGAGGGCAGGGGGCTCGGTGCAGGTCCCCTCTGCCTGCACCCATGCTCGCCCCAACCAGCGGTGGAAGGGGAGCAGGAGGCAGGAGCAGAGCAAGGGGTTCCCAGCCAGGTTGACCTTCGCCAGCTGCTTGACCCCAGCCAAGGCGGGTAAGCCCCGCAGCTGGTTGTGGGACAGATCCAGCGCCCGCAGCTGGGGGCTGCGGGTGAAGGCATCGGGCGCCACATCCTGGAGGGCTGCGTGGTCCAGGAAGAGGTGCTTCAGGGAGGCCATGGCCACGGCCTCCTCGGACAGGTAGGTGATGGGGTTGTGGCCCAGGTCCAGCCGGGTGGCCTCGCTCAGCCGCGCCAGGGCTTCGCCGGGCAGCGCCTGCAGCTCGTTGTGGTCCAGGCTCAGCCGGTGCAGGGCGGGCAGGGCGGTGAAGGCCTCACTGCCCAGGACGTGGAGGGTGTTATGGGACAGCCGGAGCCACCTGAGGACCTGCAAGCCCTGGAAGACCATGTCTGGGAGGTAAACCAGGGCATTCTCCCTCAGGTCGAGGAGAGTGAGGGACCCCAGCCGGCTGAAAGCACCCGGCTGGATCTCCTCAATGTGGTTCTTCTTCAGAATGAGCTGCTGGAGGGAGGACAGCCCGTCCAGGGACTCCTGGTAGAGGACGGTGATGCTGTTGGAGGCCAGGTTGAGGTAGAGCAGCCGCCCCAGCCCCCGGAAAGCCCCTTCCTCCAACCTCTCCACCTTGCAGCGCTGCAGGTCCAAGTGCGTGAGGTATGGGGTGGGGAGGAAGGCTCCCACCGGGACCACCGTGAAGCTGTTGCCCCGAAGGTCCAGTTTCTTGGTGAGCTGCAGGTCACGCAAAGCACCACATTAACCTCAGGGGCTGCAACCCCTCCCCATCCCTGTCCTCCCCTGGCTCCTCACCCACCTCAGGGACGCTGCCAGGCACAGCCGTGAGGTTCCTGTTGAGGCACAGGACGTGGGCACGGAGGTTGTCGCAGACACAGGCTGCAGGACAGCGGGTGGCAGCCGCCCCCCCCAGCACCAAGGCCACGGCGAGCAGGAACAGCCCCATGGCGGGGGGCACCTGCAGCTGGGGAGAGGCAGCAGTGAGGGGCCATGGTGAGGGGCCAGGCTCCTGCGCTCTCCCTGATGGCATCTGCTGGTGACACTGGGGTATAGGGACCGTAGCCACAAGCCGGGATAGCCTCTTCTTCTAGCACTCACGGGGAATTGGCTTTGAGCAGGCACCCCCCCCTTACTGCTAGCATTGAATCGTCTCAATCCCTGTCGATCTCAGTCCTTCCACATCCAAAGCTCAGGTCTCATAAGGCACACAGGTTTAGCTACCCACGGCTCCCTGAGCTGCCACGCCGTGCCTGGAGCTAGCAGTTCCTGGCGTTTTGTGGGACAATGCTCGCCACTGTTAAGCTGCAGGAAGGAGCTGGTTGATTTTGGCCAGGAGGGAGCGAGCCCCTAGGGGAGGGGGTACCGGAGAGGGGCCGAGGCTGGGGTGAGCACAGGGGGAGGCAGCGGTGTCCTAGCACCCCCACGGTCTGGGGAGCAGCAGCAGCGGGGTCTAGCAAGACTCAAACGCATGGGTGCCTGTCCACTTGTTCCCCCCCCCCCCCTCCAGCTCACACCGGGATCACCTCTGACCAAGACGATGTCCCCAGCGCTGCCCGCAGCTGGAAAGTTGCTGCTGCCTGGCATGTCCCAGTCCCACGCACCTTGGGGGGGTCCCACTGTGGGTTCCTGGTCCTCAGGAGATGGCAAAGGAGGAGGGAAAGCTGCTGCTCGGTCCAGTGGCTGCCCAGTTTCTGCGCCTTCCCTGTGCCTGCACCGGTATTTATAGGAGCGAGCGCTCCAAGAGTAAGCACTGGGCCCCTTTGTGGCACTTTTTCCCCTCAGGGCTGGCTGAATGCCAGAAGTACAGGAGGAGGAGGGGGAGGAATGGGAAAATATCGCTGGAGAAGGGAAGCCATCCAGGCATTGCATCACCTCTGTCGCAGGACGACCAATGTTGAGCAGCTGAAGCGAGTGGGAAATTTGAACTTGCCATTTTCTGTCGCCGTCTGCTTACAGCACCATAAATGTGGGTGCGTGGTGCCAAAAGGTGACATCCAGCCACTGGTGTGGGCACAGCAGTGAGGCCGAGAGAAAGGAAAGCTGCCACATTTGCCATCCCCAATTCTATTTATTTTTTCTGTTTTTGAAGAGGCCAGGGGCGACAGTGCCTGTGTGAAGTGTCATTTGCTTGCATGCGGCTATGGGGAGGGCTTTCATTTTCCTGTATGACTCATTATTTCATTTGGCTATGCATTTGACCCTGCAGCCCACAGGTCCCACATGGAGCAGATCTCCACGCTGCAGCCCGTGGAGGAGCCCCCGTTGGAGCAGGTGGATGTGGCCTGGAGGAGGCTGCGGCCCATGGAGAGCCACCGCAGGAGCAGGCCCCAGGCTGGAGCTGCAGCCCGTGGAGAGGAGCTCACGCAGGAGCAGGGGTCTGGGGGGAGCTGCTGCCCGTGGGGGACCCGTGCTGGAGCAGTTTGCCCCTGGGGGATGGACGAGGCTGAGCAACTGGCTGCCCAGCACAGAGGACGATGATCACCACAGCTACATGGGCAGCTGAAGGCTCTCCATCCCCTGCACCAAGGAGCCCCACAGCACCCACGTAAGCAGCCCCGTGAGTCTCAGCATGCTTCTGAGCTTGTCCTCACCCTCCAGCAGGCCAGCCAAGAGAGGGAGTTAGGAGAATACAATAACTCACTAACCTTTTAGAAAACAATTTGCTAACTTCTAGAAAAGGGGAAACTGAAAGGGGGAGTTAGAGGGAAGTAGAGAGAGTGCTGACAGCATGAACAAATTAGTTAAAGTAAGAAGCCTTGGGCCCCTTTACCAAGGTTAGTCTCCTAATAAGAGTGTGAGCCTATCTTAAGAACCAGGCAGAAACTGGTCCTAGGGATGGACAAGAGCCAAGGAGCAACTGAGTCTGTGCAAAGACAAGAGGTCAACTAGCAGTGACGAGGAAGAGTCAATCTTCATCCCCATGACCCCGTGGGAGGAGTTTATGGAAATGACTCCTTGGAATTAATCTTAATACAAAGCAGGGACAGGTTATGAATACATGTATGTATAGGCAAATTGTGAAACTTCAATATGTAACTCATTACTGCATAAAACCAAGGCAGGTTGCCGCATCAGCTGCACACAACTTCACCAGGACTCCCCTCCCTCCCCCATGCTGCCCAGTGCTGAATAAACATACCTACATACATGAACAGCTTTTACCCAAAGGCCAGCACCTCTCCCCCCAGAGCACTGCAGAGAGCTGCTTTCCTGAGGCTGCCGGAGCCAGCCACACCACCTCCCCCAACCCCCCCCTTCTCTCCACTCACCGTTATCTCACCTAGGCCCAGAACCTGGAGGAATTTAAGCAGAGAGCACAGGCACATTGGTCTTGCACATACCACAGTTTATTTCATCCAGTGCCCCACACCCTTTCTTTTCCATCAACGCTGCCTGCAAATCCTGCAAGTAAACACCAGCTTTTCCTGCATTTATGGCAACCATGAAGACCTCTGCCAGCTGTGGCAGATTGCTCCCCCCCCCCCCCCCCCAATTAATTAATTAGTATTAGACTAACTCCACATCATTAACTTCTCCTGACACTGGCACTATTTATGGTGTAGTCAAGTGTGAGGTCTGGTGAGGAAGGATGAATGATGAAGTCTCCTTCAGCTAAGAGCACGTAGGGAATGATCAGCCTTAGTAGAAGGAAAACTTTTTTTTTTTTTTTTTTTTTTCTTTTTTATGACCTAAAAAGAGATGTGTTGATTCTCAAAGGCTTGAAAGAAGGAGCAGAACCAGCTTCTGTCCTCAGAAGCAGCGCAGGTAGGTGCCACAAGCATGCACACAGATGAACAGTCCCCCACAGAGAGGTTTAGGGGCACCTGCTGCTACCCCTCCATGGCAAGAATTCAGCACAGCCCCAATTGTTTGTGCTCATACATGTGCACAGCCTTCAAACACGTGAACAGTGCACTGTTTTACCAAAGGGAGGAGAGGAGGGAGGAGAAAGGGAACACATATTCCACGGAGACTTCATGGATTGTATTCATTTCCAAACCCAGCCTATTTGACTAGGAAGAGAAGGGAAAGGGACAGGGAAAGAGGGAAACTACACAGGCAGTGACAGAAAAGCTACAATAAAAATATGCTTGCTCCCTTAAGCAATGGCCACCAGGGTCAGCCACACGACACAGACATTCCAAGCCACGGCAGCAGGGGAGTAGGATATTGAAATACGCGTCGGCCACACGGTGCCTTCAAGAAATGGACTCGGAAGAAGAAGCAAAGGGGAGCACACCTTGCCCCTCTGTGACCTGGCAGCAGCAGAAGGGGGTCAAGCACTCCCCTGGCCTGGAGAAGCAAGGGCAGCAGTAGCAGCGTAGCCTCCCCCCTGCACAGTGCTGGATGCTGTCAGGCAGGAGTCACAGTCTAATAAAATTAAATGGACAACGGGGTTGATCCTGATGAGAGCGCTCCTGGGCTCTTTGTTAGGCTTGGCACACCCTTGCCAATGCTACGGAAGTGGAAAAGGATTCTTCTTTTCAATTCATGCCGAGCTCAGAGCAGCACTGACTTAGTCTAGCGTAAGCATCTGCCCTGCAGAGCAGGGAGTCACTTCACAAGGAGTGGAATAAAAAAAAAAAAATTCAGCAGGATTTGTCCAAGTTTATGAAAGCAGAAGGAAGGACACACCTCCTACAGGGAGAATAAAAAAAAAAAAAAAAAAAAGGACAGCATGTCTGCATGGGCTCCAGGATCTTCTCCCACTATGCAGCTCCAAGTTCTCTGCTGATGACAGTCCTATGAGGAGGGAAGGGCACAGCAGCATCTCTTGCCTCTCACAGCTGGTGGAGGGTTTGCAAAAGCATGTGGCGAGCAAACGAACAGGAGTCAAGAGCACGGTTTGGTCTGTGGAAAGAAGAGAATTATTTAAAACAGCAAAGTTTAGAAATTGTTTTGTATCAGACACAATTTCAAATGCATTGGGCTTGCACGCTCCAAAAGCTACATCTTTTCCCCTCAGTTCTCTCTTCTTAAACCACTCCCTGACCTCTACACAGATCACTGCCTCCCATTCAGAGCATGGTGTAGAAAATTCTCTCTCCTGTTGCAGAGTCAGGAAGACAGCGTCCAAGAACCAGAATTTATTTCCACGGGTACAAAAATAGGCAGCAGTCTGCTCATCTGTGCAGCCCAGTGTCTCGTGTTTGGTAGCAGGAAGTGGCTGGGAAAGGAACCCCCGCCTTCCCTCCTTGCGATGGAACTTTCCATACACATTAATCATTTAGGGCCCCCAAAACACACAAGACGTGCCTGCTTATATTTGAATATTTACTCACCAAGTCCTCTGCTACCTTTGATCCGACAGCAACTCAGTCTCCGGAATTTTTTAAGTCTTCACAAAGAGGCAGTGTAACCTCCTGCTGTCCCTGCCCCTTAAGCCAAGAAACTTGACTGGGCTGCCTCTCACAGCACCTTAGAAACAGCTGCCAGAAACTGCAGCCCATGGGCAGAAAGCGCCTGGCACGGAGCGTGCAGTAGTGGGGTCCACCTCAGAGAGAATAAACTGATCCTTGAAACTAGACGAGGGAGCTACACGGTCACATGGGGGTAAAGGTGGGGTTAAATCTCCCCAGCATTCCCACCAGCTCCTGTTTCCATGAGCAGCACAAACTTCTAACCATCAGCACCCACCCATCAGGGAGTTTCCACTAAAGAATCGTAATCCAATGTCTTCCACTGCTCTGAGAATTAAAAAAAAAAAAAAAAAAAAAAAACTCCCCTCAAACCAACGCAACCTCTGTCACATGAGAACAGAAGTGCACATACATTCAGCATTTCCTCCTAAAGAACTGTAGGAAGGCACACGTGGATTCACAGCTTGTGTCCGAAAAAAGAAAAGGAGGACAGACAGCAGAGAAGATGGATACTGCTTACAGCCTGTACCCATGACCTTGTTATTTTGTGTGTAGAGAACACCACCACCACCACAAACTTCTGCAAAAGAAAGGAAGAGAACAACTACTCCAGAAGTAAGCCACTTGCAGCAAAAAGCAGGAGCGCTCTAGCCTTGGCATCTGTGAGAACCTCCCAGCTCAACAAGTTCACAAGATCTAATGGCAACCCTAAAGGAAATACCTAGAAAATATCACAGGAATGCATACCGGCTAACTGCAGCCAACTGACTCATGGGTTTGACAGTGTGGATGTAGATTTGCTGTAGGAATGGAGCTCACGGGAGCTCAGCAGATTACTAGATTAACCAGAGGTCTCATTTACAGTTCAGATGTCATTTGTTCTGATTCAATTCCAATCAACAACAAGAGGGCACAGGTTAATCAAGAAGCTATTTTAATTGGACTTTGGCGATCCTGAGCAGGCAAGTGCAAAGGATTTAACAGCTCTTCTCCTTGTTCCCTCAGGGAAAGCATTTTAAGAATTTATAAAACACAAAAGGTATATTGCTTGTATACACCTACTGTTAGCTTCATTACACTGCACAGGACGTAAGTTTCCTTGTGGTATCATCACACCCTGTCCAACTCACTTACTTTACTCCTCCACATACAGATGAAAAACATTTATTGGTATTTTGCAGGCCTGGAGCCTTGGACCAGTTTACACACACAAACACAGGGGGACAGTGTCCATTGCGTGCAGATTTTTTTTCCCAAAGGTTGCATAAGCTGAGCTACAAGGCTACTCCAGGCACTGCAGTCTGACATAAGCATTAGAAGGGCCAAAAGCAGTGAAGCAGAGCCCCCTTTAGTGTATTCTCCACTTCAAGGTGATTTAAATCCTGTTTGAAGTGGTTAGGTCTGATAGACAGTAAGCAGAACTAGTTTTGATCAAGCTGGCTCTGCATAATTAGCACTTGATAAAGAAGTAAGCCATTGCCTTCCTCAGCCTTTTTATTTTAAGGCTGGTATTGGATCCTTATGCTGTAGGTATACATTTGATCAGCAATGCCGCTATTAGCAGCAAAGGAAACAGCAGAAATCCTGTTAGCTGGACAACTCCACGTGGCAACTCCTGACGCTTCTTGCTTAAGCGTACAAAGATCAAGCTGGAGGTGTATTTGTTCAGTTGCTAAAGCACAGGACCACGGGCAGGTACAATGCCTAATTGCTAATCTGCTCAAGCCAAGAGGGGACATGAGATGAACTGTTCCACCCCAGGTGCCTGTAGGGTGGCATTTACACATGTCAGCAAGCTAGTTGCATAGTTTTGTTCTCCAAAACTCAGAGCAGCTGACTGCTAGACACACGCCACTACCATGCATCAGCTACCACAGCTTCAGCCGTACTACCGTCTGCAAAAATTCTTCTTCCCTTTCACAGCAGCCTGCTTCCAATCCTAGCAGAGTTAAGAAAGGACTGACTGCCAATATTTGACTGCATCCTTCTTGTCCATCTTTTGTACCAACCACAAAGTATTTATTTGATGTCCCTGCCCTTCAGCAGCACAAACTCTCAAGCTTCTGCATACTCCCACACCATGAAAATCAGGAAGGCTTGAGCCTTGTCCTATAACACCTTAAAAAGCTGTCCTGGCCCCATATGGCACATTGTCCATGATGAACCAAATTGCCACCAGATTCCAAATGGATTTCAGATGTCTGCTTTTTTTTTTTTGGCTAATTTGACAGTTCTGGACTGTTCCTCCCCTTGACTGCTGAATAGAAGTATTTATTTTTTCCTCTCTCAAGAAAAGTATTATTTGGGGTGTTTCTTCTAATTCAAATGCTGAAGTTCACACTGATTTAATCAAGATGATGGATGGTTCCCACAGCTGTTGGACTTGCTATGCTTTACAACATTAAAGAAACTAAAACGGTGTGATTCTATACCTGTACTAGAAGTAATATTAAACAGAAGCAGACAGTTAAAGCAGTTTCTTCAATACCTACACTCTCAAATTAGCTTTCAAAAAAAAAAAAAAAAAAATCACTAACCCTGTTGCTGTCACAGTAGCAACATTTTCTTCTAGTAACATACTTGGTCTTTGTGTTTTGTACTGTTCTGATGTGCTAGTGTTACAGTGTGACCAGGCAGGTAGAGCTCTACTTGCCCTCTTACTGCTTCATAGTCAGGTAGCTTGCCTGGCTCATTCCATCAAGATGCGTTGCTCTAAACCTTGCAAACTTCAGTAAGCAAGACAAAAGTAGAAACCTATGAAAAAATTAACCCTTTTTTTCAGAATAGATATTTCCTAGGTTCTAACAGAACAGTTGACCTGTAAACTAACTATTAATTCCCACTAACTCCCATGGAGAAGACTGCATTGACAGGTATGATACTCACTTTGTGACGAAAGCTGTGAGAACTGGAGCCAGGGATTTGGGGAAATAATCTTGCTGGACCATATGGTTCAAAGTCATAAGAATACCATAGAGGCTTGGGACAGTTTTGATCTTCTCTTCACTCTGGGAAAAAAAAAAAAAAAAAAAAAAAGGATAAGAAGACAAATCAAGCATCAGATAATCACTATTTTATCTAATTCACTATAGCTGAGAAAGGCTGAGAATCCTCTGTAGAATAAAGTGCTCCCATACTTTGTAGGAAATAAAATTGTACAGTGTTCCTCAAGACAAAAGGTAACCAACTCTATAACCTCCCAGCAACAGCATCTGAAATACAGCATGATCCAGAATATTCTAGTATATCTCAATTAGATATTAATCATTAATAGCATCAGCAATGGGGAAAAGGAAGTAACACATTCACAAGTGAAACAGACAAGTCTCAGAGGCTCTATCAAAATGTTCTTCTGTGGAATTTGACTTCATCAAGAATTGAGTTGCCTTAATTACACTATTTTTCTCCTGCATTATTCCATAGTTCATTTTTTTTTATACCACTTCCAGTTCTTTGTCAGTCTGCCTCCAGAACTTGATGCAGTATCCCCAGAACTGGTTTCACAATTATGAATAAGGCTAAGTTATTGTCATTCCTATTGCTGTTCCCCTGCTTACATGATAAGCAAGCTCTTCTTGCTCCTAACATGATGCTAACCTACATGCCCTACTTCTGAAGTTGTTTTCATTTATTTCTGCAGTACCATCCCACTAAAGCCCTCCACTCCGTAGACAGGATCTAGACCTGAATTCCTAGGCATATGACCTTATATTTCACGGTGCTAATAACAGCTGTTGCTCATGTGCTTCCACCTATGTGGGATGAAGTCCTGGAAGCTGCTCCTGCTCCAAATATGCCTAACTTATCAACAGTTCTCAGTACCACAGAGGACAAATAACTGGTTGGCTGATCCTCAAGGGCATTACTATCAATATCACTTCCTGGTCTGCAAATTCTGGAACACAAGTCTGTGTTTTGTGCTTCATGTTATTTTCCATACAGGGTAAGAGGTAGATGGTAGGCCCCAAAACAAGCATTCTGCAGAGCAGAAAGCCATCTTGGGTTCTGTAGACGTGAGAACTGGAACACATGTATCCAGCATGTCAACAACTTTCTGCTCCCTAAACTGAATATTACTGGAAGGAAATCCATAACCTAATTAAGAGTAGGCTGCTATAACATAAGTTATAGATATTCTGCTGTTTAAAAGTGTCTTGGTCCAAACTTCCATTCTCAGTTTCTAGGACTTCAGAAACATTGACCTCATAGGACAAGTTGGTAAAAGTACTTCTTAAATCTGCAGACAGAACCTCTCCCCAAGTCATCCCAGTGAAATTAAAGCTACAGGCAGTCTGACACAGTTTGCAGGTTTTCTACTGACCCTTCCACCCTTTCTCATGAGGAAGTTTATTCCATACGAAGATGTATTTGACACTGGTGAGGAGCAAAGACACTCCAAAGGATAAAATTTAATGCCACCGATCAAACATGAGTAGCTGGGTATTTGGTTTTCAGTCATGCTACCAGAAGATACTCTAAAGAACCATGCTAATTAGAAATATGTCTAGGAGTCTAATGTGCAATATTATTACAGACATCTGTAAGAATCCACAGTCCAGCAGCACAGACTCTCACATGACCCTCCCTACCTCCAGGGGATGATTGAGATTGCAGAGCACATTAAGCAGAAGAGGTAAAACGAGCTGACACCACCTTCATCCTAATGTGATCTTGCAATTTGCAATTTTTGCTGGTCCTGCAGACTTTCTATTGTCCCTGGGCATCAAGCATGCACAGGCACCCAGCTGCTTCCATGGCAACATAATTACCCACACCCAGCCAGTCTGGTCCTCAACAGCCCAAGCAGACCATAACTTAACTCTTTCCTGCTTCCTCACCTTAAGGAGTCCCATGTGGATCAAGAGTCTTGTGACAAACGCATCCGAATTAAATGTGGCAGAAGTGAAGGCTTTCCTCATCAAGGCATCTGAAGGAGAAACAAATGCATTGTGGTAAACATATGGGACCTCAGGGAATACAAGCTGTTGAAGGACTTTTGGGAGGTAACCTGCCTTAAGAACCTAGTTGTCTCTACAGGGACTAGGTAGAACCTTTGAAATTCAGACAGATAAAACCCAGTGCTTTAATATAATTAATATAAGGCCTGATACAAAGGCCTACACAGAAAAAAAATAAACCCCACACTGTTAAGTTTCTAATGCAATGCGACCTCAGTCTCATGCACCACAAAACACTCTCAGTGCCTTTGAACTTGCATGCACATGTGCATACATACACAAACAATTAGCTGAAATAGAGCAGCAAGAGCTAAAGCCTTGAAATTTTAAGGCCAGCAAGATTTCACCTCTCACTAGGAATCAAAAGGAATGAGAGAAGTTGTTCAGTTCCTTTATGGGCTCTCTTGGGCCTATATTCTGCTGTTAGCTATGGGCAAACCAGTGCTCTATCCTCTCTTGTCTACAAGGTAGACAAGGCACACATCTTGACTTCTGACTGTTCTGGTGTCTTGGAATGACAGAACCCACTGCAGCAGACTTCAGACAAGGTGTACATCCTGTGCTCTATTTTTTGTTGGAAACAACTCATAACAGGCATCAGACAAGGCCAGCACTCGCTCAGTGAAATGCTAACTGATTAGTTTTGGCTGGTTGGACCCACACGCAACTCCAGGGAACTCTATTATATTACTGTTGTATAGACAATACAGTTTCACCATGTTTATGTATTCCAAATGAATAAATTGCTAATTAAGCACTTTATTCTTTTGCAATAATTCAGGCTAAATGGCCTTAAAGATAATTGATCCAGTTCTTTTGCACAGTACTGATAGGTAACTCATGTACAGGAAAACCGTACTACTGGGGGGATTTAAAAAAAGATGAAAGACAGTGGTAACTTGCCCAGGAGTTGTTAAGAATTTCCATTTCTAAGTGAGAACATGAAGGGATATTATTAGTCCATGCAAAAAATCAGACCTAACTGGGTTGTAATATACAGTGAGGAACAGTCCCTTGCTGTATATGTCAACCTCTGTGCCTTGTCCCATGTTGTAATGCAAATCTTTGCTTCCTGAAGAGATTAAAGAGATTTCAGACTGATAAGAAATGACACTAAATAAGAGGCCTCTCTTTATACTATCTTAATAAGAAACTGGAAAGCTATTTCCTGCAAAATACTTTTTCAATGAACAGTCCTGAAAAAATGCTGACCATGGGACACAAAGCTAATGGCTATTGACAGGACAGCATCAAGAAGATGCAGGTAAGGGCAGCAAAGGTCCAATAAGACAGCAACTACAAGAGACACTCTTCACTAGGCTTTGGAAGCACAAAAGCTGCTAAGGTCAGAATGAGCTTCTACTTTCACTCTGTACAATAGCATGGCACAACTTGGTACTGTGTTATCTGGGCTTTCTTGCTGCCAGAGTCACAAAAATCAAGTGGCCTGGCCCCCAGAGGCCTTCCCTTGCATTGCATCTTGAAGTAGAGAAAGGCCCAGTCACCTGTTGTTTCATGCACAGCTGTTTTTACTGGGGCTTCATCTTTGAAGACTGAAGATATCCTTAAGAGAGCTGTAACTACTTTCTCTACATCAGATGTATCTGTCTGAAAAAGAAAAATAGAAATAAGTCAGGAGCCATTAAGTTAGCTGCTAGCCAGATACAGAAGATAGGTCTCTGCAAGGCAGTGACAAGAATTATGGCTTCCAGCTGACCGATATCAGTTGTTTTTTTCTTGGCCATACTACAAAGCATAAGCAACACTATGAAACTATGAAACAAAGTTACTGTGTAGAACCTCTGGTGCCAGTATAAGCATTAACCACATCAACAGCTTCCTTAATGCTCTTCAGGATCACTGGCAAGAAAATGCAAAGCTAGGACTCAGGAGAAGGTTATCACCTCTGGGAATTAAATGACGCCAAGAATCAAGTAGAGCAAAGCACTGTCTCACCAACCTGCTGAGCTATCAGCACAGAACACTTTGGTCCCAGTCGCAGCAGCTTCTCCGGTGACGGGAAAGCAAGGAACGTGGCAACATCCACAGGGGGAGATGGCACTGGAGTTGAATCCTGAAACAGGCAGAATCCATCTCAAGCTTACTCTTAGAAGCAAATAAATTGGTACAGTACCAAAGGTACATGTCTGACTCACAAAGGCACATCAGGTCTAAATTTGAGAACTAGTTGAAGCTGGAATGAGTCTAGTTGCAACAGCCACAATATGCTATCATGACTGTATGGCATTGCATATACAAGGTTCCCACCATTTTCTGGAGATGGGGAGACTCTGCCCATGTTTGTCACAATGGCTGCTCAGCCCTTCCCTCCACACATGTGCACATGGACAGTTTAATTAAACAAGTTTCCAAGTCACCCATTTTCTTTATTTCCTGTATGTTATCCTCCTGCTTGTTACCACAGAGCCAGTCCACGCAGGCAGGCATGCAAACTCCTGCCAGCACTTCAAGTTCAAACTCACTCTAGATCTCATTTCCTCCTTCGTTCTCCACCAGGCAAGGAGACTGAAGATAGCTTACCTGTGATTCAATTATCTTCTTAGGAGTCAGTGAGTCCTGTTCTCCCTGTCCTCTCTCCTTAAGCTGTTGCTGTTCTTCCTCCTCCTCTTCCTCCTCTTCTTCTTCTTCCTCTTCTTCCTCCTCTTCATCATCCTCCTCTTCCCCTTCATCATCACTAAGGTTTGAGAGTTTACATGTTACATCAATTACATACTTGCAATGCCTATACACTAGAACCCATCTTTTTTTTTTTTTTCCTTAAAGTACTAAAAAGCAGCCTCCCCCCACTCAAGTCTTGCTGCAAGAAGTACATCTCCACCTACAACAGATTATGAGGCCACCTCAGGCTTCAGTCACCCACTTGACAATGATGAGCAAAGAGCCAAGAACGCAGTCAATAACCAACACCGAGATAATTCCATTGATGAAAATGGGGTATGACACTTATCCTGCTTCGGGAATCCCTTAACGGTACTCGACACTGCACTCAAGCCAACATCCATGTGCAATGTTACAGTTCTTACTGTAAACTAGGAAGGTGAATGAAAATACTAATGAAAATTAATGGAACACTTCTAATTTAAACACTGGTGCCCTGCTTACCTCAAAGATCCCAGCACAGATGCCATATTAAAGCCTTCAAGGATCTCCTGCAGTTGCTCACATCCCTCTTCTCCCAGGCAGTTACCTAGATTTGTGGGGGGAAAGGGAGTAGACTTAAGAGATGCACACAATTTTGTTCTTGGGGAAGTTGTTATTGATTCTTGTCTATCTTATTTCTGAAATTGAACAGTTATCAGTCATTTCTACACAACCCCTTGGAGGCAGCAATGCAGAGGTCATTATCAAACAGCTGTTAAACAGATTTCAGAGGCATTACACAATGTTTGGAGACAGGCAAAAGCCTTAATTACTCAGTATGTCTTTGAGAAACTTCCTTCTAGGTCTATAAACAGTTCTAGGTCTCAGCAATCCATGGCCCAGCACCACTGAAATGCAGAGACCTAAGGTATGAATGGCAAAAAGCCAACAGTGATCAAAGTCTCCTATTCTTCCGCAGAGATGCACACCGAGGTTTTTAATTACATTTCTGAAATATCTGAGATCACATTGAACAATTTAACATTTTATTGAAAAGAGTTATGGGTATCAATTCAGTCTCTCCCTTACAAGACATACTGAAACTTTTTACCTTTAATAACTGACTGAGTTCATGGCATAACAAAGCTTCCAGGATCTAATCGCTTCCTGTCCCTGCGTCATCCAAGTTCAGCTACTCTCACGTTTCATTTTTTAAATGCTGAAAATTGCAAGACTAGCATAGGTGATACTGTCAACATTCTTCCTAGTGGTTTCTAGTTGGGATCAGACTAGACGTGCTTTTACCTAGCAAATTTACTTACCATTGAGATCCAGCTTCTCCAGCTCTGCCTTATCTTCAATAGCTTCAGCAACAGTCAGAGCCGCATCTCGTTTGATCTCACAGAAGGACAAATTCAGCTCCTAAGAAGCAAGATAACCTTTGTTTACCAGATTCCTGTAATACCTATTATCCCCGTAAGTTTCACATGCTCACAAGCTTTCTGGAAAGATTCTCATTTGAAGAGGTTCTCAGAAAAAGAAAAAAAAAAAAAAAAAGATTTTTCATTGGAAATAAAACAATAGGTATCTCTGCCTCTTAAGAGTAGTGTTTTGAGACATACCATCATTAAAAGCAGCACTACTGAAGTTAAGTGTTTAACTAAAAAAAGTCACGAAGACCGTGCCGTTATGAGTACACTACACCAGCAAAGCCCTGCTGCCAGTCACATGACTAAGTCAGCATTTACACACCAGCAAGTCTTGCTGAAGAAGGGTAGCTACTGCACTAAATGAACTGCACATTTGCCTTTCAACACTTACAGTGCACATTAAGACCTTCAAAAGAAGCTACAACTGGTACTACATCTGATAAAGACAGACAGCATAGAAACAGTGTGGACAGATGAGTAAGAGCACAGTTAATCAACTGCCAAGCACCATCCCCCACCATTCCACACTGAGTTCCATCAATCCTTTCCTGAGATGAGATTTAATATTAACAAAAGGGAAGTAGTCCTTGAACAGAATGAATCAGCTACTATTGCCTCATACTACTCTCCCTTAACCACTTCTGCTCTGGAAAAAAAAAAAAAAAAAGGATTTAATTTGTGACTGTTCACATAAACACTCCCATTAGAAATCTTTAGTTTTCCTGGGAGATTCAGAAATAAATTCCAGTGGAACCAGAAGAGGCCTGAGCAAAGGATCTCACACCACAAAGTACCTACGACTTTCTGTACCAGATTCACATACGTAGATAAATGTTAGCACTCAGCTAGATTTTTGTTTCTGACTGTAAGCTTTTAAGAGAAGGAATTGTGTTCAGCATCTGTCCCAGGGCAGTGGTGACCTGTGAGAGGTGTTTCTAGAGATTCTAGTTTACTTATACTACTGACTGGACTTAGGCCTGTCTAGAATGTTGTCAAATGCCAGTAATGTGCAAATACTGATAGGGAAGGCTATGGTACTGCCAAAAAAACTGAAAACATTTGGATCTTTGATACATACCCTAACATAGAAAGGCAACAAATGTATAAATAATGAAATGATTAAGAGATTACAAGGTGTTTATGAGGAGGGACGTTTCAGTGTGTTCTCGTGCCCCTCTGAGATTCTCAAAGCAGATATTATTTGTATTATCAGACTTCTTGAACAGCACTGGCTTCAAAACCATCAGGTGGAGCCTAAGCAGATCCCTGGTATGCCTCTGTGTAGAATAGTCTTAGCTGGGTGTGCTAATGCCTCTGACCTACAGGTTATTGCTTTGGTTATGAGCACAGAGCGGCACTGAGTTGAATCCCACCTTAAAATAATCAGTAGGAGAATGGACAGAAAACCAGGGAACTGGAAACACAGCATTTTCAAGAGATTCAAAGCTGAACAGCAGAAGGCAGTACCTTTAATTTATGAAGCCCTTCTTTAACAGCATCCGCAATAGCAACAGCACCCTTCGAACGCACCAGGCAGTCTCCAAAGTTGATCACTTCAATCTGCCGTAGCGACTTCAAAGTCTGCAACAGCACAAATTTGAAGGTATAGACATGCAAGTAATCAAGTGTCATATCACTCCTGGAAGGCCAACTTCCCCACCAACCCACATGTAGATGCTAACTAACTGTATCTGAAGAGACCAGGAGATAAGTGACAAACAAATTAATTGTTCGTAACAACCCACCTCTGCCATGGCCACAGCTCCTTTCTCCGTGAAGGTGTTGTCATTCAAATTTATAACCTTAAGCAGTGAGTTGATAGCAAAGGCCTGGGCCAGTGCTGTGATGCCAGGATGGTTGATTCCATTCTGTGGCATATGGACCTCTTCCAGAGTCCCAATGATCTGGGAAAGGATGAAGATGAATAAAAGACTGTTAGGAGACATACCCCAGCTCAAGAGTACAGTGCTCCACTCTTTAGGATTTGCTCAGAATTGTTTTCTTGCAACGTAAAAGTCCATTAGCTCTTCTGCACAGAATTATTTATCAGCAATTATACCACAAGTTTAAGTGAAACTGCAGGCTCACAGCAAGTGTCAGATTAATACAAAGCTGTGATTCCAAGAGTCCTGCTAGCATATCTGCTCTAGGTACCTCAAAGAGTTCCCTATCTGTGGTGTAACAACCCTCAGACAGACCAAGAAACATCACTAGATATGATACTTACCTCATTAAGACCTACACTTTCCCCTGAGACAAAAATGTAAGTCGACAGTGTCATCTAGAGAAAGCTAAACACCATTTAGAGCCCTCTCAGGATGATCCTGGCAAAATAAACAGGTTTCTTCTGCCAGATGACTGAACAACTAGCCAGAAAAACAACTGGTACCTGATCACCTGTTATTCCTACCACAGTGCCAGATAACCTCCATCAGCACAGAAGGAGAAGCAACAGGACCAACGGTAAATTACTCATGAGATATGTATTCCTCCCTCAACTTTACACAGCAGCTAGTTGTGTGTTTGGAAACTTAGGTCACAGAAACATTCAGTGATCAATTCTAATCACACTCAAAGACTGCAGTTTCTGCAGCAAAAAGCATTGTGATTGACAGTCAAAGTCAGTGAACAGACAGCCTGCCACTGCCTCCAAGTTGCTGCAAGCACTGTGCACGTTCTCTTTGACATTAGCACTTAAGCACACCTTGCTCCAACTTGCTGTCACAAAGCTCTGGTTTGGTACTTACCCCAAAAGCTTCAGCCAGGGCAGTGGCACCATCATTCTCCAGACGATTTCTGCCAGCCACAAATATTTTCAAAGCAAGAGGCTTGCCCTGGGCACTCGATTTCCTGTGACACTCTTTCAGAGCAGCTGCCAGTATCTACAGGAAGCACAAGTAGTTTATCCTACCTCAGCATCTCATTCTGAAGGAATCCAAATGTTTTCTATATCCAGCTCTCACGCAATACTTCATACATGCTGAAATAAACTTGCTTCTACAGTAGGGTATACAATAAAACTTACTACAACACTTGATTCATGAACAGGTAACGCATTGAGCTATATCTATTAACATTCAATTTGCGAATAGGTAAACATAGAGGGTCTTAGTGATAATGACAATGACAGTCAGTCCTGGTTTTCCTGCTTCATCCAACAGGCATCCTTCAGTGCTAGGCTTCGCAATACTGCTCTCTCACATCCAAGGACATTAGATCTCTTGACATGAAATCTAAGGTTTAGGATAGACCTGTTTTCCTATCCTAGAATAAGCTCATCTGTTTTTCCATTTCAGGAATTTATCAATATAAACACAGAGGGAAGGGATCTTGACGGACTGGAGAAGCGAGCCCACAAGAATCTCACCAACTTGAAAGGGAAATGCCACGTCCTAGGGAGGAATAGCACTATGCAACAGTATATGCTGGGGGCCAAATGGTGGCAAAATAGCTTGGCAGAGAAAAACCTGGGAGTCCTGGTGGGAGAGGAGTTGACCATGAGCTAGCAATATGTACTTGCAGCCAAGAAAGCCTACTGGCAGGCTTTGGGAGAAGGTGGTGTAAAGAAGACTGTCAGACACAAACATATCAGATAGATGCAGAGGAAATTCCACTTAAACACAGATAAATGCACACAACCCCTTTTTATTTTGAGGGTTGTTAAACACTGGGTTAGGTTATCCAGAGAGTCTGCAAAGTCTCCTTCATTTGAGATGTTCAAATCCTGACTAGACACAGCCCTGAGCAACCTGTTCCGATTGCTTGGGACAGGAGAGCTGGACTAGACAATCACCAAAGATCCCTTTCAGCCTCAACCATCCTGTGATTCTGTGTAGACAAGTCTGCAGCCAAGTCCTGGCTCTGACCTCATTCCCAATAAGAAGACAGCCCTCACCTTGCCACCACCAATGCCCATGCCACAGTTATTGAGCTTGAGTTCCTGCAGGGTGTAACACGCAGGGCTCTTCAGCAGCGCCTCGAAGCCACGCACACCGTCTGGCCCAAAGGCATTGTCACTCAGGTCAAGCTCCACCAGCTGGGCTCCAGCAGTGATGAGCGCGTCCCCCAAAGAGATCTGCAAGGAAACAGATGGCAGGGGTGGAAGGGAGGGAGCGGATTGACTCTTCCTGACAGCAGCACTGCAGCAGTAAGGTGAGCCAGTGATGCTGCAAAAAAAATCCACTTTGAAGACATTCTGCAAAGCTGCATGGGGAAATAGAACTTCACAGCTAAAGCCAGAGCAGAAGCTCTGCAAATGAAGCTGAAGATAACTGCAAGGCAGTCATCAAGAAGTATCCCATCTCTTCAGGTCAAATACACAATTTTCAAAGCGAGTTTCCCCTCTACGCTGCTTAAAGAAGTATTTTCTCATTCTGTTAAGTGCCTCATGTTCTTGCTCCACAGAGCTCAAGGCTCGGGGGTTGAGCTCTGTAATGCTCTTGGAAGAAACAGCCATATGGTTTTATTTAGAAAGCTTAGCTCCCATACTGCCTATCAGATCATGAAGATATCTTCCCCAGGGACAAGCTTCTTCACTGATAGAGAACTGCATTTGGCCTTTTATCAGCTCTTCCCCACCTTATACAGAAGCAGAGAAAAAAATCGCTTATGTATTCTGAGACACTTAGTGTTAACAGGATAGAGGAAAAACTCTGTGCTAACAAAGTCTCAAAAGCATACTCCCACAAAAAACATGACAGGTGAGAAAAGTTATATTAGTCAGAAGTCTCAGATCTAGTTTTTACTTACCAAAGCAGGAGGGATCTCAGATCTTAGCCTCCCAGTGAACATGTCACTCCAATGACACCTCTAAAATAAGAAACATACAGATGGAAACCATTAAAAATATGTAGGACAACACAGTTGTACAGAGGTTTACACATACAAGCTGCATTACATCACCGTGAACACCTTAATTTTGTCTGCCTTCCTCTGAGCTTGTCATTTGGTTGTGCTAAGGAGCTATGAGAACTGATGTTACAATTACTTCTCTTAGAAGGACGTAAAGCCACCAAAATGCATACTGTAAATAACATTATACAAGGATTGTTGCTTGCATTTGAGCTGGAATTCTTTTCCGCTGAGAAAATTACCAAAGGAAAAAACAGCAGGAAACTGAAGGATACATTAGGAACGTAGAGTTTACTAAGGTACGTGGCTCAACAAGCTGGACTTACTTGAAAAGCCACACTTGGGTGATTAACGTGAATCAGTGTTTCATATTCCTCTCCTACAAAGAACAGTGCCTCTAGCAGCACAGCATCCTCCTAACTTTAGGCTGGGACAGTAGTGGGGAAACATAGCTTTAACACCAAAAAACCTCCTGGTGCATTTCCTCCATTATTTCTTCATTATTCAGGCATTATATGAAGCCTTGTTGTCCAAAATATCTGAGCCAGCTTTTCCATTAGAACTTAAGTTTTGTTGCCACAGGTCTTTGTTTGTAAATAAGATCTGTAGATGCTGCCTCTGCAAAGAGACTCTTCCTTGCACAGCTTCCCAGCTTTAAGATTGGAAGCCTTCTGAACAGGAAGCGTTAGGAATGCAGGAAGTGCTCCCACTATCCTAAAGTCTTCAAGTTCTGCCATTTCCATATGGTTGTTCCTAACACTGGAAGAACGAAGCAAGCTTTTGGGTTAACTCAAGGCAGGCTATGGCAAGAGTACAGATAGGCCTTTGGTATTTCTACAGCACTTCTTCCCCTTCCACCACCACCCACGTGAGGGTCTCACCTTGAGCTCTGATTTCTTCTCCAGGGCTTTGGCAATAACCTTTGCTGCCTCCACACCCACCGTGTTGCCTTCCAGACGCAGTGCTTCCAGGCCATCAAATTCCTCAATTTGTTTGATCACTTCTTCGGCTAGAAAGAGCACAAAGTCTTGTTGGCTTTTTAACTACCATCTTAGGTGCCGCAGTAACACACTGATGCAGCAATACTTGGTCAGTTCTACCCTTAGCAAAAAGAGCTGAGCAACGCTATCTGAAAGAATCCCGAGACAGCAACGGAGAACTGAACTAAAGTGTCAGGTCACTAGAGAGACAGTTCTCCATTCACCATCCTTTTTCATAATTTATTACTAGTTCTATTATCACAAAGCCATTCTCATATTTGCAAAAGTAAGTTTGATTCCTCTGCCATTCAGCACATTATAGATGTATGCACTCCCAAACTAAGGCACAAGGACTAAGCTAAAAGCTAACAGCAATCAGCACCCCATCAACAGGATCAGGTTCGCACTGACTGGAAAAATACATGTCTGGTCAGCAAACATTGCAAGGCAGAACAATTTGACTAAAGTCTTCCTATGCAAGACAAGGGAGAAGGTTCTCCCCTGTCACTGGCACTTGTTGTCATTCTCAAACTCCAAATCCTTTCCCCACAGCTCAGTGGCTTCGCACTATTAAAATGGCATATAAAAAGCACCACCTTCGGAGTCGATAGCAGAGGTACACGGCACAACGAATAATATCTCTGAAGAACATGCTGTTTCTTCACGTGGCAGAAACGCTGCTCTAAATATATACACTTATTCTACTGATATTTACCACACTGCCTGTCACTGTAAGACATTTTTAACTGGGAAACATACACACCAGCTAGAGAAACATCCCAGGAAAAATAAAACAAACATGACAACACCACAATAACAAGCCTAACAGATCAGAATTTGGAAAGAAAAGGGACTACAGCAGAAGACTAGTGTATCAGCCCATTCCTTGATGCAGGTCTTTGAAACATCTACTTGCTCTGAGTGCGATCATGAACCTGCTTCCTGTGTGTAAAAGGAGCACTAACTCTTAATGCACAGTGATTGTCAAAAGCACTGGGAGAGAGCATCAAGAAAATAACTACACGTGAAAAAGCCAAACCCCAATTCCCTCAGCTGTAGCGCTGCCAGGGTACCAGGTCAAAGCAGGGTACAAGAAGGGAAGGAAATGTCTCTATCAGAAGCAGCTGTAGCCACATAACCCTTGTATCACACCTAATATTATGACAACTTGGCCACACAGGACAAGTGGGAGGTTTACCACAAGACTTTAGAATGGCAGGGAGACACTTCCCAAACACAAAGATATTTTCTCTTACCATCTTCAGCTGTATTCAGTTTAAGGCTCTGGCCTTTGAAGCTCAACTGTCCGCCACCCACTTTGGTTTTGGCAAGTGACTCCGCTAGCTTGGTGATGTCTTCTGATGCCATTTTTCTGCTTTCCCAATGTTAAGAGCTGTCAATTAAAAGAAACTGTCAACACAAACTAGAAAACATAATCTGCATTAATAATCATCCTTATTTAAACATTAATGTGTTTTTTGTTCCCGAGATATCTAAGTGAGCTTTCAGCATCGTTAGTGTTTTCCCCAAAGCTCTCAACAGCCAGGCTAGATTAGCATTTCAAAGCCCACCAGACAGTGTTGATTCTTCCAATACTGAAGTGACTTGGGTTTTGTTGGAGTTGTTACACTTCATAAATAACAAGTAGCTAAAACCACTGACTATGACCACATTAAGACGCGAGTCTTGCGTGCAACACTTCCACAATTAAAATGTAACATTCCTCTCTCTCCCCAAACCACATCCCTTAATTATACATGCTGCACGTTTCTCCTGTTCTCTAAACCAAGCTAGAGCAAACACAACAGTTTTTCCTTTTCAGCGATAAATCCCGCAGTGCCCACATCAGCAGTTCCACAACCACTTAGCTGCTGAAAAATCACGAGCGTTGTACACAAAGCTCTCTTATGGGTTCTCTTTCTCTGCAGATGTCCCACAGTTTTATCACATGCAGGATGATCCTACACTGACAACAGATTACTGAATGTTTCACTTTGAGGCCACCCATACCTAGTTGCACCATTATTTAATGAACACCATCCACTGTGTGAAGTGTCTGGCCTCCATTCACCCAGCAGGACAAACAGAGCATGGTTTTTGGTTGCGCCTCCAGTGGGATAAGAGCCTACATGCAACTAGTGCTTAGAAGCGACATAAAAACAGACTTCATGTGTCAGAAAGGGATGAAAATCCTTTTCCTACAACAACACAAAACTGGACCCTTCCATTCTTGTCAGACTTCAAAGCGGACCCATAATTACGCAGCTCTTTACGCTCAACAGCACTGGTTTTAAAACACCCCCTAAATGAAAGCTGTACATCCACCCGTTACTCCTGCTACCTAGCTGTGAAGAATTTGCCTTCAGTTCCCCCAGGGTAGAGCTTCTCTTCAGCTTTCATTAACCCTCGTATTGCTTCTGGACACAGTAAAAGCCATCTCCACGGACCGCCAACGCCATCTTTTTAGGTTGGCTGCTCTCTCAGGTAGGTGCTACCAACCAGAAGATGCTCCAGTAACTTACTGCTCTTCTTCTAGGTCACAGACACCGTGCTGATGGACACTCCTGACCCCCGATAGTCCATCAAGGAGGAAAGGATGCCCTCCTGTCCACGAAGTCCTTACGTTATGGGAATAAACGATGGATAAGGTCCAGAGATCCGTTCACCCGGTTCATTTCTCAACCTCAGAGCAGCTCATCGCCCTCCTGTGAGGATCCTGGGCGCCCTGCAGGTGCGCTCACACCCTCGGCTCCTCCTTCCCTTAAACCCCCGCGCACTTTCCCCTTAGGCTCTGCCTCTTTCCCGTCCTCATTTCACCACACCGGCTCGCCGCCACATCCTGAGGCGCGCGTTACCGCACCCCGCCGGCCCCAACCAGGCGAACCTACCAGCGCCCGGCCCGCCGCCGCCTCTCCCACGAGAAAAGCCTTGAAAAAAGAAAAAAAAAAAAATAGACAAAAAGCCAATTAGCACACCGGGAGCTACAAACACGACCCGAGGAGCCCCATCTCCCCTCACGGCCCCCCCCCTCCGTTAACGGCCGCCCCCCCCCCCCCGCCCCGTCACCTCCGCGCGCCGCCGGCCCAGGCCCCCTCGCGCCGCCGCTGCCGTTGCCGGAGAGGGCGGGGGCGGGGGGAGGCGGAGGATTTGAAAGCCGGCAGTTGGGGCCCCGCCGCCGCCGTTGGCCGCCCGCGCCGCCGCGTCGCAACGGCCCGCCCCTCGCCCGGCGCCTGCGCGAGGCCGCGGGGCACGCTGGGATGTGTAGTTCGGGGGGGGGGACATTGCTCCATCTCTTTGGAGAAATAAACAGGATCATATCAAATATATCCAATTCCCTTCTCTGTCTTTCTCCCAAATATCAGCTGAGCCAAAGGGGCAAGAATAAAGCCTTTAATTGTAGATGCAGCTGTACTGGAATGAAAGTGTACTTTGCCATTACAGCATAGATTGATACATTAATTCTCCCTAAAAGAATAGCTTTAGAAATTAAAGTCAATTTTATGACACTGCAGATATTTTATAATATAGATTTTTGGCATTTTGACTCTGCTGAATATGTACACCCAAGACCTAGATATCTGTGCTTCCAAATTATGAGAATCTTCATGTTAGCCACAGAGGAAAGGTGTCATTTTATGAGCGGGGCAACATCTGCTGGGTTATGACCTTACAGGTCAGCCCTCAGTACAACAGGCAAAGGAAATTGGGGCAGGGGGAAGTATAATGTGACATTCCATGGGGAAATTCAGTCTTGAAAATTAATGTTCTTGAATTAAAAAAATAGTGCTTATTCCAGTATAGCTCCTGATTGTGTATAGGGTTTGGTTTTGTTCCTCTTTCTCCATGGCTTCTCCTAAGCCTTCTTGTTCTCATCCAGCTGCAGTGCTTTTCTAGTCTTTCAGATGTTGAACTCCAAGAGCAGGGTTGGAGGCTTCTTGGGCTCTCTGACTCACTTGATGCTTCATGGCTCCGTGATGCTGCCAGCCCTGTGTGATCCAACATCAGGTCTCTCTGGGTTTACTTTTCCCACCAGGCTAGCACCACCTTTCTTCTGCCCAAAGCCACCCCTCAACTGGGATTGTCATTTAATGAACATTTTGCCCAGCAGCTTCTACAGTGGAGGCCCAGCTTGCTTGGACTCTACCCATTGTCATGGTGTCAATATCTAAAAATAAGTAGTAACAAATTCACTGAACAGGTAACAAAAATGAACACAGCTGTATCCACAAATAACAGTAATCTTTGTATCGTACCAGAGAGCATAATGAATACCTTAAAAAAAAAATAAAAAAAATATTTTAAAAAAAAGTATATTATTGTGATTAAATATTGTGAAAATAAGTAGGACAATATTCTCCAATGTCATATGGTACATTATACAATTTACAGCCTATATGTCATGAATTATCAGTTTATTGTGTTGACAGGGCTGCCAGAAGCCAATCCTACTCGGTATAATCAAGTCTTTCCTTTTCCAATTACAATGTTTTAAGTACTAAGGATTTTTAATACATTTTAGATGATACCTTCTACCTGCATCTGAATATTGTCTGAGTTGCTTAGCTGCAAATCATAAGTGACACTGTTTTGGGTCATGGTAAATAGAGGATTGAGAGGCTGAAGAGTAAACAGGATCTTGGTTACATTTAAAAAGAGGGGATAATTTAAACGTGTGTCAGTCTGGAAACTATGATCTGACAGGAGACAGAAGCCTTCAGGGAGAGGAGAACCTATCCTATCAAGGGAGTCTGCGTTGGGAGCTGAGCATAAAGCTCATTTCAGAGGGATATTTGAAGTTGATGGCATTGCAGCTGGGCAGGGATGCATGAAACCTTTTTTTAAGGTGATCTGTGTACCTCTGTGTTCACAGCCTTTTCCCGTGACAACATAACTTGTGGTGCCCATCTCCTGCTTCCCCCGATAACTCACCTGCTGGGGTTCTCCAGCGTGGGGTATTGTGGCGGTACAATCCACTTTCTGGAAATACTGAAAGATTTGAAATGAGAATAAGCCAACATCTCATTCCCAGGAAGTGCCTAAGCTCATATGTATAAATATAAATATGTATGTATGTGTATGTATATTATATATAACATATTTATATTATATAACATAGAATGGCATATAATAACAATATCATTTTATATATACACACAGTATCTTCCTTTCTGCACAGGAAGGTTGGTGTTTTTAGATCTTATTTACAGGGAAGCTGCTCAGCAGTATGGGATGGAATAAGCGTTTTCTGGCCAGAATAAATAATTTCTCAGAATACGTAATTGCGATGCCCCCCCTCCCAGCAAACATATGTGTTTGAGCAAAAGGGTCGCTTCATGCATGTGATACCCCTTCCCTCCCCCCGGGGGGGGGTCTTGCAGTTTAGTTCATTGCTGCACTTCACGTGCAGACAGGCACTCTGCAGAGGCAGCTTGGCTTTCTTCTGGGGTATATTCGATATATTGCTAAAGACAACCGGAAAGGAAAAAAAAAAATGTATTAAAATAAGATCGGAGCTTCGAACATTCCAGAGCTTTATTTTTTACTATTAGTATTTCTTTTTAAGCCCGTTTCACCTTAAAGAATCTCAAAACTGGCCGGGAGGGAAAGATGCGTGTGTGTTTGCCGTGGGAAGCGGTAGCCTCTAGGGCCCAGAGGATATGCGGGAGGCATTTTCTCTTGCTGGTGCGGCTGAGAACGAGCGGCGAGCGAGAGACCTGGAAATGAAAGTAAAGAGCTCAGGAGGCACATGGAGGGAGCTGCAGGGGCAGCCGATCCAGAAGCAGAATGCTCCCTTCTATAATTAAATAGCACTTACTATTATTATTACTTATAGTAATAATACATTAATAATACCTCTAGTAATATAATACCATTTATCAAGGAAAGTTATACATAGCGTGGGGGGGAGAACCCAAGAAGAGGTGAGTCCTTTATTATTATTATTTTGGGGGGATATTTTTTCCTTAATCCTAATGTATATGTGTGTGTGTTTATGTATGTAGAAAGGGGTGGACTTGAGAAACAAGAAAATCTCGATGTTGGTTCATTAAAAAGTGAAGGTTTCAAATACGAACTGCATAGATGAAACGTTGTGTAATTGCAATTAAAAAAAAAAAAAAAGTGGAGAAAAATAATATTGGCGAGATTTCGAAGCTAACCCCCCCTTCTGCCAAAAATGTGGGGCTTGTAAAAAAAAAAATAATTGTCAGAGATCCTAATCCCACCCCCTGGAAAAAATGTGGTAGTAGTCTAAAATTGAATAGCTAGGGAAAAAGCCCCTGCGTTTATATGAAAAACTTAGGATTAGTTGTGTTTGTGGTTTGTAGCTTTGAGAGCCGTGTTCGGGTCTGTATTTTGGCTGCAGCTTCCCCTTCTTGTTTGGTATAAACCCCGCGAAGGAGCAGAGGAGCCCAGCTGGAATAGCTTTTCAGATGTACCTTCCTTAGGGGCTTGTAAAGTTTATCAAATCAGAAGGTTGTGTTTTTGTATTTTTATTTTTTAAAAATATTGATGCTTTAGACAGTTTCCGGGTAACAGGGAAGGTTATCTTTTTTATTTTTTTTTTTATATATATATTTTTTTCTCTTCATAGAGTCGCCTCCCAGACTCCCGGCGATCCGTGATTTTTATTTAAGCGGATGGGGGGTGGGGAAGGATGAAGAGTATGTTTGGGTTTGTTTGCCGTTTTCCTGGAAACCTAGCCAGCTCCTGCCGGGGGAGACTCCTCCCGGCAGGACCTGGGGTGGGGGGGACATCATGCCGGGGTGCCGGGGCCCGGCAGAGCCGAGCGGGGCACGGGAGGCACCGCCGGCCCCTCTCCGCCCCGGCCGGCCAAGGTGGCGCTTCCGCCCGCGGTGGCCGCTAGGCGAGGCCGGGGATCGGCGGCCTAGTGCTGGGGATGGGGGTGCTGTCGCTTTGCCCGTGTGTGAGCTAGCTCCCGCACTGAATTTTTAAAATGAGGCAGGGGAGGGCGAGCTGGGTGGGCAGGAGACCCCGGAGCAAGTGGGCAAGGGATGGCAATGTCACCCTGCTGTCCCAGCTGGGGGCAGGAGGAAGGTGACCTGCAGTAAATGGGGTGTTAGTGTGAGGCTGGAGGAAGACGAAAAGGGGGTGAGGAGGGCCAGAATGATCTCCTGAGGATTTGCCTGCCCTCCAAGGGATATGTTGGATGGCTGCTGTTATTTTCTTTTGGGGCTGGGGTGTCATCGCAGACTTGCCCCACATTCACTGGGACCAGGGGATGAGGGGATGGGGTTGTTAGACCTGGTGGGTCTGGGGACTCCAAAAGTTGGTGGCTGTAAGAAGCGTTCAAACCCAGGGATTGGCCCCAGGAGTGGGCAGGAGACCTTGTTTGCGGTGGTCTGCAGGGCTTGACCTGTTTTGCTGCACCACTGAGGTGGCCAGTCTGCAGCCAAAGGCTCCCTGTTTGCAGGTTAGCAAATTGTGGAGCCTTTTGCAGGGAGGAGAGAGCACAGAGCCTGGGGCTGAGCTCCTGTCTCGGCTTTACAACCTGTCAGTTGCATCTCAGTGTGCTTGTTTCTGGCTGAAATGTTATGGTTGAAGCCTGGAAGTCAGACAAGTGTGAACTCATTGCCATCCCAGAAATGCATTATGAAAAACTTTGCCCACATTCAGCTCTGGCAGGGTCCTTGATAAGGTAAATTAAAGTATTCCTGTTCATCTTGTGTTGTCTGGTAGAGTGAATCTACCCGGTTTGTGATTGAGTCACCCTGTTTACTGGCTCATGCTTCCTTTTGAAGGCAAGAAAACCGTTTTGCCGATCTGCAATATTTTATTTCTGTCTGGCAAATAGTTTGTAACTCATTGACAAAACATGCATAAAGTCCTCTCTAGATGCTGGACCAGAGAGGATAAACATCTCTGGACTGAAACGATAAGAGCTTTGTGGTGGGGATATAAATATCCTGGATTCGAATCCTGCTAGCGATTTGAGCAGACAAGTCTGGACAGACAGATTTAGGGGGAAACAAAGACATTTAGGCACATTGCTTGATGAAATGTTTTCCACTGTGTTTCTAAAAATATTTACAAGACCGAGAAAAAAAAAGCTAAGCAAGCTCTGTGCTTAAAATTAGTTATGCATCAACCACGATGTGGTTGCAGCAGAACCAAAATGTTGCACGTGTTGGTGGCTGACTGCGCGTTGGGTTTGCGGGTGTAACGGGTGTGTGGCTTGGTCCAAAGCTAGAATGAAACACGATGAAGAGCCTGGAGTGACAAGGGGAGACAGAAGTGACCGCGTTTGCCTGGAAAGCGGCAGGGGAGGTGTGAAGAGCAAAAGGGGCACAAGGAATCTGAGTGGTAGCCTCCAGGGGCAGTGAGGCAGGCATAACAGAGGAGGAGAACACATGGAAGAAGGTGCTGGTGTGAAGCCGGATCGAACGGGAAGGGGGGTTGTTTCCAAGAAGTATAAAATAGGCTGTTAGGGCAGCAACATGTGGTGTGCATTTTGAGGGTGTTGCCACGAGAAGATGAGTCTTATGTGTAAAGTCGTGACAGAAGTGTGAAGGTGGGGTGGAGAGCTAGCAGAGGAGGCTGGTCACCCACTTGGAAGGAGAGGGGAATGTGGGGCAGCCCCAGGGTGCAGCGGTGTGGAGGGGAGGTCAGGCCTGCGGTTTGTGTCTAAAGGAAGCAGTGTGGGGTCTTGTGTTGGGGAGCACTTGCTGTGGAAGATGAGGCTGGGGCTGCAGAGAGGAAACAGCATGCAAAGCCCAGAGTTTTTTTTTTTTACAAGGGTTTTGTAGCAAGGATCAAAACTGTAGCTGGGTATTGTGGGATTTGAAGATGATCAAGCCATCTAAATGAAGTGAGGATGGAGATGGGCACGTTGGATGTGGTGGCAGTGGTGGTGAGGAGAGACAAAACAGAAGGGGAGCTGCAGGATGCAAGAGGAGTTGGATAACTGTGGGAAGGAGATGTTTTGGAGCCCTTCCCTGTAGTCCTTTGGCTCCACTCCAGCTTTTGGTCAGTAATAATTTGAATGCCATTCCCTGCGGGCAAGCAGCAGCAAACAGCTTGGGTTATAACACGTGCCCACATCCTGTTGTGGAGGGTGTTTAGCAGTGGGATCAGAGTAGCCATGAGAACACGTACGGGTCTTCTCTTCCTCGCTCCTTGCAGTAGTATTTTAAGAAAAGAGCTGAGCTCGGTAGCAGTGGTTGAAGCAGGCTGTGCATATCAGAAGTTTTTCAAGGTGATGCATCCGTTGTGTGGATAAACACAATTGTGAAGGTGTGCCACAGCGTTTCTGGAGTGCAGCCACTGACTTTGTGAGGAACAGCCAGTGTTCAGCGGCTCTCCCCGCAGTCGCCAATAATCTCCCTTTCCATCAGACCCGTGGGGCACCACTTCGCTTCTGTTCCTTTTGTTCCCTCCAGCCTGGCTCCTGTCAGGGACCGGCGAGAGCAAGGCTGCTCCCCCAGGGAGGACAGGCTAGGAGCACGAAGTGATGGCAGCCACCAGCAGTGACCTCGCTAACCAGGGCACAGCCCCACCGCATCTGCACAGAGCAGGCAGAGCGTGCGCGTGGCTGGGTGAGGCCGAACGGGGCATTTAAAGCTCAGAGCATGGGCAGCTAGAAATTCTCCCTTCCTTCCTGTACTTTCCCTCATGAGCTTTTTTAAGGGTCCCTTGGCTCTTTTACTCTTCCCCTTCCGGCTCCAAATTTCTCTCTTGTCATTTCCCGTGGTGGCCTTTTCCCCATCTGCGTCTCTGATGTCCCTCACAGTTCTCTCCTATGTTCCTCTGGGGTTGCTCTGTCCTCTTCCTCGGCCTTCACTGCTGTTTGTGTGCAAATAGCTCCTTCTGCTTCTCTTCGTCTTTTCTCTCTTACTTCTGTCTTTTCAGAGTTTCATGTGAGAAGAAATGTGAAATGAAGTGACTGTGTCTTTTTCTGCCCCTCAAGCCTGTCTGCTTGTAGCTTCAGCGATAATATTAACCTCACAGTCTCCTTGTTATTCTAACTGATTGCTCATTATCCAGGTTATTTATAAATCATTGCAGGCCTTCTGGTGGTGTTGTGCTGAAGTCTACCTGCTCTTCTCCATCGCTTCTGTTAAAAACCTTTCCAGAGACGCTGATTATCACTCACCTTGTCTGCTGGCATTCTGGCTTTCCTCTCCTTGCTGTGCTGCTCATCCTGTTCCACATGCAGCTGCTTAAAATCTCCTACCTGCTGTTTGGACCAGATTGCTTTCAAATTTAATGTCTGATGACTTGCAAACTGCACTGTATCTCTTTCAAGCCCTTGCTTACTGCTGCTACCTTTTCTTCCCGGTCTTTATCTCACCCTATCTTTATTTTTTTCCCCCAGCTGCCCTGCTTGGTGAAGGGCAGCTATCAGTTTTACATTTTGCATAGTGCACAGCACAATCAATAAGGGCTTGCTGAGTTGTCAGGATTGATTTTCACGTACCTTAAAGGTTCCTTCAAGCTGTTCTGGACTGGATGTGCCCTAGGTACCATAAGATACCTTAGAATGGTAAGGATGGCCTTAAGATAAAAGGAAGCCACGTGATAATGCTCTTCAAGCTGTTGCAGTGTTGAGAAATGACTTCTGTTTTTCTCCTGATCTCTTCAGAGGCAATCCCAGGCTGAGAGCATGTTGTCTTCAGCTCCATCTCAGCTCAGTGTTTCCGTGCTTGCTGGCTTTGTCCCTCAAATGCTGAACATCATTTGTAATCACAGCTGGTTGATGTCAAGGCAGGGAAATTTGTGGTCATCAGCAACTCTTTTTTTTGGCCACAAAATGTGCCATCTCTTCTCCCCCTTTTTATTCTCTTGTGTGGCAGACCTGGGGGCAAGGTCAGGCAGGAGCTATTCCCATATTTGCCCCCAGACTGCAGGGGATGAAACTTAGGTATCTAATGATATGCTTCAAACCCATTTGAACTGAGAAAAGCGACATTACTCCAAAATGGTTCCAACATACTCCTTGCTTGTCTGCACTCTGACCTGGAGCATCTGGGGAGAGGGAAGCCTCAATCCCAAGGAACTTTCCCAAGTCTCTGCTGCTCTTGCCAGCTGATTTTCAGCATGAAATTTCTGTTGCTGAGATCCATTCTTGTCCTTTTGCATGTACCACAGCAAGCAATTCCGTCACCTTCCTAGCGTCCCTCTTTGCTCTGTGTTTCCAGACACCTTACAGAAATTACTTGTTTTGTATTCCATGATGTAAACCAGCTTAAGTCTGGTCTAGCAGTCAAAATTGTTTATCGTGGGAGGGCCCCTGCACAAATTCCTGATATCACTGCCGGTGCAGGGAAAAAGCTGATTGTTTTTTTTCCTCCTTTCCTAGAAGGCAGGCATGATTACAGTTGGTTCCCATTGCTTTATTTACCGGGAGTCTGAAGTTTAGAGCTCAAATTGAAGCGATTCCTCTTTGCCTGTGTATCCTGGCAATGGCATGTGAGAAAAAGCAGATACAGGGAAGTGAGCTGCTGGCTGTCCTTTGTCTGCTGTGTGGATAAATCGTGGACTTCGGTGTTCTGGGCATCTGGTCTGGAACATTTTGTTAGTGGTGAATTCAGGCACACACAAAATACCGTGCTGCTTAATTGCCAGTGAGACCTGTAATGACTCATTTTGTTGTTTTTTTCTTCTTCCTCTGCAGCAACTATAATGGAGAGACAGAAGAGAAAACAAGAAATAGAGAAAGGACTTCAGTTCATTCAGTAAGTGGACAGCTTCATTGTTTCTGTGGCTTTGGAGTTGGCTGTCGTTAGATCGCGGGCTGTAGGAACCGAGTTCTTCCTGTTCACCTTTTGCAGGGAGGAACATAGCGTTCCCACTTTGTAGGTAGGGGAAGCAGGGCAAAGGAATTGCCAGGTGCCCCACGTGCTGCCGGTAGCAGGAAGAGATGGCCTGGGTCTTTTACAGTTGCCAGTGTGGTTGTTGCCTCCTGTCACTCTTCTCTGAATATCTGTGGCCTTCTAGAGCTTGGGGATTACTTGCGTGCTAAGTATGAGACCAAGTACTTCCTGATGAAGTACAGGACTGCTGTCCCTACAGTGGCTGAGCTAGCAAAAGCACTAAGGTCCAAGTTGCATAGTGAGTAGGGAAGCAGTGAGACAGCAATCAGGTTTTTGTTTCATTTTGTTTTCTTACGATTTGCTTTGAGTCCTGCAGTTTCCCGTGTTACATACTTACGTCCTGTGGCATGACAATCCTATTTTTACCCCAGTCAGAGACTAAACCTGGCTGATAATGCAGTTTCAGACAGGCAGTTGTGAGGTTTATTCTGATACCATTTATGTAAATGCATAAGGTTCCCAGAAATAAAGCCGTTTAGAAATACGGGATGTTGACTGTGCCTCTGGAATGCATCTTGAACTTTGAACCAGGGCAAGTGTTGCTTATTGGCTTATTTTGATTTGAAAGAGGAGTAGTCCAACTTTATATGCAGCATGAATGTTTCTTAGAATGCCATAGCATTTCCTTTTGGTACTGATGAAATCTAAAAATGTTTAGTCTCTGACCAGTAAGGTCATGTATACAGCGCTGTATTTCAAAGGTCAGGAGGGACATAAAAGTTGCTAAGGATTTCTATAGAGCTTAATGTTATCCATTTGAAGAGAAAAAATTATGTGTAGACCAAACCTGGATGACCTAGGGGGTCTGACTTGAGGAATGGAACCTTTTGCCTAGGTCTCAGTGCTGTTGTGGGATGGGTGTTGTCTGCACAAGCACTGCCAGTTTTGTGGCACAGCCTGGCAGTCTTGGCCAAGACAGCCAGAAGTCACTGACCTCCTGCACTTGGACCATTTTCTCCTTTCCTTCTGTTTGTGGTGTAAGCCTAAAGGCATGTGGCTGAGGTAACACAGAGCAAAGTGATTGCATTTACCACTGTGTGGCTTTTCTGTAATCACACAGAGGATTTGAGGAGTTCTTGGAGTCTGTTGCCTCTCTTAAAATATTCTCATATTCTCCATGACAATCTTTCATGGGACTTCCTTAAAGATGTTTTTTATAGGTGGCTGTCTGAAGGCAACATTACCAAGGATCATATATGCACAGAAAGCTGAGAATAAGATTCCCTAGTCTCAAATCTTCTGGTACCTGACCCTCTCTTGGTACCACAGTGGCCATCACTGAACATAATGCTCCATAATTGTGTTCTCTTCACCCCAGCTGCCTTTGAAGTGATAAAATGTTTGGTGACTCACTGAGATCATCAAAACAGGACTGGAAGGACAATTTCTTCACTAAACAAAAGTGTTTGCATGGATGCCTGTGTCATAAGCTTTTTTCCTCTTTTTTTTTTCAGGTCCACATTACCCTTAAGCCAAGAAGATTATGAGGTAATTAAAAGTTTGTTTCCTGATGTTAGCAAGCCTTTGGTTAATAAAATTTGTTGTATTGCACAGCTATTAGTTTACATACCAGAAGTGGAGAGCATGGAGTGGTCTGTATAAAACTTAAAGTTTTAAGGATTCTGACAAGGACAACTTTCAGGGAAAGAAGAAGGTGCTTGAGTGTTCAAGAAGGAAGGACATTTGACTGAATTATTCATGTCTACCAAAAGACTGATGTTTATTAGAGGAGAGTAGGGAGGCAGGAAAGTCTTAGTGGGCAGGAAGGTTGCTAAAACATACGGAAGGAAATGGGAAATTGGGAAACTGTGCCTGTCTCTGGGTATCCGTTTCAGTCTGTTTGTTCTCTCCCTACTACCCAGGCCTTTTTGCAGAAGTTGGTGAGAAACCTGTTTGCAGAGGGCAATGATTTGTTTCGAGAGAAGGATTTCAAGCTTTCACTGGTGCAGTATGTGGAAGGGCTGAATGTGGCAGATTACGCAGCCTCTGACGAGGTGACCATCCCAAAGGAACTCCTGTGCAAGCTGCATGTCAACCGAGCTGCCTGCTACTTCGCCATGGTGAGCGCCTTCCCAGGTCACCCCCAAGAGCCAGGGTGGACATCTGGAGTGCTTTGGGTGCCATGCGATTGGAAAAGGTGTCAGGAGGGGATTCAACCCCAGCACTGGAGGAGATGGTGACACGTTGAGAACTTTGATACCTCCTCATTGTACACTGCAAGACCAGAGGAAGGCTGTGAAGGAGAGGGGGCCTGCTTTTGTTTTTTGTCAGGCTTAAGGTACTGAGAAAGCAGTTCAGGTCTGTGTTGGTGAGGAGTTCTGGAGTTCTTCACAGTCTGGAGATCAGATTGTAAAGAGCCAGTGCCTTCCCGTATTGAGTCTTCGAGTGTTGTTCTGGAAGTTTGCCTCTTCAAATCTATGAGGTACTGGAACACGGTGAGAAAGAAGGCTTTGGGTCGTGGCAGAGCTTTCAGTACACATACGGAAAATGATTCTGAAATACTCAGGCTGTGTTCTCCCATCTTCCTCAGGAATGCAACAGCTTTCCTTTATGGCACAACCCCAAAGCAGGTCCATCCTGTTCATAATGAGATTTTTTCATGGGACTCAAAGTTAGCAGGCAGTCAAGTAATTAAAGACTGTCAAATGTAACATGCCCAAGGTAGAGGGGGAAGTAAGATAAGGTTGCTCAAGCAGCCTAAATTCTAGCATTCACAAACTTTGAAGTGCTTTTTGGTTTGAAGACTTAACAAAACCTTCTATTACTGAAGTTTTTCTGTTTGCATGTGATGTAATGTCCGTATTTCCAACTGCCTTTTACATGCTTTTATATTTCTGCTGAGAGATACAACACTTGGATTCAGACAGAGAGGGGTTAGTTTGCTGTGCTGACTCGAGGTGGTTTCTTCCGTGCAGGGGAAGTATGAGAAGGCACTGGAAGACAGCGAGAAGGCTTTAGGTCTCGACAAGGAGAACATCCGAGCGCTCTTCCGGAAAGCCCGCTCTCTAAATGAACTTGGAAGACACAAAGAAGCATATGAGTGTAATAGCCGGTGCTTGCTGTCCCTCCCCCATGTAAGTTTTTGTCTCATACCTCTTCTCAATTTCTGTGGCTCACCACCTTGCTCTTCCATCACATAGCGTTTAGTGTGACACCTGAGGATAGAGGAAGGGGAAAGTTGTCTATTCCTGGTGATGTGCTTATGCCCAGGAAGCTTTTCTCCCTCTCTCTCACTTGGAGAGGATGTCTGAATTCATAAATTTCTTCAGTCCAAGTCACCATCTACACAATGCCAGCCAGAGACACTGGTCAGTTCCAGCAGGTTAGCTGGCCTATCTGTGAGGAGCAAGAACTTGCCCTAGCAGAATAGAATCTAGGGCCATGAGGTTATTTTAAACAGCTGGTTTTATATGCCTGATGAGAATACTATGAGAATGGCACAAGTAGGAACTGGAGCTCTGTAAGGAAAACATGTATTCTTTTCCTGTTTGGAATAAAAATGTCTGACGTTTTAGTTAATAATTACTAAGGCAAGCTGAAAAAGGTGTTTTTTTTTTTTTTCATTATTTCTTGAGAGACATGTGAAGGAGTCCTAGATTATTATTGGTAGGTTCACAGGTGTGTAATTTTTTTTTGCCTTCAGAGGGGACTATCTCCATGTATTAGGCCCTAGATATTTTCCTAATAATGGTTTTATTGAGCCTTCTTTTAGGCCAGATAATTGAACAGATAAATAGACTGTGATTAGATACTACTGGGTACTGGTTGTCTTTGCTAAATTTGATTCTGATTCATCATAGTAATGCTATTACAAGAAAAATGCAATTGTTTCAGCAGAAGTTAATTTTTCCTTTTTATTAGAATTACAGAAGCAATCTTTGAAAGCAAAGCCACGTTAGCAGTTAGTTGCTCCTTTTGTATTCATGGTTTCCTTGACTTGGCAGAACAAGGTGACCAAAACCACTGGAGGTATTCTGTTAGTTCTTAAATAGTTTTATAAACAAAGGCATCTCATAGATCTGTTCATGTAAAGCTCCATGTGGCTATATCTCACAATGCAATTGAGCCACTTCAGTGTATGGTTAAAACACTACGGTCATGGTGGTCTACAAACATTTTATCAAACTTTTCTGGGTCAGGATAACTCAACCTTATGAATTCTATATCAAGACATCTGCATTCCTGGCTCTAAACAGTTCAGTCTTGTAAATTAAAGTACCCCATTGCCTTATTGCCAGTTTGACAGAAATCACACACCTTCTCTGCATCAAAGGCAAGTCATGCTATCCATCATCTCCATTCTCCTGCCATTACACCAGTTGCTAGGCCTCTGGAGCAACCAGGTGCTTCCAGCTTGCGTTGCTGTAACAGTTGGGAACTTTGTTGTGGTCAAAGCAGAGGAAGTATTAAAGCATGCAGTGATGAAGGCACTGCCACGCAGTTGACTCATTGTCTAGCAGAGTTAACCGGGTGCAGATATTCAGCACTGATCGTTTGCAGAGGTTCCCAGCGTGGTGAGGCTGATACTCCTCTGTGGTCTGCTTTTTGTGTGGCACAAAGGGAGGCAGCAGCATGTTTTTATTTATGTTTTATTTCTTTAGGATGTTGGAGGAGAGCATTTTGCATGCCCTTGTTGAGCATCCCCTTGTTTAGGAGGGAGGTAGGAAGCGCCTGATGGTGGTATTTGGCTGAGAAGGCTAAAGAAAGATCTAGAAGATGACAAAGAGAAAGTAAGCCCTCAGGCTTTCTTGACAAAAAGGACCACAATTAACTACATGCTGCTGGGAGGTGGAGGTAGTCCAGAGAAAAACACATTCTTGATCTTAGCCAAGCATCAGAGAGAACACGTCAGAGTGACGATGGAATGTGGAGTTGGGTAGGGTGAACCTGGTAGGTATCAGCGTCAGATCAATGAAAAGTGATTATGCTGGAGGTCTTCCTGGTGAATTTTCCACACGGAGCAGACTTCAGAAAACACCTGAGAGAGTGCTTGGAAAGGCAGAAGAACCAGAGGCAAACAGAGAACTGAAAATGTGGTTGGGGTCCAGTGTTAATAAAGACAGAGCGATGGCAGTGTCAGAAAGATCAGAGAGTTGGAAGAAAGTGAGGAGGGACAAGCAACCATAAGATTTGACCAGGAGTAGGTTTCTGGAGTGTATGGGAACAGTTTCAGGAGAGGAAGGTACATACTGAAGAGATGTAAGATGGAGAGAGAAGAGAACATGGGCAGACTAGATTTTTTCTTCACTGAGTTCAAAGACCTGATCAATGTTGAGGATGTGGGGGAGCAAGTATAATCAAAATGTAGCACTCCAAATTGAAGGGAAAAGTTGCTGAGACTGGGGGATAGAAGACCCAGAGGCTAGTGAGGGGCTGAAAGAGAAAGGATCAATCTTCAGAGAGAAGGAAGCTGGAAAAAAAAAAAACAGAGTTACATAGTAAGTAGAGAGGGGGGGTGGTTAATGGCATGCAGGGCGGGAAGCAGAAGGATCTCTTGGCTAAGTTGAGGCTGTTTAACCAGAGGTGGAGTTGGTGAAAGGGCCTGGTAGCTACTAAGTTGGAAACTGAGACTTGCTTTCAGCTGTACAAACAAACCAACCAGGCTAGTAAATATTGTCTGCGTATCAGAACTGTTTGTTAGCTCTGTGGCTGGCAGAAAGGGAAGGCACGCAGCCTGTGCATGCAGGAAGGCCTGCAGGCTCCTTCTTCCCAGCCATGGGGACCTTGCGGAAGCTGGAGCAGCCCCCAGCCACCTGTGGCAGCCCCCTCAGCCGTATTGTCGATGGCAGTCAGGAACCCTGCCTTCAGAGAGCGGGTGCTTTCCTGCGAGCAGATAACTGCTTCCCATTTTCAGCAGCATCAAAAGAGCGTGGGGTGAGGTCCTGGTGCAACCCCAGTGTCTCAGCAGGAGCAAGAACACTCTGGTCCGCGTGGGCTCTCTCCTAGGGCCGCTCTGGCAATTGTCCACCTCCTGCTGTCTCCGAGTGAGGCTTCTTGGCACAGCCCCGTGTGAAGCGCTGCATTCCTGTTTGGTTTGTTTTGTCTGCCACAAAGACGCTGAACTGAAAGTGTCCTTGCAATGCTTCTGTCCCCAGGATGAGAGTGTCACGCAGCTGGGACAGGAGCTTGCCCAGAAGCTGGGACTGAGGGTTCGGAAAGCGTACAAAAGGCCTCAGGTATGACTTTTTTGTTTCGTTTTGTTTTCCTAAAGAACGTCCTTCGACTCTTTCAGGTTTACTTCTGCAGAAGTGGTAGGTGCTGCTCTGCAGCTGTAGGCACACACAGACTGCCCTGCAGTCCCTCCAGCGGGCCGCTGGCTACCCTGCTTGCCCTAACCCTCTGACTCACCTTCGCCTTAATCCATTTCTAACCCCACTGCTGCCCTGGGTCTACTGCTGGGATATTTCCCGTGCCTCCAGCTAATCCACCTGGTGCCACAGGAGAAGCTTCTGATGTATTTGGGAGCTTGTGCCTCCATGAGGAGGGGAACATGTGGCCTGATCCCAAAGGAGATTTTGCCTCACAGTCCTTTCCTTCTTAGGGGAACATGGCAGGTGCACAGCTGGGCAGATGCTAGGTAAGAAGGCAGCCAAAAGCAAGCCGTGGGTCCAGTTAATTGACCCCAGTGGCTGTATCCATAACCTGTCTCTAAAAGAAAGTGCTGCAGTAACTGGCGTGCTCTGTTGGTATGGAAATCTATACTCCGGGATGGAGCTAGAGGGCGTTAAGCCACTGCTGGCCCTCGTGGATAAACCTGCCTCGCTCGTGTAAAATCCCAGGGTGCGTTTTCAGGAGTAAGCAGCATCAGCCAGTGTTCACTGCGTGTTCACTGAACGACTGACAGCGCCTCTCTGAGCCAGCTCTGCCCAGCTGCAGCCTCAGCCCCGTGCACAGTAGTGTGTGGAGCACCGCCAGGGGAGCACCTTTGCAGTATTTGGTGATGTGATCCCTGGGCATCCAGTCTGTCTGCAGAGAGCTTTTTGGGAAAATGTTGCTCAGGCATCATATTCCTCTCCGCAACAAGCCTCACGTGTGATAGGCCCTCCCCAAAAGCCCCTGATGTTGTAGCAACTCTCAGCACTCTGAGACAGTTCTGTCTCGAAGGGAAGTTTTACTCTGATTTTTTTTTTTTTTTTAGAAAAGTTAGAAAAACAAAGATCAGAAAATCCAAAATGATTTTACTACTTGAAATGTGTTGATCGATATTTTGGTAATGCCTTGCTGTCTCTCGTGTTGACTTCCAGCTTTCATTCCAGTGTTGTAAAGCCCTCCCAGAGCAGTAATGTTTTAAAGAAAAGGCAAAATCTTCTGTTACTTAGGGACCATTTTCACTTCTTGATTGTGCATTGGGTTGTTGGGTGTTCTGCAGTAAGGTGTCCATGATAAATACCTGGCACTGCCAGCGTTCAGAAAACTGTACCCTCGTACACAGAGGTATGCCTTTTGGGGTACCTTTTATTTATGGACAGTGCCTGAAAGGAAAACTGTATTGTACCCAGCTTTACCTACCTTCTTTATAAGCATTCATGAGTTGCCTTTGTTCTAAGACATCTCTCTTCCTTGCAGCAGGAATTGGAAACGTTCTCTCTACTCAGTAATGGCACATCAATCAATTTGTCAAATCAGGTATAGTTTGCACCCTGTGGTTGTTACTGTTCGTGGATTGCAACTGGAATGCTTATGAGCTTTATTTACATGCACAATTATAGCTGTCTCCTAGGATTTAAATGTTCTAATTAGCGTGTTCCCCTTTTAAGAAATATTGTCAAGGAAATTCATTTCTTTGAAAATATTTCTGGTGAAAGCACTTTTGCTATCAACAGACCACTGAAGGTGATTGCTTTTTGTGGTTACTGTGAATGTTTGTTTTCCTGTGCATTTTAAAGATGTTTCAGTTTTCAAGTTTTTACGTGGTTAGGACAACAGTAAGTGAAAATCGGAAAATGCAACTGCTGAAAAAACATTAGAAATTAAATCATGCAACGTAGTTTCATTGTCCAGAATTGAGCAAGGTACATACACGGTTTACGTATTCTTTGTGTTGTTCTTTGAACTGGAAGGTCCATCTCAGGCAGGGCTCTGTACAAATAATAAAGCAAAACATCTGAAATTGCCAATTTCTGTGTGCCACCACTGGCTACCAAGGGGAAGAAAAAAGAAAAAAAAGCCCTGATGCTTTTACAGGCTGTTTGGTACTTCACACGACTCCTTAAAGCAAGCAAACCGTAAAACCATGAAAATTGACATTTGGTGTGGCAAGAGGGGTTACTAAAGAATCAGTTTACCTGCCACTGCTCAGTGACTTGCCTTCACATCTTTCTAGGGGGGCAAGTCAGCTGTCTTTTATAGTGGTATCTAGTTTTTGATTTGAAAATCTTCCATTTTGCAAGAAATTATAGTACTGCAAACAGTAGAAGTTGCAAAAACTATTGCAGTAGATGCAGTATCTCCAATGTAATGCTCTCCTAGTACCTTTATAAGTTTAAGCTGAGAGCGCACATACTTGCCTCTGTTTATGTTTCTGTAAAATATGGGCTTTTTTTATTCCTTGCCTGAAGCTCCAAGTCAGCAGTTGTCTTGGCGGAAACCTTTTCCTGTTTTGAGTTTGCTGTAAAAGTTTGCGGTTATTAGATTGCAAAATATGTGAACTCCGAAAAGGAAAGTTGTGTAAGATCGGGCTAATCAGATCTCGTGCTGCACGGGGCTGACCGACTGAGACGTGGGACACGGCATTCTCATCCACACAGGAAAAAGCCCTGTCTGTGTACAGATTCGCTCACATGGTTGGGCGTGATGCAGAGCTGGTACCCTCTGCAGAAACAGGATTAGTCCAGTGCTGAAGGTGAAAATGAAGAGGCTCTTTGGATGAATGGCCTCTTAAAGTTCAGTGGTTTTACTGCTCTGGCACTGAAAGAGGCAATAAAGGAAAAGAAAGGGCCACATACACTTAGGAGTAGTAAAGGGTCTCATCTGTGAAGTGTGAATATCTTTTTAGAGATGAATTTGTGGTGATAATTTCTCTCCTCTTTCCTATGCCCTCTTCGCAGACCACTTCCAATGGTTTGGGTTCGATTGATGACATTGACACAGGTAAAGACATTTCTCTTCTCTGATTTTTGTGTTGTCAGCAAGGTATCTGACCAGGCTGGTGGGCCTGAGAGGTTCATCATCTTCATTTGTGGCTCTTCTGCGTACTTTGATGACTAGGAGGAGGAAAAGATGGTGGGAAGCAGGAGTGTGTGAGATTATTACCTTAACTGGTTTCTCCTTGCACCTTGAGATTTGCAGTCAGCTACTGAGGCACTGGCTGAGGGGAAAATGAGGCAGAGCAGGTGCTTACCTGCTAGTACCTCCTACAGAAAAGCTTTTTGTCCGGGCCCAGTGAGGGACATCTCTGGGAATTAAAAGGATCTGCTGAGGTTCACAACCTCCTCCAGTTGTGCTTTCTTAAAGTTGGGCTTGGCAAAGCTGCTGAAATTCTTCTGTAAGCTCCCAGACAAAACAGCCTAGATAAAGTGAAGTTAAGGTTGTAGGCAACTGTCTGTGCCTTGAGCATGTGTGGTCCTCCAGGCCGCTGAGATGGAGGAGTTGAAAACAAAAGGAGCTGGGAGGGCCCCAGGAGAGCCTCGCTCTGTGTTAGGCACCTGGGAGGAGCAGAGTGAGGGCCACAGGGTTGCTTTTCTCATGCTGGGAATCAAGTGACCTTAACTCTGCCCCTGTGGAAAGGCTAGCTGGGTGCTTTGCCCTCCGTCGTGTGCTGGAGCATTGAAGTCATGCCTCTGAGTGTGTCAGTCTCTGCTCCTTCGATAGGTAGCTGCAGTGCTAAGCGTGATGGCTTGCTGCTGCAGTTGGCCATTGCTCTTTTTATAGAAAGACACTAATTTCATGATCTGTGATGATAATTTGGTGTCTGCTTTGGAAAACATGTTCATTCTCCGTTGAATGCCAGTGGGATAACCGAATGCTGCATGCAATCATGAGACCCACTTCCACAAAACAAAGAGAGTTTTTCTTCTTACCTTGCTGCGCTGAGATGAACCGGACTCTGACTGCAGCGCGAAGAGCGCCTGCATCCAGGAGGCTCTTTGTCTAGTCAGGATTTGTTGTCAGAGCAGCACGCCAGCTTTGCTGCAGTTCAGGCAGAGAGAACATTTTCTGCTAGCCCTTTTCAAAGCCCCTGAAATGATAAGTTACCCCTTGCCCTGAGACTGGCACGCCGTGAGGCGAGCTCTGGGTGCCAGCTACCTTGAGCATTTCAGCTTAAAAGCTTTTTCAGTAAGGTTGTTGTGGGCTTTTGGTGGTGGTTTTTGGTTTTGTTTTGAGATGCAAACTCCTGCAGCCGCTTCCTTCATGCTTTGCTTGAAGTCATCTGATTAATTCAACCCTGCCCCGCACAGATCATGGCTCAGACAGGGCTCAGTATGGCCTTTGGCCAGCAAACACACAGGGGGAACAACCGTTTTTTGGGGACTCGGAGCGAGAAGCGGGGCTTTTAAGGGCACTGCATTCACCTCGCTGGGCACGGTGGCTGATGGTCAGGCTCAGCAGACGGGGGCATCCTGGGGAAAGCAGGATTGGGAAAGTAGAGGTAGGGGAGGAGAAAGGATAGAGGGGAAGGGGAGCGGGTGGCTGGAAGGAGGGCAAGGTTTGGGGGGCCAGGGGGAGGGGAGCAGGGTTTCTTCTGTGTGCAGGCAGCGGGATCTCATGGTTCCCTTGTCTTCTCCTCGCCCTTCTCTTGCACTGAGCTGTGGGGCATCCCTTCTCTTTCTCTGCCTTCAGCTTTGCAGGGGTTTGGGCCTCTTAGGGCATTTGAGGACATTTCCCTGCTTCACAGTCCGACTGGGAACGGGAGGCCTCACTCATTCCTCAGAGGTTTGTGCTTCTGGATCCCTCGAGGCCGTATCGTTGGGAACCCTTCTGCTCCCCCCTGCACGTGTCCCCGGCCCCTCCAGCGTGTCCTGAACTCCTCGTTGGCCCTCAGAGGGATCTTGACAGTACTCCAGATTTAAACATCTGAAAAAATGGGAAGGGACAAGCAGTCCCTTTGTACTGAGGGAAATCTGGCTGAGCTACCAGTGGTGAGGCCAGCACCGAGGGGAAGCTGAATGGCTGGCTGGAGGGTCCGCGACGGAGGGAGGTGAGCTGAGAGAAGCCCGTGCAAAGGGGACATGGGGTTAGGGCTGGGCCTGATCTGAGGGACGGCTTTGGAAGGATGTGTAAGGTTGTGAAGGGGAAGCGGTGTCTGTTCCTTGCTGTTTCCCTTCTTTCCCTTGCCTTCTGCCATGGCTTGGCCTCCAGCACTTTGCACAGCGACCTCGGCGGCCGTCCTGCTCCCGACAAAAATGCAGGAGGAAAGGTTGCAGGGGGCGGTGGCCGGAGATAAAGGGGCCTGTGTGTGTGTGTGTCAGCTCTGCTGTTGTTCTGTTCGGGACTCGGGGGGTTGCAGGAATTGCTGGTTTGCTGAGCTGGCTGTGAGGAAGGCGTCCACACGGTCCCCGGGCAGCGACGTGGCGTTACAGCCCCACACAGAAAGGGACGGCTGAGGTCTCGTGGAGGCTGGGTGCACAGGGCTCGTACAGACAAGAAGCAGTTTCTCTCCTTGGGTGAAGATTTGCATCTCAGAAGCTTGTCTAGTCTCTTTCCATTATCAGTCCTTCTAATAAAAGCTGTTGCCTCTCCCTCCAAACTGAGCCTTGCTTACAGCCTTAGCCTGCCACAGGTACAGTGCAGCCACTGCTGTGTGGACGGAGAAAGTAGCACCTTTTTTTCTGATTTCTTTTCTTTCATTCCAGGACATCTTCACAGGGGCAGAATTAAGGTAGTTTGGGTGCTTGGTTTGAGAACTGCAAATGTAATGCTGCATTTCCTGAATTTCTAACTTTTTTTTTAACCTTTAATTTTTTTTTTGAGAATAAAATGCTCTTTTGTGAGGAATCTGTGCTTGTAACCTTAACTTCACTTAACAGAGGTTTATTTTGCATGATGGGAACATCTTAGCTTTTCTGTAGTGTACCGGAAGGGTAAGGAAGCCTTAGGAAAAATCCCTGCTCCTCTCATGCCCCAACCCTTGCTCACAGAAGTTTCTAAGGGGATGTTTGGTGCTGAAGTGTTGAGGGGGAACATGGGGAGCATCCTCCCACCTGCAGACATCAGGAAGCGCTCGAGCAGGAAATTTTCTTGGGTAAAAACAGCTGAGTGAGTCTGATGGGGTTTTTTGGGGACACGTTGTTAGCACAGCCTGGTCTGAGCCCCTCATCTCTGACTCTTCCCAGCAGGGCCATGTGTTTTTATCTTTTGCCATCCAGAATGCCTGAGGGCTTAGAGAGGGGGTGCGAGTAAGCAAGCTTTCAGCTGGGATATCGAAGCTCCAAGGAGCAGAGGAGGCAGCGATCTCTGCCAAGTGCATTAATGAGAAACATTAAAGAAAACACCAGGCAGTGGGTTGTATAGAAATGGGATTACGTGCCCCTGGCCCTCAGTCCTGGCCGCAGCAAATTCAGTAAGGGATCAGCCACAGGCTTGGTATTGTTCTGGTTCCTGCTTGCCAGATCCGGACAGTCGGTCTGTGCGCTGGCCTTTAGAGCATGCTTCAGCTATCAGTGAGCCACTGGAGATCGGGAACAAATATCAAAGGGCAAGAACTCTTCAGACCAGAGCCCTCCTCTGGAAACTCGATGTACTCGGTGTTTGTGATTTGATGGAGCTGTACAGTGCTGTTTTCTTCCAGGCTGTGCTCTGCTTGCCCCTTGCAAGAGGCTCTCCTGGGTGACTGGCTCTGTTTCTCCCCCGTCACAGACTGCTCTATGGACCTGCAGTGCCTCCCGGCTCCCGTGGCCACCTCCATCCCTGGGAGCGAGGGGCTGGCCCCTTTGCCCTCAGACTCGGATGCAAAGGGCCTGCCTACCTCGCTCCCTGCTGCCAGCTTGCTCCCGTCTCCGGACTGCGTGCCCCTGCTAGTGCCTGAGAGCGTGGAGGACTTCACAGATGGGGACATCATCGGGGAAGAACTGGACTCCCTCCTGGACTCCCTCGCTGAGGGGTCACCCTACCCTCTAGTAAGAGCTGCACGGGTCCCCTGCTTCTTGTTCCAAATCGGTTTTTGGAGCTGAAGGGTATGCGTGCTGCCTCTCTCCTTCTGTCAGTCTTTCGTCCTAGCTCTTCCTCTGGCAGAACTCATTCATTCCGGGCTGTGTGTGGTGCAGACGGATGGGATGGGAAGGTCTGGGGGAAGCCTGCCGGTGTATGGGGCTGCCAGGTGTCCCTTCCGTTCAGATAATTCAGCACACACCTGGCTGGAAGCCTGTGGCTCTCTTTGCCTTCACTCGCTCCCTGCTCCTTGTTTCTAACGTGCTGCTTCTCTTCCTCTTGCCCAACTCCCCAAAGTCTCTGGTCCAGGGCACCATTCCCACCAACCTGCCGACGGAGATGCCCCAGCTGATCCCCGTGTTCCCGGGGGGAACTCCGCTGCTGCCCCCGGTCGTGACGGCCAGCATCCCCGTCTCCACCCCGCTGCCGCCTGCCTCCTTTGGCCTGGTGATGGATCCCACCAAGCAGCTCTCCTCCTCCTCCGTGCTGGACGCCTTCGAGCCCCCGCCGGGGGGAAGTGGTGGCTCCACCTTGGATTCGTTGGATTCCCTGGATCTGCTCCCCTACACAGACTCACGGCTCGATGCCCTGGACTCCTTCGGGACAAGCAGAGGGTCACTGGATGCCTTGGATTCCTTTGCCATTGGTAGGTGTGGGGTGACGGGGTTTTGTGCTTTTACCTGGGAAACCCAAGGCTGTTTCCTTCAGGGCTGAAGAGGTCTGTCCAATAGCTCTCCCCGCTCAGAACAGGAATACAAATGTTGGAGAGGGCTGAGCAGATGAATATGTCTTGCTCATGAGTAATACGAAGGGCTGTAGGTGAGCAATCCCAGATAACCAGTATGTGCATGGTGTGAAATCTCAGGAGAAAGGAACACCAAGGTGTGTGATGAGGAGCAGTGAGGCCTGATCATGGCTTCGTATCCAAGACGCCTCATTTGGCACAATCTACTAGACCATGAAGTAATTCCTTCACCTTCCCCAGTGTCTGATGTTTTAGACCAAATGAGTAAAATCTTGGTGGCTGTTTTAAATGAAATAGGACGTCATTGCATGGTAAAGGCCAAGGTGGGTCCCTCCCGTCTGAATTCAGGGCAGTAAGCATCCTGGGGCATGGGCACTGAGCTCTTATGTCACAGGGAGCCAGATTGTGGAGGTTGGTGTGCAAAAAGCTGGTTCCCACCTGTCCCATGAGTGAAGGCAGGCTTCTTCTGGGATAGGTTGTCCCCTGGATTGCAGTATGTAGGCAGCAAAAATATTTTGAGAAGAACAGAGGCTGACCAGTCAGCACATCAGCACTCAGATTCACCTCAGCATTGGGCTGCCTCAGCGCTGCCACCTTGGGAATGCCAGAACTCAGTGGCATACATGGGTTCAGTGTGATTTTGGGGACAAGAAGGCCTTTCCTAGAGTCTTCCCAAGACTTAGATGGGTGGTTTAAGTAAAAAGTACTAAAATGGTATGAAATAAATAAAGCAAATGGATTTCACAAGCACTTATTTGTCTTTTTGTGAGCAGAACCACTTCTGAATGTGAGATGATCGTTTTGTTTTGTGTTTTTCCCCTTTCTTTTGCCCAGAAGAAACCAGCCCTCAGGAACTGCGACACCCACCTGGCAGCCAAAAACCATCCCCCGTGGTGAGTGAGCCGCTCCCCCATGCTGATGCCCCAAGGTGCTCTGGAGCCAAGGTAGTGGTGACTTGGGTGCTGTAGGTAATTTGGGCCCCTCTTCTTAACCTGCCCCGGTCAGCGCTCTCCCCAGCCTTTTGGTGAGGCAGGTAAAGGTTTCCCCAGAGTCAGCAGGAAGACATTTGTTCCATCATTTTTATCCAAGGTGGCCACTGTATCTAGCAGCCACATAACACTGAAGGGTGGGGCAGAGTAAGCCGGGTTTGTCTTAAGACTAGTGAAGTTCTTTGCTCCTCCCTGCCCCTCTCAGGAGGCTTTTCCAGATGAAGTGTTCTGCTCCTGTCCCGTGTCTCCAGTGGTGGGGGAACGGGGTAGGGTTGTCTCTGGCCAGCAAGTCTGGAACACAAATTGTTCTTCTCAAGTTCCTGTTGTCCCGCTGTCCCTGTTACGTCACTGCAGCGGAAAGTCTCTATCCTCAGATTAATCTGCTGCCTGAAGACTGATAAGCGGTTGTTTGTCCTCCCGGGTAGCAGTGGGGTTGATTTGAGAGTTGGTTGTGATGGAAGGAACGGGAAGGAGTGAGGGGGGCGTTTTGTTCTGTGTCTCATGATAGAAAATTGGCGTCTCCTTACCACGAGTGAAGGAGACCTGTCCTTGAAGTGAACCTACAACACTTGGTTATTTTTTTAAAAGATGCATGCAGCTTTTTTGGCAATGTCATTGCAGATTTGAATGCTTCCATGAGGGAGAAAATGAGGAAGTTTTGGGGGAGACTGGAGCGGGATGTGGGGTTGCGGAGTTTTCTTCCCCGCGCGGTTGCAGAGCTCAGAAGTGATGTCCGTGGGGTTTTGCGCAGGTCAGCCTCGGCGGAGTGAGTCACCCAGCTGTGCCCAAAGTCACCGAGCACCTGCTGTCCCAGCCGGAACCAGTAATGCCCAACACAGCCCTGCTGGTGAAGAACCCCCTGGCGTCCACTCATGTCTTCAAACAAGCCTGTCACATCTGCTACCCCAAAACAGGTGATGCATTTGTTCTGCCACCTGGAGCGTTGGCTCGCGCTAGGGTTTGCCTCTCCCCTGGCTGATGGGGTTCTTCCCTGCTGCAGGGCCCAAGGCTGGTGATTACACCTATCGGGAAGGCTTGGAGCACAAATGCAAGCGAGATATCCTGCTGGGCAGGCTGAAGAACTCGGAAGACAAGACCTGGAAGAGGATCCGTCCTCGCCCAACGAAAACCAACTTTGTAGGATCGTATTACCTGTGCAAAGGTGATCTGGAGGGGATAGGGCTGCGGGTGGCTGGGAAGGGGTTGTAAGTTGTGTGCCGGGGCGGCTGGGAGAGGTCTTCTGTTGGTCTTGCTTCCTGTCTTTGGGGTCTTCCTGTCCCAACAACAGCCTGTGGGCTGTGACGCCTGGTGCAATTATAGCCAAGGCAGTTGATAAATGCTTTGCTGAGCATCTGCCTGCTGTACACATGCCTGCGTTAGCCCTGCTCCACCCAGCAGCCACGCAGCAGGTCTGTGGCTCTGTCTGGGGTAAACCTCTCAAGGCCTGCTCCTTTGCTCGTACGTGCAACGTGACCAGACAGGTCCCTGAGGCAGTGTCACTGCAAAGCTCCTGCTGAGGTGGGGAGGGAGGAATAGCCAAGGTAACGGTCCCAGCTTAGTGCTGAGCTGCCAGGAGAACTTAATCCAGATTGGCTTTAAAAGGGGGTGGTTAAGTGGCAGCCTGTCCCTGGCTGAGCACTGCATTAAAGCAGGCCTCCGTAGTGAAGCAGTTTCCCCAACAGATGGCATCTACATCAGGTTGTCACCACTTAGTGGTTTGCATTAACCTCGCTGAATGCCCTGGCGTACTCAAACCTGGGGGGGAGATGTCTCTTCTTTTTCTTTGACTCTGTGTTTTCTTGCTTTCAGCTCCTTGTGAGGTGTGGGCAGTGGGAGGAGACGAAAGAGAGCTTAGTTTCTGACTGGGCCGCCCTCCCTGTGTGGTGGTGTGTGCTGTTTGTTGCTTTGTAGATATGCTTAACAAGCAGGACTGTAAGTACGGGGATAACTGCACCTTCGCGTACCACCAGGAAGAGATCGACGTGTGGACTGAGGAGAGGAAGGGGACCCTCAACCGCGACCTCCTCTTTGACCCGTTAGGTGGCATCAAGCAGAGCAGCCTCACCATTGCCAAGCTCCTGAAGGAACATCAGGGCATCTTCACCTTCCTCTGTGAGGTACAGGACTTGTGGGGGGGGGAGTGGGAGCCTTCAGCATCTCCTCCGCGTGCCTCTGCTGGGACGTTGTGCCCCAGCCAGTGCCCTGTGCCCAGAAGGACAGCGAGCGATGGATGCAGCCACGCAGGAGGAAGGCGAGGTAGTTCTCCTCGCTCCTCCAGCTGCATGAGGTGCACACAGCCACAGGGGACCACCCTCCTCTTCTTCTGCCTTGAGGTGTTGTTTTGAAGTGTAATTTGGCTCCAGCTGCTTTAAAAATCACAATCCCGTAAGGAAGCAGCTTCCCGCCTGCTGCCCGTGCTGAACCACTGACTCAGCCACTTAAGGATTAGCTCCTACCCTCTTGACGCACTGCAGCAGAGAGTTCCCCAGGTTGGCAGTGTTACAAGCGAAGAGAGATGTTCTTAGCTGTGAACTGGCTTTTCTTTTTATTTTTCCCCATCGTTTCCCCCTTGTTCTTGCTCTGTTGCCCAACTGGGAAAGAATATGTGGCTCTGACCAAAATTTTTCCAACCGCAGTGGAAAATACTGTTGAGAATGAGCCAAAAATGTTGTCCTGAAGCCTTTCCAAAAGTTCACTTACTTTATTTTAAAGCCCTACCACAAAGTTTTCACCAAGCTTGTTCTAACTTTGAACATTAGAATAGGCTGGCTCAGCTTCTTCTTCTCTTTCCAAGCGAAATGGCTCTGGTTCACTTCTGTCTAAGATTTTCCCAGCATGCTAATTCTTCTCTTCTCAGATTTGCTTTGACAGCAAACCCCGTATTATCAGCAAAGGGACCAAGGACACACCAGCTGTCTGCTCCAACCTTTCTGCCAAACACAGTTTCCATGACAACAAGTGAGTGAATGTTGGTTGTGCTGATAGGAGCAGTCTCTCACACGTCCAGCCAGTTTAACTCCAAGCCCCTGGTCTCTCTCTTTCCCTCTCTCTCTCTTTCTCCGTCTCTTTCTCCCTCTCCCTCTCTCTTTTCCTCTCTCCCTCCCGTGGGTTCCAATCATAGGGTAGCTTAAAGACATGATCAGTAGTGCTGTATGCTTCTCTCTGCGTGTTTGCTTCTGGTGCTGAGGGATTTCAGGCATAAGCAAAGCCCTTTTGGAATCACCTTAAGTTTTCCATTGACTTAATTTGCCTTTGAGTTTGGCCTTTATGTAAAGGTCAATCCAAAGATCCTTTAGCTCGGGATCCTGCCTCTGACTGGCTGATAATGAATGTTTAGGAAAACAAGTGTAAGAAACATGTCAAGTACACGGTAATACAACCCCTTCTGGCTCTTGGCAGCCTGAGACTTAGAGACTTGCTGAGCCAGAGGAGTTGTTGTATTTGCTGCATGTTTTAAAATGTGTCTGACCTCTGATCTTGAGCAGGGCATCACCCATGGGCTGAAGAGACTGCAAACACCCACCTAGAGTTTATGCAGAGTGGGAGGACGGGTGGTTGGTTTTCCCAGTGGGAGTTTGCCTCTCTCAAAGCTAATCATCTGCCTTCCCAGTCAATTGTATGAAAATCAATCAAAGATGTAAGGAGGAGGGCTGAAGATTTGGTCCTCCGGTGATTAAAATGTCCCTGGCCTGGCTGCAGGTGTCTGGTCCACATCGTGCGTTCCACCTCCCTGAAGTACTCCAAGATCCGCCAGTTCCAGGAGCACTTTCAGTTTGACGTGTGCCGGCACGAGGTGCGCTACGGCTGCCTGCGCGAGGACAGCTGCCACTTCGCTCACAGTTTCATCGAGCTCAAGGTCTGGCTGCTGCAGCAATATTCAGGTGAGCGTGGCTGGCAATGCATGCACCCAAGTTTCCTCCAGCACATGCCTGGGGCCAGCTGGGAGGGAAAGGGGGTGATCTGGGAGAGCTGAGAAGTTGTTGCTCACTTGATCTCTCTCCTTGGAGACACAGAAAATAGCGCCAAGGTGTTCTGTGAGGTGATTCGGATCTTGTCCCTTTACAGGTGCTACTGTAAATTGCAGACCAGGAAGCTTTTCCTTTGGGAGCAGCTGCATAAGCTGAAATAATTGTTAGGTAGGGCTGAATCCCCGGACGTGTTTTGATGCTTAAATCCTGTGGAAGACCCTAAATAGCAATTGGGTCCCTGAATGAACAGCTGATGCAGTGAGAATAGCAGCACACGCAGGTGACAAAGCAGTTATAAAAAGAAAGACCGTGTGTCTTCATTTTCTCCGAACAAATTCAGCAACAGTGGGAAATGACAAGATACTTGGTGTTTTCCAAAAAGGCTTTGATGGCGTGCAGCTGAAGAGGCTATTACAGGAATTACATTCGGGTCACTCATACAACAACACTGCCACATCTGGCCTTGCACTCCTTTCTCCCTCTGACAGCACTGGAGGGTTTGTCTTGCTGCTCTCCTGTTAACTGCATGGATGGTGGTCCCCCCAAAACGTTGCCAGGATGGTTTTTCACCACGGGGTCTTGTTTAGCGCAGGACCCAGCCTGGTTAATGGGAGTACTTCAGAGAGAAAATATGGTTTAGATTTTTCTTACCATTCTTTGATGTAATTGGGAGCAACAAATTTAATTTACTATTCAAGTGCCTGTCAGTGTAGCTCATGCAGTCCTGAGCCTTGGCTTGGCTCGGCTGACAAGGGACAGCGATGAACAAGATGGCAGATGCCATTTGTATTCTTCTCAGTTGGCCTCACTCACTTGCGGCCACAGGAAATCAAAAAATTACAGCACTGGAGCTTCTTAGATAACATGTTGCTTGTGAGGGCAACATTTAGGGCAACGATTGCTGCCCTAAATGTTAACAATACTGCCTGTAGTACTCTGGGCACTCTAGTATTCAGGCAGCTTGTTCTTTTCCCCACTCCATGTTTGTTTGTTTTTTTATTTTTAGGAAAAGTTTCTTTTCTCTCCTTCTTCCTTCCTTTTCTGCCTGTAGATGAAATGGGTAAACTGATTTTTGCTTCATGGCTTCTTTCCCTGAAGGAGTGTCTTCCAAAGGGAAAACCAGGAGCTGAAACAAGCCATGAATTTAGCTGCAAAAGTGGTCGGTACATCTTCTGCTTATTCCCGTCTTTTCCAACAATGGGAGAGCCATCATCTTTTTGATTTTTCTGCAAGGCTGTTGTATATATGAGCCTGGTCTCCTTTTGAGCTTTCTTTTCTGGAGTGGTAGATTATCACCTCTCTTAGGTGTAGCCCTTGTTAAGGAAACAGAGATGAAAGGTAGCTGTCGCCAGTCTCTGGGAAGGCTTTAGCTTTGGAGCAGAGAGCTTGATTTAGGTACCGTTTGCTCTGCAAAAATAGGAAGGGGGCATCCATCATTCATAGTAGCTTGCATGTGAAACCAGTGCGGGCAGGACTGTTTCCTTCCTCACCGTGGCTATTCACAGACATCTTGCTACCTTCTTCCATGGGTGGAAATCGCAGGGTCTTTGTCCTCACTAGTGATGTTGCAAAAGATGCTGAAGTGTTACAAAGTGACCAGCATATCGGCCTTTTGCTTCCCAGAGTGTGTTTGGGACAGTTCCTGCTTTGTAGAGCTGGCATATCGGAAAACATCCTTTCATATCTGGGAGGGTTTTTTTCTGACCACTACATTTCTAGAGCATATTATTGAGTTAGTTCAGATTTCTGGGAGTGGGAGAAGGCAGTCGCTTGCTAAGGACTTCATTTGAAATTCAGTCTTCTGACAAGAGCCTTGCATGCCCAGCCTCACAGTGCAGGTGTGCAGAATGGTGAAGATGGAGATTGCTTTGGTCATTTTTGGTCATTTTGCATTTGTTCTGCCAGATCCAGTGCAGTGCATTAACTCTCTGCTGCGATTTTCCCAGCTTTTTAGGACTTGCCCCCAAAGAATGGATCAGGGCTGTGTCCAGCCCTGGAATACTTGAACCTGGGAGAGGGAATTGCAGTTTTCCTAACTCTGCACAGTGTCCTCTGGGATTAATTGTCAAGAAGAAGAAAATCTGCAAAGAGCTCTGATTTGGGAGTACTGGCTAGGCAGCAGCTGCCATTTTGGAAACCTAAGCAAAACTTCTTGAAGAAATTCTTTTCATCCTGTCCAAGCCCCGTACAAACAGCAGTATTGTTGTCTGGCAGGCACTTGGACAGCTGAAATCACAAATGGGGAAACTGAGGTCAGGAATGCTGTGGCTTACTGAAGTTGCACGCAGCCTAAACTGAGAGGAAAACTTGTGTTTGCTGGCCCTCATGTTCAGGAACGTGCTGGCTCCCAGACCAGAGAGGCGGCATGCCTGGGGAACACCACACTTCAATGATAAAGACCACTGGCAAAAGCAAAACAAGGAATGTTGTGACCTCTTTGTGCTGGGCATGCTGCACCAAGGCCATCCTCAGCACCCCACTTTCTCCTGTCAACTGGCAGTTGTAAGATGCTTCTTTTGCTTGTTTTGGCAAGTATCTCAGGTCTTTATAGGACTTAAAAAAAAAAACTTTGGCTTGTCTCTAACAGAGTCAGTCCTCACACTGACCAATTCCTACTCTTACATACCTTTCTCTTGACACCTAGTACTCAGAATTGCAGCACCCATCTGGCTGCTTGGTGCTGGCAGCGGCTGTTCCTTCACCACTTGAGTTGGTCAGGAGATAATTCCTTAGATAAGCTCTGACCAACCTTTTTTTCTCGCTGACTGATGTGTTTCTGATTCCTGAAACCTTGCAGATCTTTCTTTGCTGGTTACATAGAAGCAGCTGTTCCTTGGTTGGTACAGCACTTCTGGTCTTGCTGCCTCGGGTGGACTTTGTGTTTGTGTTGAAATTCAACTTTCTTTTTCATCTGTTGATTGATGAGCACCTCCAACAACTTGAGGAGTGTAACAGCAGGGATTAGATGAGACTTCTGGGTTTTTGGAGATGCTAGATGTCTGAGACAGTGAGATAGCTCAAATCTTCCAGGCTAGCGGAAAAACTCCAATAACGAAACATTGTCTTCGGGGCCTTGAGTAGGATCTGTTGATAAGGTGTTGGGGGAGAGCCTTGGTCAAGGTCTCAATGCCTGGTCAGGAATCAGGGTCAGTCTTGGAGTCAGCATCAGGGTCCTCTGCGCACACCCTCAGCAGAACACCAGGTCTGAATGAGCCCAGGAGACCAAACTCTTCCCCTTTCATCTGGCTTGAGCAGGAGCACTGGAGAGTTACCTCCTTAGCCTGCGCCTGAACAAGTTCTGGGGTGGCGTTGGGTCCCCTCACAGCCCATGTTCTGATGTTCCTGGTGGGACATCAGTCACACGGGGATTCCTAAGCCACAGTGTGGGAAGAGCTGCAAACCCTCCCTCCCTCTCTTCTGTTGGTCATAGAGGGGTAGCTCAGTCCCATCTCCTCCTTCTTGTTCCCAGGAATGACCCACGAAGATATCGTGCAGGAATCCAAGAAGTACTGGCAACAGATGGAGGCACATGCCAGCAAACCAGCCAACAGCATGGTAAGGTGCATCTCGGGCTCACAGCCTGGGTTTGCCTCTGGCTGCTCCAGCACATTTTCTCTTCTCCTCCCCCCTGCTGTGCCTCACAGGTCCCAGGCAGACCAGGCTGGCCACTGAGGAGGAGGGCAACTGAGAGCTTTCCTGTTTGCAGTGCCAGTGATGATGTTTGCACCTTGTTTTGCAGCGTTGTATCTGCTCAGTTCAGTGGTGGGGAGAAGCCTTCATAGCAGGGAGGGCAATCCTGCTGGTGCTTCCAGCAACACCTTGCTGGTGAAACCAGGAGACCTGGAGGATCCTGGCCACACGGGGTAGGGATCAAAGGGGTCCTGCTGCCCTTTAGTGGCCGACGGATGATATGGCAAGTTGGAAGGACTCAAGAAACGACTCATGACCCGTGGGACTACTCTGAACACCAGAGTGGGTGGAACTGGCAGCTCAGGTGTTGCTGAGGTTGAGGTCTCCTGGATGAGAGCTCCCAAACGAAGGTGAAGTGCCCTTGCTCCAGCAGTAAGGCAATATTCTGGAGGCAGTAGGGTGCTGCTGCTGGGAAAAGCAGGTGTGATCACCATGGGTTAGCCCACCAGGACAGGCTCAGGTGACTTTCACTGATGCTCTCAGTGGGCTGTGCCCAGCAGTTTGCTGGTTATGGTGCATGAGGTGGAGTCATCTTGGAGGAAATGCTCAGCAACATACGTGTATGCGCGTGTTCTGCTGTGGTGGGAAGAAGTGGTTGGGGAGAGGGTGCTGGCTGAGGAATGGGAAGGAAAGGTCCAGAGTAACCGAGGTCTCTAGTTCCCAAAGCTGTCTGAGTTGTCTCAGCAATTTGTTTTAACCTCTCAGGAAGCTATAGGTTTGGTCCCGAAGGTATGGGACAAGTTTTTATAGCCTGTATTGCACAAGAAGTGAGCCCAGATGATCTGGATGGTCCCTTCAGACAGAGCTGGCTAGGCTCTCCTTCTAGCCTGCCACGGGGGCAGAGACAGCTACCTGCATCTCCGCAGGGGAGGAAACTAACTGTGAATCTGCAGCAGTTTGTGACAGTGGTTGGATTTATACCAACAGTCCCTGCCCCACGGAGACTGAAGTCGTGACTGGTTCTGTCCTGCCTGCGATAGATCTGCCTGCGTTTTCCAGAAAGCTCTGTCTTGTTCTCTGTGCATAACGTGGGGATAAAACAAGATAGATGGATGGCTGTGTTCTTGTGAGCCTTGCAGCTTCGAGTTCGCCTTGCCTGGAGGTGCTGCTGTTAGAAGACTGAGCTGCTTGTCAGGCACGGTCAGAGATGTCCGTGGAAGCACGTGGGATCTGGATGCTGAGCAGGGGTTTCATTTCCAGCTGTTACAGCTTGCAGGGGACAGAGGATGAGGATGAAAAATGCCAGTGCCTGCTACATCAGCCATCAGGAGATGGGCAGAGAGCTATAATTTCAGGGTCCGCTGGGCAATGTTCGTGGCTGATGGCCAATGGCAAAGTCTGTTTGCACCCCAGAAATGCCTGGCACAAAGCTGGTTTGCAGCTCAGCCCTCCCAGGGCCTCGGTTTGTGCAGCGGCAAAGCAGGAGCCTTGTTGGTACAGTCAGAAAGTGTCTGTGATGAGATGTGGGCTTGCTGCTGAAGACCCTGGGGGCAGGACTAATGTATCTGTTGAGAGCTGTTTACTTTTGCCATTATGCTCCTCAGTCCAAGCAGCCTATCGTGACTCAGAGTTTGCTCAGCTTCCTCCCAGCTTTCAAAGTTGGCTGCCTGGCAAAGACAACTTCCCAGGAGTGCTGTAAAAGCAGAACCGTCCATCTCACCGCCCAGCGTGATCTGTGCTTGCCCCGGCGCCCTCTGGTCAGCGGAAGCAAAGTTGTTCCCAGGGATTTTGCTGCAGTTTGGTCCCAGCTGCCAGCTGGGCTGACGTTAGCAGCTGGGGCCATGCAGTTGCGGAGAAGAGAAGCAGGCAGCACGCAGACACCTGGCAGCCGTGGTGACACAGGTCAGGAGACTTAGCAAGAAATGGAAGATGACGATACACCACTTGCTCAACACCTGCCAGGGATCTGGTACGTGGGCCCACGTGTTCGATCCCACACAGGCTGACGTAGGAGTAAACCCTGGGGCTGCAGATGGAAGAGGCAGTCGACGGGAGTGAGAGCTGTAGGTAGCTGGGTGCCCTCAACTCCCACGGCATCCTTGGGAACTAAGGGGTTTAGCCCTCAGTTCTTCTGTTTCTTGGGGGCTTTTCTGTTTTACCCCACCAGCCAGCTGCAGAACCACCATAAATTAGCAGCTTAGGGAGAGGAAAGGAACATCCTTCCCTGTCTCAGAAGGAGTACTTGCACCTAAGTACAGCTCATTCAGGTGGCTGAGTAACCCAGACCCCCTGAATAATCCCCCAAGGGGCACACGGATCCTCCAGGGAGCATTTCAGGATGGCCAAAAGGAGTTCCTGGAGCTGGGAGACATGAGTGGCCGTGCTGGGCCTTTGCTTTCTGCAGAGCCTGAAGAGGGGAGCTGTCGTGCCAAAGACTTTTATTTATTTGGTTGCCATGGTGCAGAGCTAACACTATATTGTCTGGCTTCGTAACAAGGGGTGGTGCCACAGCCGAAGGCACTTTTGCCTGGCTTGGTCTGCTGGAGCCTCATGTGATACTAATTTCCACACTGTTGGTTATCAGCAGCCTGCCAGGTATGTGTCTTGCCTTTACAAACACAGTCATGTAGCAACAGCACCAGCAGCTTTGATTTTCGCTTTCCTCCTAATCCCCCGGGAGCACACATGCCCGCTGCATTGACCAGCAGCTTGTGTGATTCTCGAGAAGAAAGGCGTGGGACTTCTTTTGGTCAAGAATTTCTGAAAAAGCAGCCCAGAGCACCGGAATTACCTGAGAAACGTGTTCTCTATTTCTGATGTTTCGTGCCTTCTGGAACCACTCAGGTTTTTCTTTTTGTTGGGTCAGTGGATTTGAGCCAAGCTTCCTGACTGCGCTGTGGAATCTGTCTCCTGTTGGGTTACATGGCAGGCAGCGCTGGGCTGGTAAAAGGGAGCATCCCCTCGGGGCTAATTTGTTATTTCAGCTCTGTAGTTTTGGTGGGTCATCGGCAAGCCGTAAAGTGATTCTCTTTGGACACCAGGTGGAGATAAAAACTACTGATCAAAGGCCTCGTTTGAGAGAGAGGTACAACACTGCCTTCTGTGATAGCCTGGGTCTCAGCCCTGGGCATTCCACAGCAGGCCACTTTGACGTGATTTGATGGTCAGCAGCGTTTGTGAGGGCTGACAGATGAAAAGGCCTCGTGCCCAGTGCCGCCAGGAAGGCTGCCTTGCAGGCAAGCAGGCCAGAAACACCGCCGCTTTTCAAGAGAGATGGGGGTTCTCCAGAAGAGTCCATTTTCTGGGACGTCGGCAGCAGTGAGAGCCTCTTGTAGTCAGCACAGGCAAAGGTCAGCTCTCTCGTTAGCTTGTCACGGTGCTGGAGGATCTTTGTCTGTCAGATCTGCTTCAAAAGACTGGGTCTGGAGGGTGCAGAGCAGTAGTCAATAGCTGATGTAGTGTTCCTGGGAGATGCTTTGATTCCGCACCATCCTGTGCTTGCTATTTTCCCTTTGAGAGGTGATGCAGATCGGATCCACGCTCCTGCTCTTGCTGGCTCCTCAGGGACATGGCCTGCCTGTCTGCTCCTTGTGAGATGCTCAGAGTTAGAAGTCAGGGCTGCGGTGGGCAGGCAGTGAGCTGCTCACTGCTACGTGACCTTTGTGCTTCACGGGCGGCTCCATCGCCGGGCTGTTCTTGGAGGTTCTTGCTTGTACCCTCACACGTGCCCGTGCCCAGAGCTCCTGGCGTGCAGTCAGGTTTGCTCTTTGGTTTGCAAGTGAGCTGGAGACACCAGCCTCAAGTCTTCCAGTGGTGGTATACAATTTAAATGACTTTTTAGAGATTTGCTCAGAAAATACGAGGCAATGGTGATATGGGATTCGCTCCATTTCTCCCCCACACACACAACCTGTTGGTCATAATGCCAAAGCAGCTGCCTCGCAGGTAGGAGGCCAACGAAGTGAAGTGGCTGAGAGGATGTAAGTACGTGTGTTAACCGCTGTACCTCTGACCAGAGATCGCGCTTCACTGCCTGCGAAGCCCAGAGCAAAGGAACTGTGAGGGATGGAAACCTGCCCAGAAATGGCTTTGAAGGGTATTAACAAGAGGATCCAGTTCTGACTTCAGTGTGCCGAATGCTGGATGTAACACGAGCCTCTTGGTCCAAAAGCAGGTCCTGTCTTGTGTCACGCTCTGGCTTCCCCCCAGGGGCTCCTCCAGCTGCATGACCGAGCTCCCTCCGTGGATAGCAAGGGACACACGGATTGCCTTCCCTGCGGGGAAGCGGGGATTAAGCGCTGGGGCAGGTCCTGCAGAGCTTGTCTGTACACGGCGATACGCCGCGGGGCTTTGGCAGCCAGGCCTGGTCAGCGCTGGAGGCTGCCAGGCTGGCTGCGCTCTTGGCCAGACGTCAAAACCCAGGGAATCGTGCTGAAGCAAGCAGCGGTTTTGCTCCTGTCTGGTATCTCGACAGGCCACCAGCTAGCACTGGCAAAGGAGAGTTGGGCTGTCTCTGATTTAATCCAGCTTGTCACTGGCACGCAGGCGTGCAGGGAGCTGCCAGCGCCTCTGCGGCATTGCAAGGGGGGTGCGTCCGGCTCTGTTTGCCTGAGGTGCTGGTTCTCTTCCCCAGGCTTCTCCCCGGGCTCCCACGTCGAGCACCTTTGACCTCCAGATGAAATTTGTGTGTGGCCAGTGCTGGAGGAACGGGCAGCTGGTGGAGCCAGATAAAGACCTCAAGTACTGTAGTGCCAAAGCCCGCCACTGGTGAGCAATGCAACCTTCTCTTTCCCCCACCCCTCCTGAAGGGCAAGAATTTCTCCCCTTACCTCCTCAAGGGCTTCATTTGGCTTTGCTGGAAGAGCCTACGAGGCTTCCTAGCAGCCTCTTGCTCCTCGGGGTGTTTTATAGTGAGCTTTGCAGGTAACTGTTTCCCAGTTTCCAGCTCTCTTCGCTACTGTTAGGACTTGCAGCCAGCACTGTGCTTGGTGCATCACAGCCAGGCTCATAATCCTGGTGCTTGCAGTCCAGTTTTTGCAATTCCCTTCTCCAGTTGTTATTATTTCCCCTTAATGAGGTCACTAAGACAGTTCTCCTCTGCACTTGTTTGTGCTCTGTGCTGTTTGAAGATGCCTGCCAGGTCACTGTTAGCAATGATTCAAGGAGTTCTACTTCCTTTTAAATTAGTTTCCTTGGCCCTTTCATTGTTTTTGTTGCTCTCCTCCGATGCATGTCTTGTCTGTTTGCACCTCCAAGTTCCTCGGGGCCCATAAGGATGTTTGTTTTGATAGAAAGCGAGTATCAGCAGGGAGGGAGCCACTGGGACATGGAAATTGTGGCCTCTCTCACCCAGGCAACCTAGCAGCATAGGATGGAGCGGTTTATAGCACATCAGTTCCCCAAACACAAACCACGAAGGCACAGTCCAGCATCCTATTATAAATATAAGACCTTAGATGAAGAAGACACAGAAGCAGCATTGCTGGAGGAAGTGAGCAGGAGAGGATCGCTCCCTGGCATGGGAGGATAACACCTCTGTGCAGCTGCTGAACAGAGCGGGGGCTTTTGCTCAGGGTACCTCCTGGTGCTGCAGGAGACTTAGTACCTACTGGCACCTGTTTGTAAGAGAGTGCTTGTAATGACTTGCATTTACGCTGCACCTTTCAAGCAGAAAATATTCCCAAATGTTTTTCATGGATCTGATTGCACAAGAATTGGCTGTGTCAAAGGGTGGAACGCAGATGTTTAGTAATCCATGGTGATGCCACGCAAGACTTGGGGGAGACTTTTGTGGCTTTACGAAAGGATACATGCCAGAAAACATGTAAGAAATACAGGGAGAAATCCTAAACACCCTTCTTCTGCCTTCTCTGCCACAGATGCGCATATCTAGGAGCAGCCAGATAGTGGCAGGGATGAGCTGGACTGTAGGGTCTGGTCATCTGTCAATATTCGAGGATTTCTGAGGAAAACAAAACCTTGTTCTGTTCTTCCTTTTGCCTCTGTTGATTTATTCTCTCTTCCTTAGTTGGACAAAGGAACGTCGTGTTCTGCTGGTGATGTCCAAAGCAAAGAAGAAGTGGGTGTCTGTCCGACCACTGCCTTCCATCCGCAACTTCCCACAGCAATACGATGTAAGCCCCACAGCTGGCTCAGCCAGGTGCCCCTTCCCCTTCCCTCCCGGTTTGTGCAGTGCTTTGAGGCCTGGCCCGTTGCAGAGCTGGCAGGGAAGCAGTCACGTGTTGGATGAGGTGGGAGGGCGGCACAAACTGAGAGCGGAGAGATCTCAGACACGTCCAGCAGAAGGGTGGAGCAGAAAAAGGAGAGGCACTCATTTAAACCACGCTATTACACACGTATGCAAGGCTCTAACGCTGCTCTTAATGCAGTCAGCGTCTCAAGGACTGGCTGGCATGGGGTTTGGAGATGAGATTTAAGTCTCCCCTTAGGTCAGGGTTTCTCAATGTGGGTGAGAAGGAGTATTTGGGAGAAGCCTGTCCCTGTCTTTGCTGTGGCTGGACTGCTGTCTGTTGTGAAACTTGCCCAAGATGTGTTTTGGAAGCAAAACTAGGAACTCGGCTAGAAAGCCATGTGTTGTGAGGAAAACTACAGATACCCAGCCTCCATCTCCAGCCCTGAATATGGCAATTGATAATCTCTCTCTCCCTCTCTTATCCCCGAATTAGAAAGCTCCTCTCCCTCCTGCCTCATGGGATCTGCTGCCCCTTAATCCATGGGCAGGTGCAAGGCCATCTGTGAGGTCTTGGGCGCTTTCCAGTTGCAGGCCTGTTGCTAGAAGCTGTGGGGGATAAGTTATTTATGGCTGTGCCAGTAGGAGATGAGGCCAGCAGGTGAGTCGGGGGTCATGGAATAGAGGCAGGTTGCCCCTAACGCCACTCTTTGGCTGGAGAATGCATCACCTTTGGGGCCCAGCAGTGTGACCAGCAGGAGACACTGTCGGGTCAGTCCGGGCCGCTCCCTGCTGCCTTACCCCTTGACCAGTTGCATATGGGAATGGGAGAGAGAAGGCAGGTGCTGAGCTGAGCTGCCTGTGTGTTTGTAGGGAAATCTTACCTTTCGTGTCATCAAGGGCTTGAGGAAAAGGAGCGTGAGTTAACCATGTGTGATGTGTCCTGTTCTGTGACCTTTCCCGTGTGCGATTTAATGCCCTTGTCGGTTTTTTTGAACCCGCTTTCCCCTCTAGCAAGGAGTGTTTGTGCAGATGCTACATTTTGCTCTCTGTCTCTTAACAGTTGTGTATCCATGCACAAAACGGCAGGAAATGCCAGTATGTGGGCAACTGCTCCTTCGCCCACAGCCCTGAGGAGAGAGACATGTGGACCTTCATGAAGGAAAATAAAAGTGAGTGGGGGAAATGCGGGCAGTGGATGCAGGTCTGTTAAGGCACGCTCCTGGCACCAGAGGTGGAGCAGACAAAGCTCCTGGTACCACGAGCCTAGCTGGGGTTATGGGGTAGATTTACCTACGGTGTCCCTCCAGGTGCCTGTGCTGTCCCAGGCCTGGCCCTGTATGGAGCTCTGCCAGAGCACCAGTCCTGACCTGTAGCTGCTCCCGTATCTTTCTTGTCTGTCTTGCATCTGCCTTGGCTTTCTTGCCCGGTTCTGCTCATCCCCCGTGCTCCTGGGCTGCGGCACTCCCTGTTCATAGCATTGTACGCAAAGGAGTGGAACTGAGCTCCCGAATGAGAACATCACCGGGTGGTGCCTTTGCAGAGGAGCCGGTCTGGAATTAATTACATGGGCTCCCAGTTTACTTTCTGGGGGAAACCTTGGAGGGATGCACAGCTCACCCGTCAGTCCTTCAGCAGTCACCCTCCTCAGCATCAGCAGGGCTGCAAGCTGTTCCCCTGGCAGCTCCCTGAAATTGCTTCAGCTGGGCCGACACCAGCTGAGCCCTGCACGGTTCTGTGCCCACGGGGACAGTGATGGGGCTGCCGGAGGGACCACCAGCCCTCTGGCAGCAATCATTGCTTACTCAGGCTGTCTTTGCAATGCCCAGTTGTCCAGGTGCTCACCTAGCTCTGGTGGGAGATGCTGGAAAGCTTGGAGGTCGTTCAGTCTTTGTGCTTGGATGGAGGGTCTTTCTGTGCCGTGCCGCGCACTGCTGTTTGCTACAGCTCAGGTCCTTTTGTTGCTGGGGCCTTTGAAAGCGCATCAGACCAGTCTGGGTGTGTTTGCTCAAGCATGAAGGTAAATCTTCAAATGACAGTGTTGTTTCAGTTTGGGGGAATTTACATTAATTATCCCCCACTGCCTCGAACTCCTCAATTACCCACTTAGCGAGCAGTAAATCACTAACGCACCGCACGTGGAGCGTCACGTTGCTGCGTGCAACGTTTATGTTTCCTCTCTCCCGAGTTGATCTTGGAAAGGCAGGGGTGCCGTCAAAGCTTCCAGCCAAAATTTCCCTTCCCACTAGCGTCCCAACTGGGTTTTAAACCAAAAGCACCAAGAGACAGTAACTGCACTCCTCTGGGCAGGTTTTGAACTCGGGACAGGCCATCATTAGGTCTTCCTCCCCTCCTGGTGGGAGAAGAATCTCCTTGTGGGGTGAAGTCCGTGGAGATCTCAGGGCAGCTTCCCTCCTTCCTGAATACTTCCTGGAGCTGCTGTCCCGGTTGTCCCTCAACAGCAGGACAGTCGGTGGTGGTGTGCCCCTTGCCAGGCAGGGGGGAGGTGGATTTGGCTGCTCTCCCCAGGGCTGTCTCTCACCCAGGGAGGTGACCTCGGGCCTGGCCGAGCGCTGGCCTTCACGCTGACGGCAGGTGCTGCAGTGGGGAGGGGAGGGAAGGGCTGCCCCAGCGCTCGTCCTTTTCTCGTAGTCTGTGCAGGGTGCGGGAGGTTGTCTGAGTGACTTCCCGGGTGGCCTTTGTGCAGTACTAGATATGCAGCAGACCTACGACATGTGGCTAAAGAAACACAATCCTGGGAAGCCTGGAGAGGGGACACCGCTCACCTCGCGAGAAGGGGAGAAACAGATCCAGATGCCCACTGACTACGCTGACATCATGGTAAGCAGCCACCCTCTTGTTCTTCGTCCCTCTCCCTCCTCAGCACTGGCAGCCTCTCCTCTGCTCCGGGTGTGAGCTAGCAGGGGCTGAATTGCTCTCGTTGGAAAGAGCCGTGCTGATGTAGGTTAAGTGGACGGCTTGGAGCAGCGCAGCAAGAGCAGCACAGATCAGGTGGGAGGGGATCGACCCAGGGTCAGCGAGGGCTTTTCTGTTAATCGCCAAGTCAGTAGGAGTCTGCCTCAGGCTGCCGCTCACGTGGGCTCAGCCTCTCCCCAGGGTTCCTGCCTGCTCCTGGGCAAGCTGCTGCTGGCCTGGAGGAGAAGAGGGAGAAGCTTGGAGAGGAGCTGGGTCTGGAGCACAAAGGCACAGAAAAAAAAACAGAGGCAGATGTGCCACCTTAGCCCAGGGATGGCATCTAGAGGAAGGATTCGTGTCCTGAGGGGTCCTGCACTGCCTGAGTGCCTCACTTTGAGCCCGACTTTGAGCTGTAGGTTGACACCCAGGCAGAGCATCTCCTCTGCTCCCCCGTCGTGGCAGTGTGGTGCCCTGAAGATGACGTGGCAGGGAAGTGTGGGAGGTTGTGCAGTGACATGGGGAGAAGCACTGCCGGTGCAGGGAAGGCCGGTGGCTGTGGATATTCACGCCCTGACCGGCCCTTTGCCCTCTCTCTGCACCGATTAGATGGGCTACCACTGCTGGCTCTGCGGGAAGAACAGCAACAGCAAGAAGCAGTGGCAGCAGCACATCCAGTCGGAGAAGCACAAGGAGAAGGTCTTCACCTCGGACAGCGACTCCAGCTGCTGGAGCTACCGCTTCCCCATGGGCGAGTTCCAGCTCTGCGAAAGGTACCGTGCGCACGGCCTCGTCTCCCTCGTGCCCCGCTGCAGTGGGGATGGGTCCAGGGACCCCGTCATCCATCCTCCTCCTCCTCTTCCTCGCCCGGAGTCCCCAAGGGCTTCCACTTGGAGGGGAAGTGGAAGGAGCTGACAGTTCTGGGTGATGGTGGGGCTGTGTTGGATCCCAGGGGTGTTCAACCACACAATTTAGTGGTAAAAACACATTCCCGGGCATGTGACTTCAGAAAACGAGAGCGAGCTTCGTGTCTGCACCCGTGCCCTGTGTGGCCAGGCTGTGCTCAGCTCTCAGGCTGCTTGGCCCAGTTCTGGGGGGAATCCCAGGTGCTTTATTAAATGGTTTGAATGTCTCACGCCCTCTGAATCAGCGCCTTGAGGTGTCTTCAGAAGGCCTGTGATGGTTAGAAATGCTGTTTTGGGTAGAGAGAAGGCTGTGCCTCTGTGGCTGTCCAGAGGTACCTGGCATTTCCTCTCTCATGTGGTTATTTCTGCTCACCCCTGGTCCAGTTCTAGCTCAAACCGTTTCATTCTGTGGCCTAAACCCCCTCACAGGCTCTGCTCCATGTCTGTGCCCAGCCTGCGTGTTGCCTCCCCTTGGCTGCACGCGGCTTGTAGGGGAATCATCTCGCCCTCAGAAGGGAGAGCTTGCGGCAAGTTTTGCTGGGCCCCCATGGAGTCTCGCAGGTGGGGAGCTCAAAACCCTGCCCCGGTGGGGGGACCCCGCTGATGGTGCTCCTTGCGCTGGCAGGTTCCAGAAGAACAAGGCCTGCCCCGAAGGAGAGGAGTGTCGCTATGCCCACGGCCAGGACGAGCTGACGGAGTGGCTAGACCGGAGGGAGGTGCTGAAACAGAAACTGGCCAAAGCCCGCAAGGACATGCTGCTCTGCCCCCGGGACGACGACTTCGGGAAATACAACTTCCTATTGCGGGACGGCGTATAGTAAGGGGCCGGGGGGAGCCTGTCGGCTGGAGAAACGCGGGGTGGGTTTTCCGAGAGCGGCAGTAGCAGGGCAAGCGAGATCCGTGTCTCGCAAAGAGAACTCTTTCTTTTCTTTTCGTTTTAAGATTTTGAGACGATGATTTATTAGTGGTGAATGAAAACGTGAATTTGATTCTCCTTGGCCAGCGAACGCCATGCTCACTAAGTTTGTGATCTGTCTTCTCTCTGTTCTTTCCCCCAAATTCTCCTTCCTCTCCATCTTCTTGTTTTTGCTGTCCATTGTTTAAATGAACGAACCTAGTCTGTACCGGGAGGCAAATCGGAGAATTTCCCCTTGTCATTCCCTTGCCCTTCAGTTGGGAGTGTGGTTGCAGAGATCAGGAAGACGAAGCTGAGAGAAAGAGCTAGACGTCTGGTGAAAAGGGGACCGTGAAGTTCACGTGCTCCTTTTCTCAGTGCTGCAAGAGCAAGCCCGGCTTACACTGCTGCAGTTGGCCTGCTTTTCTGGGAGTTCAGTACCAGAAGAATTGGGAACTGAGATGCAAAGAAGGAAAACCACTAGATCTGACTTAAACATCCGGGCTTAGACCCCTGGTGAGTGTATGCCCCTGAGGCATCAGCTGGAGTTGAAGAGGAGAACAGCCCTTTGGTATTAACAGCGTAGCTGAAAGCAGCAATGTAACAAAACTGCTTGCAGTATTGGGAACTGAACTGTGTGACTTTAGACTGTTTTGACTGACAGCACCCAGGAAGCAACTTGGTGACGCCTCATTAGACATCTTTCTCAAGTGTGCAACAGGTTTTTGGGGTGGGAAGTTTTGGTTTGTTTTTTTTTTTTTTTTTTGGCTGGTGCAACTGGTACAGGTAGGACTGAAGCTATCTAGAAGGTGTAGTGGGGACGGTGACACACCATCTATCACTGCACTCCACGCAGCAGGGTCAGGTGGCCAGAAGGCTGTAACCAAAAGGAGCCTGGATTCCTCTGTCCACTTGTGTCCTGAAGAGAGAGAGGTAATGGGGTTCCCTTCTTGCTCTTTAACTGATGTATGTCAGTCGTTACTTAGAGCTGTTTATTCCTGCACCACCAGAGGAATCGGGTGGGGACTGAATTCAGAGGACATTATCGTGCAGCGTGGGTCCAATGCAGCAGGCCTGGTTCTGGTGGCGTGTTGCTGCTGGGAATCCAGCTGGAAGCACGCTACGAGCACAGGTCTCATCCTGCAAGCAGTAAACACATCCTGCCTGGAGCTCCCTGCTCCTCTCACAGTCCAGCTGCACTCTGCAGTTTTATATGCACCATCCTCTCAAACACCAATGCATCTCCCTCCCTGCCTTTAAGGGCGAGGTCTTTTTTGTACAGAATCTCCCAGGACAGCAGGCTCAGGGCCCTCAGGGCTGGCAGGCAGCACGGTATCCCCGGTAAATACAATCTAGCCATGTACCACAGGGTGCTTTGGCACTGTAGGGTCCCTCTTTTCCCTGCCTGTTCCCATATCCTTGGGGCTCCCAGCTTCAGGAGAGATGGAAATATGCAGGAGATGCTGTAGGGACAGCTGGCACCTTTCCAAACCAGCCTCCAGGTAGCTGCGTCAGCAACACTGAGGCAGTTGTGGCCCAGGAGCATGTGCTGCATGCTGGCCTTGGGTCTTCCCGGTGGTATGATGTGCCCCAAATAAGCCAAACGTGCCTCTGAGCTTCTTTCCTTGCCTGTAAAATGGGGATGGCGATCAGCGGTTTCATATGAGCTTCCCTTCCTGGCCGTACAGCACCTTGAGATCTGGCCTGGAAGGGGCCAGGATTGTAGCACCTGAGGACAGCCGGGTGGCTTATGGTAGATCTGGGAGAAGAGGGAAGTGATAATTTCCAGCTCTGCCCCTGTGAGGGGAGAAGGAGAGGCAGAAGGATCTGTGCTATGGAGAAGAAGAGTGGCCTATGCAATGTCACGCACGGCCGTGTTTGAGTGGTCAGGTGCTGTGTTTTCTCCTCTGCTCTTTGCTGTAGCTGTCCGGATCGTACTTGCTGCTGGTGCTCCTTGTGTCAAACTGGTCAACCTGATAAACAGAGCCCGGGGAGGAGGTAGGCACAGGCTCCTGGGTTATCTCGTTCTGCTGTTCCTGGGCTGAGATGCCAAGGAGCGAATCTGGATTGGGGAATGTTGGCAAATGTTTTTGTTTTTAAAGCAAACCTGCATCTCTGTGTGACTCAAGTGTTCGCTGCGCCATGATTTCTCATACAATAACTTGTTTTAGGTTACAGAGTGGGTCGCTGTCCCCTCTCCCTGCCTCTGCGAGGAGAGCTGAGCTACTTGGCAGGGCCGAGGCGGGGAGAGGGCAAGCATGCGTGAGGGGAGGGAGGCCCACGGTCACGGGTGTTGCGTTGAGTATCTCTTTTTGTTTTCCCTGATATGATAACCTGGTCTGTGGTGTTGCAGTACTTTGTCACCAGACTTGTTTTAGTGTGTATATATGTGACCCCTCCCATGAAGCATATATACACAGGTATTAAATATATCGCTCTATATAATATTATATGTGTGTGGTATCGAAAGAATCTTTTTAATGAGGGTAAAGGAAAAAGGACTCGGGCCAGGAAACGCAGCATCTCCAGTTTTAAATATGAAGACTTTTATTTGGGTTTGGGAAAGGGAAATAGCAGAGGGGAGGGTTTTATATAGATAGGTATAAATTCTGAGATGGGACAGGTTTCCCTGGTGATGCTTTTAAAACCCCCTATGATGTCCTTGCAGTCCCATCTCAGTGAAAGAGTATTATAGTGCTAACTAGCGAGTAAAGTTTTAATAATAAGGCTTTGCTTATATTATTTAAGGGGACATTGTAAAAGGCAGGAAGCTTCACACTTGGCTTCCCAGGCTCACTTTATCACATCAAGAGGGTTTTCTTCAGCATGTTACGTACTCTCAGCAGAAATGCTCAGCGCTCATGGCTCTGCAGCAGTTAAACCACAAGTTGTAGGGCTGCTTTAGTGGTGCATTCACAAGACCTTTTGATAGCTCCCTCTTTTGTTCAATAATCCACGTGAGGGAAGAAGAAAATTTTGAAGCACAGAACCAAGTCCAAGGGTTATTAACAGAAGTGATGCTTTAACTTCATAACATTAGAAGAAAATCTCATATCCTGTACAATAACCACACATACGCACAGAGCAGAGGCTTTCATTTAGATCAGCTTGTTAAATGCTGAAGGACTTGGTGAAAATCTTTGCCCAAATCCTTTGGTAAGGGCAGGGATTTAAGTCACGCTGCTGTTGGAGTGAACCTGACCTTTGCAGGGGGAAGAAAAATAAAACAAATAAAATACCCTACTTAGCTTGTATGAAACTGTATGTCAAAAACGGATGGGTTTTAGCAAGTGAAAGGAAAAGATAGCAAGGGGATGCTGCAGTTCTGAGCTGGGTAGTAATGATTTCGAGTCCTTTAATATGTCTTTGTATTAATATAATTTAAGAATACCACGCTTTACTATTAAAAAAGAACTTAGTATCTTTCATAAGGTATAGTATCAGGATAATAATGTAGATGTTTTAACAACATTTTTGGTTTTGTTCTTAAATAAAAAAACAAACAAACAAACTTGCTTCTTTTAGCCTTTGTAATAGAAAATAAAAGTGTGCACTTTAAACCCTCTCCTGACACAGTGTGTGTGTGCGTTTTTTCAAATAGCCCACAAAGCCTTTTTTCCTTACCGTATCGGGGGAAGCAAAGGGAGGACTTCAGGCACTGGGTTGTTTGTGCTTTCTGCCATCCTTCAGTATAATCTGCTGCTCTTCTTGCTGAGTGGAAAATTGCACATATACATATTAACATACATACATATTAACAGATTCTGCAGTTTTTCATCAGACACTCAGTTCTTGTGAACTTTAGATGTGTTTAAAATGCTTTGTTGTTGTTGTTGTGTTTTTGTCCTTTCCCCTAAGCCCCAAGAATGTACATGCTCTGCATTGCCACGTACTTTCAGATGTTTGGGATAACCTGTGTTTTGAAACCTCCAGTATCCAGGTCTCCTAATCGCCTCAATAATCTGGAAGTTGTTCTGCTCTGTAGACTGCTCTGTTCAACTGGGTCAGCCAGTTCTCTTGCCTGCCAGTGAGCGCCCTGCCAGGGAAAATGCCCTTACTCCCACCCCCGAGTCGCGTGCAGCTCGAGCCATGAGAAGCATCTGCGCAGATTCCCCCTGGCACGGTGCCGTGCGGTGAAGATCGCACCTGGGGGACGATGTCAGTGTGAAAACAGTTACTAATAAAAACCTTTCTGTTTGTCTTCCTTTGCCAATCCATCACGATGCAGATTCAGTCTGGGATTCTTGATCAAGCCAAAGCTGAAGATGTGGCAAAGACAGGGGGGTGCCATGGAGACACCCCAGTACTGCTGTACAATCAGACCAGAAGGTCATACCCAGTGAGATCTGATTTGGGGAGGCTTGATGGGTATCTTCCCGATGCGCCTGGATGCAAACACAACTCGTGTCCTTCTGGTCAAAGGAGGAGAGGCCTGAACACGAGCTTGTAGTGCAGAGGGAATGAGATGGGTGCACTTCTAAGGTGCTAAACTGAGTACGTGCAACACAAGAGGCATCAGTTTTACCCTCCACGGGTTATTGAGACCCTGCTGACAAGAGCAAGTGTAGCTTTCCCCGTCCAATGGAGACCAAAACTGTCAAACTGCAGGGCAGACAAAGCATGGGGAGAAAAACAACACGAACGTGGCAGTGGTTTCCTGGCACACTCACCACTGTTTCTCCACTGAAGAAAAGAATCTCATATTTTGAAGAGAGAGGGAGAGGAGTGGTGAGCTCAGTATTCACACCCTCCTGGGAACCCAGGCAGACATTAAGGCAAGGGGCAGAGCACAAGGTCAGCCAGGAAGGATTCGGGTCCTGGGGAAGAATGAAAGGAGCAGAGGAAGAGCCCCCTGAGAGATGGGAGGAAGGCTGCAAGGCAGGAGGAAGGCTGCACACTGAAGGCCTTTAATGCCACCCTGCAGCAGCTCAGTGGAGGCAGTTTGCCTCGCCAAGCCTGTAAGCTGCAGCTGGGATTCCTAAGCAGTTTTGTGGCTGAGTCTGCCTTCCCACACCGCAGAGAAACATTTCTGGGCAGTGACAGCAGGTGAGGCAAGCGTGGTCATCGCTGCTAATTGTTTGCTGCAGCCGTTGCGCTCAGAGCAGGGCTGTGTTGCATCATGCTGTGTGCGAGGAGAGCAGCGAACAGTTCGTGCAGAGCAGAGGAAGGTGCTGAACAGACGGCAGGGCACCTATGGGGTGGCTCTGGGCATGGGGCTTCTTGGGGCTTCCTGAAAAGCTGTGGATGCTGCTCAGCAGCTCTGTCCTGTCTTGTCCAGCCTCACCTCTTTCTCCCCAGGATGGCAGGGGAAGGGCCAGGGCCCACCCCCTGCTTCTCTGCAGCCCGCTGGAGGCAGGAGCAGCAGGTCCTGGTGCCCCCAGGGCAGGGGTGTTGTTTCCTGAAAGCAGATCCAGGTGCAGCAAGGACGAGAGCAGGGAACAGACAGCTCTGATTGACTCGTTCTCCACTGCAGCAGCTCCTGAGACTGCCCCTTTCACGGATGCTCCTCTCTGCAGTTTAGCTTAGGGATGGCAGCGTCCCAGAAAACTTTTTTTTTTTTCTTTCTTTTCCCCCGAGAGCCTTGGGAAGTACGGACATAGCTGAGAGTCCCAGGAAAGCGGGTTATTTGTTACCATCTGGCTTAATCCTCCCAAAAACGACATTTACCCAGGGCTGAGATGGAAATCTCTAAACCCAGATGCCAGAGTGGATTTGGCTTGCTGGGAACCGGAAAAATACTCAGCGCTGGAGGTGCTTTTTAGTGCATTTCTCTGTGGATTTCTTCTGTCTGCTTTAGTTGTGGGCCTTCAGTAGTGCTGGGGCCCTCGAGGCAGACGCTCAGGAAGGATGAAAAAAGCTGCATAGTTTCTCTAAATGAACACCAAGGCACGCTCCCCTGTTTGTACCCCAGCAAAGTTCAGCAACAGAGAGGGAGAGTCCTGGTTCCACGGGAGGGAGATGGCCTCAATTTTCCTCAGCCAAACGGCTTGAGGATAACTGCACTGGACACTGCCCTGGAGAGCTGAGCTGGATTTTCAATACAGAAGCAGCCTCTTTGAAAGAGACTTTCAGCAGCCTGGACTGTCTCCTGTTTAAAACCCCAACATTCCTATCTTGGCTTTTGGGGATCGGCTGCAGCCAGCCTGCCCAGGCTTCTCGCTTGTTTTCTTTCAGCTCCCATCCTTTCCCCATGCTGTTGATTCTTCTGTCAGTCCATGGGGCTCTGACCTCTTCGACCTCAGTGCTGCAAGGTCCCTGCTCCTGCCCAGGGGCCACATTGTTCCTGGGGCAGGTGAGTGAGCCTGGGAAGGGCTCGCTGAGGGCTGGCTGAGCTCATTTTGGTGGCAGTCTCTTCGTTTTGAGAAGGAAATGGCTGCAGGAGCCATCTTCTTGCTGCTCCACACAGCCCTTTTCCCTGGCAGAGGGCCAGCAATTGCTGTCCTTGGGTTTCCCCAGCCTGCTTTAAACACCTCGGTTTATTGCTGCTCTTGGCATCTCGGGGGCTCTGCCTGCTGCCAAGGGTCTGATAAAGCAAAGGCTTGCACGGAGAGCTCCCAAAGCCGGCTCTGCCCAGGCTCCCAGAGCATTTCCGGAGCAGGGAAATGCAGAAAGAGCTGTAGGTTTCCTTCCTGCCCAGGGCGGCACAACTTCTGGTGATCCCATCTTTCTCACGTTATCTGCCTGCCTAAACACCTCATTTTCTGGCAAAAAGACACCTCACAGGGAAGGCCACGTGCCGAACAGCAGAGCTGCCATGAAGCTGGCTGCCATGTGAGCACGCCAGGAGGGAGGCATGTCTTGGCAGCGAGGTGGGAAGGAAAAGCTCATTAGCTTTTGGCACTCGTTTGGGGGGGGGAATTAGTTTTTAGAAATCCTTTCGCCTCAGGCAGGAGGTGCAGGTGGGTCCTTCTGCTGAGCCGTGCCAGTCACTTGGGGGATCCCAGCAGTGCCAACGGGGCTGCGGGAGGCACCTGTCCTGCTGCCAGCCCTGGCCCACAGAGCAAGCAAAGCCACTGACTGCCTCTCTCCAAGGGCCGTATCCCTGCAACGGGGAGATGTGGGTGCCAAAGGCCACGCCAGGGCCAGCAGTGAGGAGTGAGGACGGAGGAGCTCGCTGCCCTCCTCCACGCAGGGACAGAGGCATCATGTGCACGTATGCCTAGGTGTGTTCGCGTGTGATGCCCTGCCTGGGGAGGAGGCAGCCCGTCTGGAGGTGGGAAGGGGGCTCAGCGTAACAGCGTGTCCGTGCCTCAGTGCTGCCATGACAAAGGGTCACGGCCATATTTCAGGCACCAGGTTGTCTTTAGCACCTTGGCCAATGCAGAGCCCCAGTGCTGCTTTTACCACCCTCAGCTATCCTGTTTCCTGTGCTGGCTTCTTCATGCCTTTTCCCACCTCCTTTCCTTTCAAAGTATTCTGTTGTGGATGCAGCCCCACCTGGTTTGGCCGCAGCCTTCCTTGCTGCTGGCATTCTGGGTGTCCTCGCAGCTCCGCAGATGCCCGTCACCTCCAGCAGCATCTCAACCCCATAGAAGAGGTGCCAGGAAGTGGCCAGGTGTTCTTTCGGAAAGGTCCTGGTGAAATTCAACCTGCCAGCCTCTGCCAAGGTGAAAAGAAAAATGCTACTAAGCCCTACACATTATGCAAATAAATAGGTAGGTTCCCACAGTGGAAGCTGTCACTGGAGTGTGGTGTTTATTTGTCCTAGGAGCTAGGAAAAGAAAAAATAAAATCATGTGACCTCTGGCAAAGGTTTTGCTTGGACAAAAGAAGAAAGAGGAACCCACCCACCAAGCTATGGTTGGTGCAAGAACTGGGACCACCCAGACCGTGAGGGGCAGGTTTGATCTGTAGGACCTCCAGCAGAAGACATCCCCATGTGAGGTTGTAAGGAAATTTCCAAACAATGGCTGTGCTGCTGAAGTGAATGGTCTCAGGTGACTGAAATAAAAAAAGAAAGAAAGCTGTTTTGAGAGCAGTGTGGTTTGTAAAGCTTCTAAAGGTTTCCACCAATTTTTGTCCTTATTTCCTCAGGGGAGTAGCCTACCTTGTCTGTCCCTTCAAAGTCCCCTCAGTTCTGCTGGCTTCTCCTCACTATTGCCTGCCAGGAGCAGCACGTGCTTTGGGGTCTCAGCTACCAATGCACGTGCCCCAGATCAAACAGAACAAAAACCAGCAGGTTTTTCTCACTGAGGAGCCATTAATTTGACTCTCTCTTCTTCCTAGCTTAGCTGCCAGGTAGAAAAATATATTTAAACCTATTTATCCCTTTGTCAAAGTGGGTAGTGTGTTCTGGGTAAGGGAGGGGTGGATAGATGGATGGGTAGATAATACTGTTGTGTAAGCTTTGTGTCCTTGGAAAATCAGACAAAAATGTGTTTTTTTTTTTACTTTCTAAAAGGAAACGTTCCACTGGATTATTGAGCCACGCTTTCATCTCATCTGAAGAAGCTGAGATAGCAATTAGTAGTAATAACCTCAAATGCCTTTCTTCGGTTGAGCGTCCCCACTGCGGGTGGGCTCCCCACGAGCTGTGCTTTCAGCTACGTGTAACACACAGCTAAGCTTCCTTAGGAAGCATCAGCCCCAGAAATCAGTCTGCAGCCAGGTGCCACCACCTAGTAAAAGACCCACAGTGACAATTTGCAGGAGTTTCTGCCCAAGAAAGCACCCAGGTGTGTCACCGTCTCGTGTTTTGGGGCTGCAGGTGGCTCTGAAGGACCACAATTTAAATAGGTGTTCCTGGAGTTTGGCCCACCTCAGTGTACCCTTCTGTGTGCCACCCATTTAGGGCCAAAGCAAGCTGACAGTGGCTGGTCAAGTCTGTGAGAAAAATGTGCTGTTAGGGGCTGCCCGGGCTTCTGAGTGATGGAGCAGAGCTGCTGAGACTTTTGCTGACATGGCATTACGATGAAAATAAATAACTCGGTGATCTGATAACAGTGCAGCCAGCACAAATGATGCAATCTATGGCCGTGCCTGCAGCTTTCCGTGGTGACACAGAGCCAACATTCCAACTCCATTCACTAACGCAGCCCAAGGACTCTCCGTGGTGGGGACACAAGGGCAGATGGATGCTCCCCTCCTCTGCCTCTGCTCCCCAGCGTAGTTTCTGCTTCCCCAAGGCTGGAGGGCAGGGCAGTGTTGATGCATCCTGCTGGTGATGCTGCCCCAGTTCTTCTCCCGGGTGAGAGCTCAGTTTCTGGAGACTATGAATCAAGAAGAGTTTGTGGATATGGCAAACACAAGATATATGAGATGTATGTTCGCAGCTCTGCGCACAATAACTTGTAAATAGCCACTAATAACTCAAAATCCTAAGTGACAATTTCCTCCCAACAAACCTCATTTGCCGAAGCAATAACCGTCAGTCAGTCGCAGCTGATGTGAAGTTTACGGGTGCCTCCAGACACATGGTCAGACGTCTGTCCAGCTTTAAAGACAAGCCTGAGCCTGGGGCAAAACGAGGAGGTCCAGCTGCCCCTGGCACTGGGCAGCTACGTGACCTTGCCACCTTGTGATGAGGAGCAGGCCCAGGCAGATATGGCAGTAGCTCTCCTAAATGTTAGCAATGCCTGGCGGTATCAAGTGACCCCTCTCACTTTGCCTGGAGCAGCCAGAATGAGCCAGAAGGCTCCAGGACAGGACACAGACCTCCTGACTGCCAGGCTGTGCTCCAGGAGGAAGAGCTGCGATCATTTCTCTTGCTCCCTGCAGCCAGAATCCACTGACCTTCGAAAACATCTGCAGGGGCTGTCTGCTGGCTCCTGCTTTGGGTGGGTAGAGGACACTGTGATGGGTGTGGGCTGGAAGGGGAATATGCTCCCTGGCTTCATCACCAGTGGTTATCGCTGTCTGGCTGGTTTCTTCCATTCTTTTGTGGAAGTGGGAAGAGCAGACCACGGAGAAAATCCCAAGAGGTTATAATGTAATTGTATCGTAATTAAGAATTCTAGCAAAGAGTCTACCTTGTAATTTCTGAGCCTGGTTAGATTGGGATCTGGATCATGAAACCTCCCCAGCTAATTTGAAATTCCCAGCCACCCGGCCTGGCTAGGCGATTCTTTTTGGTTTCTATTGAGTTAAATCAAACGCACTTCACTATGGGACAAAACAGAAACACTGGGCTGTTGAGAGTTTGAAAACCCTATCGCTTTTTAGCACTCCAAATGTTGGACCAGTGAAATGCTTCATTTTAAGCACTGAGAAAAAGCCCAGTGACTTCGCTCAGGCTACCTCCATGCTTAGCTTTGCAGCGTTTTGCTGGACTGTGCCCGATGGCTGCGACTCAGACCACTGCGAGGCGAGAAATGAAGGCACTTCTGTTCTAATTATCGGGAAAAGAGAAAACCCCAGCACGCGTAAAATGCTCTTTCCCAAGGCAGACCCCTAGAAGGAAGAGCAGACCTTTGTTATCCTGTCTTCAGTCCATCCCTCCCCGCTAAAACCCCTCGCTAAGAGGAGGGGCTTTCCACGCTCAAGATCTTACTTAACCAGCTGTTATCGGAGTGTTTGCGGGGTGCATGAACTCGCCGGCGTTACATCACCGCTCCGAGAGGAGGCTGCTGGATTTCTGAAAAAGACCCTGTCGCTTCTGAGGAGAAATCCTGCATTTTGGGGCTGCCGCAGGCTTAAGAAAGATGCGTTAAGCTACTAATCAGCAGGGACTTAGCGGGGGCACGCAGTAAGTGCTACATCATACAAACACGCTCGCTGGCTGCCTCTCAGAGAGCTGGAAAGTTAGCAGGCAGATGCAGGCACTGCGTGTGCGTCTCTGGGAGGCGGTCTGCACAGCTCGGAGCTCCTCGGAGCCTCCCGAGAGCCCTTTTGGGGGAGAGGATCGGTTCGCTGCTGCATTCGCAGCCGATGTGCATACCCCTGACTGTGCGCTCGCTTCTTTTTTTTTCCCCTTTCCACAACGTGTGTATTTGTTATAACACCTTGGGAAGGAAAAGGGTGCTGCCTTTGCAAAGTTAGATAACTGGCCCAGTTCTTCGCAGTCGGATTGGCTGCGAGGGGCCCTGTAAAACCATGCTGGCCAGCAGCCCGGCCCAGCCCTGCTAGGCTGCAAGCTATTTCCACAATTGGCCACTTCAGAGCGGGAGTGGGGGAGGTGAAGACAGCTGGGCAAACTGCATCTCTGCCAGGCTGCTTCCCTTCCTCCTTGGGTTTTCTCAGGAGGAGTTGTTTGGCAAGCCCGCTCCGGGCGCCTCCGAACCCCTCTTGCAACGCCCAGGCGAGCGGGTTGCGGCGTTGGCGGCCCCGCTCCCGGCCCTCCCTCACCCGCGCAAATCAGTCCCGGGACAGGACATGTCAAGCTGCAACAGCGCTGGGGGCCCCGCTGCCCTGGACTTTCTGGAAGTCCTGAAGTCCCTGCTGGAGTACTCCTTACCCTGGACCAACAAAATGACAGGTAGGATGGAAGGAACACGTGCTCGCGTGTCTGCTTTGCTTTCTGCTTCCCCTCGTCAAGTTGCGGGGCGAGGAGGGGGCAGAAGAGCTCGTTTGCTGCAAGTTTTTCAAGGGTGTGTTTCCTCCGAGAGCCCGAGTGAGTCGGGGAGCGCTGGCACGGAGCGTGTGGTGCAGCTAGGAGGAAAAGCAGCAGCGATGGATTGATTACAGATCAGGCGGGAGTGCTGAGCTCCTGATCCTCTAAATCTCTCCGCTCAGCTACTTCTTGGAAACCCTCAGAGCGTTGTGTGCAGAGCAGGCTTGGGCACAGACCTCTGCGCTCGCCTAGGAGCAACTTCCAGGATTTCCATCCACGCTGCCCAATGGCTCAGCCCGCAGACGCTGCAGCTCCCCAGACGTGGGCTGCCCAGGGAGCCCGGCTGGCGTGGAGCAGGCTGATTGCGTGCAGACCTTGTGCTCGATGCTGCAGTTGGTTCTCCGTGGGAAGCTGGGGAACAAAACAAAGTGAATGTTGTGTTTGCTTTGCAGGAGCACTTCTGTGCTCCTAGGCACTCCCGCTCTCCGTGCAGCCGCTGAGAAAACAAGTGGAAATGACCCAGGAGGTTTTTCAGGCTGGGCTGACCGATTCTCTCTTGCTGGGCGCGCTCCAGGCGCCCATCACGTAACTCGCCGGTTTTGGATAGGATGCCACATGCCCTTGGCAAGCTGCTTTTTGGCTGTCGTGCGGTGTGTGGGAACACCTTGGCACAACAAGCTCATGTCTAGGCATGAGCGAGTCGGACTCAGAGAAACGAACACGCGCCGAGCTGGCTGGTGGGTAGGGAAGTGCCGGCAGGACACGTGGCCAGCTCGGCAGTCTCGAGGCACAGCGTGACCCAGGGTGGGAGCAGAGAGCCAGACCCGCGGTGCGGAGGGGAGCCCTGCTTTTCCCCCGGGGCGCCAATGGGAGAGGAGGATGCTGCTGTGGTGGTGAAGGAGCTGCCAACACCTGCTGGAACACAGCAAGCCCCGTGGTGCCCACACGGCTCCCAGTGGGAAAGGGGAAGGGGAAATACCCACGCCTCCCAGAGGCTTATTTTGTCCCGTCGCTCTGCTGCTGCCACCTGCGAGCTGGCTCCCCCCTTCGCCGAGAATTTGCCCGTTACCCGCCGTGCTTGCGGATCGCTCATTGTGACCGGTGTTGGGACCAGGGCATGATTTCAGGGCTCACTGGTGCCCAGGTGGAAAGCGGACCTGGCGGGGAGGAGGTGGTGATGGCCAAGGGAGGCTCACGTGGCGCAGAGCCTTGCTGTGGCTGAGCTGAAGTTTGGCTGGCTCTCCGGGACCTCTGGTCTCCACAGCCAAGTGGCTTGAATTAATCCAAGGGAGGAGCGCTGGCGAGATTGATCTGTCTGGCGAGCTGGCGTGGGGGCTGGGGGGATCAATGATTTGCAGAAGGAATGATTTAGTTTTAGCTGAATGTGGCTTGTTTGGCAGCTGAGGCTGCTGTTTTGTGGCAGCTTTCTTCCTCGGTTCCAGGACCACCCTGCCTCTTAGCATCACCTCCCGTAACCCTCGGCATTGTCCTTATGATGCCGCCTCCCTGCCGAGGCCGGTGTTCCCGTTGTGGCCCTCCTCCCGCAGAGCTGAGCGCTCACCTCCTGGGTCTCCGTACCTACACACCCCTCTTCTGGGCTTGCTGGCTCCCAGAAATGCGTTCTGCTATTCAAACCTCCCAGCGGGGCTTGCTGTACGTGTCCCTCCCCCCTCCCCTCATGCCTAGTGCTGGGCTGCTTCTTGCTTGCCTCCCTGCTGCATCAAAGCTGGGCTGTTCTGCATCATCTGTCCCAACCCTCCCAAAAAGAAAACAAAAACAGCAGCAACAGCCACGGCTGCTGCATTCCTCTCCTCACATTGTCCTCCTCTCTTCCTTCTCAGCTGCAGAGCACAATAAAAAGTGTAAAAACCCAGGCAGATCCCAACTCAAGAAGGTATTAGCTGATGGTGCAACGTCCACTTTGTGCTGGCAGTGACTCAAATCCCTAGTCCCAGCCTGAGGCAGCGAGGAAAAGCTCTTCGAGCAGCCTCCCTCCTTGCTGGCGGGGCAGATGGTGCCCGGGCAGGGTGCTGTGAGAGGAAACCCACAGGAATGCACCCCAGGAACTCCTGCCTTCAGGCCGAGCAGCTAACACTCTGCAGGCCAAACCCTCGCCAGGCAGAGTCACAAGGCAGGGGCGGTGTGGCGTGAACTCAGCGTTCAGCACCTACTGAGACGGGGTGGAAACAGGCTGGAGAAAGAACACGGTCGGTCTGAAGGGAAAAGCCCTGGAGGAGAGGCCGCTGAGCGTGGTAACAACCTCCATTCACATGGACATTACCCAGCAAAGCCATTGCCATGTGCAAGGGGGATGCACACGGAGCCTGTTCCTTGAAGGAGCTCTGTAAAGCACTGAGGCACAGCCCCAACCACCCCCGGGGGCCTCCAGCATCAACAACAATGGAACAAAGCAACCAAGAGAGCTGCAGCTGAGTGGGGAGCCCACAGCCCGCCCTGCTCTGGCCAAGTCCCCTCACCCTGTTCCTAGAAGCTGCTCCCTCCCAGCCTGGCTAGGTCGCGTCCTCGTTACCACCTACCATTTAGCTGCTCGCTGGATAAAAGCTTCGCTGCGAGCCCCTCGCCGAGCTGTGTGCGCTGCCTCTATGTGTGGTCTGACATCTGCCTTTCATTGCCCCGTGTGAAGTGGCATCTCTCCCCCACGCATGTGCTCGTTCCTTCTGCCAGCTGAGCTTGGCAAGGCAGAAGGAGCTTGTTGAAGGCACGTGGCAGCCCCGGAGCACACCGGGCAGTGGAGCATGACCTGTTTGGCGTGCTGCTTGCAGCTGGATTTATCATCCAAACCCCCTTGCAATGATGCGTTAACCTGTGCTGTTCCAGCCTCCTACATTGGCAAGGTGGCTCTTTCCAAGCAGCATGTGCCCAGGCATTGCGTCACCCATTCCCTGCCAAGGAGGCAGCAAATTCTGCCTCGTCCACACAAATAGCACGGGCTCCTTGTCTGCCCAGGTTGGATGGAGGCATCCCCTGATCCTCGCTGCAAAAAGGTGACGGGGGAAGCACCTACCACACGCAACTTCCAAGCGGTTTCTTTCTCTGGGGCACGCGAAGAGGAATTCAGTCCTGATTTTGTGGCTCAGCGACCAGTGGGGTTTATTAGCAAGGGGCAGATCACATTGTACCGTGCAACTGAAACAAAATGTCCCGAGTTATTTCTGGAGCCTTTGCCAGGGAGGTTTGCGGAGGGGCAGCTGAACCAAGCCAACATCGGAGCGTCTCGCGGGAGGAAGCGGGCCCCTTTCTGCCACCGCATGAGGAGCACGTCCCTGCCTTGGCATGCGTGGCCCTGCTGGGCTTTCAGAGGGAGGCTGCGCACCCTTTCCTCTGGCCTCACGCACCGCTCTGCAGCAGGCTTGCTGTGGCCAGCCCTGCTGCGGCAAGAGGCAGCGGCTGCCACCGGGAGAAGCCTTGCAGCTGCGGTGCCAGCCACTTCTGTCAGCTCGTTCCTTCTGCAGGAGCTCCTCTGCATCTGCCTGAGCTCTCGGGGCTGGACTCGGCCAAATTTACTGCGTGTGTGCAGCTTAAATCCCAGCGCGGCTGGGGGGGGGGGGTTGAACGCCCAGCGCTGAGGTGCTGAGGAGAACCGGCGGATCACGAGAGCTGGGAGCCCGCCCGGCCCCTCCTCGCCTCTCACCGCTATGTAGGGCAGCGGGAGATTAAACCCCGGCCGGGAGCAGCGGGGCGGCTGCCGTGACAGGGCCCCCGGAGCCGCTGAGGGGAGCGCTGAGGAGCCGCCGCCTCCCTCCCCTCAGCCCCCGGCCGTTAACGGTCGCCTCGGGGGGGGCACGATCGCTTCATGCGCATGCGCCACCGGCCCCGTCGCTCCCCGCCCACGCGCGCACCCCCCGCCCCGCTCCCCCCCCCGCCCCGAGGAGCAGCTGGCGGTGACGCAGCGCCCCGGGAGGCGGTGCGAGGGGCGGGGCCCCGCATGCAAATGAGCCGCGCGGAGCCTGCCCTCGCACGTGCCCCGGCGGGCGGGGGGCGCGTGCCCGCGCCGGCCTCGGAGGGGCGGGGTGGGCGGGGCCTGCCGCCGGGGGACCAATCCCGGCGGGGCGAGGTGGCGGCGCTCATGAATATTGAAGCGGGCGGGCGGCGCGCGTGCGCAGTGCGCGGCTCGCGCGCCGTCTCCGCTCCGGCTCGGCGCTCGGCGCTCGTCGTCGGGGCCCGGGGAGCCGCCGCGCGCCGCGACCGTTGGCGACCGTTGGCAGCCGTTGGCAGCCCGGCAGGCGCCCGCCGCCTCACGGGGAGTATGCCCGGCCGCGCCCCGCACCAGGAGGCAGCGGCGGCGGCGGCGGCGGCGGCTGGGGGGGGAGCGGAGCCCACGGCAGCCGGGGGCAGCGCGGGGGCCGGCGGGCGGCAGGAGCAGCGGGGCCTGCCCGGGGCCTTCCCGCTGGTGCTGAAGAAGCTGATGGAGAACCCGCCGCGGGACGCGCGCCTGGGTGAGCGCGCGGGGGCGGCGGGAGCGCGCGGCGCCCCCCTTCCCCTCCTCCTCCTCCTCCTCCTCCTCCCCCCCCCGGTTCCCCCCCCCCCTTCCCTTCCCTTCCCGCCCCGCGCCTCAGGGGCGGGCCCCGCCGGTACCGGGGCGGCCGCCGTGGAAGTGCCGGCCGCGGGGCCCGGGGCTGCCCTGCGTGTCTCGGTGCCGTGTGGTTTCTCGCCCGGCAGCGGCGGGGCCTTTCCGAGCCTCGGTTCGGTCCCGAGGGGGGGGTCGGGGCTGTCTCCGTGGCTGTCAGGCCCAGCGTGCTGGCGTCTCGTAAAAATGAGGCCTTGCAGTGAGGAGCTTTAGGGCTGGCAGTAGTTTGGGGGAGCCTCAGCACATCACATCCAGCACAGACCCTAGTGCCAGCAAGGTTGGTGAGATCTTTCCTAGTCAGGATCCCAACCAAGATCCATTGACTGTATGCCTAACATTACCCAGCACCATGTAAATGTGCTCATCTTCTGGCTCCATCAAATATTTTTCTCATTTCTGCCTAATATATACATATATATATATAGTCAGCAGCTGGTAAAGGCTTGGCCCTGTTGCTATGGCATGGGATGCTGCAGTGCACAGAACCTTGAATCTACAATATTATGGGGGTGCCGAGGTTATTGGCTTCACCCAGTCCTTTTCAGAGGTGACAGCGCTAGCAGGAACAACTGAAGTTAGTGTCTGGAAGCTGTGGCGATAGCTGGCTGGGACAGGGGGACTTGTCCAGCATCATGTCATCTAGCGTATGCAGGTGTAAAATGTTAACACAAGTTTCATGTCTTGCATTGTTTTGAAGTTAGAAACATCTGATACTTTTCCTTTTACCAGATGACCCCATTCCAGCTTGGGGAGGTGCACAGCGTGACTCTCTCAAGTTCGCTAGTGGGTCTGTTGCATTTTGATTACCCCTTTCCATTCACGCTGTGGTGAAGTTCAGACTGTGCTCATTCTTAAAACTTCTCTGTGGACTTCTTTAAGTCCAGCTTGTACTATAACATTTCACGCTTAAGACTCGTTGCCTTCTGGTTTTTTGATCTCTTGGTGCTTTTCTTGTTTGTGTATTTGCAAGACTTAGGGGGAAACACCTGTGTTAGCAGGAAGACACTCTTAATTTTATAAGAGCCTTGTAAATAGAACTGGGATTACTGACTTCAGAGGATCCTCCTTGTGTTTTTTGCTCCTTTGCAATACATTTTAAAGGCTTAATGATTTGCTTAAAAGCGGTGTGTTTTCAGCAGGCTTTCTGAGAAAGGGCCCTGTGCCACTTACCTGACATGCCTGTTGACAAAATCCAATTTTTCTATATTATTTTGAGAGAAACGGTATCAACTAGCTGCAGTTGTGTCCATTTATAGTCTGCACAAGCTACCTATGGGTTTTCCAACTGCCTTGGGTAATTTGACTACCCAGTAAGCAAGCAGGCTTTCTAATCCTTCTGAGCAACAGAGGAGGGCATCCAGTTCCAAATGAATGCCATCGTCTTGAATACTCTGCCATGCACCGAGTATATCTGACGGTGCTTGCTGCAGATTGTTCTCATGTGTAGTGCACGAGTTAAATAAAAGTAATAACAATAAAAACAAAAATCTGTGGGGTAAGGGAAGAAATTAATGCTCTGGAGGAGGAGTGTAGGTCTTTCCTGTTAATAACGAGCTGCTGAATGCTCTCCAGTCCAAAGGATGCCTTAATCACCAGTTGCCTGCTGCTGTGGCAGGAGTGCCTCAACAACCGTCACATAATGGGCATCAGGAATACGTGACCCTATAACCCAGCTTGTTGCACTGTCACAAGTGGGGCTGAAGGTCTATGGAAGCAGCAGCCTTACTCTGTACAGTGTTTGCAGGATAATTGGACGATATATTGTCAAGGAAGGGGAAGTTTGTCAAAAAAGCTTGTGTATTGTTTGTGGCTGGGTGGCACTTGATAGTAGTGGCCAAAACGCCATGCCTTTCCTTGAGGAGAATCGAGGATGTAGGAAAAAAAGCTCTTTGCAGGTTGCTGCTTTTGGCCAAAATACCAGCATTTCCAACCGTTCGCAACCTTCAGTTTTCGTTGCTGAAATGACTTCACATAAACTAGTAACCTCTCTTTTAACAGCAGACATATGGGCTAGTTAATAGGTCACGGTAGCAGAATGAGGGGGCTAAATTGGACATGAGCTACCAGCTGTAGAACTACAGTCCAGATTTACCAGGGTGACCTTGAATCACTGCAAATGGAGCCTCTTAGGATACTGCAGCTCTGCTGTCAGGTAATACCTGTTTACCCTATAAATATCTTCAGAGAATTAATGTTTCAGGTCCCTGCGCTGGGGCAGGTGGGGACTTCCCCCTCAAGATGCAAGAAGTTAATTAGCGTTTCATTAGATATTGTGTACCCAGCAGGATGGTGTGCAGCAGAAATAAAAATTAAATGAATTGAAAGAAAGCCAGTGGGAAAATGTTACTGTAAAAAAGATGATGTGACAGTTTTATCTTTTTGTGTGTTGTGTTTGAAATACATGGGCACTTGATACACCTGCTAACAGCTGCTATTTTAATTTTGTTTCAGATATTGCTGTTAGAAGTGAGGGGGGAGAGAGAGTCAGCACAACTAAACAAAGACAGCACTGGGGACCTGGTATTTGCCCAGTTCTCAATGTGTAGCAAAAGGGGGAAAAAAAATGATGGTCTCATGTGAAGAAAGGATCTAATTTGGTGTGAGCTAGGGACAATAGCAGGAGGAAGTTGGAAGGACCACAGGGGTTTTTTTCAGGGTACTGAAGTACAGCAGGATGATGGTGCACATCTAAAACGTGCCAAAAGATCTAAGAGCCACACATGCCAGCGGTATAGTCTATGGGCATCCATCTTCCGAAAAACACTTACCAGCTTTATGTTGTGTCTACTAATTACCAAAAGTTTCTTTTCTAATGCAATGCCTCAAACAGAGATGTTGCAAAACAAAAGCACTGCTGGCTTGTATTAAAACTTGCATAGTTTATAATGGAGTACTGTTGTTTTTAAGACTAAGCAGCGATTTTTTTTTTTAGTTGACATTTTGACTCAACATTCACAAGTTGTTTATCACGTTGATTAAAAAATAAAGTGATTTACAAAGAAGTTACTGTCACTTGCATTTCTTTTGGTGATGCCCTTATTAGGATACTGTCCACAATTCCCAGTGCAAATCTCAGTTGTTCTGATGGGCAGTATGCAAACCTTATGGAAATGCACAATCCCAGAATGAGAAGCTTGATGTAAAATGGCTATTGTGATCTGGTGGGGTGTGCTTCACTAGTAAGTGACATCATCTTTGTGCGTGAAGCAGAGCAGACACCATTTCCTTGCTAGCTTCAAGTAGAAGCTATTTAGAAGCATTTAGTTGATTTGGATTGTGACCGTTAACCTACACATTTGCTGTGCACAAGCAAAAGGTAGGAGGGTTAATAAAAAGAGGTTTATGGCAGGGATAGGCTTTGGGAGGTAAAAGTTGGGAGGCAGCAGTGTGGAATTACAAGGGGGAAGACCCACAGCTGCAAGGACATGATGTTAACAGAGCTCAGATCCAGAAGCTGCTGGTCTGAATTTAACGTGCTCTTTAGGCACTTGCTGTTAGTCCCAAGCCTGTGGCTGGTAAGTATTTTCTCAGATGCTTTAGTTTAATTTATGAATCTTCTATTGTATAAAATGTTCAGAGTATGGTAGATTAACATGATAATTTACTTTGTGTGGCAGTGCTGTTCTTTAAGCCATAAAAAGCTCTTTCAGTTTCAGTTCTATACCAGCTAAGGCAACAGCAGAGGGAATGCCAATTCCATCAGAACAGGTTTTATATAAATAGGATTTTCTGATTTAGAGCAGAGTTTCACCTCTCTCCCACCCCCGATAAAGTAGAATACTCCTTTGGTCTAGGCTGGCTGCAATACGCTGCCCTATTGCCAAAGGATTATGCGTTTTGTCAGGAAAACTGGAGATCCCAACTGGTCCGCTGTGCATCCCTGCAGCCCTTGATCCCTCAAACCGGATAGCTGTCCATTTCTGGGATAAGGCACCATTCCCAGCTGCTATGGGTGCAACTGGTGGCCACTCCTTTTGATGGCAGTGCTGGCTCGAGTAGTCCCAGCCCTGGCGCTGCTGCTGCAGTGCCTCCTTGCAGTGCTGGTAGAACTGCATGGCTACACGAAGAACTGGATCAGGAAAACGACTTGGATTTTTTTTTTGCCAGCTTATTTTTGTCTCTTAAATTATGTAATTATTCTATAACTTGAGTTTTCTGCTTGGAGGCTGTCCCAGACGATTGTTAAGATTCAGTAGCTATGGGGAACGTAGAAACAGCCATTTTTCTGTGTTTTGTGCCCTGTAGCATAGTAAATGGAGAATTTCATCAGTCTTTTGTGGCTTGGGGGTGGGGTGTGGGAGTATGCCTTATTAGACATCTCCCCAAAGAGTAAAAATTGTGTGTACTCTGAGCTATCTATAGCGAACAGCGTTTGGAGCTATTACTTTGTGTGGACATGCTGAGTCATTTGGGAAAGAAATGCATCTAAAATCCTGAACAATAGTGGTCCGGGTCTCTGCTGTGCTGTGGGCATTTGAACTAATTTTCAAATGTAATTTGAAAATCCATATTTTGCTCTTTTTTGTATCTAAATTATTCTTCTGCATCTTCTTTCTCTTGTGTATAGAATAAACTGTTCTGCTTCCTCGGAGTCCTCTTAATGGCTTCCACTGTAATCCTACTTACAGACATTCACTTCCCCATCTTCCAGGACAAGTCTGTTTCTAAAAACAAAAGCTATTTTGCAGTGACTAGTGAATAATAAGCTAGATGCAGCGTTATATCACACTTGGGTAAGTTATCACAGCAATGATAATCGATCTGCAAGGCTACTCAAATATCTGTGGTCCAGCCATCGCAGGGAGCCAGAGCGCTGCATACTGAGCAGAAAGGAGTGTTGCCTTTCAACATCTGCATTTTCAGATTATTTCTGCCTCGTGACCCACAGTTTACTGAATTTCCTTTCCTGGGATTTTTGTTTGACTCTTAAACCTTGGGTCTGTCCTGTGTTGCAGCTTGTACAGTGACCTACTTGTATCTTTCAGATAAAGAGAAGAAGATAAAGCTTGAGGAAGATGAGGCAGCAGCTGCCAGCACTATGGCAGTCTCGGCTTCCCTAATGCCGCCCATTTGGGACAAAACTATTCCTTATGATGGAGAGTCTTTCCACCTGGAGTACATGGATCTGGATGAGTTCCTCCTGGAGAACGGAATTCCTTCCAGCCCTACTCACCTGGATTTGAACCAGAATCCACTCTTGCCTGTGGCTGAGCTGGAAGGAAAGGAGTCTGCCAGTGCTTCCACTGGTTCTCCTGCATCATCCTCTTCCACTGCAGTTTACCAGCAATCTGAAGCAGCCTCCAGCACAGGTAGATGGAATAATATGGGGCTTTGAGGGATATTTGTTGTTCTGCTATCGAAAGGTACCTCATTGGATCAAAGAGATGTGCTAACCCATCGGTGTTAGCTGTAGCAGGTTATGTAGCTCAAAATGTGCTCAATTTAGAGCTCAGTCCGTCTGTCAATTCATGAAGATGCTGCCTCTCTTCTTCCTCAGTCTCCCTCCTGGAAAAGTGAATTAGTGTCTGTGATTCTGCAGTCTCATTCTCTTTTTGAAATCAGAAGAACTGGAATGCCAGCATAAGGAATTTACTTTTTTTGGTGTTGCTCATTTGGTGGGAAGCTGGGTCTGTGGTGAATGTAGTTGCTCAGGTTATGTTGTAACAGACTTGAGAGTTTGTGACAGGTCATTTGTACTGCTTTGGCTTGGTCTGCTTGAGTAAACTTGTGCTAACAATGTATTTCAAATAACAATGCTTAGAAAAAATAACAAAGCAGTTCTTCTTTGCTAGCCTGTGAAACAGGAGAACTGACTTTTGGAAAAGGTTTGTTAATGATGCAGTTTGGTGTTCTGTGTTGCTTTGAAGAGGGAATGGAGAAACAAAACTATGTACTTAAATGGTACTAGGAAACTTCTACTTTTCATGAGCAGTATGGAGATCTTTCCTATTAAAGAATTTAACGGCTCAGTTTGCTCCAGACCTGGAGTTTAAACATCATAGCCTGTAAATGTGCACAGTGCTACTTCATGAGCAGGGTTTACAGAAAGCATTTTGCTGAGGGCCCCTTCTTCAGAACCTGTGAGAAGAGCAAACTGTGGTACTCCTTCAGTAAGACGTAAGGTGTGGGTTTTTTCCAGGTGGTGTATGAAAAGACTTATTCATTGATCCCTACTTCAAATTGCACTGACAATTGCAGTTCACATTTACGAAGTTTGTAAGTGATATATAAATATGATAAAGTTCATATGAATGCTGTGTCAGGCAACTTGTTGGGGATGTTTCTGTTTCCATGCGGCAAGGAAATAGCATACTATGGCATTTTTAGCAAACCTACGTTTGTTTAGTCCTTTAGAAATGCAGTTATCTGACCTTTGAAGGTCCGAGGGACTGCAGGTTTCGGGCGAGCTTGTTTCCATGATGTTTTCTAAGGCACTAAACTCGGGCTGATACAAATTTCTTACTTAAAGCTTGCCACAGCAATGTTAATGTGTGCTCAAGTACACAAAGCATGCTGAGGAAATCTTAGATCTTGTCCCACATCTGTCTACTCATGTCTGTTAGTCTGGCAGATGTTCCTGGAGCTTATTCTTACGTGGACCGTGTAATTTCTCTCTGTAAGAGAGCACCTGTTAGAGAAATACTGAGTAATAATACTACTAAATGCCACTACACACTAGCAAATAGTAGATGCCCAACTTGGTTTCTGAGTTAATTCTCTTCACCCTGCTGAACGTGTTGTAACTTCTCCTGTTTTTGCCAGAATCCCCACTGCAGAATGAGCGAAATACACCCAGCCCCATTGATCCTGACTGTGTAGAAGTTGAGGTGAATTTTAACCCTGACCCTGCTGATTTAGTGCTGTCCAGTGTGCCTGGTGGTGAGCTCTTCAATCCTCGCAAGCACAAGTTCACTGAAGAGGACCTGAAACCACAACCGATGATTAAAAAAGCAAAGAAGGTTTTTGTCCCAGATGAGCAAAAGGTAACAGATTTATTACTGCAGACTTCTCTAGGGCTTGATCAAAGTTTTTCACTCTTTGACCAAACACTTTGACATACAAAGGTAATGTGCTATACCTACCTGATTGGACAAAAGCATTGCCAAGAATAGAACTGGCAAGTCAGCTGCTGTTCTTGCTGTTTTGCTGGCTTAATATCGTGAGATAATTACTGGGCAGGAGCAACTTAAAGTGCTGTACACAGGAGTTAGAAGAACTATCAAGTCGCAAACTCATCAGCTGCACTTTTGAAGGCCAGTGCATGTATCTGACCAGCATTATGCGTGATCCAGCTGTAAGCAGCCCAGACAACAGGATATGCTTTGCATGGAAGCTCATTCCTGAATTGAAACTAAGTAAAGGGTGCGTTTCAGTTGGACAGCTCAGTAGCCAAGTCTTAATCTCCCTAGTTCTAAGAGTTAATTTTGTTTGTCCTAAAGCAAGACTTGTGTGGGGATGAAATCTTACATAAACGGATACGTAATGTCAGGTTTTATAACTGATATAAAATGTCAGGTTGGCATCTTTTTCCTTTTTTTATTTTTGTTACAGGATGAAAAATACTGGACAAGGCGAAAGAAGAACAATGTGGCAGCAAAGCGTTCCCGTGATGCTCGGCGATTAAAGGAGAATCAGATAACAATCCGTGCAGCCTTTCTTGAGAAAGAAAATACAGCCCTGAGGACGGAGGTTGCAGAGCTGCGCAAGGAAGTGGGGCGATGCAAGAACATTGTTTCTAAATACGAGACCAGATACGGACCCTTGTAAGCACACCCCTTTTCATTGTTAGGGCTCCTTGTTTTAGCCTCTTAGACTTCTCTGCTTTCTGTAGAGACTCAAATAAAGTTTTGGAGGCTTTGCCATTTTGCATATATACAAAAAAAAAAAAAAAAAAATCTGTTGGCACAACTTGTTCAGGCCCTTTCCTGATCATGTTGCCCAAAATCTTAGTGTCCATAGTTACAACTTTTTTTTTTTTTTTTTTTAACACTGATAGAGCACTTTCTGATGTCGTACAAGAGAACAGATTCACCTGTCTGGAGGAATATATGTGGATCCCTCCTGACGGGACAGGGCTTTTGCTTTCTGTTCTAATCTCCTTTTCTTAAATGGAGAAAGAGCCTAAGGGATTCTGGTCCTTGCTTCTTTTTTTTTTTTTCTTTTTTTTTTTAATCAAAAAAAAAAACACCTCCTGCTCTTTTCTACCTGTGTGCCCCTCTCCCCAGTCAAATTGTAAAATATAATTTTAAGATACAAATAGATGTTGCTGGGCAGCATCATGAAATTGTTTCCTCTCCCATTTAGAGGCACTAGAAAGCACCTGTTGTGTAGAACTCCGTCCCTGTTGAAGAGGGATGGAGGAGTCTTTAGGACAGGGAAATATTTGATCTCTTGTGGAAATTGAGATATCTCTACCGTAATGAATGTGTTATGTAGACCAGAGTTAGTGCAGTGTTGATAAAATACTGCTCAAACCTCTTTGTAGGTTCTAATTCTTGATAAATTCCAGAAACCTAGGATAGAGAACAGTAGGGCATCTCTCACTTGACAGATATGGACAAAATAATTTGCTGTAGGTTTTAGGCTGTGTTCCTACATCACCCCTTCTTTTTCCCCTGAAGAGGGACTTCGTTCTTGAACTGCTGATGAAGCAGCATGTGCATCCTGGCTGAGGAGTAACAGAGATGATGCCATTTAGAAAAAGAGGTCTAGCTCATTGGTGTGAACCTTGAGGCCTATCTGTTAAGGAATTGCTAGTACCTTTTTAAATTAAAAAAGGGACTAAACCATCTTTTTCCAAAGCATAAGAAACAGAAACCAGCCACTGTTACTTTACTGCACCTTACCTGTTGTACAAAGGCTTTTGTTTTTTTGTTGTTTTGGTCCTTTGCCTCATGAATACACTATGGAACAAGCTACGCCCACTCTAAACAGGAACAATTTACCTCACTATCTCCTGTGTAGCAACATATCTGGACTCTCCATGCCTGCTGGTTCTCTCTCCAGCATGCTTCTTGTTACAAAATTAGCATACAAGACTTGCCCTCTTGGAAGTAATCCATTCTCAGCACCAAGCGCTGCTTCAACAGTATGTGGTGTTAAAAGAAAAATATGTTGTGTGATGGTGAGACCTTCTCCATGACCTCCAACTGCAAGAACCAGAAGCCTTAAAAAGAAGTATTTGTCTAGAAGTCCTCTTAATAAGGAAAGCTATCTTAAGATTTAAGATAGTGGCTGTGTCAGAACTTTTAGGCTATGCTTCCTGGGCTGATGCTTGCATTAGGGAGTAAACATGGGGTAGAAGATGTTGAGGGTAGTTTTCCAGTTCCCTTCTTGAAATCTGAAAAGAATACTAAGAAAAAAAAAAAGAGGGTCGTTTTTTTGGTTCTAAAGACTTTTTGCCTAGCTTGTCTTTTAAACGTAATGGGGAAATTGTTATGAATTTAGACCAATTGTGTGTTGACTTCTTAAAGAAGTGGAGAAGCAGGCTAATCCAGAACACTTAAAGTAAATGTATGCTTTGATCTGTCTCCCCCTCTGTTATGTTCTAATTTGACCAGAGTGGCTCTTCATGCAGCGTTGGTCTAATTTCTTTGAAACATATGAAAAATTGTCACCCTTTCAGCAGGGGTTTTTCTTTCACAGGGTGGTGTGTGGTGGTGATGGTGGGAAGTATGTTATAAATAAATTGTCACACTTAACACTTTGCTTTGTTTAAAGTGACTTATCTGATTCCGAGTGATGCAACTTTAAAGACTTTTAAAAACAAAGAAACTAAAAAGCACACATGAATCGCCAGTCTTCAGAGTGAGCAGTGAAATCTATGAGGTGTCCCAACACAAACAACTGACGATGACCCTGCCTGCCTGCTTTCCTGCAAGTACCCCATCTGAACTACCCAGGGCTGGGCATGATGAAAAGTGCAAAGTCTCTTTAATTCTGTATATGGCTTTCTTATCTGTCTTTCTCACTGTAACTATGAACTACAACAATAAGCTAGCTTACTGGGGTTTTGTCAAGATGCTCAAAGTTCATGTCTCAAAGTCTGTTGACAGCCTATGTGAATAGTGACTCTGTTTTGGCACTTGAGTGGAAGAAAATAGAGAGTTTTAAATGGAAGTGTCTGTATATATTAAGAACTGCTATATTTTAAGACTTTTTTTTTTCCTCTGCAGTAGAGTAAGTTGTACCTAATACTGCAGCTCACTTCTGGTACAGCGTAGCATCTTGTGGAGTACTGTGAGTGCAGAATCAAAGACACCAAGAAAACAGCAGTCTGTGATGTGTAAGACTTCCAGTGCAGAAAAATACAGCAGATGTACTGAAACAATCCAGAAAGCACCCCAGTGTGCCATACAAAGAGGGGTAATTAACCTATATCTAATGACCTGTGTAACAGTAAAAACACTGCTGTAACCCGCCTTTCCCTTTTTTCAAGGCTCAATTTCTTTAATAGTCTCTTGCTAAAAGAAAATCTATTTCTCTGTAATGATTTAGCAATCACGGAAAAGGTGCTAGTCTGAGCTGCTGATCCCCATGTCTTTTGGCAGTCTGAGACTACCAAATGAGTATTAGCTCCAGCAAAACAGTGGCTATTAGCTGCCATGCTACAGTTTTCCGTCTCCTGACTACATGAGAACTGCGATGGTGAAAGACTACTTCATCTGTTTGATAAATCCAAAACAGCCACTGATTTCACAGCGTTACAATGCCCAGCTGAAGTATCAGGGCCCTTGTGCTGGTGTGCAGGAGTAGACGAAAGCTTGAGCAGCTGATGGGGATGTTTGCTGTGTGTAGAAGATGGAGAAAGTAGGTGGAAGTTCCTTTTTAAGAGCTTCATCAGCCTAACAACAACCTACATTTATATCTAGGAAGGTTAAGAGCAATAACTTTGCATTTCTGGGATGGTATGGGGCCCTGCTCGTAGCTAAGATGAAGCTTGTAAGATGGGAGTGAAAGTACAGTGTATTTATGCCTGGAGATCGATAAACAGAATACATCTCATGAAGAAGAATCCTAAAAGCTTTCAGAAGCACAAGTGCCCAAGCTACTGAGGCACAGCTAGTTACCAGCAAAGCTTGACACTATCGAATTGAACAAGTATTCTGAATTAGCATTTACCCAAGAGATTCCACCCTTTTCAGAGCAGAAAGGCAACGAGAAAAAGATGGAAAACAGCAAATAATGTTGTGAACTTCATTTGAAAAAAAAAAAATCAAAATCCAGAATTCATAACTAGTTTTTTGAAGGTATAACCTTTGTAAAAGGCATGTACGTTAAATGTACTTACTGACTTATTATTTTTAATGGACCATGTTCTGACGTCAAGAAAGTATTTTTAACTTTTTTGTTAGTTACAAAATTATATTAAGTGTACAGTCATAACATGCAATTCTAAAGTTCTGAGGTGATCTTTGAGTATCATCCTCAGACAGGTGAATAGTTAACTCCATGTTGCTGAAATGTCAGCATATATTACTACCTGTAGCAAATATTGCAAATTTGAACTGATACTTCTGGTAGTACTTTTTTTGTTTTTTTTTATTTTGGTGGTAAAGGCCATGCCATGAATCTTTTTTAAAAATACTGACAGCATGTAAATATAGCAACTCTTTTTCCATTTATCACTTCTAAATTTTCAGTTGGCTTTGGCTATTCTTAAAAGTCATGCTTCCTGCTTAAATCAAAGTTAAGGTATATTGTAACTGGGCAAGGAGTTGCTAGTCCTTCAGTTGGGTCTTGCTGTCTTACTGCTTTAGGAACATCTTTTAAACACATATATTGTATACGGGATTTGGCTTTGCAGCATACTATGCTATTTTAACAGCAAAATATTTGGTGAGAGTAGTATGTGCAATTCTATTGTTTTTTTCCTGTTGTATCAAAAGTTTATACAATGGAAACCACCAGTGGATGTTCATTAGATGTTTTTTTTCTTTCACAGAAGACTGTTAGCAAATTACTGTACTTCCCTGTAGAACAGTACAAATCTGCACATTCTGTGATTGTCTCTACAAGTTGCAAAACTGGAAAATAACACTTCAGTGTGTGGTTTAACTCCTATAGTGGGAGATTTTTTTAAGAAGGATCTCCAATGGTAGATGAGAAGATAGTAACTACAAAAGGAGTGTAGGTATTTCCAGACAAAAAATAATAATGTGCAGTGCTGATTTCCTTTCTCAGTTTTTGCAGTCTCAGGAAGTCAAGCTTACTGCTTCAGAGCATGCTGCTCCTTTCAGAATTATTATCTAATAATCATGTTTCTTTGACTACGATGGCTATCCTGTTTGTAAGTGATAACTGGGATGCATTTCTCACAGTGATCGTAAGACCAATATTCTTTTAGCTCAGTTTGTGTTAAAAGATGCTGAATTGGCACCGTTAGTCTGAAGTTCTCTAACCTTGGGACGTGCTCTGTAGAGGCTGCAAGTGTGCCTGATGCCAGTGTACCCCATTCCATCCATCAAAGGGACCATCTCCAAGGGCAGGGAATAAAGGGAATGCACCTTTTGGCATCACTGCAGGGATTGCCATTAAAGGGAGCAGTTTTCACACGTGTACATTCAAACCAAGCAGCCATTGCACAGCACTAGCTTTCAAAATTCATAAACCATTGATGAGATGTTGGCAATGTGTTGTCTTATTTTACAGAAGAAATTGACTATGAATAAGTGATGAATACACTTGATGCAGTATTGTTTTCATACACAGTCTTCTAATCTACACAGTTAGATTTCCTTGTAATAATGCATTTTTGTACTTAAAAATTCCCAAAAAGTTAAATCTTTTACCTGTTGCCACGATCTGCTCCTACTTAAGCTAGTAACAAAGATCTCATTAACTCCTACTGGGGGGAAAAAAAAAGCTTTATTCCATTGTGGTGAACATGAAGTTGTAGCAAGCACTGGAGTTATGGATATCTTTGCTTTACTCTGGAGCATTCTGTGCTGGGATCAGATGGATGTACGTCAGATTGCAGGTGTAATGTTGGTAAACTGATCCTGTCACTTGTTCATTCATAGAGTTTTTGGTGTTCAGACAATCTGAAATCTGTTTCCTCACTCCTGCGTGGACTGGGTGGAAAAAAAAATGTATTATAAGCTTGTGCTGGGAGAAGGAATGCTTGTTATTTTTTTAAGAACGTTGTATGGCTTTTTGCAGGTTTTTTGGGTAACACTTTCTGTAATTCTGGACAATTTTCCACTTACCTGCTGTGCTTTTTGAAAGCCCAAGGTATCATAGCTGTAGAAATCACTTCCAGTGTTACCTGCAGGTTTGCTACTAATCTTACCAAATTTATTTCAAGTCGCGAGGTATAGTGGAAGGCTAACAGCAACAGCTTTGGGAATACTGTAAAAAAAAAAAAAAAAAAAAAAAAAAGCCTACTTATGTGTGTGGAGGGGAAATATATATATTTTTAAGACAGCAGAAATAGTGGACTATATATATTTTTTTAAGACAGTAGAAATAATGGACTTGCACAGAAGACAATATTGCTGCTTAGCCTTGCAAACCTCTTCAGCATAACATGGCTTTCTTCCTTGTGATCAGATGCCTTCATTTTTAGTGAGAGTGAAGGCATCTTGGACCTTTATAAAAACCCAGATAGGATTTTGTTCATCCTTACTGTTTCTGCTAATAAGCACAAGATGAGAAGTGCAAATCTTAATGTATAAATCTTTTTTTAGTAAATTGCATCTAAATCCATAAGCAGCAAAATAATTAATGCTAGTAATTAATGCCTTTGCATTACTACAAGATACTGGCCAGCTTTCTAGATTTTCAGGTAATTACTCTGACGTGTATATCTGCCACTGTAACACAGTGAAGATGGATAAACGTGCAACAAAAGACTAGGAAAAGGGTAGAAAGAATAAGCTTAACTAAGCTTCTGTGGAGATGCTAATATAATGCTAACTGAGAAATTATATTTTAATTTTTGATAATGCAGATTTGTCATACAGAATGTTATTTTTAGTTTGGTAGTATACTGTCCCCTAGTAAGTCCCTTTTGGAATGCAGACTTCTTAACATTGAAGCAGCCACAGGGGAAATGGAATCATTTGAGGAAGATACACATAGAGATAACCATAAGTATACCTGGCAAGTGCAGCAAAGAATGAAAGCAGGAAAATAAGAGTACTGCAAGATACTGACCTGAATCAGATTGCTAAAATGGAAGCCTTGCTGTTTACAGTTCTATAGCAATTTGGGTCCCCTGAGTTTAGCATCATAGAGGAGAGAAGTACTTGCTGAGGTTTTGGAATCTCCTTTTCTTGATCTCATTTCCACAGTTCAGAAGAAAGTGAAAGGAATATACAGATAGGGAGGAGAGTTACTGCAGAAAGGCATGAAAAAAATTGCTGTTGCTTGAGCAAAGTGTGCTGTTGCACTGGGACTTGAGCTGCCCATGTGAACTGATAGTGCTGTGTCATGAGGGAGTTGCTATCTGAGGCCCCAATATTTTAAGGCCTCAATTCTGGTATCAGTTCTGCATGGGATGAGCCCGATATCAGTAGAGAGCCATGTGGATTTCACAGGATCTGTTCTTGAACGTGAAGCTCTGCCCAGGCAGTCAGCTGCAGAATTGTGTCCTTAACACACTGTCAGTTGTAGTTATAAGGCTGTTCATATTAAATGTAAGTTGGGTGCCTGTTACATAGCCAAAACCCTTGTTACTTCATTTTCCCAACTAAGGCATGAGCAGAAGCCCTTTGCTGTACAACATCTGTAAAAAAAAAAAAAAAAAAATGTACTTCACATACATCTAGTAAATTAAGGCATGTGATTTTGGTCTGTGGGTCTCAACAAACTTTGCTTGTGTACCTGCCTGAATGTTTCCTTAGATCTGCAGCTATGTCTCAGTGAGAAGGTATGCTGGGATTTGTTTTCCCGAGGGAGCACAAGAGCAGCTCTCATCTGTAACACTGCAGGTGGCTGCTTGCTACTGGCCAGGATCATGGAAGGATGCATCCTCTTGCACTTTTATGTGAAGTTGTCTAAAATATGGTGATTAACATGATTATTGAAATACTGTATTTTGTATAACTTAGAACATGTAAATACACTTTTAAAACTGATCTGTTCTATGAAGTAATAAATAAGTGCTTCCATTGTAATACCTGAATATTGTTAATGCTTCATGTAGCTTGATTTGGGATTACTTTTTTTTCCTAGAGAACTACAGAAATCAAAACCAAGATTGATGTTGTGGAATTCTAGTCTAGTTGTGATTCTTTCTATTGAGAAAAACATGTTTTAAAAAATGAGCTACTTAAGCAGAGAAACTGAGAATTTGAGGGAACTGATTCTCGTCCAGTCTTTCTTTAATGGTAGTCACTGATGACACTGATAACTATTCTTCCCACCCCATTAGCTGACCAATTAATTTTGTTGTTTGTGAGTAGCGTTTGGAAAGTGGCAATATTAAGTGACTCATAACACTTAGTGATTGAGGAAAAGTAAAGTTTTTTTTAAAGTATTTTCTCTTTTGGCTTAAACAGCTCTGTCTCCATCCTTCAGACTGCAGCAAGTTGCAGTGAAACAGTGAGAGTGACTGTTACTGGAGCTCATTTGTAGCCTAGATGGTCTACATCTTACATACATTAGTTGTATTATGTGCACAGCTGACACAGGTATCCTGTCTTGGTTTGGAGAGAGAAAGTGATTAATGACCTGAGGTTTTGCTGAGTGCATGTTCACTGGGTGCTGCACAGCTGGAACTTTCATCAGCTTTCATGACCTGTTCTATCTTGTGTTAAAAGAAAAAAACAACAGTGGAGTGAGAATCGTGAGCAGTCTGCTAGGAAGTATGAACGCTTGGTTGTGGAGGAGGTGGCGAGGAGACTGGTCCGATGGCCTTCAGCTAGGAGATCAGCCTGTGGTAACGCCTTCTCCAGCCGTAACATAACTTCTTTGTCTCTAATGCTGCACTGGAGCAGTCTCCTACCTGGTGTCAGCTGCTTCTGCAGCATTCCATAAATGACAAAGCTACAGCACCTTTTGTAGTGGGCACAGATGATGACATCTTCCTTCCCCCCACCCACCCATGTTTCTAGGCTATAAAATAGCTAAACGTATATGCAGGTTATTCAGAAAATTCTGTTCCTGTAAAGCTTTTTCAGAGGCATTCAGTTTTGAACTCAATAGTCTGAGGGAACTCCTACCTGCTAGATTTGGCCTGAAATTCTGTTTCCTCTTGGATAGAAATATTGCATTTGGCTTCGGACGTGACACTGATCTGTCCCAGTCATTCAGTGGGATGATAAATGTGCACAGTATTTATATAAAGATAATAAATCTAATCTTAATTTTACTGCGTGTTAAGTTGCTTAATCTCTTGGGTATTTACTCCTTGAGGTTGTCTAAATAATTCCTACAAATGTAGCTGCTCTTCAAAGCAGTCCATAAAGTGCATTTGAGATCATTCTGACTGAAAGATTCTATAGGAATGAAAGAGATAATAAAGATTGTGTAGTGGCTGGGTAAAACTGTATTGCCGTAAGTGATTTTAATTTATATATGAATCTCTTGTCCCAAACTGCTTATTTTGTACATAAACCTACGCACTCCTGGCAGCTGATAGGTGAAAATAAAGGTGCTTAAACAGCAGTCTAATGAGGAAAGGGCATTTCACTGTTGCAGAGTTGATATTATTTTATATTTCCATTTATTACACTTTTTTAAATGTATAAACCACAGATTTGAATTCTCAAAGTCTTCAGCTTGGATTTTGTGAGTAGTTTAAATCCTCTCACCTCTCTGCTCATAACTGGTTTTTAAGAAAAAGAAAAGCTTTTGTTTAAAATTGTAAAATTTTGACTGTATTAAATTCTGTTAGTACCCTTCCTTTTTAAGAAATAAAATGTATATTCCACTACACTGAGATTCAGTAGTTTTGTTCTCTAGATAGCGTACTGTGTGCTGTACACCTCAACCTGCCAGCATTACACCTGCAATTCACATTAAAATTGATCAGCTGTGTCATATCTACCACTTTCTGTGTTTAGTCTCTTGCTATTTCCCATGTGTTAACTAGTAGATGTGAAAGTAACAAGTAACAGGTATACCATTCCACCTCTTTTTTTTTTTTTTTTTTTTTTTTTTTTTCCCGAATGAATTGATTTCAAAAACACTGCAATGTTTATTATTATCCCCCCCCCACCCCATTTTCTGTCCTCCTGTAGTGACTCTATGTTGAGTTCTTACAGGTAGGGGGAGAAATCCCAACTAGTAGTTAGCTGCAGAAACTTTGTCCTTGTGTTGTCTGTTACTTTGGGGCTGACTACAGCCTTGAAATAATCAGAGCTTAGTTTTCTTTCTTTTATGGGAAGAAGCGGAGTTTAGAGTAAATAAGTCTTGAATATGAGGACAGTTTTTTTTCATTCCTTCCCTTTTTAACCTAGTGGAAAGGAGGGGTAAGAAATGCCTTCTATACGCTCGGTGTCTGACTGGAAAGGGCAGCTTCCAGAGAAAGATGTATTCAGTTTCCTTGGCCTCTTATGGTCTGTAATAATTCTACCTGAGATTTATGCACTCAGGGAAGATGAGATCAGTGGCATTGTAGTGCATCTGGAGTGTTTTAGCGTATCGAGAAAATACAGCAAGATAGTTTGGTTCTTTGCTTTTGTTAAAAGTATTTTTTTATGATTAGTGATGGGGGGCACAGGTAAGAAGGCAGTCGTATTTCAAACAGGAAGGACAAAAGGGGGAGATGGGATTTCTGATCCAACCGTGCAGGCAGGGATTTAATCCACATGGATGTTCATCACTGATAATTTTCTGACATTTGAGGGAGGGAAGAGGTATCTAGTCAAGGCATTGTGTAAGGTCCATGAAGACTGGTTCGGCCTCTTGTTCGTCAGGATAATCTTGAAATGTATACGTGAAGATGACTACCTGCAACCTACCGTGGTGGATCAGCAAATAAGTTCATATAATTTCAGAGTGGGAAGAAAGTGTAAATGAGTTGCTGCTCTCTGGCTATTTTCCAGAGCCACGGAATGATTAGTGACTCAGGCCATTTGTGCATAAAAGCTAAAAGCTGTTTAGAGGGAGGAGCCTGACCTGTACCGTGTACCGAAGGTCAAGGACGTGACCTGGCCAAATCAAGGAATTGCAGCAGAAACTGAGTGGATACAAGGGTGTGTTGGATGTATCCTGGCGTTTCTTGGCCTTAATACTAGAATCAGTGGAAGATATTCAGTGTTTGTTCCCTGTTATGAGGACAGCTGGCAGCAGCATGAATGTTGTGCATTATGCAGTGCCTTCTTTTCAGGGAGATTGTATGTTCTCTAGGGTGGGTGGGGGGTGAGTTGATGAATGTGCCAACTCTGCACATTGTATTGCTAGTTCCCTTCAGGAAATGAAAGTGCTTTCTCTTGTTTGTAGCTGTTAGTGATCTGAAAGATGGAAAAAAGGCAACATCTTACTTAGCCTCCTTCCTGTCCTGTGCTGAGGGGGAGCTGCAGACCTCAGGCCTCAAACCGTGTTCCTTTTTGTTCCTTCTGTCCTGCTCTGCTCCTATTTGCTCTTGGTTGTGGCACATGGTTAGATGTGTCCAGCGAAGAAAACATTTTAAGTATCTTCTGTGGCTTTCAAATAATAAAACTCTTAAAGCTGGGATGCCTGTTGGGCTGTGAGAGGCAAAAGTGCCTAGGCGGCAAAAGTGATTTCAACTTCCACTTGCCCCTGAATTCCCCTTCAGTCATTTTATGGCATTGTAGCCCTGTTCAAACAAGAAGAATGGAATCAACCAAGACCAGGCTTGACCAAGACCTTCCCTGCTGATATCCAAAGCTGGGAGGCAGCCCACTGTGCAGAGAAGTAGCAGGACCTGCAGCAGGGTGGGCATCCCAGCTGCTAGGTGGAACATTGTTGGAGACCCTGTGTATATACCAGGCTCCCCAGCCAGCGCTACCTGCAGTATGACAGTGCAGCCACCTACCTGTCCTGGAAGGGGAAACAGAGGGGATGGTGACACGGTTGTGGAAAGAGGCCTCAGAGCAGGAGGCTGTTGTTTGCCCTGCCCAAGATGCCAGGAGGAGAAGGCAGTTGAGAGAGGTGGGGAGGGAGATCAGTGCTGCGTGGGAGACCCGAACAGGGCTGAGGAATGAAAAGGCAATGGAAGGAAATGGAGTGAACCAGTCAGGAGAGATTCAAGCCAGAAGTTGGCCGTTTATGTTGGTGTGTGGAGCAGGGCTGTCCCAGGAAATAATAGCAAAAAGGCAACATGGGTTGTTATGCAGAGTATAAGGAAACACACTGGCGGTATTCCAGATGTGGCAAGAAGTGAGTTCATGTACCTTTTCCCTCTTGTGCTTGCTCACAAGTTTAATAAGGTCAAAGCTGACTCTTGAATGCCTTAATCCTGAAATTTGCTTCCAGCCTGTGAGAAAACAGGCTCAGCAACCCAGTCCTGCTTGAGCCCTGGAGCAGCAAGCCTTTGAGTGAGCCCCACAGAAGCAGCGTGCTGTGGCAGGAAGCCTTGTAGCCAGCAATAGTGAGGGGCCAGATGTCTGCACTGCCCCACTCCAGACTTTTGTGCACGCCCATGCCACTATGCTTCTCAGCCAGCTTGTGCTTGAGAAAGCTGCCTGTGAAAAGCTGCTTCCTCCCAAGGAGCAGCTGCTTCAGCCAGCTTCAGTCTTTGTAGTCAGCGCGTTAATTTTATCCTGCTGGCTGCTTGTTTGCTCCTAAAGCATTATATGTTATCTATATATATGTGAAATGCTTAAACTGAGGAGAAGTAGCTTCCCTGGCATTCTCATAGACTGATATGCGGCCTCAATTAAGCAAGCAGTGGGTGCTCCAGTGCAACACTCCTCTTTGGGACACTGCTACAGCCCAGGAAAAGGTACCACTTGCAAAGCCATCTCGCGCTGAAGCTAAGCTTGACTCGGTCAAAGTACAAGCCTACAGGCCTCCTGTGGGACATGAGGTTTTTGGCCTTGCTGCATGTGCCTTCCAGGTGGCTAGGACCTGTCTTATGTGCTTGCTGCCTCACATAGCACAAGTCCCCCCAAAATCTGTGAGATCAGGACAACTTGCAGAGCCAAGGACGTGTGCCCTACAAGTAGCTTCACCACACGGAGAGCTCACTACTTTTAGTACTCCTGAGGCCTGCTGACCCAAAATGGTTCCTGGGAATGGATGAATATCACATTGTTGTGGTGTGCCACCATTTGGGGGGGCAGAAAGTGTCCATCAGAGCCTGGCGTGGGGGTGCCAGACCTGGTGAGGGCCTCTGAGTGCCCTGTGGGCTGGGACACAGCATGGTCTGCAGCAGCCACTGCACGCTGTGGGCTTGCCACCTTCATTGACAGTGCAGAATTGCTCAAAAAAAGCAGAGCCGCTTCCTCTGCCTGTGCCCATCTGTTTGATGACAGGGGGAATTGGTATCTTCAGCCCTTCCAGAGCTCCGCTGTCAAATACAGCTATCCTGAGATGTGCCCAGGTGTGGTGTTTTCACCCCTGTCCACGTCTTCACTGGCAGCGAGGAAGAACCAGAGCTTAGACGTGTTTTCAGGGCATCTCCTGCGTTGTTATCCAGCAAGGCCAGGCCTGAGCCATAGGTTAACGCATTTTAACATCCCCCTGGTGTCCCTTCCCATGACAAGAGGTGGCAAGAGATCCCCTAGAGCACCCCGGCCGTGAGGGAGCGGGCGCTGCCAAATGGCGGCGGGGCGGCGCCATGATGGCGGCCCGCCGGCAGGTGGCGATGGGGCAGCGCGCAGGGCCCCGTCAGGAGCCGAGGGGAGCCGGGCGGCTGCGGGCAGCGCCGGGGCTCGCAGCTCGGGGCGGCTCTGCTGGGAGCCCTGCCCTCATCTGTGGGCTCGCTGCCCGTGTCCGGGCACAGGGCACGCTTGGCCACCTTGTCCTGAACGCAGCCCTTGCTGCCCACCGTCACGCTTCGCGCTGCAGGGTGCGAACGTGGCGCAGGGGAGACCAAAGGTGTCTGCAGCAACCCTGGTCCCGCAGCGGGGACGAGGCAGCCAAGGGCTCACAGAAGGGCTCTGCTCCCCGCAGTGAGCAACTGCCCAAGCTCCCCAGGCAGCCCCAGCACATCAAGCCCGAGGGAAATGCCTTCCTGGCCCTCCAGCTGGCTTTGTCTTGAGCCCGTGGGCAAAACAAACCAACACACCCAGCGTGTGACTAAGAGCCCTCGGCAGCAGCCCTGCTCCTTCCCCGTGCCTCACCCAACCGCTGTGGCTAGCCCTGGCCGGGGAGGTTACAGAGGTGAAGGAAATGAAACAGTTTCCTAAAAACCCAAAAGGCAGAGAGGTGACCTCCTCTTTGCCTCCTCGAGGATCCGGGCGGACACGGAAGCAGAGTGACACATCACCTGAAGAGGATGTTACACACCGAGGTTTCAGCTCTGTACCTGGCCCTCTGGGGACCTGCCTGGGGACACAACTGCAGGCTTTATTTCAGAATTTCAGACGTGGATGGCTCATTCCTCAAGAGGAATCTCTCTCCTCCTGCCATGCAGTCACTACCAGCCAGCCGCGTTTCTTAACTAGGCTTCTGCCCACCTTCCAGCCTGCCAGGCTGTCACAGGATTTTATACCGTGGCTGGCTAGGAACTTCTTTCTAATTTTAAGTCTCAATGTATTTATGATCCACATGAGCTTCTAGGAGTATGGGTGAGACTGTTGTCCTAGCATGTATTTATGATGCACAGAGCATATCCCATCTCAGCCTTTCCTGTTTTAGACTAAGCAAGCCACGCACTCACAATGGCTGCTTGCCAAATTCCCCTTCCCCTAATGGCTGGGCTCGGTACCTGTCACGGGTTAAATCCACCCTTCCTGAAGACGGATGGTTAGCCCAGCCTCTGCAATACTGTCTGAAGTGGTTTGTCTCACCAGAAAATTCTTTGCTAGGCACGTCCTTGAACTTAGTACCTCCATGCGGAGCCCAAGTTGCATACACAGTAGCTTCTACCTCTTGTCCATCTGGTCCAACCATCCACCTCCCACCAATATTGCCCACTAATATTGCCTACCACAGTCGGCAGGAGACAACCCACAAGGCTGTGTCAGGCGCCGTACGCCCCTGCTCCAGGCTGTCTGTCTCTTGCCCTCTCTCTGATGGAAAGGGTGGCACTGGGGTCTCACATTTCCACATGACAAAATTTTTTTTTTCCCCTTGAGATCCCCTCCACTTTGCTTGGAGGGATTGCGATAACCTGGCAGCTGGAGGAGGAGGGAGTGACCTTTCTAAAGTTACAGGGAGAGAACAAGGCAGGGGAGGCAAGAAGGAGCATGGGGGCTGAAGGAGAGGTGGGAAGGCAGGGGAATATTTATGGGTGAGGAGAGGGGCTGGAGAGGAAGGGACATAGCATGAGGGAGGTGGAAGGGTGCAGTACAGAAGGGCTGGGGGAGGATGCTTCTGCCAGGTACCACCAACCCTCTGCTCATTCCTTTGTGGCAGCGGGAGGCCTTGCTCAGGAGTGGCTTAGCAGAGCCACCAGCACCAGTTGCCCCCATGTGGCTAGCCTAGACTGAGGCTGGGGCTGCAGGAAGAGCTGGGAAAGGATGGAGAGGAGACGTAAAAACAGCCCCCTTCTCATTTTTCAGCTGTCATACTCCATGTGTACATGACCCGAGGCCTCCCAGCTCCTGTTTGCACTGCAAGGTACGTAACAGGAGACACGCAGGCATGTCTGCAGGCTGGGAGCGACGTGACATTTACCTGGAGCATCCCAGCCCCCAGCCCTGCCAAAGCCAGGAGCAGATCGGAGCCGCCGAGCTGGCTGTGCTGCTTGAGGGGAGTGGGCTGTGGGAAGGGCCAGGGTGTCAGAGGGCAAAATAGCACGCCTTGTCCCCAGGCTGGCCCTGTCTGGGCTTGGCGCTGCTCCACGTGCCTTGTCCCTAGCTCTGGGGCAGCCCAGAGCCACGAATACTGCTGACTTGGGGCAATTCCAGAGCAAACAGGGCTGTGCGTGCGTGCGGTGGCAGGTCAGGAGGGCAGCGCCTCAGCCTCCCAGCCTATCTCCTGCAGAAACACCTCCACCCCTCCCACCTTCTGGCCAGGAACTGAGCCGTATGTCTGCTCGCTGCGGGATCCTCTTCTGCTTCCAAGGATCGCCGGCTTTCACGCTGCACGAGCCGGCAGCCAGGCCGCCTTGGGTAGCGCGTGAGTCACTGCGGGCCGGTTGCTTAAAGCGTGTCTCCCGAGTGCCAGCCACGTGCCTGCGCGCCGCGGGCTGAGGCGGAAAGCGCCGTCGGGGCCTGGAGTTGACACCTGGAGGGCCGAGCCACCCGAATGGTTTCCGAAACCACGAGCCCACCGTGCTGCCCAGGAGGTGCCCGTGTTGCTCCCCGTGGTCTGTCAGGCAGAGCGGGGGAGGCATCACCTGCAGCCGCTGCTGGCACCGGGGTGTGCTCAGCTTCTCCCGGTGCCGGAGCGGGAGCCAGAACCTCCTCCTGAAACCTCAGGCAGCTGCAGGCTTCCAGCAACTGTTAGGAAATGGATGTCTTCACTAGTAAATATTTATGGCATATTCTAACTACTCCCTGATGTTTTCCATTAGGACCGACATCCCAGAGCAATGAGTAAGCCCCAGCGAATGCCCTTCCTGGCTCAGCATCACTCAGCCCGGCCTGCCAAGGGGCCTGGCCTGTGAATGAGCACAGGCTTGGGGAAATTCCTCTCCCCCTGGCACTGACAGTGGCAGGGCTGCGCCGCACAAGCCTCAGGTACTCGAGGTCCCGGGGACGCGCCGGGGTTAGGCTGAGCGTCACCACCGTCCTGCCCTGCTGAGGGGAGAGCAGGCATTGCCAGGGTATGGAGAAGGCAGCTCACCGGTGAGTGTGGTGTCCTGCCCGGCAGGGAGCGGAGAGGAGCTGAAGGAGCAGGGCTTTGCACGGGGATCACCTGCGGAGCAGCGAGATGGATGATCTCAGCTGTGTCTCCCTGTAAAAGGGGTTTCCCCTGGTCCACTCGCCCCTTCAGGGGGATCTTCTCGTCCCTTGAGGCCACCAGGAGAGTTTTCTCCCTCCTCGAGCCCTCACAGGACCGCCTTTCTCATTGGTAACATAAAATATCTCATTTGAAAGTGTCACAAAGGTGCCAGAGAAAATACCTGTGCTAATTGCTCAATAAGCATTTCCAGAAAAAGCCAGGCTCATCTTTTCCAAGACGTGACAGTAACAGCAGGAGGGAGGTGTGCCTGGTGTGGGAGCTGTTCCCCTCCCGGGCCCTGCTCCTTCCTGCACCCCTTTTCTGCCCCACTGTGCCAGAGGGCTGCTGTTGCTCCTCCAGCTCTCCCTCTATGGGATTTCCCCTCCTTCCATCTCCTTTGCTTTCTCCGTGCAGTTTTTCTCCTGGGTAGACTTTGCTCTTAGCATTTCTTTTGCTCTGTCCTTGTCCTTTCCCCTCTCCCCACGTTGCCTCATCTCTCTGCCCTGCACTCACCACTCGTGGCGGCCGCTGGCCAGAGCAGTGCCGGAGCTGTCAGTAAAAAAATACTAAAAAGCTAACAAGCACCCCAAAGTCCTCTCCACCCTGAAGCTGTTTCCTGGCCGTGAGACGAAGCCCGGTGGTGGGCAGCCCGTGTCCAGGTGGGCCGACAGCCTGGCACCTCGGCGGCGAAGCCGGGTGAGCTCAGTCCCGAGGTATTTTTGTCATAGCGGAGCCGTGAATCGCAGCTTCCCGGCTCAATTGCGCCTGAGTAATCCTCTCCTGACTTGCCTATCTCCCCACCACGTTAATTACTCATTTCTGCCTTCCCTCCCGCGGCACGGCATTAGCGCAGAATTATGGTTATTAGCGCAGCGCCGCGGCCCTCACGCCCCCAGCCACGCAGCTTCTTCAGGCCGGGGCTGTACTGCCGTGACAAGGGGCGCTCCTGAAGACATTTTTGGAGCCGCTGGAGGAAGAGGCATCCAGGTGGTGAAACAGACCCGGGAGCAGAGCTTTCGCCCCTTTTCTTCGCAGCCTGCGTGGGGGCTGGCGCCCGAGGGCCTGTGGTGCTCCCACCGAAGGCAACTCAGGTGGAGGTTGAGTGCAAGGGGAGACGCAGGCCTGGTGAAGGGCAGCAAGGACAAGAGCTCGGGACAGAGAAGATTCGGAGGCTTCAAGCATCCCGGCTGCTCTGAGCATAAGCAAACTGAGCTGCACCCGGCCCCTGCTTTACCCAGCGCGCGGCAGGAGCTCTGAGTGCCTGCAGCCAACGCAGCCTGCTGATCCCAGAAACCTGCCTCCCCTTCGGCTTGAGCAATTCGCCTGTGCCCAACGTTTCCATCGGCAAGCGAACCCACTGCTGGCGTTAGCTGGCTCGAGATAATCCTGTTTGCCTACAAAGAGCACGCAACCTCCCGCTTCTGTAAGCACAGCCGGAGTCAGGCTGCACCAGCAGCTCTGCTCGGAGCCCTGCGCCTCTTTTTAACCAGTTCTGCAGCCCGCTCAGGAGTCTGGCCAAGCTTTTCCTGCTTGGCATCTTCCAGGCCTCTTGCTGAGCTCTTCCTGTGCTTCTGCAGCTTCTGCTGCCACCCTGCAGCCTCTCCTCTCCTCCCTGCCAGCTCCCCTGCATAGCTTCGCCTCTGGTCAGCGGCTTCCAAGTGCCTCAGGCCGTTTGCAGCAGTCGCAGCGCAGGAATTGAGCAGGACAAACCCAGCTTTCATCAGGCCAGGCCATTTGTGCCCCTCTGTCATCACATTGCATCAGCACCCGCCATGTGGCGATGCCCCATTGCCGCCTTGCTTCTGATTAAACCCTTCAGGAGCGTAATGGGTTTTCCTCCTTCTCTAAACCAGTGGTCACGGGTACGGTCACCCCGGGAATCCCGGGGTAATTTGGGGCGTCCTGGGAGGGGCGGCAGAGCCGAACGCAGCTGCAGGCACCCTTCAAAGGCAGCAGGGTGTTCTGGAGACTTCCAATGAAGCAGGAATCCACCTTGCAAAACCCACGGTCCCAGGTGGCCAGCGGGGACTGGCCTGAACAAGCCGTTGGAGCCAGCTCCCCTCGGCTCCAGCCACGCTTCTGCAACCCTCGCCTCTGCCGCCTGCTCTGTCATTAGCCCCTGGGCCACTGCCAGTGGCTGTGGCAACACCTGAGTGCCTAATTGGGCTCCTGCACCAGGTGCCGTGGGCAGCCAGAGAGGGCACGAGGGGCAAACGGGACCAGGAGAAGCCACGAGGGGAAAGGGGGAATCGACTTTGGCCGGTGTCAAGCTCCCGGCCAGAGCCACGGCCCAGCCAAGCAAACACGGGGCAGGGATGGGGCGGGCACAGCCGCAGGTTCCTCTTTCCAGAAACGTGTCCAAGGGCAAGAGGTGCTGCAGGCTTCAGGTAAATGATTGCAGGGGGGTTGAGACACAACAGGGAGAAAGAGTTTTGTCGCTCAGCAGAGTGTGGCAGTCCCATGGGGCGCAGCCTGCGGGAGCAGGAACCCAGCTCTTCAGGCTCACAAATCCCAGGGCAAAGCTCTTCCTGGAAGAAATGCAGGGTAGAGGGGCTGAGGGCAGGACGCCCGCTGCCAGGACCAGCACCACATTTCCTCAGGCACGTTCAGCTGTTTTTTGAGGAGCCCCATCCCCCAGCAGAAGGTGGCTGCAGGCTAAGTGGGGAGAAAAAGGCATTTTGGCATCATCCTCAGCACGGAGCAGCCGTCCCACGTCCTCCTGCTAAAAAGGAGGAGTTCCCGGTGCAGGAATTCCCATTAAAGCTGAGCAATGAGGGGTTAAAAACAAAAATGAAAAAAAAAATACAGTCAACACTGTTCTCAGTTCCAGATCTGAGCCCACCCTGCTCTAAGTCACTTCGGATGAATGTTTGGAACAGGGGACAGGCTCTGCCCGCAGCTGGAGGCTTCCTTCGCTCTGCACCTACCCCAGAGGCAAACCCGAAGCGATCTGCAGCTCCCGGGCTGCTCCTACCACAGCAAAGCCCCCACCGAGCTCCCCCAAACCCAGTGCCTGCGAGGAAACCCCACACCCCCCTGCCCACACCCCCCAGGCACAGCAGACCCCCCCGAGCAGCACCAGCCGACACAGAGTTATTATATCATGCTTTTAATACAAACTTAAAAAAATCTGGAACAATAGAAACTGTACAGATTTGATCAACCTTTTTGTGTTTTTTTTTTTGTTTTAGTTTTTTTTTTGTTTGTTTTTAACTAAATCTCTATAGACACACCAATGTCCCGTTCCAAAATATTGCACAACATTCTGAATACAAAACTCTGATTGTATTCCTCCTTCGCTAAAGGAAAAAAAAAAAAAAGAAAAAGGAAAAAAAAAAATAAAGACAACAACCCCCTGGCTCCTCCTCTCAGTAGCCCCCTTCTCGGAAAGACACCCAGGCGCACGGAAACCCTGCGCAGGGCCCGTGGTCCTCCCTCACCCGCTCTCTCCACGAGGCAACCGGCGGCTCGCTCCTGGGAGAGGGGCGGGAGGGAAAGGAGGGAGGCTGAGCGGGGAGACAGGGCTCTTCACCGCTTTTTTCTAAAGTTTTTTTTCCTGAAAAAATATTTTTCTCTCCTCTTTTTAAGAAAAAATCTCGAAAAGAAAAAAATTACAATTTTTTTTTTTTTTTTACGTTAGAAATATACATATATTATATATACCTCTTACATTTTACAAATGTAGCAAATTATTCAATACAAACGGACATCAACAAAAAGAACACAAACCCATAAAAAATAAAAGTTAAAAAAAAAAAAAATTTCTCTCTTCTCTTCCTAAGAAACCAGGTAAATTAGTGCAGGTTTTAAAAAATAAAATTGAAGCTGAACGCCTACATCCAAGACTAGAAAAGACCCGAAAAGGCCGTTAGTTTCCCTTGCTGCCTGAGGCTGGAGGAACGTTTCTGAAGCACGCTTTTTTCCTTTCGGGGTCGGAGGGGTTGGGCTGCTCCCTCCTTCCACTCGCAGCACGGTTTTTAGGATTTGAACGTGGGTGTGAGAGGCGGGGCAGCGGCATCGAAGCTTCACGCGCGCGAGCAGGAGGCGGGGAAGCTCGCCTCTCCCCTCTCGCCCTCTGCCAGCGAGGGGCTCGCCGTTTTGGGGACGCTGGGGGGGGGACGTGGGGGCAGCCAAGTCCCACGGGGCTGCGGCCCCCGGGGAGAGGGAGGGGTGGCAGTGGTAACATCCGCAAGCGGGGGGTTAAAACCCGACGGAAAAGGAAATAAGAAGGGAAAACCCGACAGCACGGCTGCCCCGAGCCCCTTGCCCTAGCTCTGGAGGCCGTTTTGGGGAGGCCGCCGTGCCGGTCATAGCTCCGAGGCACCCCACGAGGTGAAGCTCTCCTGGAAGGGGCCCGGGGAGCAGCAGCCCCCCCGGGACAGCCCCGCTGCCTCCGCGGAGGCTCACTGGCAGCACGGCTCCGGGGAGGCTCGAGGAGAGGGGGAAGCACGAGGTGGAGCCCCTCTGCCCCGAGCAGGGGCGTCCTGGGAGAGCACGCCAGCTCGGCAGCCACAGGGGTGGGTTTCAGAGGGTGCTCCAAGGACACAGGTCAAAGAAAACCGAACCCAAGATTTGGGAGGCAGCAGAGAGCTTATTTCTCTTTTAAAACACAGAACCTCAAAGACTGGAGTCTCATCACCATCTCTCTCCACTTCGCCCTCTCCATACTCCCACCACAGCCTCCGAGGAGGGCTCCGTCCTGCAGGACCCCGACCCCACCGCGCACCCCGTGCCGGGGGCTGCGGGACCCTACAGGCTCCTACAGCACCGCTCGAGACAGCGGCAGCCACAACGCAGCCCTTCCTCTCCTCCAAGTGCCGCCTCCCGACCTAAAAAAGAAAGGAGCCCCCTCTCCAAGATAAAAAGAGACAAAATTCACAGCCTGCAACGAGAACTCGGAGCGAAGGCTCAGCACCGCCCCGGGGTTTGTGCCCCACGGGGCTGCTCGCCCGGAGCAACGCGATGCCCTGAGCCCGCGGGCACAGCCGCAGCGCCCCACCAGCAGGGCAGGGCCCGCCCCGCCAGCGGCACCGGGGAACGGGGACCCAACAACCCTGGGCTCCTTCGAGGAGTAAAAAAAAAAGTGGAGTAGGAAAAAAGCACGGGGACCGAGTTAAAAAACAAGTCGGTGCTTCAGGAGCGTTGCCAGCACAGCGCAACAACACTGGGCTCTCTCATTTTCCAAGAAGCTATATTTATAAGGTTTGAGTATTTTCTGTATATTTCTAGTTTGCTCTCCCTCTTTTTATTGTGTGTGTGTGTGTGTGTGTGTTGTCGTTGTTTCCCCCCTCCCGCCCCCCGCCCCGAATACTCTCCTCCTTCCTGGGGTTCAGTTGGCCAGGACGACGGGCTGGAAGGACTGGCTGGGGTACTGCATGGCGTTCAGGTTGTAGCTGAGTCCTTCCACGAAGGGCGACTTCTCCAGGAAGAGGCTGTTGCTGCTGCCGCCGAAGACCTGAGCCACATCGAAGGCGCCGCCCGTGCCGGCGCCGAACTGCGAGGCCGGGGGGACGCTGCTGGGCTGGCTCTCGCCCTCGAAGAAGAGGCCGGCGGCCCCGGGCGAGCCGCCGCTGTAAACGAACTCCTTGGCGTTGGGGGAGAGCTGCGACTGCGGGGCCTGGCCCCCCGCGCTGCCGGCGAAGTTCAGAGAGTGCATGGAGAGGGAGAGGCCCTTGTGCTTCAGCAGGTTGGTGGTGGGCGAGCGGAGCAGCCTGGGCTGCGGCGCGGGCCCCGCCGCGCCGCCCCCTCCGCCGCCGGCCCCTCCGCCCTTCTTCATCTTGGTGGAGCCGAATTTGGTGGCGGCGAAGGTGGCGGTGGTGAAGGTGATGGGCTGGGCGGAGCGCGGGATGAAGGTGGGGCTGGGCGACTGGCCGAAGGACGGGGACGGGGAGTTGGACAGCGAGTTGTCCTGGCTGCCGATGGGGACGAAGACCTGGGCGTCGGGGTTGAAGCTGCTCTTGATCTCTTTGTCCAGCTCGGCGGCTTGGCAGCCCTCGCTGTCGTCCAGGTAGAGCACCTTGACGGAGCCCTTCTCGCCGATCTGGTAGGACACCTCGAAGGGGTCGATCCAGACGCTCAGCTCCTCGGGCACGTTGGCGCGCACGTCCTCCACTGCCAGCCCGCTGCGCTTGGCCGCCAGCTCCACCACCGGGTCCACCGTCTCCCCGATGTGGACGCAGCGATAGCCCGAGCCCTTCAGAGGCTTCTCCGGGTACCAGTGCCCCTCATATTTCTTCTTCAGCAGGCGCTCGAGCTCCTCGCCGAACAGGTCCGCCCGCCGCCGAGGCAGCTTGTTGTACAGGTATGAGATGATGAAGTTCAGAGCAACTTTAATCTCCAGATGCATACTCCCTTCGCAGCAAGCAAGTCAGGGCAGCGTATGGAAAGAGCCGGGGTGACACACACACATAGACGGGGCTTGGCTCCGAGCAGACCTAGGAGAAGAGAGGAGAAAAGAAGGATGGAGATGAGAAAACAGAACGGTTCCCCAGTCCTCCACCTGCCGAGATGAACGGCCGCGCTGTTCCACCACCAAAAGCGGGACGGGAAGGCTGCACAACGAGCCCTGCTGCTCGCCGGGGATCTGCCCGAACCCACCAGCCCCCAGACGGAGATGCTGGTGGGGAAGAGCCTCGCCGGTCCTGCACAGAAGGGGCAGGGGTGGAGCTGCTCTCGGCAGTGGGTTACGCTCACCTCGCTGCCAAGCGCTGCTGACACCGGGCCGGCCACCTGGCTGCTCTGGCAGGGCCGCGGCGGCTCCCAGCAGGGCTCACCTGTGCCCAGCCAGAGCCCACGAGCACCCCCCAAAAAGCCTCGTGACTCGCTGGGCACTGTGACAGCGGGGCCAGCCCCTCCTCAGGGAGCTCTGCGCCCTGCTGGCACAGGCAGGGAGGGGAGGAGAAGGAGCAAGGGGAGCGCTGAGGCGCCAGCTGCCAGGCTGCCTTTACTCCCCCTTGGCTGGCAAGCGCAGAGGGATCTGATTAAGTGTGCCCGGTGGAGGCTCTGCCCACCTACGAGCCTCAAATCCCAGCTTAACGCGGATGGGGGCAGGGCTGTATGCCGCCAGCCTGCTCACAGCTCACATCCCTCATCCCCGAGCAGGAGGAGCTGTGCCAGGACCCGGGACCTGCTTAATGAAACCCCAAATTGCTCGCTGATGACTGAAGCCTTCCTTCCTTCCCTCCCTCCCGAGGAAGTCCCTGGAGCTGGGAGAACCCGCAGGAGCCAGGTGTGAAGCCAACCGGCTCAGCTCTCCCATCACACACCGATTTGTGAGCGTGTGCCCGGGCACGAAGCCCCCAGGTAGGTCAGCACCGCGCTCCGCCGCCCAGCCAAAGCAGACGAATCCCACAGCTATGTTACGAGGAAGCGCGCTTCCAGCGGCCCACACGCCTCTCCACGGGCGAGCAGCACATCCAGTTTTTAATTGGCGGCTTAGTCAGAGGCTGCTCAGCCTTCAGCTGCCCTCACCTTGCTCAAACAGACAACGCCGCGCTCAACCGCCTGCCTAAAATGGGCTTCGGGGAGGCTCTCACGCAGCACGGCGGTGTTTACGTCCTGGGCCAACTATTTGGGGGTGGGGACGGGGCACAAACATCGGATGTCAGCAGTCCCCGAGGGACTGGGAACCCCGGCAGCACGGCCACGTACCCAGGCCAACCTCGGTCAGGAGGCGGAAGGACCGACCAGACTTGTTTGCTTGGTCGGGGTTAGTGGGCGAAAAGAATGAAATCAGCACATTTTAAGGAAACCCTCAAGTATTTTTAGGCCTTATTACTAAAAAATAAAAAAAATCAGGGCGTGGATTCTACGGTGTGGTGGGATTTTTTTTCAGTACTAATCTGAGTCCAAGGAGGCTTAGTGTAAGGACTACGGCCACCAAAAGCAGATCCCACACCTCGAGTCTGCCAACGAGGTCAGGTCTGGAAGGAATCCCCCTCGGGTTTAACTCAGCAGCAAGGAAAGACACAGGAATGAGAGAATGGAAGCACGGGAGCGAAGCTTTGCCTTTAACACCTGCACCCAGGATCTCCTGAGGTGCAATGAGCTGTGCCAGGGCGCTGGGGCCTGACCGAGAGCGGGTGAACCCTAAAGAAGAAACGCTCAACCTGGCTTTCTGCAGGGCCCAGCAGCAGGGAGGTGCCGCCTCCAGGAGCGTCAGCGCTGAGACAAAGCCCCTCCTGCAGAAAATGGCAGCGGGCGAACCCCGAGGAGCCCATCCGTGGGGTCAGAGGGCGCCTGTAGGGCCCGGGCTGCCTGGGGGGGGCTGCGCGGTAACGAGCGGGGCGTTTCTGTGGCGAACCCTCACCCTGACCCCGTGCCCCTTAAGGGACGACCTTCTGGGGGAGGCAGCAAGGAGACGAGCGCCCTGCTGGCTGCCCCCTCCCCTTCCCTTTTCGCCCAGGAGGGTCCCGCTGTGCAATTAGCGCTGATGAGGGCGGGTTAATTACCCCCCGCGCCCCCCCCCCCCCCCTCCCCTCCCCTCCCCTCCCCTCCCCTCCCCTCAGGGGGGCCGCCCGGCGGCCATTAACGGTGACCCAGCCGCGGCGCCTCCCCGCCGGCCGCGGGGCACGCCGGGACCCGTAGTCCGCGCGGCGCCCCCGCCCCGCCCCGCCGCCCGTGACCTACTTCCCCTGCGGACTACAGCTCCCGGCGTGCCCCGCGCGGGGGGCCCGGCCCGCCGGCCCGGCTCTGCCTCGGCGGGGCAGGGCGCAAAATTTTCCACGGCACATGCGCCCCGCCCGCAGCCGCCGCCGCCCCCCGCTCCCCTCCTCCTCCTCCTCCCTTCCCTTCACCAGGGCCCGGAGCCCCCGGCCGGGCACAGCCCAAGGACGGCGCCAGCCGCTGTCCCTCCCCCCCCCCCCCCTTTGAGGCGCTTTTGTTGCTGAGGGGGCGCGGGGCCGGGGGGAGCCCCAGCAGCAGGAGCTCGCAACCCCCCCCCAGCCCCGTGGTGAGGGGAGCAGCGCCCGGCCCAGCCCAGCCCAGCCCGCGGAGGGGCTCCCGGCCCCCACTCACTTCGTCCTCGGCTCTGGGGGGGCTGCGCGCGGGTCCCTGCCCCGTCCCTCGCCTCCTCGCCGCGCGGTGCTTCTCCTCTGCGGGGCGGGGTCCTCCCTGCAGCGGGGCCGAGGCCCGGGGGTGAGGTGCGGGTACCGCTGCCCTGCGCCGCCGCCGCCGCCGGCCTGGCCTGGCCTCGCCTCGGCCCGGAGCCGCCCGCGCCCTGGCCCCGAGTGAGCCAACTCACGGCAAACTTTCACCCTTAGCAACCCCGCGCACGGATCCGCGCTGCGCCCCGCGTGATGCGGCCCCGGGGGGCGGGGCGGGACCGGCCGGGACTACTTCGCCCTGCCTCCGCCCCTCAGCGGCCGGAGGGGGGGCTGGGGATGGGGGGGGCTGTGCGTCTGCCTCTTTTTTTTTTTTTACCCCTTTCCTCCACCACTTATTTATTTATTTATCGGTTTATTTATTTATTTATCCCTTTATCCATTTATTTATCCATTTATTTATTTATTTATTTATCCATTTATCCATTTATTTATCCATTTCTTTATTATTTCTCCTGGGGGTGGATTGATCCTCAGCTTATCCCGGCCCCTGCCCTTCCCGGAGCCCCCCTCAGGGGACGCATCCGAGCCGCTGGAGCCGCCCCCGTGCCCCCACACCGCCCCCACACCCCCCCCCCCGCCCCCCGCCGCGGACTATATTGTCTCTTCACACCCGTGCGCCTCCGCCCCCCAGCGTAGGGCCGGCCCGGCCGCGGCGGAGGCGGCGAAGGGGCCGCAAGGTGCGCGAGCGGCCCCCGTGCTAAAAATAACTGCGGCGTGTTAGCAACAGCGTCCCCATTGGCCGGCCCGGCCCGGCCGCGCCTCCGGATTGGTGCGCCGCCTCAGCCAATGAGCCGCCGGGGGTGTGCGCGCGGCGCGGGGGCCGCCGGGAGTTGTAGTTCCCGGGCGCGGGCGGGGTGAGGGGCGCGGGGGCTGCTCCCGCCCCATGGCGGGTCCCTGTCAGGGGGCGGCCGGGCCCGGGGCTGAGCCCCTGAAGCCCGCCCGTGCCGTGCCTCGGCCCTGAGCTCCCCGTTTCCAGAAGGGCCGAGCAGAGCGCCCCAAAGCCGCGCCTGTCCCCCTGGTTAAGCAATTCCCCCAGCACCTGTCCCCCAAACGCTGAAATACCAAATTACACCAAATTACGCCAAATACCGAGCTCCTCGCCTGCCCCACTTCCACCAAAACCTTCAGCACCCTTCAGGGATTTGCTTCGCCTCCCTCGCTCAGGACCCCTTTACCTGAGGGGTTTTGGGTCCCGCCTTTGGGATTTTTGGTGATTTGCCACCGAAGAGGGCTTTTGAAGCCGCTCAACGCCACACGTTCAGAAATTTGTTAAGAAATCTCTCAACACCGTCCTTTCTAGGCTGCAACAGCGGCCACCATCGCTCATTTTCTCACTGATAAAAAAATAAATAAAAGGCAACTTTGGACCATTTTTCTTCTGTAGGGGAAGGGGAAGATTTATAAGAGCTATTACGAGCAGCCTTATTTTCATCGCTTCTGGTTTAAGGGGAATTTAGCTGCGAAAGAGCACATTTTTTCTAACGCTCCCTCGCTCAGCTGGAAACCAAATCCTGCCGTCAGGCAGCGACCAGGAAATTAAGATGACGGCGCTATTTTTAGCACCATTAAGGGGAAAAAAAAAAGGCAATTACGTTGCTAAAATGCTATTGTTGTTTTACTAAGGTGTTACTAAGAGGGCGTTGCACGTTGGGGCTCTTTAAAATACCTGTGCCTTGACCACACTGCTTTAATTATCTGTTCGCTGGTAGGCACGCAGGTGGAGGAGCCCTGTCACCGGAGGAGCCCTGTCACCGGAGGAATCCTGTCACCGGAGGAGCCCTGTCACCGTATCCGCTGCCGCATTCCCGGCCATTTGGCTGTTACGTCAAGGCAAAGCTCCCCGCTCACACGCACACAGGGACAGGGCAGGAATCGCCAAGCCGCCGGGGCAGAGCCAGGCCTGCCGGGTGGCTGAGCACTGGGAAGGGTTCGAGCCATAATTAACAGCTCCCGAATCCTCTTCACATTCGACTCACATGACAACCCCAAGGAAATTGAGGGTTTTTTTTGTTCCCCTGCTATCAACATAGGCAAAACGACAACTCCAGCTGATCCCCGTAATGAGAAAACAACAGCTCCTGCGCAGATAAGGGTTCTGAAGCAGGATCTCACCTCTGCAGCTCCCCCAGGGAAAGCTCGAAGTGTACCCCGGGCATTTGCTTACCTTCATTTTTAATTTTTTTATTTTTTTTTTATTAAAGGCGGTGCTTCAGGCTCAAGGGCTTTGTCAAGACAAGGTCTAGGTGATTCAATGGGCTGGAGGTGTGTTACGAGAGTTATTTGCTGAGCTCAGCTGGAAGTTGTGACACCATAGCTGGTCTTTGGTCAGAGGAGGCACGGCACAGGGAACATCCCGATTGCAAAAGGCAGCGATGCCTTGTTAGTACTGGCAACAGAGGCCAATTTCTTAATAGGCCAAGAGTTCCCACGTTTCTCCTCCCCCCCAGTGTAAACAGCTGAAATAAAAGGATTTTTTACTTATTACATAACATCCTTGGAATTAAAAGAAAAGAAAAGAAAAAAAAAAAAGGAAAAAAAACGCAGTAACTCTACCTAGAAAAGTAACAGCGGGAAAGCATTTAGCTCCCCACATCCAGGATTTGCAGCCAGCACCGCGGGAGCTGAGCCACCACCATATTTCATGTCCCGCTCCCCATTCCCCACCCCAGCACGGAGGCTTCCCCTTTAGCACGTGCTCTGGTCCTCAGTACCACCAGGAAATCTTGTACCGGGCAAGAGCTGTTTCAACGAGTTTCACTTTGTTTATCTGTTTAGGTAACAAATACTGCACTTTCCTGGTGGCCGTGCCTCGGTTTCATTTACTGGAGACCAGAAACGTTACCACGCAAGCAAGACTCGAGTTTTTCCAGCTACCCAACTGCATCCATTGCCCTCGTCTGCAGGAGCAGCTTTAGGGCAACGTCCTGGCCGTGCCCTGAAAGTCCCAGAAAGGCAGCGGCGCTGCACTGAGCTGAGCAACATTTGGCGTTCTCCCCAGGGCTGTCTGAGCAAACAAGGCAAAGGGAAAAGAGCCTGTCCCTCCCTCTCCCCACCTGCCCAGTGACTCAGAACAACGAGACATGGCAGCTTCGCTCCCATCGCTGCCAGGACGCGGGCCGATACACCCGGCAGCGTGAGGGCACCGCCAGTGCCAAGAAAATAAAGTGTGCTCAGCCATTCTGGGGCTGGGGGAAGGGACGGGGAATCGCGGATCTCTATAGCAACCCCGGGCTGCCTGATCCTGCAAAGTGATCAGGAACAAGGGCTGCTCCAAAATTAGATCTTCTCGGGGTCCCTGCACCAGGGGCGATAACAGACAGAAGAAGTAATTCAAGCTTCATTGCCCTCCGCCTTTGCCGAATGACTTCGCTCAGCTTAGAAACTCCGGGGAAAGAGAAGAAAGCAGAAAAGATACGTACAAGCCATCTGCGTTACTCCTGTGGTAATCTGGGTGGCCTGACTGAGGGCGAGTGATAACTCCTGCTCAAAGTGATAAAGTTCCAGGTACAACAAAATCTGCATGTCATGCGCCGGTTTTAAAGAAACAGGGGACTTACCACAGCTGGGAATGGCCGTGACACGAGCTTCCAAGCCAGGAGCAAGAGCTTGCCGCTTATTCTGGCTGAAACAGCTTGAGAGGAGGGGTCTGCAGGAACCACAGAACCAGGAACCACAGAACCAAGAACTGAGTATCTTGGCAAATGGCACCCATGTTAGTAAAAATTAACCAGAAACCGTGTAAGGGAACCAAGGTGTGGAGAAGGAAACACACAGACGCTCTCAGGACTGCAAAAAGCTTGAAAGAGAAAAACTGACACTGAATAGCTGTGGGGAGAGAGGAGCAGCTGAGATAGCTGTAGGACCTGTCATGGCTACAGCCAGCTGCAGCAAGAAATGGCTTTTAAGGGAAGGATTACAACTTGCCTGCTTGTTTTCACTCCTGGCTGAAACACCTGAACAGCTGTAGCAGGCAGAAGAGGCACTTAAGACACAGATGAGTTGGAAGAATCAGTTCTAGCCTTGGGGGAATAACTGAAGGCCCAGAAGGTGCCTTATGCAGGCTCTACAGCCTGAGACTGGGTGAAGAGAATCCCCTCAGCATAGGACATGCTCTGCTCTGACTATGAAGCCCTCAACGAGCACGGGACACACTGAGGTAGGCCCCTAATTTAACCACCTGGGGCACGCACTCGGTAGCAGGGAACTCGGTTATGCCTCTGCATAAAGGCAGCCGTTCCCAGCTCTCTGCTGAGCAAACAGACTGCTTTGAGCCTGCGCTGGTATTTGACAACCAAGCAGCCTCTGATTTTCAGCAGGCATGGGGCTCGCGGCCCAGAACACAATAGTTGGTTTCCCGTTACAGCGGGGAAGGCTTTAACTTATTCACAAGAACTGGACGGCGAGTCACGGAGCTTAGTAGGTTTTAGAAAGGGATTGGATGTTTGCGCGGTGAAACAACATCCCCGGCCCTATCAGCCGGGATCAGGGTTACCAGCTCAGCGATCCGCGCGCTGCGGGACAAAACGCTCAGCGCCTGGGATCACACGCACACGAAAGCGACAGCCGTTCCCCGAGGCTCCTTGCAGCAAGGTCATGGGCAGCAAGCAGCCGCTGCCCGAACCCAAATAACCCACTGGGCAGTGCCAGCTGGGCTAAGCCCACACGCCCCCAGAAAGCTCCGGAGAGGCTAGACACAGAGCGAACCTGAGAGAAATCCTTCTGTTACAGTAAAAAAAAGAGAAGCTTTATTGGTTTGCATCCTACAAGAACGGTTACAGAAAGGGCCTTGGATGAATCTGACAAAGGAAACAGGGAAATGCTGTGTTCTCCCTCAGAAAGCACCACCAGGTTCCCTACAGAACAGGGCAGCCTGGAAAGGGACTGGAGGAAGAAGGGTGGGGAGCGGGCACACGGGGCTGTGCTCCAGTCCTGGTGTGCGGAGCGATTTCTAACGACCGAGAGGAGGGGTGGTAAGAACAGACACAGGGTGTTTCCCCACACCAGAAAGGGCACTCGCGTTTTACCGAGCTGGTCTCCTCCATGTGTAAATACTTGCTCACCAGGGCTTTTTTTTTTTTTAGCTTCTGAGAAGACAAGAGACAATCCGCGTTTGCTCTTTCCGATAGTCCTGATTAGGTTTTGGTCCCCACTGAGTCTGTGACTTCTCCACCTCCAAGCATATGACCGAATTTATAAACGTAATCAGCTGGTTCTCAATAAAAGTAAAGTCCAGGGGTTTCCAAGGCCCTCTCGCCAACCCGGCAGGAGGTGCAGCTGCAAGCAGATAGGATCACCTCTTCTTGAATCCGTACTTTTTCCTTTCGTAGAAGAGATCCGTCTTGGAGCTGCCCAGGTTGACAATCTTGGGGCAACCATCTCTCTGGAAGAGAAGAGGATGTAAGGTAGGAGTTGGGCAAACACAACCTCATCCCCACATACACAGTTCTAGCACGTTCCCAGTTCCGTCCCTCCCCACACTGTCCTCAACAAACATTTCTTAGACCCCTGTAAGCAAACTGCCCTACAACTCTGGTTATCACCAGCAAGAGAGCCCAACAAAGAAGAGGATGAATGTCTTTTTAACACTACTCTAGGACACTCCCTCTCTTAGGGTGAAGAAGGAAAACAGCTCGTATACCATCAGCAGTTTAATGAAAAGGATGCTTAGTGCCTCAGGACTGGATTCTTCCTAAATTAGGATACAGAGGGTTTATAGGGCCCAGAGGAATAACCTTTCCCCTCCTTAGCCACAAATAATCTTGTTGCTTGAGACCCTCAGGGGCACGGCTGCAAACACAAGGCAGAGGCACGCACGTCTCTGTATAGCAGGGGACATTTGTCAGCGGGCCACCTGAGCCCAGCATCTGCGTAACTCTTGAGGGCAAAATGTTGTGGCTGGCAGGAGCAGCTGAGGGGCCCAGCAGGCAGAGGAACACGTGTCCTTGGCTGTTGTGTAAGCCCGAGTGGATTAGATTTAGAAAGCCTCTGGGCAGATGTCAGCCACTGCAGAAATTGCACCCAAGCTGTGCCACCAACACCGGCTCCTGCGCAGGAGAGGCAACCTGGCGGGGAGGGGCTACGTGGCAGAAGTAACAAGAGAGGGGGGAGAAATCACCCGCCACGATTTGTCTCTAGCTACTGCCTCGTTATTTGACTTTGAACCTCAGTAGCGGGACTCTTCCAAGCCTTGCCTCCCACAACGCAGGGAGCCTGTGACAAACTTGACAGCATTATTGCAGGGCTCTGTTCGTTCTTCCACCTCCTCATACGGAGGCAGCAGATGAGCAGGCTCCTGTCCCCCCAGAAAGGATTGTATTTTGCAACTCGCAGCTGCCCTGAATGACAAGGCGGGATCTTGGCCCTTACCCACAGATAGAACCGAGATGAAACAAAACCTCACTCCTCCCTCTGTCAGAACAAACCACGACTAAGCAAACCCTCTGCGCTGTGCCCAAGAGCATTCTGCCTCCTCCATTTTAGTGTCTGCTTTCTTGCTTCATTTTCGTGTTCAGACTCTCTTGTAAAGATGAAGGAAGATCGAGTGCTCTACGTGAAATCCTGGACCAGCAGAGCTTCAGGTACAGAGCTCTTGTCCACCTGCTTTTCCTGTGCAGCTGCTGTCGTTGTGACATGCAGCACCCCCAGCAGCCTTCATTCGGTTACCAGAACACCTCAGTTCTGACTTGCCACTCTGCTCCTCCAGCTCTGTATTTCTATAACCCTCCCCTGCAGAGCTGTTTCAGACCTGAACCAGTCATGATAACATACAGGTAAGCCTAAGGTTATGAAAAATACCCATTAGAAATCAATACGAATTGGTAAAAATACAAAAAAAACAAAAACAAAAACAAAAAAACTATTTTACTGCTGACTTATCAAGCTAGGTGTTTTGGTTGCACAGGTAAGTCAACAAAACCAAGAGCTCTTACAGCATTTCTAAATGCGGGAGGCAGCAGCAGCATTTCTACCCACATGCAACATTTAGATACTAAGAAAGATTACGGTCTCCTCAGATCTGATGCCTAAATTCAGATGAGGGCTTGCCCCTGTCCTGACTTGAGCTGCAGACCTTTAGAGAAAATAGGTGGGTGCTGCAGAAAATGAAAGCAGCGACTCAGTCAGCTGAGCGTGTTTCTCTAAATCAATCAGAACCATTCTCAGCGTGTTCTCTGTCAACATTAGGGTGTGCTGGAGACTGTGTTTGCAGAGGACCCAACCCATAAACCAAACAACCCTCAGGAGATAATCTCTATCAGGTCCATATTCTGGCATACTGCAACTGTAGGCATCCTGTTCGGGCTTCTCCCTACCTCATTTGCAGTTCTTTGTGACCTGCACTCCCTGAGATGGATAGATGGATATTAACAAATACCTACGGGGGTGAACAGCTGCCTCATTCCACGCGCACAGCGGCTATCTTGCAGGACAAGAGGATTAAACAGCACTGATTATAGAAATAAGGGATTGTTACACCACAAAGTGTTGGCAGAAAAAGAGATGATTACAATGCAGACACTGCAGACAAGAAAAAAAAAAAAAGTCATATCCCACTGAAGTTACACAAGAAAATGTAACTTGCAGAAGACAATTAGTGGAGCAAGGACAGGGGCACTAAGATCTCTCCTTACTTGTAATCCAAAGGAAAACAGGGTGGTGATTTCAGCTGCATAACAGTACCGTACATGACTTGGTCTGTAGCTGACAGACTCTTCGTGAGGAGCTGCTGCTGCCCCTGCCTTTGCAGTGTCTGAAATACTTCTGACCCTAATAAAACCCAGGCTGAGGGATCCAGTAAGATAACACCTGAACAGGGTAACAAGCAGCGCGTGGAGGAAGTGAACTCTTTGGGTTGCAGAGAGTCAGGGCACTGCTTGCTATCTCAAAATCCTTTACAATCACTGGGAACTAACAACAGGGGAAGAAAAGTACAAGGTAATGAAAAGCAGCGCTGATTCTGGGAGTGGAAGCCAAGTGTCCAACGTCCCAACACTAATCTCCCTAGCTCGAAGTCCCTTTAAAGATAAGCGTGGCTATTAAAGAAATACCATAACCCATTCAGCCGAGGGCTGGATGACAACGTACATCTTTTTCCTGGATGGTGCACTCCTTGCAGTAGTAGGCATCGGACACTCCTGGACCCCCGCAGATCACGCAGCGCCCTTGGTAGGAGCCGTAGTTGCACTCATCGCATATGCGCACGAGTGTGCAGGGCCGCACGTACGAGTCACAGATCACACACTTCCCATCACCTGAAAGTAAAACAGTCTTTGGTTACAGAACATCATTTTCTGCACCCCCACGCAGAAAAAAAGATTCCTAAACTTGCCTATACTCAAAGACAATATAATTGGACTATAGAAATTTATTTTACAGGCACAGGGTGCCACGTTAGATTTGCGCATGGACTTCAGAGGAACAAAGGCCTGCAATATCTGAGTGGTTTTTTTTTTTTAATTTTGCATATACACATCCAGACAAGAAACCTAAGGACACGTCTTTTGTGATTAGTCAGCACCTGCTTAGCTCATACCCTTACTTTTACTCTACAATTTTTCTTTGTTTTTTCACTTGTGGAAAAATGCCGGACTGACAGGCCTGGTGTCCTTACCTATGCTGCAGCAGTGTAATCTTCTCCCACAGAGCCACATCAACAAAAGTCTGGAGTTACCATCCTCAGAGAGATGGGATAAGAGATTGTACTTGTGGTCCTTTTAATCCTTCATCTGTGAGAAGGCCAAAGAAAGGGCAAACTGGCATAAACAGCCACTTCACAGAGTTGCTCTTGCTTTCTCACAAGGAACAGAGTGAAATTCAAGCACTCTTATCATCCAGGCAAAGAGCCATCAGATGCCATTGACAGTCTGCTGTGCTGGACCCAATCCAAAACACTGACCTAGAGATGAAAGGCTTCGTATCTTATTACCGGTTCCCAAGGCATCTAATCCTTCCTCCCACAAACAGCTCATCTAACCTGCTCATAAATCTCCATCCTGACAGCCCTCAGCTACTACCACCGGGAATCTGTTTAACTCCTGCACGTTTCTGAGAACAATTTTGTTACTTTGGACTGTTTCTCCTCACTTTGCGTGTTTTCACGCTAATTTGGAGTTCGGAACTAGTCATCTTTTACTCTGCCACTGCAAGGATCTAATGATTGCTCATATTCTTTCTTCCCTTCTCCAGCTGAGCACTGACACTTGACTCTATGTATTTATCTCTAGACACTTTTCTCCATCCATTTCTCATTCTCAAAGCGTGAAGTCAGATTCCAAAAACGTGTTCTTTTTTTCCTCCTTGGTAGCCATCAGGCTGATTGTTTTGCATTCCAGATTACAAGGACTCAATCACGAAGTCACTGTAGCTGCAGCCACTGAAAACGCTGGCAGCACATACTCTAGAGCAGCACACATCTGTGACAACCTGTCTGAGCGCTGTCTTTGTAAGCACTCACTGAGTTACACGCTTACACTTGGATGAACACACAGGCAGCTCTTCCCACCCCAAGGAGCGGTTTGTCCACCAGCTTTTTGTTTGTAGCACCACGTTAGCGGCACAGCAAGAAAAGAGTGCAATCCTCAAACCCAGCTGAGTGCTCTAACCACAGCACTGGCTTCTCAGCTGTTTATATGCGGGAGATACACTTACATTTTTCGCAAAGTCTTCCAATCGCTGTAGGAAGAAAAAGAGTAAAAAAGTATTAGTTAGGGTAGAAGCAGAAGAATATAAATATGAGCTTTAGTTAAGGCACAGAAGAATATGAATATGGGTTTGAATAGAAATTGATTATCTCGGGCAGCCTTTTTTTAAAGGAGAACACAGTTTGGAGATAACACCACAACGTTTGTGATAAATAACGCGCGCCCTCCTAGGCCCAGCGCCGAAGACCAAAGCTCGGATGCGCCGCGAGGGGCCAACGGCAGCCGCTGACGGTGAGGCAATTGTCGCTCGTTATCCCCCTTTAACCACAACCGATATCAGCTTAAATTAAAATTAATATTTCAAGCTCCGTGAGGGGGGGGTCGGGAGGGGCTCCCCTCACACGCGGGCCGCGGCTGCCCCGCCCGTGAGGCGCCCACGGGGCGGGACGGGGGGCTCCCAGCGGCCACTAACGGTCACTAACGGCCAGTAACGGTCACTAACGGCCAGTAACGGTCGCTAACGGTCACTAACGGCCGCTCACCGACGCCCGCCTGCTTGCGGCAGAAGATGAGGTCCGGGTGGTGCTTGGCCATGGCGCCGCCGCCTCCCCGCGCCGCTCAGCCGCGCTGCCCGGGTCCTGGCCGCGCTGAGCTCGCCGCCGCCTCCCCGCGCTCCCGGAGCGCCTCCTCAGAGCCGCGCCGCCCCCCGCAGCCCCTCCGCTCCCTCCCCGTTCCCTCCTCTCCCTCCCCGCGGGGGGACCGCGGGCGGCTCTTCCCGGCGGGCCGCGCCGAGGCACCCGCAGCGCCCTGCCAGGACCTGCGCGGCTCCTCCCTTTCCCTCGTTCCCTCCCCCCCGGTCGCGGCGGGTGACGCCATCCCGGGGCGCGGCGGCCCGGCGGAGCGCACAAGATGGCGCCGTACTGCCTGCTGGCCGCCAGCCTGCGGGTGCGTGGGCGCGGGGGGCGGCGGCGCGGCCGGGCGGCGGGCGGCGAGGGGAGGGCCGGGGGGGGAGGCGGGGAGGGGGCTCTGGGGGAGAGGGGGGGGCTCGGGGCCGGCCCGGCGGCTCCTCAAGGTGAGCGCAAGGTGACCGCGAAAAAAAAATAATAATATAATATATATTATCTATATACGTATATGTATATAACAGCCCTATAAGCAGCCCCAAAAGCGTTGTTTTTTCCCCCAGTAGCCCCAACCGCCGCCCGTAACGGCTCTTCCCGCCCAGCCCACCGTGACCTCTAACGGCCGCCGGGCCGCGCCTCGCGCCGCGCCTCACGGCTCCCCGGCGCGGGGCCCCCTCGGATAAATGGCCCGAAATGATCGCGGCCCCAAACGTCGGGGTGAAATTCTCTCGATTTAGGGCTGCTAACCGCGGTGAGGGGGCCCGTGCGCCCCTCAGGAGGGCGCGGGGCGCTTCAACGCCTCGCCTCGCCTCTTGTGACCTTGGCGAGCGTGCTCCCGGGGCTGGGGGGGCTGAAGGGATAGCTCGGCTCCAGCCTTCTGAACGCATTTTAAAAGCTTAACTCCTATTTTCTAATACCTCGCTGCTTTAGAGGTAGGAGTTTTACAAAAGAGTTGCTTTTTCATTTAAGTGAAAGTTAGAGAACGGCACTGTTTTGGTCAACTCGGTGCATTCATCGTTGGTCCTTAATTAGCTGTTAATTTGCACTTTGGACAGAAATGGCTAGTTATAAAATGAAGGCCAGGCTTTTATTAGGATAATGAGTTGGTTCTCGTTTTTGGTGCATCGTCAGGTGAGAGCAGGCAGGCAGCTGGTAAGGTGGATGCTGCGTGACACAGAACCAGGGCTGTGCTAGCGCAGAGACCCTGTGGAATTCAGCATTTAGGCTGTCCTGGGTTATCAGTTGTGTATCCTTTTAAAGGACAAAATCAGCTGGCTGTAATCAAACATCTGTCTGTCTGATCACTGTAGTAGGCAAATAATTTTTTTTCTTTTTTTTTCCCCGTGTTTAGCAGCCTTAGAGATTTAATGCATAAGTAGATGATGGTGCCAGTCGCTGTGATAATGTCAGCACTGAGCGTGGCACGTGCTGTTAACGCTGGTTCTGCTCATCGCCTCTCCTAAAACAGCTTTTGGAACTCTGTAGGAAGCTTATCTCGGAGAAATAAATTGGAATTAGCCTGGTTCAGGCCGACTGCCCTATTTATAGCACAATTCTTCTAATAGCCTCAAAGGGTCGAGGGCTTTTTCATGCCTGCCTGAAAGATGCTTTTAGCAGCGTTCCATTTCTTGAGCCACGTTGGCTGGGGATTGACTGAGAGAAGTACAAAACTCTGAAGTGGTTGGGGTTTCACTGAAGGTCTTGTATGTGAGTACTGAAACTGCATTTGGTGAGCTTTGTGTGTGTTGGCAAGGAAAAAAAAAAACAAAAAAACATTGGTTAGAGTTGGACTGATCTTCAGGCCGCTAATTTTGGTCGCCTTTTGGCAGTGGGTCTGGGAAACCAGACTGCATTTAGATTTTGATTATACTGTACCAGTTTTTTAGGCTGTACCATGGTCAGTGTTGGAAACTTGGCTGGTGTTCTTAGACTAGGGGGGATAAGGAAAGATGGTATTTTGGGTTTCGGCTAGGATTTCTAGGAGGGCTCTCTGGGATAGGAGTGCTCATAGCATAGTTTTACTCTTTTGACCACAAACTTTGACTTACTGGACTTAATCTGGTGCCAAAATGTGAGTTTCAGAAATTCAGTCTTGCATCTGGGCCACTCGCTGCAGTGAGCTAAACACAAGGCAGCTAGCTCTCAGATGAGCTTGTCAAATCTATATGGATAAGAGTTGGCTTCTTTAGGCTTTCAAATGAATGACCCATGTAATAGGCTGGCTTTTCTGTGTCTTTCGAGGAAGCTTTTTGCCTACCAAAATACCGATGGCCTTAGGAGGCCTGCAGTGGTTTCCTTGACTGAAATGTGGATACAGGACACTGGTGCAGGGAAAACAAATTCAACGCCAGATGAGAAGAGATCACTGGGCGGCTGCCTGCTGGGTGCTCAGTCCAGAGCTTAACAGCGCTGCCTGCCTGCTTCCCTTGGCTAGTGGTCTCAAGGCACCTGTCACTACTCACCAAAACCAAAGCCCCCAAAACCACCACCTCTTTCGTGGAGGGGGGGTGAAGCTGGAAGCTGTTGGTCTGGTGACTTCATCTTGTAGTTCTGCCACCCCGTTTCAGAGTATACGGGGAAAAAAGGAGAGGTGCAGACCCTCAGCTTTCCAGACTTCCCTGTCCAGCTGGGATCCTTCTCAAGCGGGCTCATTTCTCTCCCCTTCCATGTCTGGTGCTCTGAAGCTGTGGTGGGGATTAAACAGAAGTCAACTACCTTGAATTTCTATTTCTGTGATTACAATTTGACTATATAGCATTCTGATTAATACTAAACTTCACATAGCCATTTCGTGAAGTGCAAAGGTGTATAGACATGTGTACTCAAACTGAAAAGGTTTTATCTGAATTTTATCTGAAATGAAATCTCTGCACCTCTCTTCAGATCTGTGGGGAGCCCTGCTTCAGATTTTGATCATCATCAGCTCTGGTCCCAGGCAAGACTAGAACGCTGCCAAGCCTCCACCATTACTTTAACTTGCAAATCTGCTCTCCTTCTGTGCTCTGAATTTTGGTGAAACGTAGCTTTCCGTTTATGGGGTGACGTGGAGGAACTCGGCTGATCATTTATGCCAGTTGGGTTAGTTTGTGGGAGAAAGAAGGAATCACTGCATTAAAACAAAATGCCTTTCCTGGTCTGGGGAAGGGATGATTTTTCCATGAATGTTGGTGAAATCCCTCAGTGTCTTCCAGCCACTCCAGCAGCTGGAGGCTTCCAAAATAGGAAGGATGTCTTATGAGGTAAAGGTCTTGTCCACAGCATTATTTCTTTCTGGGTAAATGCTGAAGTTTATTTAAAAAATAAAGAACATACAGATAAACAGAACTAAGCAAAGACAAACTGTGTGGCTGCTAGATAAAAAGCAACAGGAGGAATGAAGCTGTTGGTTGTTTTTTCCTCCAGTGGGAGAAGAAGGCTCCCTGCTGACACGTGTGATATGTTCTGGAAGTTCTGAGCTTGAAGTGCAGCCGAGTGAAATCTGATGACCGCTTTCTCTTGCGCTTCTGGGAGAGCAACGCTCTCCTGTAGTGCCGTGTTCACCTCGGATTTCCTTTAACAAAAACCACGCACGGCTGCTAAAATACCACAGACCTGTATTGTTCCTACAGAAAGGTGGATATGTAAGAGGTTAGGATTGTTTGGTAAGAAAACAAACCACGCCCTTGTTGGTAGTGTGCTAGCTGTTAGGATCTCCCCTAGATCTCCTGAACTTTTTATTATGGAAGACATTGGTAAACGTTATCAAAAAGACAATAGAACAAGATTTGGATTAAAAGCTGGTGCTATCATCTCATTGGTCATGGCTGGTTTAGGCAGTTTTTGAAATGCTGGTAGAAAGAAAACTGGGGGAAAATATTCACAGAGAAAAATGAAAAAATACACAGCTAAAGATTTGATTAGCATCTTTGGTAATGCAAAACCAGGGTCTGGTGCTGTGATCATACATACAAAGTCCTGTCAGTGTAAAGTAGATCAGAGAATCAGAGACTGGTTTGGGCTGGAAGGGACCTCAAAGCCCACCCAGCTCCAACCCCCTGCCATGGCAGGGACACCTCCCAGCAGCCCAGGCTGCCCAAAGCCCCATCCAGCCTGGCCTTGAGCACCAGGGATGGGGCGTAGAAAACACAGGAGTCAGATTAAATTGTAACGCTGGGGGAGGAGGAAGTCTGGACTCTTGCTGGAAGTCTGGAAACAGACAGAAAACAACGGTGACAGAGACTTCCAAAGGATGTAAGAAATGCATGTGCCAAATCCTTGGGAGTTTTTGTGGAGGCTGCCCTCTGACTCAGTTTTCACAGCTGCTGGAGAGCCTTTTGACCCTGGCACTGACCTGCTCCCTCTAGGTCAGGTGCTGGACAGGTACCTGGTGTAGCCTGCCCTCCTCCCATGTGCCAGGGGACTGGTTCACTCTGGAGGCGGCCAAGGGACGTTTGGGCTTTTTTTTTTTTGGTTGCATTTCCTGCTCAACCTGTGGTGTAGCTCATCCATCCTGCTGTTAGCTCACCTGTGGGGCAAGGTGAGGATGTCCCCACAGCCAGATGGGTGAAGCAAAAGTGTTTGGTCCACAGCTTGCCTCTCCTGCTCTGTGTTGTGTTGGAGACCGAGCACGTGCACAGGAGTCACTCTGGCTAGCGCTGAAATGCAGCTCGCCTTATGCAGCGTGTAATGATGTGCTTGTGGCAGGGTGCAGAGACCCTGCACGGGGAGCTTGGTATGTAATGCTGGAGCAAAAAGGGTGTTTTCTCAGTCCTGTACAGTTTTGTCTGCCCATCCTTCCGTATAAACTCAGTACCAGCGAGTAAATACAGATTTGGAAGCTGTATGTGTTCTTCTCCACTATAGCTGTAATACCTCAGGAGTACATCCAGCTGTTGTTCACTTAGGGAATATCTCAGAATTGCCTGAAAGAAGATTTCGTACAAAAACAGAAGGCGTCTTGTGCTTCAGATGGGAATACAAAATAATTTAGTAAATGCTAGCTGGCTAACCTGATGTCTCACTGGTTAACTCAACATGTAGCACTGTGTGATCCAATGTTCCCTGTGTCTTTAAAAAAAAAAAAAAAAGCTCTGCAAACTTTCTGTTCCTGTAAAATCCCAGGAATAACAACTGAAAAGCGGGTATTTTATTGATGCCAGAGGGATTCCCTCTGCAGGGTTGCAGCACTAACGCTCTCCTCTTTGCAGCATGCCTTGAATGGTGGGATACGGCGCTACCATGTCGCACCCGTCCTGTCCCAGCGCGCCAAGGTGGCCATGAGCCACTTTGAGCCTAATGAATACATAAATTATGAAAAGCTGGAGAAGAACATCAACATCGTCCGTAAGAGGTAAGGGGGGAGGAAGGAGAAGGGGAGGGGTTGGGTCAATGCACAGAATTTAGCTCTGCAGTGATGGGAGAGGAGGGAAATAAAAAAAAATCACAGGGCTCTGGCAAAGGGAATGTTTCCCGGGGAGAGCAGCTCGGAGCCATAGCAGTCTCCAGTGTAGTGACACACGAGTTGTGGAGTCTCATGCAGTGGTGTGGGGCACTGGGGAGGGTTGGAGGTTAGGATGAGGCACTGTGACACGTAGAGAACCAGGTCAGTGCAGAGGAGGCGCTAGCAAGGGCTCTGTCCTCTTTTTTTAATGCCCGCCTTCGTATTGGCGCTTGTGCCTGTCTGGGGAAGCAGCGTGTGGGCAGCGGGCACTGCAGGCTAATGCTCCTTTGCACCTTGTTTTGACGGTGAGCGTTCTCCCGTGTGCCGCTGTAGGCGTTAGGCACAAAAAGGAGGGCTAGGAATTCGTAGTCTGTGTAAACATGGTGACCTTAATCTGCTGATAGAGGCTTGCTGAGTTGTCATTCCTGCTCCACTTACCTTGTCAGACATGTCCTTCGGTCTCTGCGTCCTTTGTTAGATGTGGTAACTCTCGTTTCAAGTCGTTGTGTCTACTTAGTTACCTCTCAGAAGATCTCACCACTGACATAAATAGGCTCCTCAGCTGAGACAGCCAGTCAGAAGCCTGCAGGACAACAGGTCTGTGTTCACGAAACTCCGCTTAGTTGTCCTTCCTTGCTGTGGGATCTGGTACTTGTGAATTGAGTCTGACCTCTCTCTTACCTCCCCATTTGCTGTCCTGAAGTATGACCTTGAGAAATGAGCAGAGTCAAAGTTTCCTTTGCTGTGTAGGGAGATTGTAAAAGAAAGCACAAAGTGCCCTCGGTCTGTATCCTTTTGAACTTTCTGGACCAAGCACCTGTTTCAGCCAGCTACCAGTTGATATTTTAGATCCGTAAGATAACCGTGCAGGTTGCTGTGTGTTCGTATGTTTTAGAGTGGTAAAGGGAAGCAGAGGGTATCTTTGCTCTGTTACATGCTTAAAGGGGCAAATGTTGAAGCACACAACGTGCGGGTGTAAAATTCTTCTCTTGTCTCCCCAGGCTTGACCGTCCCCTCACCTTGTCCGAGAAGATTGTATATGGCCACCTGGATGACCCCGCGAAGCAGGAGATCGAGCGAGGCAAGACCTACCTGCGCCTGCGGCCGGATCGCGTGGCCATGCAGGATGCCACTGCTCAGATGGCAATGCTGCAGTTCATCAGCAGCGGGCTGCCCAAAGTGGCCGTGCCTTCCACCATCCACTGCGATCACCTCATAGAAGCTCAGTCAGGTGGTGAAAAGGATCTTCGAAGGGCCAAGGTGACTGTTGCAGAGACGTAAATTCAGGCTGTTTGAAAGCTTCTTTCCAGCCTAGGGAAGGGATTTTTTTTATTTTATTTATTTTTTTCCAGGACAGCCACAAAGTCAGGCATGATAGCAGGTTACCTGCGGTGGTTAGCTCGGTAGATAGGTCAGATGCAGTAAAGAAACAGCGGAAGCAGGGCTGCGGGGGGTTTTCACCAGAGATTCATCTACGACATGATTTAAAGGACCATGAGAACAGGAAGCACTAGCTCTTAATCTGCTAATGATGGAATCACAAGTCATACGTGTGTTCCATAGAGTGAGAAGATGTTTCAGGTAAAGAAAAATCTATTTCAAAGGGTAGGAAAGGAAGATGGGTTACTCTAGGGAGTTGTGCTGTGTATGGCAGTGTGAAAAGCTTCCTGAGCGTGTCTGCAGTGCACTGCTTTATCCTGCGAAGGGGGAGCAACTAACTCCTTCTGTTTCCCAAACCACTTGCAAGTGATTCGTGCTTCCTGAAGCATTTGCAGCTTTCAAGACCAGCGAGGATGGGTAATAAATGTACATACAGGCAGGAAGGGTTTTATGTGGGAATTCCAATGTTGTTTGTCCAACTTCTGGTTCAATGGGTTTTGTTTGTTTTTAAACATTTCCCCCACAGTTTTACTGCTTACTCCTCCTAAGGGGGTTCTGTCAAATGTAAACACATTCACCTCTGTCCCACATAGCACCACAAATCTGCCAGGGAAGAATATCCTGTTAGCATAGCAGGGATGTGTGGGGAGCCTTTTTTTTTTTTTTCCAAGTGGGCATAGCATAAATCCATTATCAAAGCCAGGAGGCTTCTGACTTGGACCCTGATACTGAAACTGAAGAATCTGTTCTAAACACATTGTGGGTGCTCAGCTGCATTTTAAGATTTTAGTCTGTATCTATTCTAAGAAATTCCTGGTATCAGAGTACTTCTGGCTTTTTCCTCCAGGTTAGACTAAAGCAATGTAAACCACTCGAGTAAATTTGGGGAGTTTTTATTCTACAGTTTGTCTCGGGCCCAAGTTGTGAGATTACGAATTTGGGACCTTACTAAATAAGACTTGATTTTCTTCCCTCACCTCCTGTCTTTCCCCTATTCCCGCATTTGTTCTCTGCAGTGCAATGGTGTTTGGCTGCAGCCCGGAGCTGAGCAGCGTTCCTTGTCTGCCACCCGCTCTGAGCAGCCCCAGTAAAGGTCCTGCCTTCTTCTGACTGGGTTCTGCCTCTGAAGCTGCCAGTTGGCACGTAATGAATGCTGGCAGGCCACAGGGTGGCTTGGATCTACTCCTGGCACATCAGCGTGCCTTACTGGGGGAGGGATGCACAAACAGAGTGAAGTGACCTGACTCCCAGTGGAAAACGAGGCTTAAAGAACTGCTGCTGCCTCATGGGAAACTTCAGCAAATGTGTGCTGAGACAATTCTGCCTTTATCTCCGGTTCCCCTTTCTCTTTATTCTGAAGCGGAGCTGCCTGAGAACAGTCTTTAAGGAACTCCCTCCTCCTGGCGCTTATCTTATCTCTTCTGCCGCTCCTCTGCCAAGAACTATCAGGACACAATACTGTCATACTTCCCTGGCAACCGTGGGTATTCTCACAAGCGATTTTCATGGTGTGACCTCCACGAATAACAGTGGTGGCGCAGCAAGAAAGGCAGCATTGTGTGAGCCTTGAGCAGGGGACTCAGCAGAATGAGAAACGACACCCACCAGCTCCCCTGGCAGCGAGCAACTTCCAATTCCATTTCTTCATCCGTAAAAAATAAAGCTGAAATGCTTATCAGGAGGTTTGAAATGTCTGCAAAGCATGCATAAAACAAAAGAAACAGCTGGTAGAAAAGGAAGGGAGGGGTAAGAAGAAGAGAGAAAAACAGGTTACAATACCCTCTGAGAGTAGAAGAAACGAGCAGGGCATTCTCCAATGCCTCATTGGCAGGGTTTGCCTTGAATTGTGTGATTTGACATTGGAAACTAAAAAAGATGCAGTAGTAGAGCTACAAGTTGGATGAAATCAAGTGGCCTGCTACAACTGACTGGCAAAGAGCCTTGATCTCTTTCGATTTTGGGAGTGATGTGCACCTCCCTCTAGCTGCTGCAAAGCTGTGGAGCAAACTATGAACAGGCTTGGGAAGATGGGAGCGTGTTTGAGCTCATGATCTGCCAAAGAACGAAATGTGTTACTAACACCATGTGTTTTCCTGTGTGACTAGGATATAAACCAGGAGGTGTACAACTTTCTAGCAACAGCTGGTGCCAAGTATGGAGTGGGATTCTGGAAACCCGGGTCAGGAATCATTCACCAGGTAAAGTGTGTGTTTGTAGCCTTTGAACATCCAGTGGCTCTTCCCCCGTATGGTAGGGGGAGAGCTCAAGTACAAACCCGTAGAGAATTTCACCAGGTCAGAGGAACCACTCGCTTTCTCTGAGGCAGGTGAACTTTCTCATTGCTCCCTTTCAGTTATCTTGACAGCAATGTTTTTACTGAAAGGTTATTTTTGTCAAAGTGTAACCTGATGCGTGATTAGTTAGCGCCAGCAGCAGGCCACGTGAATCAAAAGATCGTAACTGTTTGTGAGCTGGCTCATCTTGGTACGCCTGGGAGAGTGAAGTGATGGCGTGAAAATAGCTACCTAGGGCTAACGTGGGCTCCTTTCGGGAGCAGGGAAGGAAGCTTTTGGAATACACCTTTTCTAAGGCTCTTTTGTATGTGTTTGGTTCCATTTAAAGAAACAAAAACAGGAGAGAGCAGCTTTAAGAACTCAAGAACAGCAACACATAACTAGTTGCTATCTGATTTGAATAAAATGCAAAAGAGTTTTCAATGGGTTTTCAGGTCTGAAATTCGCTTGCTGTACCACTTGCACCTCAAAAGAATATGACCATCCCAAGAGAACTTAGCACGTGATGAGGCTTTTTGTTTTTTAAACCCAACACCTCTAGCAGGACTTCCCTACCTTGATTTTGGTTGATTTGCTGTGGATGTCCAGGAGACATTTTCCATTGTTCCTGAGTTGCAGGAAGGAAAAGTTGAAGTGCAGCACAAGCAAAAGGAGCGGAGGGGAGAACAGATGACTGTTAAACATCCTGTCAGCAGGGAACTTGTGACCAGCTGCAGTCAAGAGCTCTCTGCTGTCTTTTCTTAGCTATGGAATGAGTTACAAGGTTACTTTAGCTTGGTGTGACGCAATGGAGAAAGGAGATGGAACAGGTGAACTCCCCAAAAGGTTGTGGGAGCACCTCAGGTTACTTCTGCCCTGAAACCACACACAACACTTGTCATGTGGCAACATAGCTCCCTATTGTTGTTACTAGCTTTCTTGTGGGTCACTTTCTGAGGGAAAAAAGCTGGAGAAAATTGGACATACTGTATAGCTTCAGAGTCTGCTCTTGGAATTGACCTTTCTTGCATGTGTATGTGAAGGTGGAAGTACTACAGGCAAAAATCTTCACTTTTACCTTAAAGGGCTGCTGTAATTCTGCCCAGGCTGTTCTGTATGATGTGCTGTGAGTTCTGTGCTTCCCAGAAGGGCTGTACATAATGTTGGTATGGCACATACCAACAGTAAGAATTTCATTAGCTTGAATTCTTAACTGGCTTACTACTATAGGAAAGTCATCGTTTTTCAGTAAAAGACTGTGGTTTTGCTAATAATGAAAGTCTGCAAAAGGCCTTGTTAGCACTGGACAGGTGAACTGGCTGGCTCAGCAGCTGATCAAGGGTTTGGAGACTAAGGAACAGCTTCCTGAGCCCTAACAAAGGTTCCTGAAAGGAAGAGGTGTTCCAGTGAAAAAGGGAAGATCGTTGTTTAAGTTTTCATACTGTCCTGGGATGAGCAAGGGCCAAGACTCGGTACCTCATTCAGTCATTGCAACCCCCAAAAGGGGGTTGAAATACAACTGAACTTACAGTCCAAAAGAAATTAAATTTCTTGCTACTGAAACCTGCACATAAAAACTAGTCTATATTCTTGTTGGCTTTCTTACAGTCTTCCCCCTACTTTCCAAACAAACGAGCAAGCAATCAATTTTTCTTTTCAGATCATTCTGGAGAACTACTCCTATCCCGGGGTTATGCTGATCGGCACAGATTCACACACCCCCAACGGAGGTGGCTTGGGAGGAATCTGCATCGGTGTGGGTGGAGCTGATGCCGTGGATGTCATGGCAGGAATCCCTTGGGAGCTTAAGTGCCCAAAGGTAGGAGCAAAAGGAACACTAATCCTCTATGTGGGGCGTGAGATGTAAAATGGGGAAGAAACATATGTAAGGCACTACCTGCCATTAACAGTCTGGTTTGTAATCACGCTGGCTCAAACAGCTCGTCTATGGTTTGCTGGCATCTTGGAAATTTGTTTCCAGCCTTTTTAATTTGGGGATTGAGAGAGGTAGGTAAATGGTGATCTGTCTTCAGTTGGCCTTGACCAGAGGTTTAGCCCCTGTGCGTGTGCTGTGGTATTTCAGGATTTCCTCCTTTGTGTTTTGGTGACCACCCAGATTCTGAGAAAGAAGCCTGAGGAATTGTCTTGACTGCTGGAGGGAAATGATACCAGTACACATTTTTTATTGTTGTTTTAATTCATTTTATTAAGGTTATTGGTGTAAAACTGACTGGCAAGCTCTCTGGCTGGAGTTCTCCTAAAGATGTGATCCTGAAGGTGGCTGGCATCCTCACGGTCAAGGGTGGAACAGGCGCCATCATCGAATACCACGGGCCTGGTGTGGATTCAATCTCCTGCACTGGTAAGGCACCAGGAATCTTATCTGGAGTGGGTTGTTGTTGGAGGTAGGTGTGAGGGGAAGGGAATCGGGCAAGAAGTGTTAAATGTTCCCTCAGCCTGGCTGGGTGACCAGTACACAGCAAACTGGGAGCCTGTTTCTCTGCAAGCTGGTGGGGTGAGAGCGGTGTAACAGGTGAAAAGCCTCTCTGGACTGCTGTTAAATCTTCTTGTGACTGTGAGAACGCTGAGTGGTTAATTGTGAGGAATCCTGGAAGGAGGGTGCTGTCAGGATGAGAGTAGGGATGGAGGTATTTCAACATATGCTTAGAGGATGGAGATGTTGGGGGGGTAGTAAAGGATGACATTTTCATTTCAGCCTAAAATAGGGTGTGAGTAGAGGAGAGAAATAGGTTGGGGCAGGGGGAAAATGTGTGACAGCTGCTAAAGAAAAAGCTTCAGAAAAGCAGAGCAGAGGGGGGACTAGAAAGCAGCAGTTTAACTTGGAGACTTGTGGTAAGAAACTGTGGGTCTCAGGTGCTGAATTTGAACCAGCAGATATTGCAGTTGTCTCTAACAATACTAGTCAGGACCAAACTGAGAGAGGTGTTCCTTCCTTTGGCTTGAAAAGTAGCTTTTAAGCTGGGATTCTCTCCATTCATAATGCTTGGCTACTTGGAATACTTGGCTTTTACCATCTGAGAGCAATTTAGGATTTGTATTCTCTTGAATCAGAGAGCATTGACCTGTGATAGCTGCTTCTAACTCCTTAAACATAAAACAGCAACTCATACAGCTTTGTCACTGTGTCCTTGAAAGGCGTGGGTGATCCCAGTGCCACAAGTGATTTTTTTTATCTTTTTTTTTTTTTTTACTGTTTTCTGTCATTGGAATCTTTGTCTGGAATCCTGTCTGCCATGGAGTTAGGCTTGTGCCTAATGCACTTGATCTCTCTTGGCTTCGCCGTCTTTTCCATAAGCTGACTTCTGAGGAATTGGGTGGCCTCGGACTTTGTTGACCCTGTGGTCTTTCCTCCCACTCCTTCACTAGGGATGGCAACGATCTGTAACATGGGGGCTGAAATTGGAGCTACCACATCCATCTTCCCTTACAACGAACGGATGAAGAAATACCTGGGCAAGACTGGGCGAGCTGGTAAGAGGGCTTGGGGGTTGACGCGGGTAGAAGGGTGGGTTTGAATGAAGGTGTTCTCTGGGAGCAGCATCCTCCTGCAGCAGTGTCTGATGTGACTTCTGTCCTTGCGTGTACAAGCAGGGAGTCTGTAGCTGAAGTGCCTGGGGAAGTACTGGTGGACCCTGTGTTCAGTTGTTCTGGTCTTTCTCTTTTCCATCATACTGGCTGCAGTTTTTCAGGTCTCCCTTCTTTCTTACTCCAGACATAGCTGCGCTGGCGGATGAATTCAAGCAACACCTGGTGCCGGATTCTGGTTGTCAATACGACCAGGTGATAGAAATCAACCTCAGTGAGGTAAGGCTTCCCTGCTGCTTGCCATCTCGGCTGTCGTGATGAGACTGCCTCGTGTGAATGAGGACTGAGCTGGGAGTTGGATGCAGCTCCCCTGGTTGTGCTAAAACGTGTAACAAACACTGAGATCTGTTCCACTAACAGCTTCTGCTCAGGCAGCCGAGTCCTATTTAAACAGCTTCCAGATAGCAAATCAATTCCTTTCATAACTGTTTTTTTTTTTTTTTCCTGGCTACTGTAATTTCTGACTCTGTCGTTGTTTCTTAAAGCTGAAACCACATATCAATGGACCTTTCACTCCAGACCTGGCACACCCTGTGTCAGATATTGGTGCTGTGGCAGAAAAGGAGGGCTGGCCTGTTGATATCAGAGTTGGTGGGTAGCATTTGCTCTTTCCTCTGCCTTCATCTTTGTGCTGTAAATGTTGCTGTCTTGGGATAAGCAGCTGGTCATACAGCTTGGGATCTAAGCCTTTAATTACTGCTCTGTGCCCTTTGACTTTGTTGCGGTGTTGTTTCTACACAGGCATATGAATTTGCTGGGAAGAGGAGTCTGTTTTTTTTCTAAGGTGTGAGTAGCCTCTCACATGTGGCCTAGATCTGGGATAGCTGGAGGGATTTTGATCTCAGGAGCGAGGCAAATTGTTCCCCTTGCGGGAAATTTTTAAAAGATTGGGTTGCCAGGAAAGTTACCTGTTACACATTTGGTCAAATCCACAAACAGGCTTTCAACAGAGATCTGTGAGGTGCACAGCTGTGTGTTCCCCAAGCAGGCTGTTGAGCTCTCAGGCTGTAGTAAAGTTGATGCTGGCTGTCCTAAAGGGAAGGTGTGGATGCTGCTACACTTCCTGTCTTCTCTGGAATTGCTCAGGGTGGGAATGAAAAGAATGGAAGTGCATTGTAAAGGCCACTATAGAAACAAGTTATTCAGTAGTGTTACCAATAGGATCAAGAGCAGCAGTAGCTGAAAGCTGAGTTTTATTTATTCTTTGCTGGTTAGCATCAGAGTGCTGTCTGCATCGCTATGTCCTTGTGCCATCTTCGTGCTGTAACAAAGGATGTTTTACCCAAGGACTACAGAATGCCTACACCAAAACTAAACGGTGCATTGGGTCTAGCCCAAGATAAGTGAGGTGAAGAAAGACCAGTGGGCTCTGAGGTGGAAGTTGAAAGGGCTGGGAAATTTAAAATTCAATATGCGTGGCGAGGCACCCACCTCCTCTTTTACTCATTTCCTCAATTTCTTCTCATCTTGATTTGTAGCCTTTTCTCTCTCCCTAAAAGAATATCTCTTTGTGGTAATTTGCCTAACCAAAGTGCACGTAGGTGGCACTCTGACCTTGTGAAACAATAACCAGCCTAGTGAGCAGGTAACGTGTTCTGGCTTACAGCCTCCAGAGCCTGAGGGACTGCCTGCCTGTGACCTCAACATCTTGCTGGGAGGCTTGGCAGTGCTTGCACCTGAAACTGTTTCAGGCTCCGTGTCAGTGGAAAAGGAGCTTGTCTCTTGTTTTTGCTGCTGAGAGATGGTCTCCGCAGGGAGAGGCAAGCAGGGCTGCACTAACCACCTCCCTGTCTCTGTCAAACACCACAGGCCTGATTGGCAGCTGCACCAACTCCAGCTACGAGGACATGGGGCGCTCTGCAGCAGTGGCAAAGCAGGCGCTAGCGCATGGGCTGAAGTGCAAATCCAAGTTCACAATCACTCCAGGCTCAGAGCAGATCCGAGCCACCATTGAAAGAGACGGTTACGTGAGTATGGCTGCTCTTCACAGGTCCTAACAGTAAAGGTTAAACTTTTCCAGAGGGTGCTCGGGAGTCTGGGAGTGACTAATGGAAACCTCTTAAATTTGTCCTCACGTATTGCTCGAGGTGCAGTGACTGATATAGCAACCAGCCTTGTGTTACTGTGCCCCTGGCTCCTGCAGCTACCCAGGCAATGTTCTGACCTGTGATGTTTATCCACTCGTCTCCTTATAGAACAGTTTGGGATGTGAGCAAACCTGTGTATGTGGGAAGTAGGTCCCAGTTTAGACTAAATATAAGGTAAAACTTCAGTGTTTCCCTAGAGGAACCACCATGTGTCTTCTCCCCTTTTCTGTGGGGAGCAGAATATAACGATGTGTTAATTGGTTCTACTATTTATTAAGTGTTGGATGCTGTCACAGCTTGGGGATCAACTACATGAGCCTTTATGTGCAGGTGTGTCCACAAGTCAGCTTTTTATTTCTGTCTGCAGTTGTACTTTTCACCAGCAGTTGCCCTCTTGATTGGATCTTTTGCTGAATGGACTGAGCAGGCGCATGTTTGCCTGCACTTTTACCAAATCATTCCTTACACTGCCAGGAAATGTGTTGAAAATTAATTAGACCAGCTTCAGTGAAACGTCTCTGAGGAGCTGTTTTTTTTGCTCAATTCAAAGTAGGCAGAGAACAGGAACTTTATGGTAAATCTTCCTGTGCTGTTCCCCAGCGTTAACTTACAGCTCTCCTGGCATCAACCCCCCGTATTTATGAAAATTACTTAAAATGTGCGAGTGAAACAAGAAGAGGAATTTTCTCAGGCTTGGTGCTTTCTGTTAGAAGATGAGCGTCCTCTTTCTCTGAAAGAACAACATCAGAGATGTATTCCAGGCTTCCCTTCTACTAGTAATGAAATTGTTGTCTGTCCCCAGGCACAAATCCTGCGAGATGTTGGAGGGCTGGTTCTTGCCAACGCCTGTGGGCCCTGCATTGGCCAGTGGGACAGGTAAAGTGAAAGACAGACCTGTGGCTAGCTTTGTGTCTCAGCGCCTAAAGCGCTCTGCGAAGCCAAATCTGGTAGTAAATACCACACACGGGGAATTAAACACGCCAGCCATTGGTTGTAGCTGCCTGATACGCACTGGAGGAGGAGAAATACACTGCAAATTTATGCTGAGCCTTTGGATGAGTGAAGTTGAAGAATGGCCACATCGATAGGTTTTTGATGGGGAAAAATTGGGAAAGAGATCGGTTGTCTCTGAGAGGATGGGCTGGAGTTTGTGTGGGCCTTCTAAAATAGGAAGAGTGATTGGTCTGCCTTCAATCACTGGAGTGGCTGTGAGGAAAATCCTGATAAAAGAGATGAGAGACATGGGAGACACATGCTCATTTGGCTCTGTCATTACTGATGGTGGAGTGTCCAAGGGCAGGTACTTGATTATTGTTCAGACAGTTCGGCAGTGCACAGCATGGGCTACAAAAACTACTCCAGGAATCAGAGTCTGACTTGGCATTGCACTGTCCTTGGTTTTGAGGCTGTGCTTAGGGGAGGAAAACGTGTGCGCTGATTCATGTTTCCAAAGATAGTGCTTGCTGCCACAACCAAGCCTGGAGATTTTGGCAGCCAGTTATCTAGAAGCAATATTCCCTCTGGATTTGACGAGCGTTTCCTTCTTTCACAGGAAGGACATAAAGAAAGGAGAGAAGAACACAATAGTTACGTCGTACAACCGGAATTTCACAGGTCGCAATGATGCCAACCCAGAGACTCATGCGTTTGTGACCTCCCCAGAGGTAAGAGACAGCCGGAGGGGGCGTGGGGAGTAGTTCAGGTGTGTAACTTCGAGAGCCTTCTGGCTGCTTTGTTAGGCACAGGACTTTCAAATGAAGAGATGGGAGGAAGACTAAGCCTTTAAATCATTGTTTTTCTTTCAGATTGTCACAGCCCTGTCCATTGCTGGCACTCTGAAATTTAACCCTGAGACAGATTACCTGACAGGAACAGATGGGAAGAAGTTTAAACTTGAAGCACCTGATGCAGATGAGCTGCCCAAGCTGGTAACTGCTCGCCCTGGAGATGGAGGGAGGGGAGGCCTGTCACTGTCAGTGTTTCACATGTTGCAGGGGAACTCCCATGCACTGCCTTTAATGTTAAAATGGGCTTGTTCTCTTCACATGCTGTTGGGGATGGCTGAGACTGATGATTTTCCTTTCCTCTTTTATCCTTTTGAAGGAATTTGACCCAGGCCAGGACACCTATCAGTACCCTCCCAAGGATGGCAGCGGGCAGCACGTGGATGTGAGCCCCACCAGCCAGCGCCTCCAGCTCCTCGAGCCCTTCGATAAGTGGGATGGCAAGGATCTCGAAGACATGCTGATCCTCATCAAGGTCAGCAGCAAGGCGGGGGGGCACCAACCGTGACAGGGCTGGGCAAACAGGGATTTGCACGTGGACTGAAGCTTTGATAGAAGCTTTGGGTGTGCCTTGAGCTGACAGATTCCTTCCCCTACAGCTGCCTTGCTGTGGGAAGTGAAGCAAGGGTCTTGCTTCCCTTGTGGTGGTGTTTCCTTCTGATACTTTACATATTATGACTAAGAGACTTTTGTATTTGGGGCTAGTTGTTAGCTAATACCATGAAAAATGAAGTTTGTCACACCCTGTAATATGATCCCACCCATACCACACAGTTTGGAGAATTTGTCCCAGCTATAGCCACTAATCAGCATCTCTAATATCTGACTGTTCTAAGATGCATCTTGTCTGAAGTGAGGTCGTTAGGATCTTCTCATCCACCAGTATTTGTGTCGTCTTCCCATTTTACAGAAAGAAATTGTTACTTCACAGTAGTTAAACTTTATATTTCGGTCTCCTAATGAAGACATGTTTCGTTTCACTCTCCATGGTGACTTAACAGGACGAAAGCTTCAGCTAACAGAGTGATAGGTGCTGAGATGCAGTCCCTTAGGAATTGTCCTTCAGGAGAATTGTTGATTCTCAGCAGCAGAGAGCCGCAGGTATTCCCAAGGGCTGCGCTTCCATACTGAGCTGTGCTTGTTTGACACGCACAACTCCTTTGGAAACACTGGGAGCCAGCTGGAAGGCTGCTTGTTCTCTCTGGCTGGGAATTCTGCTCCTACAGGTTGAGGGGGCTTCCATGCAGACTGGGAACTCTGAAGGAACACTCTTGGTGTCTTGCTGAGCTCCTCCAACAGAGGGGTTGAGCTGTACCAGGAAGAACTTAATGGCTGTTGGTACCTGCAAAACCTGCTGCTGAGGGCAGTGCGGACATGGCAGAAGGTGTCATAGCTTGCCTTGCTTCTGTACCTCTGCCCTTTGGAACAGGGATCTTCTTTCTGCCCAGAGCATGCAGAAAGACCATTCTTTTTGCCTTTACTTTCTGCCTTAGACCATTGTGTTCTGCCTTAGTGTCTTGATTCTATGACAGACGCAGCTGTCCTGGGTTTGTGCTTTTAAAAAAGAGATGTGAAGGTCCTTCAGAATAAAAAGTGCTGAGGACTGGTCAAATCATTGATTCATCCTAAGAGACTGATCTCTTCTACTACCCCTTAGGTAAAAGGGAAGTGCACCACTGACCATATTTCTGCTGCTGGGCCGTGGCTGAAATTCCGTGGCCACCTGGACAACATCTCCAACAACCTGCTCATTGGCGCCATCAACATTGAAAATGGCAAAGCCAACTCCGTGCGGAACGCCTTAACCCAGGAGTTTGGGCCGGTCCCGGACACAGCCCGTTACTACAAGGTGAGGCTGTCTCCTGGAGCATCTATTTTGGGAGGGTGTTTGCACTTGGTGCTCTGTGCCAAGACCGAGGATCTCACCCTCCTGCTCAAGTAACAGCAGCTGTGAATTCATTCAGCACTGAGCCTTTTCCTTGGGATGTACTTTGTGGCAGTTTATAGGGGATTCTGTCCCTGCCTGCCGCGGGGCAGAGGATCTTGTGACCAAAGGGGACCAGAAACCCTAGGTGAAGGGAGCAGAACACCTCTAGACACTGCACAACTTGCAGGGCACTGGCGTCACCAGGCTACAACTAAATCTCTTTATCTGAGCAGACAGACCTCAGTTACTGTGTGAAGCTAAAGAATTCACCTACTGCTAGTCTAGATTCTATTCTTGTCCCCTTTGTTCTTTAAAGCTTGGGCTGGAACACCAAGAAATGTCCTTTCACTCTCAGAACAGCTTGGCAGCGGTCTCAGATTGGTTCTTCTGGTAGACAGAAGTTAGAGCTTCCTCTCTGACTTCCAGAAGTAGAGCAGGGATCGTGGCGGTGTGAATGCTGACCCGGCACAAGACCACAGAAGGAAAGGTGGCAGCAAGGATTTGCTCTGGAGCCCAAGAGCGATCCTTTTCAGCCCGTGTTAGCCAGAACAGCACTACCGAGCTGCTCTGAAGCACTTAGTTCCTCCAGTTCTGTCCTTTGATGTGTCGGGGTTGTGTTCATTAATTCCTCACCTGAGTGGCTGCAGAAGTCTCAATCTTCTTCTTTTGTCACAGAAAATGGGTGTCAAATGGGCGGTTATTGGAGATGAAAACTACGGTGAGGGATCAAGCCGGGAGCACGCAGCGTTGGAGCCTCGTCACTTGGGGGGCAGGGTCATCATCACCAAGAGCTTTGCCAGGATCCACGGTGAGCTGCGCTTCCCCCGCGGTGTGCATAAACAGGACGTGTTTGGCGGGGCGGCAGGGATGTTCACCTTGCCCCGGGGCTCAACGCCTACGGGAAGGAACTACCTGCTGACAGATCGCGTGGTCGCTCTTGTCAGGAATCCTGTTAGATACCCACTTAGATATGCCACAAACAGCGGAAACGCTGATTTTGTTACAAAGGTTATAATTACTGTTGGAATACTGCTCGAAGGAGCACTGAGCAGCTGGGAGGTAATCCTCATCCCTGCAGCGAGTTGTTACGAGCACACCTGATGGTTTGTTCTCTGCAGAAACCAACCTGAAGAAGCAAGGCCTGCTGCCTCTCACTTTCGCGGATCCGGCGGACTACAACAAGATTCATCCTGTGGACAAGCTGAGCATCGTGGGGCTGGCAGACTTTGCTCCTGGAAAGGTCAGTGCCTGCACCTCTTGTCACGGCTCTCGGGGTCAGGGATGTGCCCATGGCTGGGAGCAGCGTGGCTGTGTGTGAGGGCCTGGAGCAGCACCGGCACTGATGGGTTGCGTGGCCTGGAAGCCAGAGGAGATGCTCCATACAGTGGCCTGGGGTCAGAACCAGATCATGTTGTTCTGTTTGGGGAAGTCCTCGTACAATATTCTGAATCCTTGGGCTTGCTACCTAAGGCAGGAGCGCTCCCTAGAAGGAACTGCAACCACACTTCTCTCTTAAGACCACCCCTGAGCTACCAGTTTGTTTTCAGCCCTTTAAAAACATGTGGGGATTTTCCTGTGAGAAGTTTCGGTTAACTTGCTCCCTTGAAAAAGAAGGGGGAAAATAAAAGCTGTCTTCTTCCCTTAGCCTCTGAAATGCATCATCAAGCACCCCAACGGGAGCCAAGAAACAATCATGTTGAACCACACCTTCAACGAGTCACAGATCGAGTGGTTTCAAGCTGGCAGTGCCCTGAACAGAATGAAGGAGCTGCAGCAGAAATCAAGCTAAGTGCGCACAATGCCCCCAGTGCACTGGACTCGATTCAGCTTTGGCATTTTTCATGAAAGTGCAATTCCATGCCTACTGTTGGAATAAATGTCTGATCAAATGTAACCATAGCTTCCTTTTTGTTATGGTACTTCCTCTTCACTGACACTATGAAAAGGGAGTGCAACCAGGCTTACTTTTGTCTTTTAAATTCCCCAGCTCCCTTTTTCTATTTTGGCTCAATTTCAGTTGTCCCACAGTTATTTATACTTGGAAATAACCAGCTAAAGTGGGTTTGTCTGCTCGGTTGGTTGTTTTCTGCCCATTCACTTTACTGATGGCTAAAGATTTAAAATGGAAATAAAGACTGTGACCATCTCTTCTGCCTCGTGTGATTGTCTTCATAATCCGGTTCTTCAGCTCCTGCTTTCCCCCTCGCTGTGGCTGAGAGGGTGGGAAAGAACTTGAAGGTTCAATGCTACCTGCCCACTTTGTATTGTTATGCAAAGACTTCATGGTTAAAGGGAAAAAAAACATCTGCATGGGAGCCTCTGGCTGTTGAGGCGCTAACCTGCTTCACCCAAATTTCTACCTACAAATGGGTGGGGATTTTTTGCCAAGTTTGTTTCTAGCACGTCTAGCTGACTGCGTGTCTGAGCACTGCTGCGCAGCCAGCACTCAGTAAGCTCATTGTCCCCGCAGCTGGACCTCAGTTACTATGTGAGCCTAAAGAATCCTAGGCTCCCTTTTAATTAGAGCAGTGCACCAGGAATAACAGTTCCGAATTAAGGGGTTGTAACTGCGCTGCTGGGAGGGCGCTGGTGACTCAGGCTTTGTTTTCGCAGTTGGAGGTTAGCAGAGCCGCTATCCCAGGGAATTACAGCCCCTTCCTGCCAAACGTGGCTGGCTTTGTAATTATGTGCACCATCACCCGCTTGGCACCGGGCCCTGCATAGATTTTACTCCCTGTTTTGTTCCCCTCTTTCCTTTCATTGCTGTCAGAGAGGCTGATGGCAATTGTTTGTTACTGGCTGTTAGAGCGGAGCAAAGCATTAGTCCTGACACTCAACGCGGTCTGCCTTGAAATCCAAGTAGCTGGACTGCAGGAGGCAGCTTCTTTCCCTTCCTGCTAGGCAGGAAGCGAACAGTTTCTCCAGGAATTGTAGAGGAAGGCAGGCTGTGGGGTTTTTACTATTTATTCCATTTCTGGTATTAACCCACTCCCACAAACACATTTAACTTGCTTCAAGTAACACTGGTCCATTTCAGTTCATAATTACGCATTTTCAAACTCCAGCATGGTTGAGCCCCTCCTACACAAATACAGCCCTCCTGGTACAGTATTTCCCTTCACCACAAGCAGCCTGCAGCTTTCTGCGGTGGTCCTCTTGATAAAGCCTGAGTTGCTTTGGGGTAAGCTGATCTCGTTCCAGTTCTCTTTGGCGGACTTCACCCATGCATTGAGTTCCCACTCAGCAGAACATTACCGCAGCTTCCCCTCTAACCCAGCAGCAGCACTTTCCAGCCTCCACAGCAGCACACCTCTCAGCGCCAGTCTTTTGGGGTTTCTCCTCCAGCTCCTGTGAAAAGGGCAGGATTCTGCCCCTCTGGGATCAAGCTGTCAGCCCGAGGAAGCGATGCTTCTAGACAAGCATTCTCTCCCGCTTTCACTCACTGACGTCCCACTCCCTTCGTAGCTCAGGCGAGTAAAGACCTCCCCAGTTTTCCCTCTAGGGCAGGAGACCAAAGCCCCAGCTGGGCTCAGGCCTTTTTGTCCCTGCAAATTCATTTCTCCCCATCAGTGAAGGCGTTTCTTGAAAGCGACTGTCTTGTTCTGGCAGGCTGGAAGCTGACGGGGAAGCAGAGGATGGCAGCTCTGGTTTCTCGTTCAGCTTCCCAGGAGCAGCAGCAGGATCCCGTAACCCCCAAATCCCCAGCGGGAAGCCTCGCTGCGGAGCAGGCTGGCTGCAGCTAGCTGTTCGTCCACCACGACAGGAGGCCCAGGCCTGGCTCGCTGATGGACCCCTGGTCACACAGAGCAGAAGAGAGTGAGCAATTGTAAACTGCACAGGGAATACAGGAAAAATGCATAAAAATATAAAATGTCTCCCCCGTGAGCTACAGAAGAGGTATTCCCCTTCTCGCTGTCAGAGCCCAGCCCTGCAAATGCCCAAATTTCTTTAATCCTCATCAATGCTACACCAAACCTGCAGCACCTGCAGAATCAAGCACTTCCCAACATACCCCAACCGTGAGCAAACACAGCTCGCACTGGTCCCCACCCACCTCTCCACTGACACCAGAGCACAGCCTGGGAAAGGCCGCTCAGCTGCTGTGCAAACCTTGGTGTGGTTTTCCCAGCCCTGGGTCCCTGCGTGCTCAGCCCTACCTGCAGGGCTGGCATCCCACTCCGTCCTAACTCAGCCTCCCCAACGGGAGCTCCACCACCAAGCACAGCGGTTCAGTGAAAGCTCGCTGCAAGCACGGAGCGACCGCAAGAACGATCTCCTTCCTCCCCTTTCCCACTCCTTTGATTTTGTGACTTTCTTGGCTTCGTGGTCAGCTTAACACCATCAGTTCCTTGGGAAAGGGATGCTATTTTAGCCCCAGAACAAACCACACTGTTTCCACGGCTCTACGAATTATGCACATGGTTACCACAAGAGTGTAGGGTGCCTCCTTCTTCTGCACTTCTTCTGTGGCGCTTGAGGTGGAAGCCTCTGCAGAGCTCGGGCCCGTGGGAGATGTATCGACGAACGTCTCATCCACAACTCGGAAGCGGATCTCCTCCCCGATGTCCATGTAAAGGTCGTGGGCCCCTTCTTCTGTCTCATATTCCCACACCCACACCTGCTCTGCCTCGTCGCTGGCCACGCCAAGGGTTAAGGATGGGAACGATTTCCCCTGGCAGAACACCTCCTTACAGTTCTGAGAATCCCCTCGATTCAAAGCCTTTCCACAATCCCTTCTTGAGCTGCAGTGCGCTGTCCTAGGTCACCCCCTGCACATTCTAGGGCCTCACCTCCGATTTTCCCGCACACAGCTGGGGTTTTTCTCCCCGCCCCCAAAACAAACAAACAAACCCCAGGAAGACACTGCCTACCACGGGCAAGGCCATCAGACACGCCACGTACCTAGACACTGCACCACGTGGGAAAACCTGCGCCCTGTCTTCAGCAGCAGCCAAGAGCCGAGGCAGGGATTACAGCGCGGCTGTTTGTGGGACGCTGCTGTTCGTTCCTATCAGCTGGCAGAGTGATCCCACAGACCCTAATAGGCGCGAGTGAGGCCTGTCCGGCTGTGATAACAGCCTGCGGGACTTGCCCGACACAGCAGCCCAGCCTCTGCCACCGAGCACCTGCATTGTTGCGGCAGTGAATGGCTGCTGGGCCAGCGCTGCACAATGTTTGCAGACGAAGCAGTGAAGTTAGCCGGGTGATCAAAGGATACAACTTAGCTGGCTGCTGCAGGGATTCCGGGGGGATGACAATATCATCAAAGAACCCAATAGAAACTGTGGGGAAAAGAATCTGATTAAGACTGAAATGACTCTTCGCAACGATGCAGTACCGCAGCAATTCCTACAATGCATTTCTAGACTTATTCTCTCCTGGGAAGGACAGCTGAGATTATGCAGGAATTATTCTTCGAGTCACAACGCTCCATTTCAGTTGGCAGCGAAGCACCCGCCCAGCTGAAGCACATGCAGCAACAGAGGGCACGGTCTTCTGCCCGCTGGGAAAGAAAAAGGCTGCCTGGAGCAGGGCTGGAAGTGTCAGGGTTCCAAGAAATGAGTCAGATGCTACAGAGGTCCCTGAAAGAAAAGAGCTCAAAAATCAGAGAAGTAACACGTCAGATGAAGACCAAAGGAAAGTCAGATCAATTCCACCTCCCCTGTTAGATTTCATGATATTGAGGCTTATTAGAGGCCGGATCTGCCTAAATTCAGCAATAAACATACCCACGATAATCAATTTGTCCTGATTTAACAAATGAGCACAGAGGAGCTTGCATGGAAAACTCCTACAATAACAGAAGGCAACTCATCAACTGAGCACTTCATACAGTACCCAGTTGATCATCTGTCTTAGAAAGATGTTTCCCTGCTGTGTTTCCAGATACAGGAAATACTCATCAGTTTTCACGGAACTATATGGAAGGCATTTCAGACCAACACGATCTGATACTACCACCTTAAAAAAAAAGTTGTGTTAATTGAAGCGAGAAAATAAATCCAGTCTAGCTCCAGATGGGCCTGCCTATTCTTGGGCACGCACACGAGTGACAAAAGGGAAGGGGAGCTGCAGGCAGAACCATCAGGCGCAGGGGAAGCTGCCAGGCTCAGCCTACCAAGCACCCTCCGACGGGAGCAGCACCAGAGGCTGCTCATGTCTCCAGCCAGCCTCCACAGAGCGCTACGCTGCCTGACATCGTCGCAGCTCCAGGTGCTCTGCAGCTCTTCCGTCCCTAACGTTCCGAGTTGCAGCTCACCGTGAACGCCATCCTGACTGCAGCTTTTAATCTCCCCGATCAGGATCTCATCCAGGAAGGGATGGAAGACCACGTAGCGGAAATGCACTTGAAAGAAAACAGATCGGTAATGTTACGACCACGCGAGCGAACCGTTCTCCTTCCACAGGGTGGCAGCCATTAGAGCAAAATCCCACATCCTATGTGCCCTCTAAAACGCTGCATCGAGCATCTTTTACACCTTCCTTACAGGTACCGGTTTGTTCAGGAAAACAGGAATCAGAGCTCTGATTTGTACAAATTATGACAGCAGCTGATCATCGGTATCCTGTTCTCCGCTTTTCAAGCTTGCAAGAATTCAATTTCACAGAATAAAACCAAAAAATTATGGATGTGGAGCAGGCCTCTGCTTTACTTATGATGTTAACGTTCTTAGGAGGCCAAGAATATCAGCTGAAATGATACTTCTTGTACTACCTCTGCTCCATTTATCTTTGTCAGCAAAGATACATCTTCTTCCAATTAAATTATGTGGTACACAATATTATCAAAGTCAATCAGATCCTCTAACAATCTTATTTAACCTCAGTGAAAAATCCAGTTATGGTTCTAACCAAGTATTTATAATTATAAGGAAGCTATACTAAGACAAAGAAGAAAACTTAAGAGCTATTTAACATCATTTTAGCTGTCCACGCTCAGTGCTGCTCTTCTACATAAAAGTAGAAAAAGGGTAATAAATCCTGCTGCCTGGGAATAATAAATGCTATCTCAGCTTCTGAAAGCAGGAGACTTCTTTGCAAACTTGCAGAGAACATATTATCCTGTTTCAGTTCAAGGAGTATTTCAAAGTTAAGAAAGTGAATGGAGATTAAAGCAAGCAGGAGAGTCTGCCATCCTCCTCAGTGTTCGAGAAGCTTTTATTTGCAGGGAGTCAGTTCTGCTGGCATTAAATTTACATGAGGGGAGCCACACACAATCAGTCCAGTTCCCTTCTAAAAGGAAACACTTCATTTACTCAAGCAATACTTCCACACCGAAAATTAGATCTAGAAAAATGCATCTTTCTATTTTATTTAAAGAAACAAACTTTAAAAACTTTAATATTTTTTTTTATGCATTTGCTTCCATTTTCCATTCAGATTTGCCAAAAGACAAAAGTAAAAAGATGAATCATTTATTATCGCCAAAAAAAAAAAGTCACCTAAAATGTATGCTGAACCAGATCTGTCTAAGTCTCAAACAAAAAAGCAGCAAAACTTCCAGCTAGAAAAACAGCATCAACTGTTGTGTGAATGCTAAAATTAGAAACACGTTTCAAAATTCCAGACTGGCAAAATAAGCTTCAAAAAGACAAAATATTTGACAAAAGTAGAGCAGTTAATATAAATTATTTTCTATTTGGAGATCTCCAATCACTTAAAATTAAATTAACCCCTTCCTTATCCAACACCTATGGCTCTAATTGCAGAGCTGACATGGACTGCAGGAGAAGGCAGGCAGGACTGGCTCTTGAAATTTGTATTTGTAACCAAAGAAAGGCAAAGAGACTTCTGCCATGTTCCTCTTGCCCTCCTAGTAGGAACAGAGTTAAGACTGAACTTCAGCAAGCTCCTTTAAACCAAATTTATCTAACACGGGAACTTAGTTTACGCTCGGGACAAGAGCATACCTTTGGTGTGTGATGCCCCATCTCCAGGGAATATGTATGAATCTTCCAGTTTTGTAATATCGTACAAACAGATGCAAAGACCAACATTGTATACAACCTGTTCAAAGAAAAAAAATATATTAAAAAAGCAATAAATCAGTTACCAGGTTAACTCCCTTCAAGCTTATACACTGCATTCATCTCTTCAAAAGAAGGCAGCAAAGGGTGGCAAGGTGGGAGGGAGGCTGGTTTAGTACAATCCTTCAAAAGCCCCAGCCCAAACCACGCTGCATTTCAGAGGATCCCCTATCTCCTTTGAGTGTTATAAGAGCGTGTGTTTTTATCGGCACTGGAAAAAGCACTGCTACAAACAGAAATCCTTGGCATTTTTCAGTGTTTTTTTTTCAGTGGTTAAAAAACTTGACCTGCCATGAGAGTAAACAATTGCCCACAGGAAAGAAAAGACATCATTCAGCAGCCCCAGCGCTTGTCCAAAGGCCAAACACGCTTCTCTCTAGGGTTGTGTTCTCAAAGGCCTCTAGACTTCCCTTTGTCTTAAATTATAATGGCTCTGGGGAGAAATGAGAGCTCCTGGTTTCTCTGCCACTTCTAACACGGCTTCATAGCCTACAACATCTGGGGCACCTACTAGTCATCAGCAGATGAAAGAGTTATTTCATAACCTGTCCCTCTGATCTGCCACCCTCAACCCTAGATCGCTTGGGGCTGCTCTTTGGCGCTCCCTGCACACTGACAAGCTGCATTTTGACATCTGCACCTGCCTCGTGCTGAAAGCTGCACGCTAACCACAGTCCCACAGGCCACACGGGGAAAGGGCAAGCTCCTGGCCCATGACACAACGCTTCTTACAGCCTGCGCCAAACGCCAAGATCCTGCCTCCACTCCGTGCTGAGCACCGAGCATGTCACATACAGTCGTTTCTCTTCCAGTATTAATGTTCTAAATGTATTTACACTGGCTTTCTTAATTGCCCCAAGATGGGTTTGTGTTTGTTTTTCAGGCCGTGCTTCATACTGTTACCCTACACACAAGACTTCTCTGTGATGCTCTGGCCCGTCTGGCACCTCGGTATCTTCCCCTTCCAGCACGAGGCCTTAGAGCAGCAGCCCCCTTTGAGGCGATACCTGGCTGTCTCTGGTCCCAGTCTATTTTATTTCAGTCTGTGGGGACGGCCTTCATCCCGAAGCTTTTATGATAGTGCACATGTAGAAATAAAAATACAGAAAAAAAGAAAAAAAGCTCAGTTGTTAGAGGGCTGCCACGAAGCCTACACCACGCTGCAGATTACCTTGTTGGCCAATTTCTTGTTTAGCTCTTCAGCAATGGACTCGTTCAGCTGCCTTTCAAACTGCCAGGGGGGGATCCTCACCGTGTCAGTCATCTCCACCAGCACAAACATGGTGGCCGGCGGGCAGCGCCCCTGAGGGGACACGGGGCGAGAGCCCGGCCTCGCCGGGACCACGCGGGGAACAGGGGCGGCACCTCAGGAGCTCGGGGGGGAGAAGGAAGGGAAGGAGGGGACGAAGGAGGGGACGGAGGCGGCCGCACAGCGACCACGGGGAGCAGCCCCGCTCCGCCTCACAGCCGCCCGGCGCAGCGCCTCTGAGGCGATTCCCCTGCCGGAGCCAATCAACGCTCACCGAGCTCTGATTGACGCGGGGGAGAGCCAATCGCGCGGCAAGGAGCGGGGAGCCCCGCCCCCGGCCCGCCTGGAGCGGCGGCCATTTTGTGCCCCCCTCAGGGCGGCCGTTAGCGGCCGTTGGGCGCCGTTAACGGGCGTCGCGGCGGTGGCCCCCGGCAGGTACCACACGGAGCCCTCCGCCTCTGGGCAGCCGCACGCCCTGCAGCCGGGGGAGGGCGGCTGTGGAACATGAGGGGCAGTGCCCGCCTCTGAGACATGACAGGAGGCTGCTCGAAGCTTTATTTATTTATTTATGTATTTATTTGCGCTTGACAAGGGAGAAGTGCCCTGTCAGCACGCCGGCTTTGATGGCGCCACGACGCGTGTCAGCCCCCGCGCCCCCCAGCAGCGCGGAGCGGGGCAGTAATGAGCGCTGGGGAGAAGATCCTCGTGAAATAATATGAGCGAGAAGGGGAAAATGAGGGTGCAATGTTGCATCTAGACCTTATTAACGAGACGCCTGTCTCAGCTGAGGAGTTTCTGATCTCTCTGCAGTTATTCCTGCCTCACAAGGACGTTAAAGGTTTTATTGTTAAATGGCCGGTCTGCGTACAGGGTGTCAGCACACCTCAGCCCAGATCTGTGGTGCCTCACGCTGCTCGGCCTCCTTCAGGAGCTGCACAAAGGCTCCTTTCTCCTGTGCTGTGGTGGCAGCTGAGCACGGCACAGTTTCTCTGGCACACGTGCCGCATCCCTTGCTGTTCCGTGCTGGCCCCACGCAGGGCAGTCGGTGCTAGGTTTGACCTTTGGCCGAAATGCAGTTTTTGCAAGTGTCTGCAGCTACTTTTTCAGAACAGAGATCAGGTCCTGAGCGTGCCCCTCAACTGACAGCAGGGTAAGAAATAGTCTTGGGATCACAGCAGGAGGCAGAAGTTAGATAATGTGTTGGTATTGGCAAGGTGATCCCTCTGGATGATTTTCTATGTAAGAGCTATAAGGTTAAATAGGGGCAAGGTTTCAGGGGAATAGCAGGGTAAATTCCTGGGAGAACATGGGAGACTGAATGAGCTGGATTAGGACAAAGCCATATCCTACCTGCATTTCTAACCCACCCTTCAGCTAACGTTTTTCATGTCTCCATCAGCCATGCCCTGTCAGGGTCTGATGAGTGCCCGATACGAAGCAAATGCGTTTCCCTTCAGCCTGATCCACAGCCCCGAATCCAAGCTGTGAGAGCTGTAGGTCCATGCGGCCTCCCTTCCTGCTGGTGCGTGTCTCGTGCTTAGCTCCTTGGCGTCTCCTCAAGTGAGACACCCCTTCTAGGGCTGGGATGAGCACGATCCCTCCTGTATCAGCTCTCTGATTGCAAACAAGGGCTAGGCTCTGCAGGCTGTTCCTCCGCAAGGACAACAGGATCCCTCTCTACACCATTACGTATTTTGGTGATTAGGTGTTATTTTCGATACTGCAGGTATTATTTTTGATAATGCCCTGGGGAAACAAACGTGTGGAGAGAAAGCTGACGGCAGCAGTCAGAGGAGCTGCATTGCCCTAGGACACCAGGCTACAACACCACCAGAGCTGAGCCTTTTTGGCGATTTCTCAGCCTCCACCAGCAAAGTCAAACACCGCAGGAAATGCCTTCGGCTCCGCAGGTAACCTCTCTGACCCCACGCCAGTGCACGCCCAGGGCTTCGCTGACGTGACGGATGTTGGGCTGCTACCAGCTAGGTTTTCTCCTCAGAGGAATTCTGTATTTCCAGCAGCCCTTGTCATAAGCCCTGTCTCTGATGTAAAAATACAAACCAAGGCCAAATTTTCCCCATAACACATCGGTGTTGTCTCAACTCCGTGGCAGATAGCGCTCAGCAGCACGCTGTATCTCACGCTGCAGCTGAGGTGCCCTGGTGTTGGAGGTGGTGTGAACAGCCCCGTCCTGCTGAGGGGTTTCTTTCTGTCCGAGTAGCACTGACACGAGAAATGGCCACGACCCCACAGGGCCCGCTCACACGTTTCTGTACAGAGCTGTGAAGTTCTCCAGAGCCTCTCAGCGGGGCCGAGCCCCTGTGCTGGGGCTTTTCCAACATCTGGGGGCAGGGATCCCAGTGCCTGGTTTTTGAAGCCTCAGCTGCTTGAATCGAGAGATCACAGAAGGATCTTTCTGCTGCTTAGGGAAAACCCTAGGCATTTCTTATCCTCACCACTGTAGAGGAAGACTTGAAAACACAATCTTAAGTTACCTGAAGGCTCAGAAACTGGGAGGAAAGCGCAAGGAACCCCCAGATTATTTTGCTTACGCTCTCCTCTGCCTCCACATTCCCAGGGCTTTGGGGGAAAACTGGCTCAGGGACGCTGGAGGGGGTGAGCAGCAATTTGCATCGAGGCTGTTTCGGCCCGGCTTTGATTGACTCCAAAGGAATTACGCATCCTCTCACGTACAAAGACCTCAGCACTCCTGCCTTTGCTTCTGTCTCCGCAGGCGTCTCCAGCACCCCCACTCCGTGATCAAAGCTTCCCCTCGTCTCCTTTTATCACTGTGACATGCTCGAGACTTCCTGCCTCCGCCGCCGCGGCGCATGCCCAGAGCCACCTGCCAGCCCAGCGCACCTCCAGCTCCTGCAGGAGCCCCTGGGGACTCCCCGGGGGGGGCAGGCTGACGCACGCAGCTGGGCACACAGCTAGCCCCGGTGTACAAAGAGGGCGGGGAAGACGAGGCATTTATGATACTCGCTGTGCAAATACGAAAGAAACACCAGGGGAGGAAGAGGGCAAGCCCATGTGCACATCCCCAGCACTCCTCCAGCTGCTTCCAGCTCCACGCCCTCTGGGGCTGGTTGCGTCTGGGAGGTAGAGCTGCCCCAGGAGAGGAGCTCTGGAGGAACCCAGAGCGGAGGCTGAAGCAGGTGGCTGTGTTTCTCCTCCACTTCTTTTGCAGGGTTTTGAGGGCAGGCGAGCCTTGTGGCATCCGTAGGCGGTGAATGGGACTCGTGTTTTGTCATGGAAAGCTGCCTGAAAAGCCCCAGCCAGAGTGTGATGGGCAGTGGTGGAACCCACAGACGCCGCCTTCCTGCTTCAAAACGAGGCCGATAGCACCCCAAATCCCCAACGGACGCCTGCCCAACCTGGGTTGAAAAATCTCTAGCGATGGAGACTCCAGTGCTTCCCCAGGCAATCTATCTGAGTAATTAACTGTCTGCTCCGTTAGCAAGCGTTTCCTAATGCCTAGCATCAATCTTGCTCCTTGTGATTTAAGCCCCATTACCCCCTGCCCTATCCCCAGCGGACACAGCGAACAATTGATTCCCGTCCCCGCTGCAGCCAGCGGCCGCACCGCGCCGTGCCCCCAGGGGAGAAAGTCTCGGGCCGATTCGTTTCGCCTCCTCTGCCTGCAGAGGGAACCCTCTGAGGCACAGCCCTGTGGGTACAGGGCAGAAGGGAAGGAAAGGATCTTTCGGTCCAGGGGGCTCGCTGCCCGGTGACACTAGGGATGCGATGCTTTAAAGGCAGAAACGCCCGCAGCACGACTCGGGGAGATGTGGGGAGAAGCTCGACCCCTCTCTGGGGCCTCCTGTCCCCCATCGCCTTGTCCCTACAGCCTGTGGGGCTGCCCCGTGGCCGTGTGGGGCCGTGCCACTGCCGTGGGCACATGTCAGGTGGCACAGGCAGCGTGCTGCTGGCCCTCCACGCTGACCCCCGGCCCCTCCGGCCCCCCTGCGGCCTCTCAGCCGAGCCTGGCGCGGGGCTGCCCGGCCTGATCCCTCCCACCTGCCCGCTCCCCCTGGCCTGGCCCTGACGTCAGGGAAGGCGTGCGGATGCGTGTGTGCGGGCTGCACATCATCCGCACATCAGGCACCGCGGAGACGTCGGGAGGCGGCCGGCAGGCAGCCAGCCGGCGAGAGAAAAGCCCCCGGAGCCGGGCTTCATGCGAGAGCGCTGCTCATCGCCGGGCAGCCGAGGAGCGCTCGCTCGTCCCCGCCGAGCGCTGATGCGCTGCACGCCCCGGCTGCAGGGAGCCCCGCATTGCTGAGGAGGTAAGGGCAGGCACGACGGCCGCCCGGCTCGCCCAGGCTGTTGGAGCCGGTGGCTGAACTTCCCGCACGGCGTTTGCTTTGCGGGCTGCTTTGTTTCGTTTCGTGTCGCTCTCTGCTTTCTCTCCTTAGGTGGCGGATAAAGGTGCGAGGGTGAAGTGCCGCTTCCCTCCCTGCTCCGCGTTGTTTATTCCCCACCAGCCTCCGAGACAATAACTCCGCCGGGGGTGGCAGCGCTGCGTGGCCGCTGCTGCCGGGGGCAGAGAGCCGGGGCTTTGCCACGCAGGGCTGGGGGCAGCTGGGGGCAGCTCTCCCTTTGGGAGAGTGCGGGGGGAAGCGGCGGGCGAAAAGCTGTCTTATTAAAGCGGGCTGCTGCCGGTGGGGGCTTGAATGGGTGCTTCTGTGGGGCTGGCTGCACTATTCATTCCTGCAGACAGCAAGTTAGAGCCACAAAGGAGGGAGGAAGGACGCGGATGAGGACATTTGCATGAGGTCTTTGAACAGACCCTGCTCTCATCTGAAAATCGGCCAAGCCCCAAACGACCAAATCCCCCAAATGTGGTCTTTGGGAGCGATGATTATGCATGTACGCCTCAAAGGTAACTCAAGCCTCCATGATGGCTTCTCCTCTGGCTTCCCCTTGGCTTCCAGCAGCCGCCTTGCTCTCCCCGTGGCCTCCCCAAGAACCCGGCTGCAGAGCACTGACTGAGGGAGCTTTTTATAAGCAATCCGGAAAGGTGACATTCATATTTTAGCGCTAACCAGGCTGTATCGTAGGCGAGACTTATCTCAGCAAAGATCCCCGGAGTTGGGAGTGTGATTGGCTTAGATGGGGAGGGGAAGCTTTCCATGTGTATCCCCAGAAAATGCCTGGGCTCTTTTTCCTGTAGCAAACCATCTCAGCGGAGGGGATTTCAGCGTGCAGGGGACGTGGAGGAGATGGCTTGCCTTGTAATGTCGCTCGTAATGGCACGATCCGGTAACCAAAAAAGAAGGGAGGGGGCAGCGAGGCTTTCATTAGCATCGGGCAGAGACGGCGTTTATAAAAACCTGCGAGACGCCGGGGCTGCCATCCTGCTCTGAGGACGGGAGGATGGCTAACCGGAGCGCTCACCTCTGTCCGTAGGCAGCCTGCTGGCTCCTGCCCCTCACTGCAGCCCCCGGGAGAAGCCCTTGCCGGGTCCTTGATGTTCTCCAGCGCATGAATTAAGCCCCAAAGCGAAAACCTGGCATTTTGTGTTGGTGGAGCACCTGGGAGGCAGCTCCCCCGGCGTGGTGGCGGGCCAGAAAATCACGTCGGCCACCGGGTGCCCTGGCAGGAGCGGGGAGGTGGCTGCCAGCAGCCAGCTGCGGGGCCGGGCTTTCTTTCAGAAATGTGGGTTTTTGCTCTTGACGGGGGAGATGGACCTACAAACTCAGCGGGTGCTGAACCAGAGGCATCAGCAGTCCCCGGGGATGGGGAAAACGTGGTAGGGAGAGGCAGGGAACAGCCAGCGTGAGGTGTCGCTGGGGCATACGGGGGAGAAAATGACCCACATGGGCGGGGAGTGGGGATGGCAGGGGGACAGGGGCCAGGCGATGGCAGAGGGACACGCAGCGGCCCAGCCGGGGGGCAGAGGCATCACGTCCCGGAGCCCGTCCGTCTGTCCCGCGGGTCCCGGTGAGGAGAAGGAGCACAAAGAGGAGCCGTGTGGGAGGGCCGACGGGCTGAGGGTGATTAAAGCAATTAAATCTGTATCGGGGGTGAGGCGGGGAGGGGGGTTCTTTGCTGCTGCTAATGAACGGGGAGTGGCGAGGCCGGGGCCTCTTCAAAGGGCTCCTGCCCGGCTGCGGGGTGGGTGCGGAGTTAAACGGGGTCACGGGAGGGAGGGAGACGGTGAGAAGGGGGCCCTTGGGTCTGCAGATAAAAGCCGGTGCGTCTCCTGCCTGGCTGCCATACGTGGCCTGGGGTCTGGCCTCCTGGGGTGCCCCCATTTCCTCCCTGTGTGGGGCAGGCGTGGGGAGGCCGTGCCCGTGTCCCCACTGCGCTTTTTGCCGTGCATTTGGTTTCCTCCGTCCCTTTGTTTGCTGCAGGGATTCGGATGGGGTGGGAGGCAGCCCCCGCGCGTGCTGCCAGCTGGCTCAGGGCACGGGGTGCGGGTTAAGGACCCGCCATTGTCCCTCAGCTGCCGGGGAAGCCGCGAGGCCCCGCCAGCGATAACGCGCAGCAGGAGGCGGCCCCGCTGCCACGGGGGCTCCTGCCTCCGAGTGGGACCGCGGCGTGAAGGCTGCCCCACAGTGGGGCTCTGCAGGGCTCCCAGGGGCAGGGAAAGCAAACGGGGCGAGGGGAACGGGGGCCGCCCGCTCCCTCCCCAGCACGGCAGCTGCTCCACAAACCTTCTCCCGTGTCCTTGCCACCTGCTTATTTTGGAGCGGAGGTGACCCCCTTCCGCACGGCCCCCCGAGGCTGCTGCGTCTCAGAAAGCAGAGCGAAACCTCACCGGCTTCCCCGGCGCGTGAAGTGCCCGCAGGCGTAGTCCCAAATACACCCCGGTGGGGCTGGAGGGGTGATGGGGACGGGGGTCACCCGTGGGGTGCCGGGGTGCCCGGCTCGGGGCGAGGGACACGGGTGAGCCCCGGGGCAGAGGCACCCGGCTTTGGGTCCCCTTCACCCTTTCAGCAGCCGCCTGTAACCGCCCCCCCCTCGCCCCCCAGGCCGCAGGCAGCAGCCCCGTCCCCGCCGCCGCCCGCCCCCAGGACGGAGGAGCCCCCCGCTCCCACCATGTCGTCGGAGCCCGGCGCCCCGCCGGCGGTGCCGCCCCTGCACTCGCCCAAGTCCCCGGTGTGGCCCACCTTCCCCTTCCAGCGCGAGGGCAGCCGCGTCTGGGAGCGGGGCAACCTCCTGCTGCGGGACCTGCCCAGCCCGCTGCCCACCAAGAGGACCAGGACCTACTCCGCGTAAGTACCGGGTGCGCGGCCGCCTGCTCCCCCCGGGGAAGCCGATCCCGCGCCGACCCACGGCCGGGAGCCAGCACCGAGGCGCCTCCGTCCCTTCCCTCCCGCAGCACGGCGCGAGCCTCCGCTGGGCCCGTCTTCAAGGGCGTCTGCAAGCAGTTCTCGCGCTCCCAGGGCCACGGGTTCATCACGCCGGAGAACGGCACAGAGGACATCTTCGTCCACGTGTCTGAGTGAGTCCGCGCGGCGCTGGGTCACCCTGGGGGTGCCTGGGGGTTTTTCCCCCCCGGTGCAGCTCGCGGGTTGGGTGCCCTCCTCGGTGCTGTGGGGTCCGGGGACGGGGTCCGGCTCGCAGCCCCGGTCCCACCGCCTCCCCTCTCCTCTCCCGCAGCATCGAGGGGGAGTACGTCCCGGTGGAGGGCGACGAGGTGACGTACAAGGTGTGCCCCATCCCTCCCAAGAACCAGAAGTTCCAGGCGGTGGAGGTGGTGCTCACCAACCTGGCGCCCCACACGAAGCACGAGACGTGGTCCGGCCAGATCATCGGCTCCTAGGCGCCCGGGGGGCCCCACCGCCGCTTGCAGGGGGCGCGGGGGGAGCCGAGCCGGCGGCGGGGCCGGGGCCGCCCTCCAGCACGCAGGCGTCTGCGTTCGGTGTCTTTTCTAAGGTTAGGGTTTCCTTTCTCTTTGTGTGTTTGTAGCTGTCTTTCGAGGGGGACGGGGAAAGCAGAGCCCTCCCTGCAGCCCCCCCCAGCTCTGGGGGCAGCCCCAAGCCCCACGTCCCCGTCCTTACAGCGTGTCACTGTGCCGGGAAGGGGCGGCCGAGCCCCTTCTTGACCCCGTTCCCTTCACTGGGCTTCAGCCATGCGGCTCCTTCGGGAGAAGGGCCACCCGATCCCACCTCAGTTTTCCGGTGTGTGTTTCTGTCACTGCCAGCTCGGGCCGTGGAGAAGGGGGCGTCGGGAGAAGCGGGCTCTGCCCCAACACGGGGCCTGGGGGCGAGCACTGGTTTGGTTTCCTTTCCTTTCCCCTCCCTGGTGCCTCGGGGTTTGGGGGCCGGGTGTGCAGGGCCAGTGGGATGCAGTCAAGGAGAGCATCGGAGCATCACCGGGCAGCACCGTGCTGCCCCAAAACGGTGGGTCCCGGCTGAGCCCCCCCTCCCCAGAGTTAAACCTTTGTTCAGTCAAGCCACGTCAATACTATAGTTTAAAAGAAAAAAGGGTGGCTTAAAGGAAGAAAAAAGGAGTTTTAAGGGACAAACGCCCGCTGGCAGGGCCCCGTGGTGCTCAGCGCTGTCTTTTCTGTGTGCCACGGAGGGGCCGGCGGCGCACTGCCCTTGGGCCGGAGCTGGCTCTGGGGAGACGGCTTCCTCCTCCTCCCCCTCCCCGTGTCACCCCAGCCCCGCGGGGACCCCCGTTGTGTGCCTGTGTGTGTGTGTGTGTGTGTGCGCGTCCGTAGCTTGCCGTGGGGCTGAAGGGTTTTTAGGTGGCCACGGGGCGAACACGGGCGCGCCTTCCTCCGGGCACGCCCTGCGCCAGCGCCTCGGTGTAGACAGGGTCTGGTACATAAAGCACAAACCCCTTGCGGTCCCTGGCCAGGTGGGCTGCTGCGGCCCGGGGGGAACAGGCACCGGGGGCTGCAGGACCCGGCTGCGCTGGCCACAACAAACTCTTTGATTATTTTTATTATTATTCTTTTTTTTTTTCCTCCAAAATAAACGACAACCCTAGACTCGTTGGTGTTTTTACAACTCTGGTGTGGTTCCCGCCTGTCTGACCTTGTGTCAACCTTTGTAACATTGGCAATAAACCATTAAAAGTGACTTTCCCTTGAGCCCTGCTGGTCCTGCCTCTTGGTGTGTGTGTGTGCGGGGCGGGGGACCTGGGGCGCGCGGGGCTTTCCCCAGCAGGCTCACCACACCCCCACCCCGCGTCTCACCCCAAATCCCCTTCCTGCACCTCACCTGCACCCGCACACAGCGCGAGGGCACAGCAGAGTCCATGCAAAGCACACGCTCCGACAGCTGCACGTTGTGGCTTTAATAGGATTGATTTATATATATATCTCTATGTATTTAATTAAATTATTCCTCATTTAACAGTTGGTACCAGTCAGACAGGAGCCACCCTCCTCACGCAGACACAGAACCGTACGGCAGCACAGCCCCCGCCACGGGACCCACCACATCCACTCACACACACACAGGTGGGAGAAACCCCACGGGGTCACGCTATGGGACAGGCGTGTGGCGTATTCCAAGTCAGCAGAGACCTGCTGACTTGGAATAGATTTACAAGGAAAAGAAACCAAACCCAAACAACCAAAAACAAACACCCGCACATAACCTGGTCCTCAGCGAAAGCGGAACCACAGAAGATGATTCCTCCACGAAGGTTGCAGGGGAAGGGCCAAGAGAGCGGCCTGTGAAGAGGGTCCCCTACATTCAGGCTTCTCCAACAAGGTCCCCTTCTCCCACACAGATTTCGTCTGTGCAGAGAGAGGAATTTGTGCATTTGTTGGGGATTTCTGGACGCCAGGCAGACCGCTGCACTCCTGCAAATCTGGTGCACCACAGACCCGACGTGCTGAATGTAAGAGGGCACCCCGGCTGTGCAGGGCTCACAGCACCCTGCTCGTACCACTACAGCACCAAATCCGCTCGGGGCTGTGCCCGGGGCGACGTGGGAGCACCAGGTGCCTCTCCTGAGCAGCTTGGTCCCCTGGTTGGGTGGCAGCAGCTGGGAAACCTCTGCGCTCCAGACCCCGGGTGGGAGGCAAAGAGCAACGGGGCTGCGTGGATGGGTGCGGGGTGCAAGGAAAGGGGGTGAAAAAACGAGAAAAGAGGAGCATGGGGCAGCCACAGGCTGGCGTCAGTGGCCGTGACACACCGGCAGGGAGTGGCGAGGGGCTCCTAAGGGCTGGGAACAAAGGCTGAGGTTTGGGTTTGTGTTGGTGTCGATCTCCGTTCGATTTGGTGTGCCCCGGTCCGCACGGACACGCGGATGGGAAGGCAGCACCACGGGTGGCCCAGAGAGGTTGCGGAGCCTCCTCGCTGGAGGCCTTCAGAAGGGGGAGCTCCCCGTCCCTCGCCAGGCTGCGCAAGGGGGGAGGCACGGGAGATGCTCCTTCCCTCGTGCAGGAGCGTGGAGAGAAACAGCGAAAAAGAGAAAGAAGGAGGAAGGGGACGGACGGACGGACGGACAGACACACACACGGCTATGAATGGCCCCTTGCCACGCGCCCCGGTCCCGCAGGCAGGTGCTGCTGCCCCCCGGGGCCCAAGCTGGCCGGAGAGCAGCGTTGCTGGCGGACGGACTGCCCGGTCCCACAAACCACAGCCAGGAGCAGGGCGCGCCGCAGGGCTGACCAGCAGCGGCCCCCTTCCGCGCGCCCACCCGCTGGCCAACTCCCGACCAGCTCTGTGAAGTGTTTTTCAGTCCAACCCTGAGCAGATTCCTCAAATGAAGGTGCTTTTCCTCGGGGGGGAAGGGGGAGGAAGAGGGGGATTGGGCGGCCGTGCCCTGGCAGTCAGTACTCGTTAGCTCGCTCTGGGAAGAAGATCTCGCGGCACCGCTGCACCGTGTCCTGGGGGGACTGGACGCTGTGCCCCACCGTCCGGGGGTCGTCGTAGATCTCGTAATCGTTCCCTCCCTGCAGGGGGACAGAGAGCAGGGGCAGCGTTAGCACCTCTTCCGTGCCACGGGAGGAGCGAGCAGGGAAAGGATGGGGAAGGTGCTGGACCCGCTCGCGGCGCAGTGCAGCAGAGATGAATTTCTGCACGACCCACGTGAGAGCATCTCCCCCTCGTGCACCACTAGAGGTCTGTGTCGGCCTCCGTGCTGCGGGCAGGCAGGCCCGGGGAGGGGAAGCAGCCGTCCATGGGGTGTGTGGGGTGCACTCACCGGGGTGGTCTCGTTCCCGAAGAAGTGGATGGTGTCGAACCTCTCGTCGTCCAGCACGTTGAGGCAGTAGCGCTTGTCCCAGCCTTCCGGGAAGACGTCAAAGCTGATCATGCCGCCTGCCAGCGGGAGGGGGGCGTCGGTGACGTGGTGGGGACAGGGTGGGAGGTCCCCCGCCCCGGGACAGCGCTGGGTGCGAGCGGGGAGCCCTCCCTACGAGCCCTCCCCACCAGCTGTGCCCTGGGCTCTGGCACGGAGCTGGGAGGGTGGCGGGTGCTGTTCCCCTGACAGCAGCCCGAGGGACACCAGCACGGTGACACGCAGGCACCGGGGGGCTGCAGGGGCTGTAAGAGAGGCACCGGCTGGAGGAGATTTGGGGTTGCACCCCACAGAGAGCATCGGCGTGTCCTGCGTCCCCACGGGGGGCAAAGCACCTTATCGGAAACTCTCCCACTCTCTTTCTTCACCAATAATAATCCTGCCCCAAATGGGAGGGGGGTGAGCTGGCAGCTACCCACGGGGGAAGATCCCTGCTGGAGGAGAGGTGCCGATCCCCCAGGCTGCTCAGGAGCACACGTACGATGCCGTGCTCCTCTCCTCCCCGGCAGGCTGAGATGTCCCTGCTGCTTTGGGGCCCTTCCCCGATGCTGGCCCCGCAGGCAGAAGGAGCCTCTGCAGGACAGGGTGCCCCGGGCAAGGCTCTGCAGTACTCAAGGGAGCAAGAGCCCTGTGAGACCAAGTGCCCTCCTACAAAGGAGCAGGAACTGAACTTGGTTGCCCATTTCCCAGAACAGAACAGTGTCCTCATTAAAAGTCTTCCCTTTTTTGTTTTTTTTTTGTATCCAAAGCCATTTACCTAGGAAGAATGCTGCATTTTGTTGTGTGCTGTCCTTCCAGAAAGAGCTGGGCAGCACGGAGGGCTCCTGATGCCAGCTGGAATGGGTAAGGAAATTGGAGGGGAGAGAGGGCTGGTGTGGGGACACCAAGCACCTCGCCTAGGCAGAGCATGGGCCTGGGGAGCTGCAGCAGGATCTGCCGTCACCTTGGGCTGTGGCAATGCTGCAGGCAGCACAGGGTGCAGGAGCGGAGTGCCACATGCCATGTCCCAGCCCTGTCACCTCCCTGCCCTTTGGCTGGATCTCCACGTGGCACCTCCTTACATTACACCCACCTACCTGTTCTGTGGAGGGTCTCCTTCTGGCCTCAGCCCCACCCCTCAGCTACCCTCATTTCATTTTCCAACCCCTCCCGAGCAGATTCCCAGGGCTGCTCAAGCCCCAAGCTCCTTCAGCTCCTTGCCTTTGGTAAGCTGGCTGTAAAAGCGCGCCTCCACCCCGAGGCACGGCCCTGCAAAAGGCACAGGGTGACAAACTCCCTGCCTTTTGGCAGCTCTTCTGCCAAGGAGAAAGACGTTTCCCTAGTAGCCAGCCTCCCAAACAAAACCCCAGCGCTGAGAAACACGAGATCCCTTCCTCTCTTACACCCCTGCATTCCTCGAGGAGCCTGTGCGGAGGACTGAATGTGCCTGGAGCTCTGCTGGCAGCCCGGCTGCTGCTGCTTGAGCCAGAACAGACCTCCTGCCTGCGCAGGGCTGGGCTCAGCACGGCTAACTGCAGTCAGGCACAGATAGCGTCACGGGACAGAACTCAGTTGGTCTGGATGGTTCCCAGAGAGGAAAATCTACAGCACGGTTTATTCTCTGCCATCGACCTGCTGCAAATGCGAATGTGACGCCCTCGCAGCGGCTCTCCAGGAATAGAAGCTTGCTGAGCTCTCACCGGGGGCTCCCTGGGGAGCACGGCTCCAGCCCTCACCCAGCGGGGCCCCTGAAGGGAACAGCCTGGATTCCTGCTCCCCTTTCCACGATTTTAAGGCAAGCACGATAAAGAGGCCAAAGCACAGCCAGGGAAGCCGCCCCTACTCACCTCGGGAGAAACGCAGGCCCTTGCCAGCAAACTCCCTCTGCAAGGCTGCCACAAACTTCTCCCGGATCCGCTCCTTCTGCAGAGGAGAAGAGGAAGGAGAAAGGTTTGAGTAATCAGATGCTGACACTACCGAAATACACCGTAAGCTGTCTCCCGGGCAACTCTGGCTCATCGCTCTGCTCTGCTCACTCTCCCAGCATTTCTGAGTCCCTGGAACAAGGGAACTCCCCGTGCTCTTCGGGGTCCTGAATGGGCGTTGTGCTCTGACTGCCATCAGTTCCCTCCTGCCTGACCCTCTCCTCCTGGCCGCTTCAACACCCTTTAACCAGCTTTCACCAGTCCTGCGTGATGCCTGCCTACAGACACCAGCTCAGGGCAGCTCCAGCAGGCTACGGGGAGCAGCAGATCTGCCCAGCATATTTGCCATGGCTCTGCCGGTCTAAAAAGCCCCTTAGTTCCAGCTCTCCTATGCATGGGAGAGAGGGAAAAAGACGACAGCTGCTGGGCCACCCAGGAGACCTGAGATCTGTGAACAGCACAAAACCACCAAAAGGGAGGGTGAGCCCGAACGCAGCCCGTACCTTGTCCAGCTCGGAGAACTCGATTCGCTCCTCCGGCGTGCAGCTCCGTCCGATGGGGGAGATGTTCAGCATCCCGTTGCGAAACTCAATGAAGGTTCCTCTGTGTGTGGGCAAGAGCACGAGGTTACTGGCGGGATTTACAGGGGCTGGGAGAGAAATAAAAAGGCTTTTCCAGGGAAACGGCTGCTCAGCGAGGCATGCAGCGTCCGCAGGGACATGCAGGAGGAGAGGAGCCATGCCCACTCATGGGTGCTCGCGCTTCAGCTGTGCACGAGCTTCTAAGGTTGCCCAAGAGCCCCGTTTCAGCAGGCAGAGACCAGGCTTCAACAGCTACTGAAGGCCTCCAAGGGATAGTTTAATAAAAAGACTGCAAGAGAAGGGGAACAAACAGTTATTGTGCTCTGGAAACGGGCTGGAAGCAATGGGCTTAGGTGAGATAACAGGAGACATTTTGTGACGTTGCAATAGCTGCAAGGACAGCTGTCGCCTGGGCTGGATCAACCGCCTGGCCAGACTGTGGCATCTCCACCCCTGGAGGCCTTTCGGAAAAGTTCCCTGCGTTGGTCTGTGTGAAGCTGGCAGGAGCTTGGGGCCGTGGGAAGGAGCAGGTCAGCGTAACGTGTTGCTGATGCTGGGCAGCAGGATCAGGCAGGCCCCTGCAGGGCCTTCACATCCCCCCTCTGCCACCCGCACCTTGGGCTGTGATTGCTATCACAGCTTGCACAAACAGGGCCCAGCTCCCCGCCTGACACCCTCGCCTCGCACTGACACTACTGCTCTGCCAGTTCCTTGGTGGGCTGCTCCAAAGCACTAAGCTGGCAAAAAATCATCGATTCCCATTCTTTTCTCCTTTTTTGATGGCTTATCACCTCAGAAGAGCGCACCGAGGGTTCAGACAAGTACCAGCACCGGTGCACAGGAGGGGCAGGAACAACGCAGAGCAAAACAGAAGCCAATCGGCAGCACTGCTGATTCGAAAATAGATCAAAACTCTTGAGGGAACCTACCCGGAGCAGGAAGATCCCCTTCCTTGTCCGGCCGAGGAGCCCTGAGCTCCCTAAGGCTCTAACGTCCCTCCCAGCCGTCTGCTGTTCCTCTGTGATAAAGCGCTTACCCCGGGGGAGAAACTCTCCCCCTCCTGTCTCGTAGCACAGAGCAGAAGTGCCTGTGGAAAGGGCACGTAGGCAGCCGTGCCTGAAGCCTGCGGACAGCATCCCTGCAGCACCGAGGGTTTATGGCTCCATGCCCAGGGCCAGGACTCGGGAGACGTGGGTTAAAGTCCTTGCTTTGTTAGAAATCCCACAAGCCTAAATCCACAGAGGCACTTGGGAGCTGAAACCTCACTGGGTTGAGCAACCAGGCAGCCGTGAAGCAACCAAACAGCCCTGAGGGATCTGGGTCCCAGCCCACGGTTTCGGGGACATGTTTAGCCAGCGCTCCTGTCGCAAGGAGCCACGCTGGCCCCTCTCACCAGGGCTCACGCTGCCACGCGGTGACTCACATCAGGAAACCCATCTGGATCACAGTTTAGCAACTTTTCTTTCAGCAACTTAATTTCAAGCAGATCGCTCGCCTCGGGTTCACCACACAAACACTGGTGCTGACACCAGGGGGAGAGCAGGAACAAAACAGCCAGAGGCGAGGGGAGAGCAGAGCTGCTGGGCAGTGCTGGCTTCGAGTGTTTGTGAAACCGCGCTCTGAGGGGTGGTTTGACATTACACCCAGACTGGTTCAGCTGCAGGCTGTCTCTGAAAGACGCCCTTCTGCTCTCCCCTTCCATGTCATTTTTTTTTCTCTCTTTTTTTTATTCTGCTGGATCCAGCAATGACATGATAACGAGCTGATCCAATGGAAAACTACCCTTTTCTTTCCTCGCAGTAGACTGGTTTTCCTACAGACCAGATGTACCAACCCAACTCACCCTGTAACAGTGGGATCTCATGATGAGGAAGCAAGCAGGAACACGTGGTTGACTGCAGAGCATGGCCAGCCCTGTTACTAGAGGCTTCCAGTGACTTTAGGTTAGACAGAGCATGAGACTGTGTGCTTAGACTCTGCACCTCCCATCTTAAGACCTGTTGTTTGTCTGCTTGGAACCTCATAGGACCAGTGATAATGCCTGATGCCCTGACCAGCATCTAGCTGTTACCACTGCCTTAAATCAGGTGCATGCAGTAGCTGTACCCTGCTTCTGAGGGAAGAAAACCTGAGGGGGAAAGCACAGGCATTATGCCAAAAACCAGGGCAGACTCTCCAGAAGAAAGGCCCTCCTAGATTATTTGCCTACAGTGCCCAGCTCAAGGGTGCAGCGATCCTATACAGGGTCCCTAAATACTACGGTAAAACCTGTTAGACCTGGAGCAAAGACAAGCTCAGTAGCTCAGCTGTTCTTACAACAGCTTTGGGGTCCACAGCTCCCTAGAAATCAGTGATACAACAGACATTTGCACAGGGCCAGTCCTTTACCGTTTCTTGGGCAGTTTCAGCAGCGCCATGTAGTTGAGACAGAAGTTGATGAGATCCTGCAGCAGCTCCTCTCCCAGGTGGTCCTGGATGGCCTGCGGGAGGAGAAGGGGAGTGAGGGAGAAGCAAGAGCACACACAAAGCTGAGGTTCCTGCTATTCTGTCAAGAAGAAAGGACCACAGGAAAATGGCAAGGCTTTTTTGGACTAGGCCTTTCTACCAAATGTGGATGGCATGCAGTGAGGGGACCCTCAGACAGCAGGAGTGGGTCAGTTTTTCCTGTTTGTTGCTTGGCTCTTCTGCCCCACAGGAGCACAAACCACTGAACCTCTCCTGGCGCTAAGCAGCTGCCACGGCTGCGGTGGCCCTTGGACAACCATTAACCCAGCGGCCACGTGACAGGTGGGGGAGCGCAGGCTCTGGCCCTTGTTCCAACCCAAAAACATGAACAGGAGGAGTGGGACATCCAAATCTGGCTGCTGGGGAGGGAAGACGGGGCTGCCCTCCTGCATGCAGCCACCCTGCTCTCCGTGGCGCTCAGCAACGCGGGCGGAGGAGGCAGAGCTGTGTTTGCACGAGGAGCCGGCCTACCTGCTTGGAGACCAGCTGCCCGTTCTTGTACTGCACGGTGCCATTCTCTGCGAAGACGTAGTCAAACTTACTGATGACTGAAAGGGAGGAGAAGAAAGAGGAAAAAAAGGATGCTGCTTCAGCCCTCAGCTAGGAAAAGGGGCCAGACAGAGAGAGAAGTGCTGGCTGGATCCAGGACTCAGCATGTTTTCTGCCAGGAGCCTTCACAGCACACGTCTCCCAGCACACAGGCAGCGACCCTCAGAGCTCCCAGGATGCGGGAGCAGCCGCTATCTGCAGCGGGCAGGGGGGCAGCTGACGCAGGCGGGGGGAAGCGACCTGACTGGGGTCACAGACTGAATCAGTGGCAGACGGAAGATAAGAGCTCCGAGATGTCAGGCTTCCAGCCACGTGCGCTGCCGGGGCGCTCCGGTGATGCAGTTGTTGGTTATCTAACGCCGGGCCCTCCTGGCAGCAGTAAACAGATTGCTGCTGACTCAGCCACCGGCGCCGCGCTCCCCCGAGCCACGCAGCCCATCGCTGCTAATGAGGCAGAAGAGAGACCTTAGGACCGGGCTGCGTGCTCGCCATCGAGCTCGGCGATGGCAAACAAGGCGGAGGGCGGACAAACAAGGCTGCCTGCCCTGCCTGCCCTGCCTGCTGCTCCATCCTCTGCCTCGCGCCCTGCCCGGGCTGGCGATGCTGCGGGTGCGCTGCCAAGCGGCTCGGGCAGCCTCTGCTCCCATCCCATGGCACTGGGAGCCAGCCTTCGAGCGGCGGCTCCTAGGGCACGTCCAGCGACCCTAAGGGCAGGTGCGGGATCCCACTGCTCATTTGGGGCACGCGTGAGCCCCCGAACCTGAGCGGCACCCCCGGCTTCAGGGCCAGCGGAGCGGGTGGGCTCGCGGGCTTCTCACCTTCGTCGCCCTCGCCCAGCTGCTCGGCGATCTTGGAGTAGTCGGAGCCGCCCACCACGCCGATCTGCACCCTGCCGCGCAGCTCCTGCAGGAACCGGTCCACCTCGGGCTCGATCTTCTGCGGGAGCAGGATGCCCGGGGTCAGCCCCCGGGGCCGAAATGGCGGCGGGGCAGCGCCCGCCCTCCCCCCTCACCTCCCTCCCGGCGGCTCCCCCTCACCTGCCGGGCCGGTGTCAGGGTCCCGTCCACGTCGAAGAGGCAGAGCACCCGGCCCCGAGCCGCCGCCATCCCCGCTGCCGCCCGCTGCCAGCCCGCCCGGCGGCCCGGGGGCGGCCCGGGGGCGGGACCGCGCCGCGGCGCCATCTTGTGGCGGCTGAGGGGGGCTGAGGAGGGCTGGCAGGCCGCGGGCAGCTGGTCCAAGGGGGTTTTGGGGTTGGTTTTAGGATTATGGTCCTTTGTAGGGCTTGTCTACGTGCAATCACACATATCTCTCTCTTCTGTGCGGCGCAGCCATGCACTGTCTGCCTCAAGAGACAGCCGTGCAGTCAGACGCACAGCGAACTCCCAGTGCCCATAAACACAAGCCATTTCTTGTTTGTAAGGCACAGCACGGTACAAAGACAATACGTCCCCTGTCTGACTGGAGGAGACATGGTGCTGGGAACAACTGCCAGCTCGCTCCCCTCACGGCCCCAAAGATGTGGCAGCACTTCGGTTCTCGCCATAGCCCACACTACCCCTCTGGTCTGTCCTCCCAGCTGCTCCCTTAGGGCATCCCAAACGTTGTGCCCAGCCTCACAGTTATTTCAGGCCAACCTGCTTCCCGTGAGGACTCCAGGACACCATCGCTCTGCAGTCTCTTGGCTGACCTTGTGCTTGCACAAGCTGGGTGCTCAGCCCTTCACCCAGTTGGACTAAAACCATCCCCCTGCACATCCATGTCTACACTTTATAGCACAGCAGGAGGAAGAGGGCAGGCTCTCGACCACATCTGGGTCTGGATTTAATAAAAAGGACGTGGTCTCCACTGGGATCTTTGTGTTACTCAGCGTCTGAGGCCAGCGCAGGCTTCTGCTGCAGAGGCCGCATGTATGGGCAGCTTTCCCCTCGGGCACCCAGCTGAGGCTCGTCTTTCCACACGGGGCAGGAGACAGCCACCAAAAAGGCCCCTCCGTGGGACCTGACCCCTTTAACTCCCGGGGAGCAGGAGCAGCTCCGTGCTGCACAACGCCCCAGCACTGCCACCCGGTGGCACTTGCCGGCATCAGGAGGGCCACCGCTCAGCTTCGTTTTCTGCACGCCTACAGAAAACGCTGGCTTTAAGCCAGCGGTAGAGCTTTCCAAAATCTGACCTACCTGCTGTGCTTTCTCCAGCTTATTTTTTCCGTCGTGCTGCTTTACGAAGTCTTTTCAAGGCTACAGCATGCCAAATCACCTCCCTCAGCACCTTTATGGCCATTCACCATCAGCTGGGGAGGCCCTGTGCCACTGTGGTTTCCCTGAGAGCACAAAAATCACCTGGGTTAGCTCTGAGAACAAGCCACTGCGGCTGTTCCAGTTATTTAGTACTTCAGAGAGCTGCTTAGCTCCTCCCTTGATGCATTCCCTTACTTGCGACTTGGACAGCAGCAGTTGTGGATGAAAGCAGGTATTTTGGTCCAAGTTTTGACGGTGTCTGTGAGCACTGTACATTACGACTAGGGCTGCTATTATGGTCATCATCTCCCCATTGTACTCACTCCCAGGTATTTTACCTGGGGCTAATACTTGAAAGTAAACCAGCCCCCCATCTGAAGAAAAGACCAAAATAACCACAACCATGAACCTTAGTTAAAGCCCCTTACCCTACTATATCCATACAGATTGCTGTACAAACAGCAAGCTGTGTGGCCCAGCACATGGATGCCATCACTAAGTGTCCAGAAGCCCATCCTGAAATAATTAATCACCCAAAGCCGCATCTTTCCTCTAATTTTTAGCAGCCTACCAGCAGAGGTACGATGGACGCTGCTACATAACCCTCACCCGTATGCCCTCTGCAGCTCCAGAAGAACCCAGGAATGAAGCCCACTTCTTACAGCTTCTTCCTTCCTTTTTAAAGTAGTAGCACTGAGACAAGCGGGAGAGAAAAAAAAATAGAGCCTTTTGTTATGTTTAAGCTCTTTTGGGCCTCTTCTCCAACAGTACACATTGGGTATTTCATTCTTGAACACTTAAATGAACGATGGCTGTACACGATCTGTGCTGACAAACCGCCTACTGTCTGACCTTTATTCAGCTCATCCAAGCTGTGCCAGCCCTCAGAAGAGGAATTTTAACATACCACAGTGATTGCAGAAGTAAAATGTCCCCAAATTTAAATAAAAATATTGCCCATGACCAGTTCTAGCAAAGAGCAGTAGCCACTGTCACTTCTACTAGCGGTACACAGCACAAACTGCTGGGATGGTTTCTCAATCTACAATTTCCAGCAGGGAACAGCGTGAAGCAGATTTCTGGTGAGCTGCCTTTGCTGGGTAGCTGCGTGGACACATACAACCAAACAGGAAATTGCTGTACTTTTTTATTGTAATAGAAAAAAAAAAAAAATCAAAACATCACTTTCTGTCTAAAGATGTTATTAACATTTTAAAAATGGCATGGTGGAACCCCAGCAATACTTGACAGAACAGTAAGTGTGGGAAAAAGGGTCCTGCTCCCCTCCAGGAGTTCAGCTTCCCTGCTCCCCTTTGTCAATCAGCTGGCTGAAGTTTGCCACCTCTGTACACTTACATACACTGCTCATTCTAGTTTGTGCACCTATGAGTAGGTATGGCTGGGAGGAATGTTGGCTGCACAGACCTGCAATTTACACGCAACCATCTTTGGAGAAAATGGGTTTCCTAAGAGGCCTACGGGGTGCAAGGGTCTCATTACCCAGTAAGATCAAACAAACAGGATCTCCTCCTGTAGTTCCTTCGCCACAATACACAGAGTAGGTCCAGAGACATGGAGACCCTCTGGGGCTCCTTTTGAGACTACCACAGTTACTGCAACCAGAATGTGTCTGAGTGAAATTTTACCCACTGATACTCAAGTAGCAGCATTCTCTCCGCAACAGGGCTGCTCAGGAGGGGAAAAGGCTGATTGCAAAATGCCTGGGGTGAACCTCTTACATCCTGCCAGGAGGCAGGAAAGGAAAAGGCCCTGAAGCAGAAACCGGGCTCAGGACCTCTGAAGCGGACACATTTGTCATGCAATGAAGCATGGGGCAGAGACCGTGGTACTAGAGACCGTGGTGCCTGTGCTTGCCTTCTGGACAGCTGTACCAGCAGATGGCTGTACCTGAAGTGATAGTTTGCCGAAAGAAACAACCACAGCTGTGCTCCTTGTGGGTACCAAACTAGCATACCCAGATGTTGTGCTGCGTTGTATCAGCTTCTGTATACCTGTTCGACGGAGGAAGCGCCAAGATCTCTAACGTGCTGTTGTGTTTTGTGGTATAGTCATGTCTGTACTCAGATCAGAGACCGTTACTCTTCACAAAATAGGCATGGAAAGAGTCTGGAGGGGATTACACAGACAACAGGAAAACTATGCTGTGGCTTACCAGAAAACAAACACTTACCAATTCCTTCTCCAGAAGCACCAAGAGGTGCTGTATGGTAAATAATTTACTACAGAATGCTTTCTGCAAACAGTACGTTTTGATGGTGAAAGACTGAAAACTTTTGCATTAAGCTTTTGCATCTGTACTAACTGCTGGAGTTGTCTCCTAGTCCAGTCTGTCAAATGAACACTTAAGAAGTTCATGGAACGAGCAGAGAATGACAGAAGGAAAAATTCACCACTGACAACAAAAAAACATTCTGGGCTACAAGGGCCACCTGCACTCAGAGCAGCTACACACAACTGCAAAGGGACTGACAGTCCCCGACTTCCACTCGTGTAGTGACTCCACAAGGTGCAGGGCAACAGAGTAACTGAACTGTGGGTTTCTTCCACTTCATCCCCACAAAAATAACAGCGTGAGAAACATATTAATCTGTATTACTCTGGGAGAAAGATAGCCCAGCAGAGGAAAGACATCTCCTTTAGGTATACGGAGAGATGCAGGACTGAGCTTGCAGCAATTGTTTGCACAACAAAGCACTGGAACCAAGGGCTATACTTTGCATAGATGCTTTCTTCAGTGGCATCTGGGATGTGCAATCCCCATTTATGAAACACCAGCAATGTTTTGGGGGTTTGCCCGGTATCTTTCTCGTGTTCCTTCTGAAGTATACTTGCTACAGAATTGTTCAGCAAATCAGTGTATATACATGCATGAAAAGAAATCAGTGTGCCTCATCTTTCCTTCCCCTGATTTTTTTTCCCCACTGCAAATAATTGCAAAGCTGTAAGAACCTTAAATTAGAAGATGTAGTATTGATACAATCTAACATCCATCTAAGGATAGGACTGCTTCTCCATGCATCCCAATCAACTCAACCATTCCACAGAAAAGCTTAACTTCACTATTCCTTATTTTCTGTAAATTTGGGGAGACCTAGCACTTATTTCTCTCACTTAAGCAGAGCGCTCTCATTATTGTGCAGCTGCCATGTTTTTCCTGCCTCACTGTACTGTAACTCTGGCTTAGTGAGAAAAAATAGCTCCTGAGCAAAGGTAAAAGTTAACAGGATTCTATCCATCTGCTGACAAACCTGCTTGGAGAAAAGGAAGCTTACTTTCACCTAAAATTTGCTCATGAGGTTCTGTTCTTTCAGCTGGTTCTCTCCTTTAACACTTGGATCTCGCCTTACGAGGCTCCTGGTAATTTTCAGTTGCAGCCTCCCACCCACACACAGCTGATCCCATTGAAAGTTTCAGCTTTGAAAGTGATGCTGACTAGCACAGCGAGGCCACCCTTTCCACTCAGCTGTGCCATTGCAAATACTCTGATCAGATGAGTTGAGCTTGTCCCCTGAGCAAATAACACAACGTTAATGAAATATGTGTAAGACTAGTACAGGGACACCTTCACTTCCTAGGCTACAAACACTTCCTTTGTCTTCTTGCTACAGACGTCAGTAAATACCCCCAGAATACACGCAGTGACAAGAGAAAGATGTGAGCCTGCCAGGGATGGCTAGGACATCCCCTTTACACCAAAATGTGTAACGGGTGCTTGAATGTTCACGGAATGAATTCCCACTTACCAGCACGGGAGTTACTTCGAAAGTGTCAGCCTAACTCAGGCAGGACAGCCTTTATAAATTAGTACAATACTATTAGAAATTATGGCAATCTTTTTGGTAGCATTGTCTTACATGCACCCTGATAACCCTCTCCCTAGGAAATTTTAAAACTGGTCCTGTAATTTCCATAGAGTTAATTCTGATGGGAAATTATAAAATAGAAATCTGGTAGATTCGTGTTTAAAAAGGAAGAGGCATGGTGAGGCTGGGCACAATGGGTCATTCCTGTTAGCTCTGTCCATTATGTCTGCTGAAGGCATTTCCTCCAGGTGTCTGGATCTGGATGGTGTCCAGGAGGGGCCTTAAAGCTTGTCCAAAAGGTCTGAGAAGGCAAAGAAATAAACATATCAAATAACTTACTTGAACAATTTTTCCCATTTACTACAGAAATGGGCTCACTTCCTAGACTGGAATCAAATCACCATAACAGAAGTAAAGTTGATGAAGAGACTTTCACTTTTCACTACAAACAAACTAGATTTAACTTATCATGCAGAATTTACTGTTCAATAGCTAAGGATCTTAAAGCAGATTTTATACAAAGTTAATTCCAAGTCCTAACACACCCACGCCGCTAATGTGGTATTAGTGTGTCTGAAACTGGCTTTCAGTAATTCATTCTACTTAAGCATGCGAATGAAATCCCTGTTATGCAACTGCAGTTCTTCATTAAGCACCGCATCAATATTAAAGACTAGAATAGCCCCTAGTCCCCTTATAAGACAATGATTCAACACAGAGAATCACGTCTGTTGCAATCTGTAGCACCAAGTTTGTCTTTTGGTGTGACTCACTCTGTTACAGCCTGGCTGAGGGATCTGAGGAAATAAGAGCCCAAGGCAGAAGATGTGTCTCTCAGATGACGTGGTATACCACTGCTACGAGAAATAAGACCTAAACAATGGAGCTAAATCACCCTGCTGGGATCCTCACCAGTTCAGAGTACAACAGAAGAGGTCAAGCTGACCTGCCTTCATTTCCTCTTTCATATTCTTTTTCCACTCAGTTCTAGCTTTAAAGCTGCAGCAGTAATTTTAAAATTACATCTCCCCTGCCTCTTCACAAGCAAAACTGACTTCTTCACTGGTGCTTTGAGTATGAGACGTGACCTTTGAGATATACTGGTTTCCCAAGACAAAAAAAAAGACAAAACCAAACAGCTACCAAAGAAAAGACACACTTGCATCACTTCCAGAAAGTCCCTTTACGTGTCTGGTCACAAAAGAGAGGCCCTCACAAAATAGCTAATTTAAGTTAAAGACAGAAGAACGACCTTCTTTCACACCTTCTGAGTAATGCCAGTGCCAGTTAGCACCTGTCGGACAGTGTTGTAAGCATTAAAGGAAAGCAAATAGCATCCTCTCCTTAATCTCATGCTGGTTCTCACAGAGCCGGCAGAAACTGGTACTGCTGCCTCTGTCAAATGTTTAAGCATTAGCATGAAGCAATAGACTACAGGGAGAAGTAGAATGCATACTCACGTGGCAAGAACTTCAGATGGAAGGTCAGTGATGTAGGAAGGGATTTTTCTTCCTGTCAGGAACTGTGCCACTTCATTACTGAAGGTGTTGCAGTTATGTTCAAAGATGTTATAAGACTCACTTCTGCGCCACAGGAAAGGAATTGAAACATGAAAAGCGAGACCCAGCAATAAATCTAACAAGAAAAACTTAGACCACTAATGAGGAACATCTCCTTACATCAGCACTTTTCTCCCCTTCCCAACAAAGGGTGCTAAGTCAAGTACGTAAAATACAGACATCAATTCACCTTCAAATTCAATTGAATCAGGGTGGAAAACGACATCTCTCTGCATCACTGACTCTATACAATGTTTTTTGAAGGATAAGTGAGGTCAGGTTTCTTTGAGTAAAACCACAGAAGGAGTAAGGAAAAAAAAATCACAGGAATTATTGACATTGAAATTTAGCCAGAACACTAATGCCACCATTTCCTATCCTCTTGAGAAGCTGACAAGACTCTTTAACAACCAAGACCTTGCTTTTACTTACCTGAAAGTTGGCAGCTTTACTACAAAGCTTCACCCATAACTCATGGGGCAAAGCACTATTTACTGAAATATTTCATACAGTGCCTTCGTTTTCCCTGGTGATCCCCTCTAAAGCATTTTAGGTGTTATTCCATTTTGAAAACAACAACAAAAACAAGCACAAAAATCCAACAACAAAACAAACGTGAAAGATTTCCTGGTAGAATGTCTTCCCAGCCTAGCTCAGGGCTGGCACACGAGAGGGTTGCCTAGTTGTACATATCAGTTCCAGTCTCTTATCTGGAGAGTACTAACTAATACACTAGGCAAAGTTCTGTGAATGGGATGGGTTTCATAAGACCTTTCTCCCTCTTTCCCTAAAAGCATTTTTTTTTTTTTTTTTGGCGCACAGATTTTATAGCAAAAGCTGCTACTTACCGGAACATAGATTCCCCCAAAGACGACAAATATTCCAGAAAAAGTTCTTCTGTGACTTCAGTGTTTCCCAGGTCAACAACCAAGTCTGGGGGGCCAAGCAGCGTTCCTCCCTATAACAATTAACATCCAGAAATATTAAAAATCAACAGACTGAATTATTTTGGGGTCCACTGAATTGAGCTGTGGTTTCTCCAGGCACAGGAGGAGGAACTTTTAGTTTATCAAGCAAGGAGCCCTACTGGCCTTCCCCATTCTCCACCCAGAGAATGAGAGGTTATGTGCCAAAAATCTCTAAAATACAGAAAAATTCTGCTTTAGAAGAATTGCCCATCAGTTTCACCACTCCAGTGGCAGAAAGGTCTGTCAAAGCATCGTGTTTTGTTTTTTTTTTTTTTTTTAAACTTCCCTCCATGTTCTTTTCCTCGGATGCCCAGAGCAACCATGGCAAGCAGCCACATCTGGCTGAATTCAGAGTTCTCTTCACTTGCTGCTTTTCTAAAGGACACAAGCAAATCTGATCTGTAAGCCTATGACAAAATTATCTCCTCAGAAAACTAAGGTTAACTTACAGGTGCACAGCTGGAGATTCCCCCACTGTCAAAGAAGAACTCATCCTTATGGACTATTATGGAGGTGTGCCTGCCAGAGAATAAAAACAGGTGAAACAAAGGAAATATTTAACCTAGTACATTAATCACCAGTAAAGATATGTGGTCAAGGTCATCACCAAGTTAACAGCTGAAGGAAAAAGTCAATGCGTTTCTGTGACTAGGAACAGTATCTGCTGGGACAAAAAACAAATGGAAATGGTTATCAACCCTAACGTAACACTGTGGGAGGTTGGGAAGAAGGGCTCAGCTAGGTGCCTAAGCATGAACAAAGGAAGATTGGGACTTCCACAGCAGCACAAGATCTCCAGCAGCCTCCTTCCACTAACGGGTTGAGGGTGAAGTTGCCGAGATAGTCGCAGAGCTAGCTCTGTCTCTCTGCTGGCAGAAGCATCTGACTGATAGCAACCCACTGAGGATATGGTTGGGCAATCACTAGAGAGGGCTTGAGAGAGACGCAGAAGGTGGGTTATTTATTTAGTTATTTATTTTTAAACTTTCTGAGCATGACCTACAGCAAACTAGGAAATGATTTGTAACTGAACGTAGCCATGGTTCTTACATACCAGGAGGCTAGATTCTCTAATACCTTCTCCCCACCTACTCTTTTACTCTCATGTCTAGTCCTGCAATTAGAAGACAAGGACAACATCCTGAACCCTGGAAAATGGGTACAAGAGAGCACTAAACCAAAACAATGACTAAAACCATGAGATCCTGACTGTATGTGATTTTACTGTCAGTCTGTATTCAGGAACAGAAGGTGCCTCGGTCTCTTCTCCGTGCTAAAGTGTTCTTAAGACCTGCAGCAGATATGATCTATGGATAATACTTCCTACGCCACAGGAGTTAACACATTATGCAAGTTAAATGCAGTCACTTACCAGATGCCTTCCAGCTGTTTCCCTGTATGCAGAAAAAAGAAGATCATTATTAGCAATGTATTCTCCAGATTTCAGCCTACCTTCTGTCAATCACAAAGGAACCTTGCCTGTTATTTCACCACGACAGCATCCCCAAAGACGCAGCTTTCATCCCAGAGGCAGTTCTAAAGAAGCAGCATGCCTTTTTTCCCCACCTGAACTACTCTGTCCACACCAGTGCCTCACATTTTTCCTCCTGCATGCAGAGCTGGCAATGCCACCCTACCCTGCCAGTGCTTACCTTCCTTGGGCTTTTGCCTACAGACAAAGGAAAGAAACCTTATCCTACAGTTACAGAGTCCTCAGTCACGACCAGAACAGTTGAGTTTTGCACTGCTTTCACAATCACAAGCGGTCTGCCAGCACGGAGCACTCACTTTCCTTTTCCAGTGACTGATCTGACTTGAGCCAACTATCTGTGGTGATGGTCTCTACAATCAGCTGTTCCCTGGCTTCCCCGCCTCTTACAAACTAAGAGCCTAAATGAATGTGTGGGAATTAGTGTTGTAATTTATACAAGTCATAAAATCAAACTGTGTGTTTTGTAGAACGCAGCAGCAGCAACACTATGCTTCAGGCACAGCTAGACTGATAGCATGGTTGTCTTACAGAGAGCCCCTTCTGAAATTCTTTTCCAGTTCCCTGCTGCATCTTTTTCAAGTGTCCTCAGCACACCACCTCACGCTCAGCTGTCCTCTACATCCAGGCAGCACCTCTCCCGAGAACTTCTGTTGTCACAGCCTCGCTTTTAGGTGCCAGAATGTGATTTGAGCACCTGCAGGTTTCCTAGAACTAGACCAAGAGCACCGTAGACAGATGACAAAAAAAAAAAAAGCCAGCTGAACACGAGAGGCATTGTGCCAGGAAGAATTTGTTAAGGAAGTGCTGCTGGGCTACCTTCGGGCCAACAGCCTTTGCTCTGGTTTGGACACCATCTGTTTGCATCAGATGGGCATCAGGCCTCCCAAAGCCTGCTGCAGACCTCAATTCCTGAATTCTAGGCCATCGCGTCCAGATATTGTTCTCTTCCTTTCCATTTTTCTCCTCTCAGTGAAGCTTCAGAGCTCTGCTCTTTTTAAAATAAAGAAATAATAATTAAAAACAGTTCTATTCAAATGCTTGTGACAATAAAACTTTTCTTGGCTATCTTAAGAGCCACCGCCTTGCCAATCCTCCCAGGAGGATAATCCCTCAGGCCTTCCCAGAAAGGGATGCCTACGTGCCCAGGTAAGGAATGCACAGCCACCACTGCAATTTCCTCACTTCAGTTTGACACAAAATAGGCACAGAAATGGGAACCTGCTTCAGATGAGGGTCCCACACGTGTGGAGGCAAGGAGAAGTCTGTCTGATGCCTGCAGTGCCCCAACCAAGTGAGCATACACAGTTTTATTGTAGGTGGACTGATCTGTCACTGCCGTGGCCCGCAGCCAGGCAGCAAACATATTCTCTGCCATCCTGTTGCACAGAAACGTGGGCACGGAGCAGGAGGGAGGCCAAAAGATAGCAGCAGCGATGAGGGGAGTGGAGCAGCGTGTCGCAACATCTCAGCAGGATCTGCTGCCTCTTGAGCACGTCCCACCCCACCGAGCTGGATCCTCTGGCCCTTGTCCCGCACCTTGCCCATCGGAGCTCTCGCCCCGCATCCCGGAGCTGCCAAAAAGCGGTGATAGCACAGCCCATCAGCACCAGCAGCTGGGGAGGGCACAGGGCACGGCCTGCAGCAGCTGGCCTACCTCCTTGGCGTTGCGCAGTTCACGTTCTCTTTATCTTCATAAATTAACGCACGTTTCTATTCACAATAAATCACCGTTTTCCAGGAGGAAACTGTTGCAAAAGCAGCACAAGGAATCTGTTCTCACCGGATCTACCTTGAACAGGACCTCCAGGGATCCCTTTCCACCCGCGTGGTTCCCTGATTGCACGAAGGCAAAAAAAGCAGAGAATTCAGGAAAGGAACTTCACGTTACCCTGTACTCCTGCCGGTGGGGGCTCCTCCCTGGCTGCTACACCCCAAACCCACAGGCAACAACAGCAGGGCAGCTCCGGGCTAGCACAGCCCCACAAGGCAGGGCTGTCTGCGGCCAGCTGCTGCCAGGCGCTGCTCTGAACCGAGCCACTGTTTCTTTTTAACTCCTCCCAAACAGTGTCCAGCAGCAGGCACAAAACACACTGCTCACAGCCTCTGAAGGTACAACACACATGCCAGCCCTGCCCGTACGGCCAAGCAAGGGTCTGCACTGCTGTTCCCACAGCCCAAGGCAAGTTGCATCCAGGCCTGGCAGCGACACTTCCAATAAAGCTGCTGCTGGCAGCACTGCCCAGCTTTATAAGTAAAAGGTCAGGCTTGTCGGGGAGCCACCCCAAATAATCCTAGAACAGGAACATCCACATGGGATGGTATTTGTTGGGCATCTGCTGTTCATCCAGGTAAAACAAGGTAACAACAATGAGGTACACAGGGAGTTTAAATATTCCAGTGGGCCTTCCTGTTGAGGAGGAAAAGGTATTGCAAATTTAGCTGAAGGCACTTAATCAAACAACAATTAGTGCAGATAGCCAAGTTACCAGGTATCAGCTATCCCACTGTAATTACCTGTGAGGAAGCTCAGCCTGCAGTAAACGTGGGGTAACTCAGTTTAATTTCAGCTGCTGCCATTACAAGCTGATGCAAGGCAGATTGCTGTTTGTCACGGATGAAGAACGTGGGCATGGAAGTCACCCTGTCAGAGCCGTGAGATTCTAGGATGGCAGCTCCTTAAGCTTTGGAAACCCGATCAATGCCCAACCTCTTAAGCCTTCTTTTCTACTTGCTGAGGTGCTCATATGGATATTTCCTGAAGATACTCAGCAGAACTCAGGAAGGGATGTCAATTATGCATAGATCTGTGCACTTCAGTCTCTCAAAGATTTAAATTGCTGAATGAGGCCAAGTTTCATCTGCTTTTTGTGGCTGTTGGCTATTATCTTTGTTTATAACGTTCATAGCGCAAATAGCTTTCTTGCTCAAGTACGTACCAGAAAAATATGAGAAAAACACAACAGTCAAACGTGTTAAAAAATCGCAGGAACCTCAGCTTAGCTACAGGAACAAGGAGAACAGAATGGATTTGTTTGTTGTGCTGATTCAGGAGACTGCCATCACGAGCATGAGGGCATTTTGAAAGAAAACAAACCCGAATAATTTTAGAGTAACAACCAAATCAGATTACTTCCATGCTGAGGTTTATCTGGAAGGCCAAGCAAAAGGCAGATTAGATGCTTGCCAGTCTATCTTACGGGCAGAGTCGATTTGTTAATCTCGTGGCGCACGTGATGTCGTTTATTCCTGTGCGTTTTAAGTACCAAGTGAAAACAGAGTTTGCATATTAATCCAAACTATTAGGCTGAAGGGCAGAAGAGCTGAGACTTGAAGGAATTGTGTAAGGAGACAGATGTTTAGCCCATTTAGAGCTTGTTGTTCATCAAGAGCAACTTTTAAAAATGGAAAATTATCCTAATTAGTCAAACACTTTCTCCTACGTGATATCCAGGGTATTCAACTGAAGGAAAAGACTAAGAGAGGGAGGAGGGTGCTTCATTTCCCTTCTTGTGGTGCCTGGAGAGACCAAGCAGGGAAGACTGGGGGAGGTAATTATACTTGATTTTCACAAGATCCCGAGCAAGTGTTTTGGAGCAAAGCTGCTGGGGTCTCACAGCAGAGCAGTTTGATGTTTTTTGGAAAGCGTGGAGGTGAGGCAGCATCGTGTGCTGGGGCTAGGAGCAAGGAACAAAGCAGAAGGTACTTTCTTTGGACAGTTAGCTTTTGCTCCAACTCTTTCTGGGCTGCTAGGTGCTTACAGCTGAACGCCCTGCTCAAGAGTTCCACCTGACACACGCTGCCGGCCGACTCGACCGCAGTGAGCCAGGGCTGCTGCAGCAAACCAAGGTCCTGCCCATTCTGCGAGTCACGTGGGCAACAACCTCACTTACAGGACAGGGGAACTTAAAGAGCTGCAAGATGTTTTTCTTCAAGCCCACGATGCAATGGGATTTTAATCTTCCTTAAAGATTTCTCTCAGTATCATCTTCCAAATCAGAACAATTCAGCCCACAGTGCTGTTATCCTCCCTGTTACCCTCCTTACACAGAATCAGGTGCAAACTGAGATCTCATTTCCTTCTGGTTAGCATTTATTATTATTAGATCACGTAGCTGGACAGACAAACGTAGTCTGAACAGACTGAATGAGGGAGAGCAGACAGTACCTGCAGAGAAGGTAGAGCAACAGCACACAGATGTTAAACACGCCACGCCTGATATCAAAGCCAACTGAACTTCACTGTCTGGTCGCTTATACTTTAGAACAGAAATATTCACCGAAAAGTTACAGGAAACTCACAGAAAGTAACAAGAACAAAAACACCTGGGGAAAAATGAAGAGACTTGCCAAGAGAGGTGAAGATGTGCCCAAGGGGCATGACTAAGTCACCACAACACCTGGAAGGAAGGAACAACGCTGCGTGGCTCTGCTGTTCAGGTTCATCACTCAGCCACAACGGAGAGCCCTGATCTCGAACCAGGCAGGCTAAGCTGATCCTTGAACGCCGCACGGACATAATACATAATGCCTCTGGATCCTATTAGCATGGCTAAAGGCATGGTGCGGTGATGCTCTCACAGCAGCCAGCCCTGTGAGGAGGAGCTCACCCCTGTGTGACAGAGGGCTGGGTTATCCGAGGGTCATAAACTGGTTTGGGCTGGGAGGGACCTCACAGATCACTGGTGCCATGGGCAGGGACACCTCCCCCCAGCCCAGGCTGCCCAAAGCCCCATCCAGCCTGGCCTCGAGCACCCCCAGGGATGGGGCACCCCCAGCCTCTCCGGGCAGCCCGTGCCAGGGCCTCCCCGCCCTTATAACGAAGGATTTCCTCCTCACCCCTACCCCAAACCCACTCTCCTCCAGTTTAACCCCATTCCCCGTGCCCTGCCCCTGCTCCCCCTGCCAGTCCCTCCCCAGCTGTCCCGCTGTGCGGTCTCCCCGCGCCCCCCGCTCTCCACATCGCAGCGGTTTCTCCCCACCAGGCCCCGTTACCGTCCCCGTTACCGTTACCGTTACGCGCTGCCCCGTCACGCTGACCGGGCCGGCCTCACACCCCCCCCCCCGCGGTCCCGGAGCCTCACCGAGCATGACGGGGCTGAGGCGGCGGGCCATGCCCTTGGACAGGTCGTAGACGTAGAGCTGCACCGGGTGCAGCGCCGCCGGCTCCGCCATGGGGCCGGGACCGGGGCCGGGACCGGGACCGGGACCGGGACCGGGGGGGGGGGCCGGGCGCGAACCGGCGGCGGCGGCGGCGGCGGGGTCTCGTCAGGCGGCGGGGCGCTGCGCGGTGCGCATGCGCGGCCGGCGGGCGGGTGGGCGGGGCGTAGAGGGGCATCCTCTCTCCTCATTGGGCGGAGGCGCGGTGAGTGGCAGCTGGGGCCGGCGGAGCGGGCGCCGCCTCCATCTTGCCCCCTCCTCAGGGCGCGGCCGCCATGTCGCAGTGGGGGGCCTACTACCGCGCACAGCCGCACGGCGACGACGACGAGGAGCGGGAGGAAGGCGACGGCCATGAGGAGGGCCCGGAGCCGCCCGGTGAGGCTCCCCGCCGGCCGGGGTCTCGCTCTGCCCCCGGGGGGGCGGCGGGGAGCCCTTCTGCCACGCGTTTCCCTCCCCTTTTCCCGCAGGGGGCTCCGGGTTCTCGGGCCGGGACAGCCTCATCTTCCTGGTCGATGCCTCCCGGGCCATGTTCCAGCCCTGCCACGACCAGGAGGCCGCGACGCCCTTCGACATGACCATGCAGGTGAGGCCGGGCGGCTGCCCCGCGCTTGGAGGGCTCCGAGCGATATATGGCATAAAAAAAGGTGTATTTCCTTCATATCCCTGTTAAAAGAGAACGGTAATGAAAAATAATAACGCTTTCCCCCCAAAAAAACACAAAACATGTCGAAAAGCAACACCTTGAACTCTTTCTCCTGGCAAAACGTAGCTTAAAGCATTCATTGTGGTTCTTCTGTCCTCCACAACTCATAGGAACTGCTAACCGCCAAAGACAAAAAGCATTTCCACCAACACTGTGACAAATGTTCACGTTTTGGCCCCTGTGCGTTCTTTCCAGTGCATCCGGAACGTGTACACCAGCAAAATTATTAGCAGCGACAGGGACCTGCTGAGCGTCGTGTTCTACGGCACCCAGACGAACAAGAACTCCGCCGACTTCAAGCACGTCTACGTGCTCCAGGATCTGGACAATCCAGGTAAAGGCAACAGAGAGATAGGAACGTTCATGTAGAGGGCAGAGATTAAAAAAAATAAATTTGTGTAGTACTGTCAGTAACTGGCCTCTCTGAACACAGAGCTGTCAGGTGAACAGAAAGGTTCTTGGTAGTGAGATGCGTTTCGGGAGGGTGGATTTAGAAATTTAGTGGAAGCTTAGAAACGTAACGGGAGCTTAGCCTTTTCTGTTTTAGTTTGTTCAGATCTCCTTTCTGTGTCTTTTTTTTTTTCTATTTTACTGTGGTCATTCGTTTGCCTCTGTTAAAGCTAAGAGGATCTCAAAAGAACTCTTGAGAGCCCGTCATGTGCTGGCCACACTTCAGAATAATATGTGGACATTATAAGGAGCTGCAAGTTACAGCTGGTGGAGAATATCACAGAATGGCTGAGGCTGGAAGGGACTTCTGGAGGTAATCTTGCCCAGTCTGCCTGCTCAGATAGGGTCAGCTAGAACAGGTTGTCCGATTTGTTACCTGCTTAGGGTGTGTTGTCTCTAATTTTCGTAGGAAGTTTTGCAGTTCTCAATTTTAGCGCTTCCGTTTTGTTCGGATTACCTTGCATGCACTTGTTAACAAGAGTGCCAGTTGTTGAATTGGAAAACCTAGAAGCAGTGCGATGAGTGCCTGCTTGGGGCTACAGGTTATCAGACAGCTGAGAGTGTTGTAGGGGAACTCTGTCTACTAGCTTTTAATAACTGTCATTATCTCCGGGGAGGTTTTATTTCATTTTCTTAACTGGGAGGTGCAGTTTAGTGCTTTTGCTGTCCTGCTTTAATAACGCATGGGTTTTCCTGTAAGAACTGTGCCTTGTCCTACTTTCAGAATTAATTGCAAGTGGGACCTGACAGGACTGCCCAAGGTTCTTCTCCTTTCTTTGGAAGAAAGTGCCTTACAATTCAAGCTCATCCTTTTTCCTCCTCCTTCCCTGCTTGCCCTTTTTGCCTTCGTTAGGGGCAGTAGCTTCATGATGCCGATAAAGAGTGCGGATGAAAGGTGGACGTTGCTAAAAAAGGGAGAAAACCGTACATTTACTGCCACTGGAGAGCCACATGGAAAAGACATGCTATTATTAGTTATTATGTAGTTGTTATGAAAACTTATGGTATCAATTAAATGAAAGCTGAGGATGAAAATGGGGGAAAAAAAAGGATGTTTTCAGATGAGATTTCAAGAGTGCTATGGAATTTGAGTGAAGGACAAAGGAAGAAGCTCTGCAGAATGCAGTAGGTAGAAAATGGAAGCTTGTCTCCCTTTGTAGAGTTGTGGGAGAAGACAGAGGAACTTCTTTTAGATGGCTGGAGAAAGGAGTCATACTTGGGCCAGAGTAATCCCCAGGTCTTTAAAAAGCCCATCGGTACCTGACTGGACTGGTGCTCTGCTCCATGTGGTGATCTGCGTGCTGAATCTCACCTCTAGGCTGATGCTATCGGGCATGTGGGGCAAAGCAGCAGGAGGCGTTCTTAACCTTCCCAAAGTGCTGTGGAGACAGGTTGCATTTCAGTCTCTTCTCCGTTCGCTGGTGGCATTGAAGTCTGCCGTTCCTCTGAAGTGGGTACAATTGGTGCATTTTCTGCTGAGAACTTGTCCTTTCAGTTCAGGGTGTGTAATGCTTTGATCGCTGCGTGTTTCCCCCAACAGAAGGTGCCCCACGTTGGTGCCAGGGCACTTTGCCTCCTCTTGCAGGTTCTTTCAGCTGATAACCAGCTTACATTATTGAAAAAGTTGGGCTATCTCAAACAGTTTTCTCAGGTAGGGGTTGGAAGGACATCACTACAGAGCTGTTGGGGGCGTTACTCACGTGTCAGCTGCAGGGAACCGTCAGCGCTTATTTGGAAGAGTTTGTGGTACTTGTTTCAGTATTTCTAATACATGCAAACACTCATTTCCCTTAGGGGCGAAGCGTGTCCTAGAGCTGGACCAGTACAGGGGAGAAGAAGGGCAGGCGCTTTTCCGCAAGACCTTCGGCCACAACGCTGACTACTCACTGGGCGAAGCGCTCTGGGCCTGCTCCAATCTGTTCAGCGATGTCCGAGTCCGGCTGAGCCACAAACGGATCATGCTTTTCACCAATGAGGATAACCCTCACGCCAACGACAGTGCCAAAGCCAAGCTGGCCAGGACCAGAGCTGGTGATCTGAGAGACACGGGTCAGTGTGCTCCCCTTCGGCGTAGGCCTGGAATTTGAGGCGATAAAAGTGACGTGATGGCTCCTTGCAGCAGATGTTAAATGCATTGCAGGTTCCTGATGGAAAAAGGAATCTTTCTGGTGCTTTCTAAATTAGAAAGTTTGATATCCAATCTAAATTAGAAAATCCATTATCCAACCTGGTATCCGACAACAAACACTTCTTCCTAGGGTCTCTCTATCTACCCTCATACCATAAATCAGAATTAGAGAGGGCCATGGAAATCAAACTATTTTACTTCATTGTTCTGCCTCTTTTTCCAGGAAGGGAACAATAACACTAGCAAGGGAGAAATGGCACTAAGCCAACACAAAAGGAAGATTAATGATTGCATTCTCAATTAGCAGAAAAACAACCTGGGCTCAGAGACTGGAGAGCAGGTGCTTCGTTAGTTCAACTATGCAGCTCAGATAAGCATTGTTTTTGGAGTTCAGCATACATGCTAGATCTAGAAGCTCTGAGGCAACCTTAATCCATCAGCTCTTATAACTGGGAAGGGGGAATTTCTGAACTGATTGCTTCCCTCTATGCCTGAAGGAAGATTAGGTTTTAAAGGAGCTTAGCAGAGCTGTTCCATGCACCATGTTGATGCAATTCTCAATTAAGGAAGGAACCTTTTGCGTGCGACCTTGCTTTGACTGAAGATGAAGAAGGTGTTTTGCCTTTCTCTCTAGCAACTTGCACATCTGGTGCAGGTGGGGCAATTCGGATCTTTCTCTGTCAATGACAGAGAAATCTGAGAGTTGTGGAACAGGCCAGTGTAAGAGCAAAGCAGTTTCAGTGATCCTCCTGTCTTTTACTTTCCTTCTAGGTATTATCCTGGACTTGCTGCACTTGAAGAAGCCAGGAGGGTTCGATATCTCTTTGTTCTACAGGGACATTATAAACGTAGCAGACGATGAGGACCTTGGGATCCAGCCTGACGAGTCAGGGAAATTGGAAGATCTCATGAAGAAAGTACGAGCAAAGGAGACAAGGAAAAGGGCTTTAGTCAGGTGCGTGTCTTGTTATGGTGTGTCATTCAGTGGAAGCAACTGGATTTTATTTTCAGACTGCATCTCACCTACCTCTTCTGGAAAGATTGGTCTCTAAAAGCATCGCTACTTTGATTCCTCAGTCTTAATTCCTAAGCCTGAGATTGGTGTTTCTTTCTTGGCTTCCAAGGGTATTTGTCCTTGGTGGATAAGAGTGAAGAGTGAATCTAGGCCTCCTCTTTTCCACCAAGTGATGTCTCCTGTATTAAGGTTGGCCAGAAAGTATCATGCTGAAAAAATGACATCATTGCCTAAGTAAGATACCTACCCAAAAATCGTCAACTTGTGGTCTAAAATGTTCAGTTTATAGTGCAATCTGATAGAAATGAGGCTTTGCTTATCCGTGTTAACTTAGAAAAAATTAATCTCAATGTGACTGATAGGTATTTTGGTCAGTAATTAGTTACGTGTGGCCAGTGTGTCTAGGCACTTGGTATGGATTCACACAGCCTTGATATTCCTGATCTACTGAAAGGTTAGAGATGCTTACAAAGAGACTAAAGGGAACTTGACAAAGCAGATGGAAAGTATTTTTGGAACCACCTCCTTCATAACAGTTGATTTTATTGAGTAAATTGATGGCAGAATGATGTGGGGTGGGTGCACAATAAGTGAATGAACTCTACAGCCTCATGTTTTTTTTAAATATATTAAAAAAAAAATCCCCACTTGAGCTGTTGTTACCAGCATTCTTGCTCCTGCATGCAACTTTGTTTTTCTTTTCTGGGAGTGAGACTCAAGTTTTCTAATATCCAAAAAGGAAGAATCCTGTACCAATGATATTTTTGAGAGGAGAGCAAGTAATGTTCACAGTAATTCACTGTCCTGCGCTTAGAACTTCAAGATTACCTTCAATTTTAAACTTTTCCCTCTGAGTTTTTCTCTTAGCTTTATATATATTTTAAATCATGGTATTGGTTGTCTTGATGGATTTCTTTGGGGGAGTTTTGCTTTCTGCTTGAACGGTTGTGTGAATTCAGAGGTCATATTGCATTAAGCGCAAGTGAATTTGCCCAGCCATGAACTTGTCCTGTGCTCTACCTGAGGGTAGCTGCCCTTCCGAGTGATAAAAGGTGGAAGAAATTTGGTAGTTGAACTGTGTTTAAATAATTTTTATTACCAGAAGTGACAGCGTTGCAAGAATGTTTTTACGCAAGTGAAATTAGGGAGAAAGTAATAATATGCTTCCAGTTAGACGTGTGACTTAGGGTGGGGAGAGGAGGTCGGGGAAAATTATCTGGGAAATTACTGGTGTTTGTTTATTTGTTTGTTTTCAGAAATGATGGTTCAGAAGTCTCAAGCCTGTATCTGCTTTTCTACACAGGTTAAATCTCTATTTGAACAAAGATCTGTCTCTTTCTGTTGGTGTTTACAATCTTATTCAAAAAGCTTACAAGCCATATCCAGTGAAGCTGTATCGGGAAACTAACGAACCCGTTAAAACAAAAACGAGGGTGTTTAATGGAAAAACAGGCAGCTTGCTTCTGCCTAGTGATACAAAAAGGGCTCAGGTAATGTATTACGTGTCTGCTTCTTCCTGTCACTGTGATTGCTGGATGGAGAGGTGGGGGAAAATGTTAAGCCTTTGCTGCTTTTTTTTGTATTTCACTTTCAAGATGAGATGCAGAAATATTTACATCTGTATGCCCCTGGGGATGGTGTGGTCACTTTGTAAGTTATGCAGAGAGAGAGTGGGCTGTTTCTCTGGCACGACTCTCGAGGGAGAGCATAGCTGCTGCTAGCAGTGCGCCCGGGAACACAGCTCATTTCCTTCTGTAAGGCAGAGCTGGGTTGGCAGCATCTGACCTTGCGTGGCCTTGTGCTGTCACTGCTGGTGATAGCGTTTGATTCATTAGGAACTTATTTTGACTACTTCATTAAACATATGAGTGTGGATCACAGAGGGTTTTTAGAACTCTCCTCCAAAGAAAAAAAAAAAAAGCATATTAGCTTAGTTTATCTATCTATTTATTAATTTGTGCTTTGCTTCGTCTTCCTGCTTGATAGCTTGGCTGATGTGGACTGAATGATTGTCACGTTCTGCTCAGGCACAGCCTTACTTCAAAGTGGGGTAGCCAGTTGCTAGGGGAATTGTCACAAGTGCACTTTGTGTTTCTTTCCATTCCAAAAGCTCATGAAGTTGTTTAATTATTAGTTTTATTTATATTGGACACAAATGTCTTGAAATAAAATACAGAAGATAAGCAAAAAGCCAAGCATCAAGCCTTTACATGTCTACCTTATGCAGGTGCACTACAATGCATTTTAATTTTCGTGGAATATGAATGATGCTTCAAAAACGTTGGTTCTGCCAGGGGTAGCTGACGTGCATCTGCTGAAGCAAGTTTGGAGCCAGGGATCCGAGAGGATCTCTGGAAGTGTCTGGTCCATCCCAGAACAAAACTTGGGAAACTGCATCAGGTCATTCTGGGCTTGTTTGGGCCTGCTCTGAGTAACTGCAGGGCTGAGATGTGACAGCCTTTCTGGTCCAGGTTTTAACCAGTGGCTTGGGAAAGTGCGTTTTGCTAATGACAAGTCTGAATTTCCATTGGGACAATGGTTGTGGACTGTGACATGCCATTTCAGCGTGCACTAATCAGGAGAATTTGCTCTGTATTGTCTAAAACCCCCTTTTCAGTAGTGGAAGACAGCAATTGCATCTTCTTCTTCACCTCTCTCCTTCAAGTTTTCTTCTGCTGTCATCATTTCTACATGTTCTTCTGTGGCTCTCTCTAATTTAGGTGTATGGAAACCGCCAGATTGTGCTGGAGAAAGAGGAAACAGAAGAACTAAAACGATTCGGTTCTCCAGGCTTGTTTCTCATTGGCTTCAAACCACTTTCAATGCTAAAACAGCACCACCATATCAAGCCTGCCCAGTTCATCTATCCTGAGGAGTCCCTAATAAGTGGTAAGCAAGGAAGGCAAGAGAAGATCCATCACCTTGCATTAGGGTAATCAGCTGATTCATAGCCTGTTTGGGTGGTGATCACTGAGTGTGAAATCTTCATCGAACTTAAATTGTTAATGTTGAACCATATAGAAATAACTGTTACTGCCTCTCTCAGTTGCAGTTAATTTTCTTCTTCAGTAGCAGAAGAGCTGATTGGGCTTTGTGTTTCATTCATGCAAAGCAGCTGATTATACTAAGCACATATAGCCCCGAAATACTTGGTTTTATCATTCATGGAAGTGAAGGATTCTAGGACATGACAAGAAGGCAAATGTGGTAAAAAAGCAAAACAAAAAAAGTGAAGATAACTGCAGTTTTCAAGTCCATATCAGCTACAAGTGTAAACACAAGACTTGGGAAGTGTGGTTGAATTAACGCGTTATTGGCTTGGGAAGAGAGGAGAGGATGCCTAAGATTGTGTTTTCTCCTTTATTTATCTATCTTTGGAAGTTAATTCATCTAGAAATACAAAATTAATCCATCCCAAGCTGCATTTGTAAAGGAAAAGGTCCAGCTCCTCCATGTGCCAGTGGGTAATGAGGGCTGAGTTACAACCTTGCATTGTCTGACTGAGGAAGAACCTTTATGGTAGCTTCTCCAGCTTAGCAGTTTCCCGAATGAAACACATTACTTGTATGCCAGTTTTTTTGTAACCACTCTTATCTGGTGAAATACGAAGCAAACATACCTGGTTAGGTCTCGAGGGGGAATATTGCAGTGTGAATTCTTAATTTGTTACTTCTGCAAAACGTCCTATGATGTGCTGCTGTTCCTATATCCCACCTGACCAGAGGTAGGCTTTGTAGACATCTTCCAGTTTTCAACCTTACTTCATTTCTCGGGTGTTAGTGTTTTCAGTTCTTTGCTCAGAACTCTCTCAGCTCTGCTCATGAGGGACAATATGAAGGTCATTTTAGAGGTTTCTCCTTTCCAAAAGTTGCTTTTTACCTCTGGAAATACTGCAGGTGTTTTAAAGAAGTCACAGATGATCAATCTGTAATATCTAGGGTTACGTTCCTGAACAAAGGAGCAAATCTGTCAATCTGACCTATGCAGTCTTTGCTTTCCAGGGAGTACAACTCTGTTTAATGCCTTATTGATAAAGTGCTTGGAGAGAGAGGTGATGGCGCTGTGCAGGTACACCATCCGCCAGAACACTCCCCCTCGCTTTGTGGCCCTGCTTCCCCAGGAGGAAGAGCTGGATGAACAGAAAGTGCAGATATCTCCTCCAGGTACGGGAAGAGATGCTTTCTTTCCCTACTCTGTGGGATGGACTCAGTACAATAGCTTCCTGCGTTGTGTGAAAATATTCTGACATCATTTTTCTTCAGTTTTGTCATTGTAAGCATCTGATGGTGCATCTGATTTTAAAGCTTAAGTCGCACCTCTGCTTGCTCGGGTGTAACATGGCTACAGTATTTTCCCTGCCTCCTACCCCTTTTTAGCAGATTTAAGTAACTGAGCTAAAAGATAAAAGCCCTTTTGTCTGTTTGTTAGCTAGATGAACATGTCTTTCCCTGAATTTTATTGCATCCTTGGTTATGTTGTAAAATGTTAATATATTTCACATATAGAACCTTGCACCTTATCAGCTGAGTGGGGAATGATTAGGGACCGCAGGCAGATTCTTGCTCTTTTGCATTTTCTCTCTTCTTTAACTGGAAAATCCTCTACTGGCAGAATGTAAAGCAGGGGAATAACGTTGCTTGTGTACGATGTAAAGCGTTTCAGAAATAACATCTAGTCATTAACCAAATTTGCAAGCAAGCCTTTTTCAAGCTCATATTTAGTGAAAGATGGGGAAGGTGGACAAGTTACTGTGATCTTCCACTTAAAAAAACAGGTCACGAGTTTTTCAGCTTTTAGCTATCCATTTAGTGAGATTCTTTCTCAAAAAGCCAATAGTGGTGATAGGTATTTACATTGAGATTGGGATTGATTGTCATATTAGGTATGAAGAATTGCTGCTACTTAAAACAAAATAGCTAGCAAGTCTGGGGAGTCATCAGACCTACCTATTTACTACCTTGGTCTTTCCCATAAAGCATGTTTTTGAGGACGTTGTTCTGCGTAATTGTTCTCTCACTGTCCTTGTTCTGCGTAGGTTTCCACGTCATTTTCCTACCGTATGCAGATGATAAGAGGAATGTTGATTATACAGAAAAGGTGCCAGCCAGTCAAGAACAGGTGAACAAAATGAAAGAAATCATTCAAAAACTCCGGTTCAAATACAGGTACGTGCAGATAAATAGTGTGTGGGGTGCACATAGGGAAGAACGCACAACGCTATCGCTTGCTCTGTTGTACGTATTTTTCAGCTGCAGTTTCCACACGAGATTTTGGTGCGTGTGTTCACTAAATAGATATAATTGGGATGTTTCTTCACACCTACTAATTAAATCATAGAATCGCCAAGGTTAAAAGGGACCTCTGAAGATCATCGACTCCAACCCCCCCCTGCTTAGCAGGATCACCTAGAGCACATTGCGCAGGATGGCATCCAGGCGGGTTTTGAGTATCTCCAGAGAAGGAGACTCCACAACCTCTCTGGGCAGCCTGTTCCAGCGCTTTCTGGCATTCTTTAACAGGTCTACAGTAAATGTTTTAGAAAGACATAATTACAAATAGTTTAGAAAAGTTTAGAAAGACGTAGTTACAAATACACTGGCTGTAAAACATTCCACACTCTGTACCTTGGGGTTGGGGAGCACCTTGCTTCCCAAACGTAAAATGTTTGCTTGTGTACATCAAAAAAAGTGAGATGATGACTTGCCTAAACAAATTGCTTCCCTTTGCAAAAGCCTTGTACAAACTTTATTCTTAATCGTTCTGAAATGCCCAGGCATTATGTGCTGCATGTAGTATGTTTGGGAATTCTTTATAGTATTGCTCTGGTTCTCTGGGCTGTTGTAATTGGTTGCAGAGGTTCCACATTTTGTTCTGGTTGTGCCAATCTATCACAAATCAGATCTGGATGAGCTTATGTCAGAGAATAGGCCGTTTTCATCATAGCTAGGACAAAATTCATGAAGTGCTCTTAGGGGACAATTTTTTATTTGTAGAAAGTAGCATAGGTGGAGTCGATGAAAGATGCTTCTGCCTGTTCCTCTCACACAGCTTTTAACATTGTGGATACGTGACAGGGATGGTCATTCAGCAGATAAATTGAAGAGGAAGAACAGTTTTTCCAGTGAGATGGATTGATGTGCAGGAAGGAGGGAGGTTTTACTTTGAAATAGGTTGGTTGGAGATCTTACATGTCTTATCTGGCTTCTCAGCAGCATGAACTGAAATTTTGGGGGATTCTTGACAGGACCGACAGCTTTGAGAACCCGGTTTTGCAGCAGCACTTCAGGAATCTGGAGGCTTTGGCGTTGGATATGGTGGAACCAGAGCAAGCTGAGGATTTGACAAGTGAGAATTACTGATGGATGTGATGGGCAGTCGGATAAAGGGCTCTTGATGTCGTCTCTTTGAAGTCAGAGATCTGGTGCTACAAAACCAAAAGTCTTCTAGAAGAATGTTTTAGTCATGTGCTGTTCCAAGATGTAGAGTTTTGGACGTGTCTTCAAGAATTCTTCTTTAAAAATTCTTTCTGTCTTCAAGAATCTAATTAATATCTTGGCCTGATAAATTGGCAGCATTTCTTACCAAATTATTCTGCTAGGAGGCAGTGATGCCACCTTGTGGCTGTGACGATTTATATATAAGAATATCTCAAAGGGTAGAAACCTACTTTTGAAGGGGATGTTTTTTTTGTTAGTTTCTTTTGTTGTTTTAAATTATGTTGTACGCTAGGAATAGTGTTAGAGCAGCTATTTGTTTCTTCTGAAGTGATACCTAGCAAATAATCTAGGTCCCTGTGCTAGGTACTGTACAAATATATGACAGAAACAACCTGTTCTGCAACCAACTGCTTGTAACCTTAGGTAGTAAACTGCTGTAATTGTCCAAGGTTAGACCTAGGTAAAGGTGGCACCAGCTAGGAGATCTGTATCACTTCTAACATGTAAACTTTGTTCTGTGTCTATATTTACTGTTCAGGGATATGTCTGACACTACTGCACATGTATAATACAAATCTTTGATATTAGCAAGAGCTGTGAATTTCCCACTTGTGATTTTCATAACATAGCTCTTTGCATGCTTGCAAGATGTTTCCATGCTAGTTTTTACAGAAGCAAGATGGTGTCTTGTGTTGTGCTTGTTTAGACTCCTGTATTTGCTCTGTTTTTAAAAGGGCAAATCTTTTTCTTTTCCTAGTGCCAAAGTCTGAAGAGATGAGCCGCAGGCTGGGCAACCTGGTGGAGGAGTTCAAGCAGCTGGTTTATCCTCCTGACTACAACCCTGATGGGAAGGCTGCAAAGCGGAAACAAGGCAAGTAATGACAGTGCAGACACACAGCATGGTGTCTGTTTTCTTTTCTTTAGTTGAGGCTTCTGTGTTTTCAGTGATTCTTAGCACAGGATATTTTGGTATCCAGCTAGATAGCTGCTGTAATGAGAAACTGCATAGTGAAAACCGAGTGGTGTAAGAAGGAATGTGGGTAAATTGTTATAATATATCCATATTTTTTTATAACTTTGAGTTTTACAACAGAGAAGTAAAATTGTTAATGCTTTTAGTCTGTGTTTTGGGTGAGGAAACAGATTTTTACTCATGGAACAGTTTTGCAAGCTCAAGATGGGCGTCTTTAGGACTAGGTGTCTACGTAATGCCCAAGTACATACATAGTTTGGGAACCTGTGAAACTCTGCATAAAGAAGGAGTGCCAGCTGAATTCCCTGTGTGAACACAAAGTTTTGTTCTTGCGTTTGAGCTCCTATCAATGAAATGCTGCATCGTTTATGTAGTGAGTGGCACTTTTAGAAAGAAATGTAGAATGAGTGTGTAGATAGCCATTAAGGTGTCATGCTAATGGCCGCTAACTGTGGTGTGTCTAAAAAATGCTGATGTCTTTCTATTTAATTTTCTTTTTTAATCTTGGCGGTATAAAATTTGTCTTTCTAGCCTATGATGATCAAGCTGACAAGAGGCCCAAGATAGAAGTCTCGGAAGATTCGCTGAGGAGTTATGTGCAGGCTGGCACTCTAGGCAAGCTCACTGTACCTGCTCTGAAGGACACCTGCAGGTTTTATGGGCTGAGGAGTGGGGGGAAGAAGCAGGAGCTCATAGATGCGTTAACTGAATATTTTAACAAGCACTAAGCAGGAACAGAAAGCCCTGGTTGACTTCCATCTGGTTAAAGATGACTGTCTTAAGTGTATGCTGAGTCTATTTAGTCCTGCTCTGGAAGAGAAGGCAACTGTTGCTGAATCCAGCAGTGGAGAAACTTCTAGTCATTACAAAAAATCTCTGCAAACTCAGATTCTGTTCACAGTAGCCAAAGGAAGAATTAAATTTCCTGCTAATTCAGGTTGTCCACTGAAAGCAAACACAGTTGTGCCTTCCTGGTTTCTTAATAAAAGTTATTTTGGACTTCTTTGTAACACCAGCTATACCATCTTTTCATCAAAAAGACAGCAAAACTCACTTCAACGTGAGTAAGAAAGCAGAATGATCCGTGTTAGTGGCACCACATGCATTCATCTGCCTGTGTGCTAACACAGGATGTAAATGTAGTGGGTTACTCCGCTACTCTCCAAAACTGCCAGCGTTAGTACCAGTAATCAAAATTGGGTTCTTTTCTACCATCGGCATTATAAAGATTACCAGCAGATCACAAAGGAGAAAATCATTGCTGGTGATCAGTGCCCAGTCGTTGGGGCAAAATGCCAACGCTTGGTAAAGCTGCTCAGCCAGGTTTTCCATTTTTAAATGGCAATTGCAAAAACAGGTTTTAAAAAAGGAAAGAAAAAGTCGTGTTCCCTGGAGGGCTGCAAGCATTGATGACAATTAAATTACTAAGATGGCACAGAGCTTTTCCACCTCTGTAGTGAGTATGAGTCAGAGTATTGAACAGGCTTCGGTGCTAAAATCCGTGCTTTAAAAATAGCTCGCTGTGGCGGGTAGCCCTTGTTTGTTACTTCCACTATTTTTTTAATTATACTCCTGGAGGCTGCATCTGGGGATGTGTAAATTTTGGTTTTCAGACTCACCCCAGGATGTCCCACCTGTCTTGCAGTGCAAGGTGAGTTAAATTTTCATTGCTGTAGGGAACAACGCTAATTGTTCCTAAACTGTAACTTGATGCAAACATGGAATACGTGAGATGCTCATTTTGGTCTGTGTTGTTTTTTTTTTGTTGTTTTTTTTTTTTGCGTTCAGCCAAGATTCTTGTGTGGCACGCTCAGTTGGGCAACATGCTGAAGAATTAAGTCATACATTAAAGTCATACCCATACTGCAGCGACTGTGGCACACTTATTAGGAGGCAGCTGCAAACACTGGTGACGCTGCGAGCACCCTAGCTGTACCAGCACGCTGCCCACTTGCACAGTGCTGCTCAAAAGAGGAGCTAACATGTATCGAGCTCTGCCATATTGGAACTAGATGGTCTCTCAATCAGCCTGCATTACAGTAGATATTTTAAATAAGGATTTGTCTAAGCAATAAATTCCTTTTGCGCTTAGGTGAAGAAGTTACTGTAAATACTTGTCTTAGCAAGACTTGAATTGAGTGCAGTGGAATAGTGAGACTGCCCTGTCCTTAATTCTGTGAATTTTCCTTTCCTGGCTGCCCTTATTAACTTTGTCTTGGCTTGCTAACCCCCAAGCGCAATATGTTCCAGGCCTTAGATGATTATGGCACATTTTGTCTAGGTTATTACATTTTTTTTCTTAAAGCAGGCTATTACATTACACAGAACTTTAACAAGGATGGTGGTAGAAGGCTTCAGAGCAGAAAATTAGACAGTTTGGCTTGCTCAAGAATCCTTTATTTATGCTCCTTATGTGCTTTGTTTTACATCAGCTGTTTTGGCATGGTACAGAGAGGGCAAGTCCTTTGCAGAGTTGTGCTTTTAAACACAACTAGCTCAACAATCAGGGAACAGCAGCCTTTCTGAAATTCATACAAATGATAGGACTCCAAAATCTTTGTATTGACTCAACAGTAATGTCCTTGCTGAGATTAATTTACCAGCCATTTATAAAAATACACAAACGTGATTTAAGTCTTTTTGTGAGATAGTTTCATCTGTGGGGAATGTACCAAATAGAGGTATGCAGTTGGTGCCTCTGTGGAAACGTTATAGAACTTATTTTCCCTTCTGTTGTACCTCTCAGTCTTTCCACTCTAGCTTTCCTTTCCTTTTTGGAAAGGTGAGAAGCACAACTGAGCTGGGTAGCCACGTGAGGAGCCAAAAGCCTGGGGGTAAACTTCCCACTGTTAGAAGTCCAGGCATGCTGCAAATGTGTTCAGTACGATCTGCCCCGACACGGAGGTCTATTCTTCTGCTCAGACCAGAAATTGGTTTTATTACACAACATGTATTTAACTACAGCTAACTCTCTAAAACCACTGCTAATCCAAAACGCTGATGGTGCTTCACGCTTTTCCAGATCATGAGGTTACCCATCATTCTCTTCTTGAGCCACAAGTTTGATCTGAAAAACTACTTGCTCTCTTGTTCTGGCCATGACTTCAAAGCATTGATTTTTAGCTAGATGACCATGATGTAGTAGCATCCCTCAAAGCACAGGATCCTCTTTATAATTTGCCAGAGGTATGGTACTTGTCAGTCACAGCAAGTTGCTGTCTACTACATTTTGTACTTAAAAATCCTAGGAAGCCCAAGCTTTGCAGGTCATTGATACAATCCATGCAAAGAAAACTGAAGGAGGATGAACTACCACACTGCAGTAGCCTTTAGGCAATCTCTGAGCAATTTAGCTTTACAAGTAGGAACACTTCAGTTGGTGGCAAACGCTTCCCCAAGGGAATGACAATTATGGACATTCCTGTGTTTAGCTTTGTCAGCAATTTTATTTTCTTAGAAAGACAGTATTTAAAAATAAGTGAAATTAAGAAATTTCCCCTTGTGCACTGCTGTAAGATTTCCGCTCCCCATACAGCTTTTCCAGGAGCCTTTTGTCTGGTCTCGAGAAGAGGGTTGTGCTATGTGTCCTGACCTGGGCTCCGCCTGCTGCTACACAGTAGCCACTGCCTTACACAGGGTCTGTGCTGCTTCACTTCAAACAACTCCAGCAGCCTCAACACCTGCATTGTACTGGGGAACCAGTCCTTGTCCTCTGTAGCCTAAACCCTTCTGAAGCACAAAGATACTCACACCTGTTAGAGGCTGAAGCTTAGCAGAAATACTCAAACACAAAGGAAACTAACAGGTAGGTTAAAAAAGCCCTGAGCAGGCAGACATGGAGATACAGGGAGGGTTTTTTTCTTCTCTTTTGAACATCCAACAGTAAATACAATTGTACAACCACTTTTCAGTAAGTATTACAACGAGAAGGACCATGTTGGAGTGGAATAAGAGAAAAGAGGGGGAAGAGGAGGCAGAGACACTTTAAGAATTAAGCCGCTATTAAACAAAAATGTGGTGTTTTGAAATGGAACACTGGTATAAAAACTCTATCATCACCAACTAAAGCTAGACATTAATTCCCCCTGACTTCATCTTTTACCCATTCCACACACACTTGAAATCATAGGCATTTAGACCAACAGTCTCTCTATAGCTTGCTGGACAGACTGGATCTGAGGCTTCAGCTGTGATCCCTCCTTGATGGTGATTGAACAGGCGATGACGGGCCGGGAAACACCGCAAGCTCTGCCCAGGGCCTGCTTGGAGCGCACAAACACATAAGGCACGTTCTTGTCCTCGCAGAGAAGAGGGAGGTGCAGGATGATCTCCAAGGGCTCAGCATCGGCAGCCATCACAATGAACTCCGCTATTCCTCGGTTCAGTGTTTTCGTGGCTATAAAAGAAACTGAAGAGTAAGCCTAGGTCCTTCCGTAATGCACATCTAATGAAAAATAACATTAGGAGGTGCTGGAATTAGCGTGAGCAAGAAGGAAATCTAGCAAGAGGACAGGCCAAAGAAAGCCAGCAGCTACAGGACCATGTAATAGAACCAAGGCAGCTTCGAGTGCAGGTTGAAGAGAAGTGTGCTCAGCAGTGCACTCATGCAAGGATGGAGGCTGGCCTTTGGAGTGCGAATAGCAGATCCTAGGGAAGGGATTATTCACAGGGTCACACCTGGGGTACTGTGCCCAGCTCTGCCCTCAAGCATAGGAGAGATTCACAACCCAGTGAGGCCAGCACAGGGCTGCTCATGTATGATCCCAGTACAGGCACCAGTGCTACAGTCTGAGCTTCTACCAGAACTGTAAGTGCTGGAAAGCTTTGTTCTGAGCCTGAATATTGCTTAAGCAGGCTCTAAGGAGGAGAGAGGAGAAAGATACTCCTAATAACCAGATCTATATAACATTATTGGCTCACAACTGGCGAGCACACAGTCCCTATCCATAGCTTCTCAGCAAACCCTTGCTATAAACACAGCATTTCTAGCACGCTGTGCACCAGGGCGGTCTCACCTTCGTTGGCTCCCTTGCGTAGCTGCTTGTAGTTGCAGGACTGCTGCACGAGGTCCAGCAGCGTTTTGGTGAGCTGGGCATCGGCCAGCGGGTAGGCTTTGGGATTCACCTCTGCCTCGCTCTGGGGAGAGGAGAAAGAGCAGCGCGTTACGCCAGGGGCCGGTGCGGGGTCCGCCACATCCACCGGCTGCCGGGCTCACCTCACATTCCAGTGCTTAATTTATAATTAAATATATATTTTTTTATTTTTTCCCCCTCCAGAGCCCCCCGGGCCCGGCCCGCCCCGCAGCCCGGCCTCCACGTGCTCCCCGCCCGCCGCCTCCCGGCCGGGCCCCGGGCAGGGAAGCGGGGCCGGGCGCCCCCCATCCCCCGGCCTCAGCCCCGCATGGCGCCCACCCCGTCCCGCTCACCATGGCGGCGGCGGCCCCGGTGCGTGAGGGAGCGAGGAGGAGGAGGACGAGGAGGAGGAGGAGGCGCAGAGCCCCGGCGCAGCGGCCCGGCCCGCCTCACCTCGCCTCGCCGGAACTGGGGGGGCGGCAGCGGGAAGGGGCGGGCAGCGCGGGGCCGCCTCTCGCTGCTGCTTCCTCGCCCTCAGCGCCGCGTCAGCCTCGGCTGCCCCGGTGGTGGCGGCTCCGCCGAGCCCGTCCCGGCCGCCATGGCGGCGCCGCCATCTCGTGTGCTGGCGGCGGGGCCGTGCGGCCGCCACGCTGCGGGCTGGGCGCTGCCCCTCCGCCCGCCGCTCTGCATCGCCTGCGCCCTGGGCACCCTGCGCGATGGGGGCGCCTCGGTGGGCAGCGCACACCCCACTGCCTCCCCATGTGTCCCCCTTATTCCCCCTCATTTCCCCCTCACAGCCTGGGGTTTGAGGTCCTGGGCTGAGGGGGCTCGGGGCAGGCAGCCCCAGCGTGGTGAAGAGCATTAGCCCAGGGCAAAGCATTAACGGGTTGCCCTCACACTAACGGGTTGCCCTCACGCTAACGGGTTGTCCTCACACAAATGGGTTTGTCCTCACACTAAAGGGTTTGTCCTCTCCCACCCGCAGCTGGTGCGGAAGAAGCACGCGCTGTCCCGCCTGCGCGATGCCCTGGCCTGGCAGGCGCAGCCCGTCATCCAGCTGTTGGCCCTGGACGAGAGGGTCTGTGCCTCTTTGGTAGGAACCCTCTTCGGTAAGAGCGCCCTTGTGCCACGCCAGGGAGGAGGCAGGTGCCTTTTGGGGGGGTAGGTGCGAAAATGCGAGGTTTCTTCTCATTTCAAACACCTTCAAAAAAAGCGAGACGAGACTTGAGTTACCCCACTCCATGCCTCCACCACCACCACTGTTAGGTGTAGCTGCTCCCCATGGACAACTGCTTGGAAGAGGTTAATTAATTTCCCCACTCCCCAAGGAGCTGAACCGGCACATTACTAAAGCTCCCGCAATTTTCCTGACATTTCTTTGAAGTCTTCCTGGAGAACAGAGAGTGCTCTGGCTTATGGCTCTTCTCAGGCTGCCCTCATCCTGCTTTCATGCCTCACTGCTTCCTCGTCTTGCTGAACTTGGCAATATGCGAAGGTTCACACAGAAATGAAAGCGTGAGCTTAAAAGGGTGCTGCAGGATCTAGTATCAAATATGCAAAGTAGTAATCTATATAGTGCTTTTTTTTTTTTTTTTTTTTTTTTTTTTTTTTTTTTTTTTTTTTCCACACCATCCCGTTAGTAGCTGTAGGTCTGATACCTGCTGCTTTCTGAGGGGTTGGCCTCGCAGCAGAATGCAGATGTCAGAAGGGGCCTTTCCAATAGCAGCCTCGCAGATCTTGAACGTCTCTGACAGGTTTCTCTTTGCATAGCAGTGGTGTTGGTCTTTGAAATGTGTTAAATCTTGACAGAGAAAAAATAATGGTGTAAATGAGGGAACAGGAAGAGAAAGGTGGAAGGTATGAATGCAAGTAGCTTTAAAGAGCAAACATAGTGGATTTCTTTAAGTCCACAATCTCAGTTGCACATCACAGATATTTCTTGTTTTGCCCTTCCCCTCCCATGACACACTGAATAATTCAAGCAATGTTTTCCCAGTTGGTTTCCCAGCACAAGCTCTGCTGTGCGCATGTTGGAAACAGCTTCATTACAAACAGAACTTTGTGCAGGTTTAGTTTTCCGAGTTGCACACATTTTTATTGTCTGCACACACAGTCCTGTGCAGATGTGGAGGGAGCAGTGCTTATGCCAATTCAGTCCTACACTGCACAATCCTGACACTAAATACACCAGGAGACAGGGAGCTGTACTTGAATTTCAGTGTTCTCTGATTTTAAATAATCAGTCTCTCTGATAATACAATTAAATTTCGGGGGGGGGGGGGGGACAGCTGTGGGATTTTGCTGTACTTGGTGTAACTCCTGGAAAAGTTGGAATCCCAGTCTAGGCTTGGGGTACAAAGAATAATATGTACATTATGGATTGAACCTAAATGAACCAAGGATACATTTGGTGCAAGAGTATAAGAGGGACCCCAAAGGTTTAAGCAATGCTGTGGAGGAAGCAGGAGAGAGAATACTCATTTGTTGCCTAATTGTGCAAATAACTTGGAAAACAGTGTCTAGTAACAGCTTCAATTTAGTGTTGGAATCGTTTTCACATGCCTTAAACTTAGTGTTCAAATGTAGTCTCAGCATTTTCAGTACCGTGGAGCGAGAATACTGCTCTCAGTGATGGGTGTGAATGGAAGAAGGAAGGGACATCTCACAGCTGGGCTCTAACTTGTGTCGTTCCAAAGTGTTGTAATTCAGATGTGTACTGCCGGATACATGCAGGGAGATGTGGTAATGTTTGCAGTTTCATATTTACCTACATAGGTGGAGCCACTGACTTCAACTATAAAGTGCAAGAGGAAAAACAATCTTGTAAAAAATTACAGGAGAACTGAGTGCCTCACAGTCCCTTTGTCCTGGTTAAGGGAGCCCTTTTACAAAGAACTCCTTGAGAGTATCCACCCTCCTCTGACAAAGTCAGCTTGGTCTCATGTGAAACAGGGGGAAAACAAAACAGTACTGAAAGAATTTACAGCTCTTTTTACAAAAAGCATTTTCAGCATTGTTTATCACAAGCAGGAACGAGTTCCACAGTGGACTGTGATTTATCTTTTAGGGATGTGCCATTCTGTGGAAGACAACGATGCCCAGGACCAATTCATAGAAGGTGAGAGGCAGGTGTCATGTCTCAGCCACTGGCAGTTTGTGAAGAAGGATCTGTCTTGTCTGACAGTGTGAGTGAGATGTTCAGCCTCTGCACAGTTGGAATTGGGGAGAGCATCTGTTTTCTTTCAGCTGCAAGAGGGACAAGCAGGCTGTGCCAATATTTTGGGGGGGAGGGTGAAGGTAGGGAAGAGGTGCGTGCAGATTTAAATATTAGCATTTCTCTGACAGGCTCTGTATGCACCTTGAATTTAGCATCAGTTTGGTAACAGTGGTAAACAAAGCTCCATCTCTGGGCCTGACTGAAGTCTCATTAAAGCAAATGGAAATCTTCCCGTTGGCTTCAGTGAGCTTTCAGATCTACTGCTTTCTCCTCAGGACAAAGAGTATTTGGGATTTAGCTGTGCAGGCTCCAGATTCCTCTTTGTGAGGAGTCCTTCATTTCCGATCCAAAGGGAGAGCCTGCAGGTCTGAGAAGGGATCTCTGCAGCCCAGTTAACCTTGGGTATCTCTGCTGAGTCTGGTGATATTTGCAGAGCAACAATTTCCTACTGTCCAGCCACGAGAGATGAAAGGAGATGTGACCAGCTCCTTTCAGAGGGGTATAACTTTTCAGGCATGTGGTTGAAAGGGTGTTATGAAGGTGAGAGGTCACTCTGCCATGATATGGTTTTGCTGAGAGATAGATGCTCTCAAACAGAGGAATTTTAACTTCATGACACCTAATTCTTTAAAATTCTTAGGAATTATGAGAGTTCTGCGCAAGAAAGGACCATTAAACCATCTATATATCACCTGCCTCAAGATATGCCTCTGCTGAGAGGTGTAACTCTTTAGCTAAAGTAGGTCTCCTAGATAACCCTGCAGTGTTGCCCTGGATAAATCCCAGAGACAGTGAACCTAGAAGTCTCTGGTATTTTTTGTACGATGCTTTCTTAGAATACAAATGAAAAGAATGTGTTACTGTAGAGTGTGCTCTGCTTCAAGTGAGTCATGCCACGACAAGAAGATACGTACAAACCAGCTTGATCAAGTCATATGGAGAGACGTTGGGCACAGTGTCTCAGTTAAGGGGAACAAAGATGAGCCGGGCCTTGCTTTCTGGAGAGGTGCATCGGATACCTGCAGTCGGTACAAATGGCTGGTAGGCCTCAGGGGCAGGAGAAGCTGGAGGAGGAGCTCTCAGACTGCTTCCAAGGACAGTCACAGCTCCGATGCCTTCTCTGGAAGGATGTTTTCAAAGGCCAGTTTTCATACAGCAGGAAGCCTGTTCTATTCAATTACCATTTTTTTTTTTTAATAGTTTCTGACTAGGGCTTTGTTTCCTTCCCTTCCTGGTTCCTTATGTTTACTTGGTGTCCTGATGCTCTGTTTGTCGCTTGCAGCTCATTTCCACGCATGGTTTGTGGTGCTGCTAGAGCAGGATTGCTGTAATATTGCTGCGGAGAGCCCCGGCTGGGCTATCAGGAGTAATAGAGCTGGGACTGCTGGTGTTCCCCTGCTCTCTCAGCACCCCCGCGCCCATTTAATGTCTAAGCTCTTTGCTCACTGGCCTGCTAAAGCCCTGTGGAGGATGGATTGTGAGCGCTCTTCCATGTGAGTTACTGATCCTGTTTCTTCTGCCTAGTTCTGGTGCAGCTGGTAGCGGAGCTGAAGTCCGAGCAGTACTTGCACTGCATTTTGGATGAAAGCCAAAAAGAGGTCAGTGAAGGTGAATTCCCTGCCCTTCCCTTCAGTCTTTCAGGGGTTGAAGAGATGGGGGAATGAGAGGCCCCCCAGGACTCAGGTACTGCACTCAGATACAGCTTCTGCTGTAGCATGACATCCTACTGCCAGCTCCCCTGCTGTGATTTTGGCATTGTTGGTGTCTACTCTGGAGTTTTCTATTGTCCCCATGGCACACTGCAGCTGTACGGCTTCATGCTGTTCTCATGAAGCTGTGTGCCTTCCTCTGATTCTTCTTTTTCCGCCCTTACCATGACAGTGGTATGAAGAGCTTTCCCAGCCTGTGCTTTTGCTGTCTTTATTCCTAAATTTGTGGTAGCTCTATGGGATACAAAAAATTGGGAAATAGCAAAAGTGGGGAGAAGTTCAGCTGGTTCATCTGCTCGTAAAGAAGCTGGAGAGGAAAGGGAGGAAAAGGGACAATAAGCAAGAGATTTCTTGGATTAATTAAAAGACCACTGCAGCGTTTTGAAGACTTAATAGGTGAGTTCAGAGTTTTCCTCTGATCTATCCTAAATGGTAAAAAGGACCCACTTTAGGAATGATCCTGTTCTGGAGCACGATACATCAAAGAAAGCTCACTGCTCTGTGCATTTCTACCTTTGGGCTGTGTTCTTAGCCATGAAACATTTTCTTTTTCCTTCTTTCTGTCTCCTCTACAGCTGAGCAAAGCAACTACCATGAGAGGCAGCCTCCCCATATTCACTCTCTTGGGCAAGCTGGCAGATACCATCCCAGTCTTTGCTGATATACTGGTGGTAAAGCACAGTGAGTAACCTGTCATGCTCCACTGAAGGGTTGTAGTCACAGCCCTAATACACATAAGTGTGCATGCACTGCCCCATCCCCGATGTGTGAGTTTATGAAGGCTGCACAAGAATCTTGTCCCAGAAGTTAGGGTGGCGTTCAGACCTCTTGGGTTGCTGGTCAATACCTTAATAGCAGGCTTGATGTCGTGCTCTTAGCCAGCCTGGCAAAACCAGCCTCTCTGAACTGGGCTTTGTATGTATGCCCTGCAGGAATATGCATTTAGTTTTTCTTTCCTAGGTCCAGCCCTTGGGGGTCTGGTAAGCATACTTAGCTGTGTGTGGAAGTAGCTGGGGGTGGTGGACCTTCCTGTGTTGAACAGTGAGCTCCTCTGGCTATTTTTAATTGTATCTCTGCTCAGAGACTCTTAGAAGCATTCCCTGATTTCCTAAATGTTTGACTGGGTGAGAGGGAGGGATAGTGGTGAGGCAGTGCATCATCTAATCATGACATTCAGTAATCTGCACACACCAGTCTGTCTGGTGGGCTTCTGCAAGTCGTTTTGACTGGGAGGGGACAGTGAGCGGCTGTGTGGTGCTTGGCTGCCTACTGGGTTTAAACCACAACACCAGGTTTCAAGGGTGCTGTAACAAAGTCAGTTCATTAGTGTGAATGCTTGCAATTTCTGTTCCTCACACTAGGTAATTTAGTGGATCATCTACCGTTGGGCTTGATGTACCCAAACGAAGGTGTAAAGGCTGCTGTCTGCTACTTGTATGGCAAGCTGTACTCCTCTTCTCTTGGCACAGAAAGGCTCTCAGCACACTTTGAAGAAAAGCTGTGTGGTCTCTTCTTAAATACTTTGGGCCATGCTCAGACAAAGGAGCTTCAGGTTAATTGTTTGGGTAAGGCATTGCTGAGAGAAACTGCAAGGTGCAAGGGAAGGCTTACAACTAAGGAGAAATCCCTTGGTTGGTTTAGATGGCCTGATGTGGGTTGGTCCCTAGAAGAGCTGTTTTTCTGTTTGAAGCAGTTGATCCTTGCTATTAGCACACAGCAATCAAATGACCCAAACCTGCTGCTGAGAAGTGCATATGTACACTGTGTATAAGTGAATGCCCAGAAGTGTCTGAACGCAAACGCTATGCACAAACAGGTGGGTTTTGTAGAGCAGTGGGATGGAGTCTGACAAATATCATCTTCAGGTATGGAGCATCATGTTCTTCAGGTTAAAAAGGTAACTTGGAGGTGGTGTTTTCATGCATTTATGCTTCCAACTGCATTTACATGCTGGAGAGCACAATTTCAGCCTTCCTGGCACTTCTTGTTTGCAAACCATCCAGGGAATTCCTTTTTCTTGTAGGAGGTGAGTAAGAATTGAATTGCTCCTTAGATCATCTGCTCAGCCACTAGAAAAGGATGATGATTCTTTTGAAAGCTGAGCTCAGGCATTACCCTTGTGAATTTGTACTGAGGTGTACTGATGATTTGCATCAATACCTGTAACAGTGCTCCATAATTTTATACCGGGGGTGCTTTTTTATATATGTGTGGATGTTCTTTAACTAAATGCAGATATTTCTGTAAGAGCCTTTCCCATGTGCAGTATGATGCTCACTCTTGCTCCCACTTTTTCAGGTTTGCTAAAGGAGCTACTGAAGTCTGACCATTTTGTATCCATTTTTATGAATAATTCAAGGACAGAGGAGGAATCTGAAAACTCTGACTTCTTAGAAGGGGAAAATCCACTTCCACTTGTTCTCAAAAAGGTGATTGCTGAAGTAGTCTTACAGCATGCAGCCTATGACTTTCTAACAGATTATCCCTTGTTCTGAGATGAATTGTTGGTTGAAGTAAAAATATATTAGCCTTTTTCGAATCTTTAGTTGATTAACTTGAATGGCGTTGCCGATGCTGACTAGCAGTAGAGACCACAGTGGAAAATGGGGACACCCCCATGGATCTCCTCATTGTTCATTCGTGAATCATGCAGGGGAGAAGTTTTCATTGTGGCCTCAGCTGGCTTTACTCACCATCACTTGAAACTCTTGTAGTGCCAGTAAGACTAAGCACCAGGGCAGAACTATTCTTACTTCTCTAAGTGTATATATATATATATATATATATATATATATATATATATATATATATATATATATATATATATATATATATTCTTGTATTCTCTATTGTGGTTCTTGTGTTGCATTTTTTAGTGCATTTAGCCTAGTATTTTGTCTTACCATACGAAGTTTAATCAGCAGAATACATGCCAAAAGAGAGAGATTTTATTTAGTTATTTTAAATTTTAAAATTTAGAGGGAACTGTTCACTACTCATATCTGCGCAGTTGACTTCCTATTTTCTTTCTGGCTTTTGCTTCCCATCAGCTCTTGTTGACCAGAGATGAGATGTTACAGGCAGCGAGTTCTCACTGTGTGGCTGCAGTGCTGGTTCACTCTCCCAGCAGATATGCTTCTGCCTTTATCCATGCAGATGTCCCAGGTAAAGAAGTGCGATAACATTGCATTGTTTGTCTCTCTGTCTGCTTGTTTTAGGAATCAGCCTGGCTCCATGATGGCATAATCTATGCAGTGACCTTTTTGTATCAGTAAAAATGTCTAACGTGATTTTAGAAACAGAAGTGAAGAAGGAGTTTTCAGTTGAAAGTATAGCAGCAGCTGTCAACAGGCAGAATGGAGTTTCCCCTGCAAGAATTTGGACATTCCTTGAGGTCAAGGTCCATCATGCAGTATAGATACAAAGCCTAAATAGGCTGGGTTCCCATCTTATCCCACAAAGTATTGTAAGTGTGTACAGAATTTGGTCCAGGAGGTCTAGCTTTAGAATCCAGCTGTGGGAGAGATGGTTCATTGGTTCACTCTACTCCCAAAACACAGAAATACTCTGTTTTTGCAAGTTCTTTGTGAGATACAAAAGTTCTGAGGAAAAAAAGATCACTTCATCTGTTATAGCTTGCTTTGTGGCTCTTCATTTGTGCCAAGGGTTAGAGCCACAATTCAGCTCCTGCTGGATAAGTTTGTGCTGGGAAGAGGCCTGCCTGTGTGTCTCTGCTCTCTATTGAAGACTAGCATACCTCCAAGAATTCACTCCATCCTCCGTTCCTGCCATTTCATTATACAACAGTTCTCCCTATGGCTGTTGCTATGCCTCCTGTTATCCTCCTCCTTCCTCTGCTCCATTCTAGGAGCAGCTGTGCACACTGTGAACAGACTGCCTTTTACCAGGGTGCCCTTATTTGTGCTCACAGAATTCCTGTTTGAGTGTCTCTTGTGCAACAGCGAGATTCTCATCTGGTCAGTGTACTGCTGTCTGCTTCTGCTAACTGAAGAGCGCCTTTTCTTCTCCAAGTGTCACACAGTCTATGGTGAGTCATCAGCCTTTCTGACAGAGCGACCGCGAGTGATGCTGCCAGCATTGCTTGTGCCTCGAGCTGCATTTCAGCACTTCACACACAATCACAGCTTCCAGTCAGGATTTATAAAGCACTGAAAATGAGTACTCACCAGATATATTTGTGATGTCTGCCGCCGCTTGAATTTACAGTGCCACTGTCCTAACGAGTTTCTGATGAGCATGCATACGTTATAATAACCAGTTATGATGACTGTTAGTATAACCTGACTGTTACTAGTAACCAGTTATCAGGAGCTACTACTAGGTGTTGCTGTGGAGATGCCAAGGGTGGATTTAGGAAGGCCAAATTCCTCCCATTCTTCTGAACTTTCCTCCAGCAGTGGAGATTAAGGCCTGTTATCAGTGAGCTGAATGAATACAGCGTTTTAGACAGTTGTTTCTGCCAGGGCTCAGAAAAAGGATTGTTTAAATCTTCCTTCATTTCAAAAGTTCATTTTGCTTCCATCCTGGAATTCGGGGTATTAAAAACCCTCCTCTGCCTTCTCTTGAACATTGCAGGTATTGAATCTCTGGTGAGGAGTCTCCAAGATGTCCTGCAGCTGAACAACGTGGAGTTACAAAAGCAAGGACTCCTGCTCTTCACTGAAATACTGAAACGGTGAGGAAGTGCCCTCTACCTGGCTTGCACAGACAGCATTTGGTGCTCCAAAATGGAAGCTGTTGTGCTTTTGCTTTTTAAGGTTTTTGTCCAAGGACAGATACCTACACTGCTAGAGCTTTTGTGTTTGAAGCATGTTGTCCTCTTTGTGCATACAACCACCAGTGTATCTGCATCTCCCTGCTTCCTTGGCAACCTGGGAGGTGAATTCTCCTTTCAGCTGTAGGCAGAACAGGAGGGGAAGACTAGGAAGGTCCAGGTGTATTTGAGCAGGCTGGCTCCTGCTAAGAGTGACAAAACAGAGCATGTAAATTCCATGGCTTCTAGTCCTCTGTCATCAGCTGAGCTAAATTCAAATAGCAAAAACAAATTCCAGGCTGAAATATTAATGTGTTCTGTCAGTTTTTCCCTTGTTTTCTGCTAAGGAATAACATACCCTGGCTTGTTTATCTTCTGTGTTTCCTGTTCCTGCCTGTGTGATCTTGTTCCTGTTCTGTCATGGTAGTGACAGAGTCTTGTTTTTGCCACTTAGTTCCCCCAGGAGAGCCCTGGAGCTGAATTTTGGAAATGTCAGTCAATTTTATAGCAAGTGGTAGGTTAAAAAGGAGAAGAAAAAGCAGCTGCACTAGAACAGCGTGAGGATGCCAGTGTGGGATCTGTCAGAAAGAGAAACCAGAATGTGGGAAACACTAATTACAGCATTTATGCTTGTAAAACAAAGGGAACGCTCTGTGCAATTACTCCAATTTTCTAGCGCACACATTCTGTTTCTCTGAGGTTTACATTTGAAATGTCACTTTATTTAAAACTATATCGTATGGAGAGAAGGGTCTCATCCTGGAACCTCTCTTCTTGTTTTGCCTTGCAGCTGGATTCTCTTGCTCTGTAAGTAACCACCACTCTCTGGTGTTGCCCAGACAGGATGTGCTGCCTCTGTTGGCGCTGTTAGAAGTGTCAGGAATAGGGGGCAGCTCTCCCTGGAGTGCTCCTTGCCTCTCCCAGCACAGAGTGGCAGGCACTGTTAGGGGCCTGGAGACAAGAGGCTGCAGGATGGTGCAGGAGTGCTGTCCTTAATGCATTTTTCCCAGGCCCTGCAGACATCCTAGCGCACCATATTGCAAGTGGGTTTGTGCCTCTTGAGTGAGTCAGCAGCACTCCTCCATCCCTTCCTCCCTGCCTGAGTCAGCGAGGACTTTTTTCCCGATGTGTTTTACTTCAGAGGGTCAGTGATCAAAGGAAGGAAATAGAAGGGATTAATAGAATTACAGTGTAAGTAGAAACAACTTCAAGTTCAGCACATTACTAATGGCTCGGGCCAGAGGCTGATCCTGGCGCCTGAGCTCCCCAGCCTTTTCCCTGCCTTGCCCACCTCTCAGCCTTTTCTCACAGCAGAACGTGAGGTGACTGTCAAACCGGATTTGATCCCGTTGAGTAACTAAAGAGTGGTTCTGCCTCTGCTCACTTTTTGCCCTGAAGCTGAGCTGCAAATTTAATTTCTACTGAAGTTTACTTTTCTCGTACATTTCTGCATGGGAGCTTGTGCTCCTGGCTTGCCTTAGTCTGGCATGTCTGTGAAAACTGAGTATCAGGGAATACTCTGGCTTCCAAGGCTGGATGCTGTCATGCTGTCCTTCTTTTCTTGCCTTGCTTTGGAGAGGCCCCCTGGCAGGCCATTAGTGCCTCTCTTCCACATGTAGCTGCCTGTCTTCTCCCTTCTTTCATGATTGTACCTGACTTGCCAGGAGCCACATGAGCACAGTCTGCCCTTTGCACATCTCTGCCCAGTAATGGGATTAATGACTTGCCATCCCTCCCTGCTCTTGTGTTGAATGCTCAAAGGTGTTGGGCCACAAGGTGATCAGATGACCACAATGATCACTATCAAGAAAAAAAGTCAAAACTGTTGGATTATGTTTTTCTTTTATCCTGTTTAGTTTTTATGTTCTTGAAAGTTCCAGCCCTGCTGGCAGCATCTGCCATTAGAATTGCTGTAGGACTGTTAGGGAAGCTATTCTCATGGCCTTGTCCTTGTTCTAGGACCATAGGACGGTAGTGTTTACTTGTTTACTCAGAAATATGCATTGCCAGATTAACCTGCAAATGCCAGAGCAGATGGTCTCGGAATTAAGTCCTAGGTAGAGAGATTTCTGTGTTTTGCAGAGCCTGTTTTTCATGTGCTTTTCATGTCACTGTTTGCTGCCACACTCACAGAGTTATCCAGGCTGCAGGTTTTTTTCATCATAGTAGGGCTCCAGACCTCCTGTTCACTCTGTGTAGCAAACCCTCAACCTGCTCATATTTGAGGCTACATCCTTGGGAGCAGCTGGCTCTGAACACTGAAAAGGATGCTTGGAACCACACGGCTCAGCTGTCCATTTGGTCAAATAAGGAGAGGGTGATACTGTTGCTTACTCCAACAATATTCTTCTTGCTTACTCTGTTTCCTCTTCGCAGGCAACCAGTGGAAATCACGTTATTCACAAACCGAGGTGTATGTCTAGATGCCATTGATGTTTTGATGAAGACAGTGGACTGCCCAGTGCTGGAGGTGGTAGTGGAGGCTGTGAAAGCTGTGGCAGCTTTTCTGAGGTAGGCAGGAAAGCATTTGCAGGCTTTTCTTCGGATAGCTCTGAAGAAGTGTTGGTCTCTGTGGCTCCCTTGTGTCTGTGTGGGTGAGCGTGTGCTGCAGGGGGAATTCTGGCTGAGGCAGGATGGGTGTAGCAGAGCTAGCTTCCCACCCACCTGCTGGGGCAGTGGAACTGTGGTAGGCAGCAGGATGCTGCACCAAGGACCTGGCATCCCAGGCAGGCCTGTAACTGCAGCTGCTGTGGCTGTGTCGTGCTCTGGCCTATCCAAACAGATCAGACCGCGTACAGGTGTGCTTCCTGGTTGTAGTGGGAGCAGACACTAAATGCAGCGAGGGTGTGTTTGGGCTCACATCTTCACGAAGGCACTATTCAGACCTTGTGACCTTAATATGCTGTGCTGGAGAGAAATGGCAGCAGCACACTGTTGTCTGGAGGGGTGTTATTTCTGCTGGTGTCGCCTTCCCACGTGGAGTGTCCCCAGCAGGGAACGCGCATGCTGTCTGTCTTTCTTCTTGTTCAGGAAGGACCACCTGAGCTCTCCTCCAGTCCCGTATGAAAAGCTGCAGCAACTGCTGGAGGTGGTGCTGAAGAGATGTGCTGACCTTTCCCCACCACAGAGCAGCAAGAAGCATGCAGTAAGTCAAGAGTTGTGCTTGTTGCTAGGACCAGGCAGGGTAGGGATGATCATCCTAGCGCAGCATGGGGATGTTGTTTATATATTCCATACCCTTACCTGTGGTTTTTGGGGTCTCTGGTGGTTTTTTGATCCTCATGCCTTGACAAGCTAACAATCTTTGTCTCTGAAGGAGCTGAAGATGGATGCTGGTGAGTGCTCTTTTTAAATCACTGAAAATTGGTGGGGCACCAAGTGACGAGAGCGTGCTGCTCTCGTTATATATTCAGTGCTGCTAGGTTCATTTGAACCTCCCCTTCTTTGGGCCCCCGCCTGTAGGCTGCATCACGCAATCTATTTTTTTGGCAATGAATGTCTCTCGCTGTGCCTTCAGACCAAGAGAGTCACGTTGTATGCACAGTGATCCCTTAGCAAGGGAGCTGTTAGCCGCTATTTGAACTGCCAATCCCTTCCTGTTCCTGGAATATGTTCCTGGAATATGTTACTGGAATATGTTCCTGGAATATGCAGTTAATGTGGTGTGCTGCTGGGACCTGTGCACCTGTGAGGGGAGCTCCCATCACTGATGACTAGTGACAAGGCAAGGGATGAGCCTTCTTGCTCTAGGCTCAGGGTCATGTAGGTTTAGATTGCATTTTCGTGGCAAGAGCATCTTGTGGGGGTGCCAGAACCCCAAATGGCTGCTGAGCTATCTTTAGGCCCAAGTTGTTTGGTACCAAATGTCTGCCTTATCTGCCTGGAGAAAACAGAAAAGTTTTCTGCCCCATAGGTAGGTGTTGGTCAGTCTGTTTGCACACACAGCTTTGTGTCAGGATAAAAAGCTTTACAGGAAGGAAATCAGGCAGATAGTAAAGACATCCAGGCTGTCTTTAATGGGGGAAAAGGAGAAATGCTTGTAGCTGTAATAAGGTGTTGCAGGATCAATTGAGGAAAGACAAGGAGTTCTGAACTGCCAGACCCAAGGCATTGCCAAGTCATACCCTGTCAGTATTCAGAGCAGACCACCGCAACAGGTTATGGTGTAAAGGTAAATTTTGAGCTCCAAATGGTTCCCAGTTTGGGCAGATGATAAACTCTGACCCTGCAGGTGGCTTCTGGCTAGACTCAGTCGGATGCTGTGTGGAAATAAGGGCCAATACATGCATAGTTGCTTACAAATCTGAGCCAGAGTGGAGAACTTACAAGACTTCTGAAGAGGGAGAGAAACTGCTCAGCACTGAGTCAATAGTAATTGGAAGAAATGCAATAAAAAAAAAAAAAACAACCACCCAAGTATTCCCAGAAGAATTTGAAGCTGAGCTGTTTAAAACTCAGATTAAACCAAACCATGGCAATACAGGCTATACTGCCCAAGGGACGAGGTAGTGCAGAATTAGTAGCCCTGTAATTCTGCCTTCCCTTGGAAGAGCACAGTAAATCTCTTAACTCTGCCCTCCCTAGGGAAATCACAATAGTAAAGAAACATCTATGTAAAAGAAGTGATTGAAATGAAAAACGTTCTTCTCCTCCTGCTGGTACCAGGGAAGAAAGCCATTTTGTCTGACAGCGAACACAAGATTTTGAAGAATTCTGTCCTTTAACAGGGTGATCTCCTGTTCCCAGTGTCTCAGAGCCTTAGCAGAGTTTCTCAGAGACAGGGCCAGCTCTTGCTCAACACCCTGGAAAGTTTCAGAAGTGCTTGCAGGTGAGGACAAGGGAGGAATGCGGGTGGGTAGTATGTGTGTCTGTCCATCTGTCCGTGTGACCGAGTTCTTTTACCAAACCTACCACTGAAATACCACAGGTGGGTTCAATTCATGGCACTTGTCAGTGAAACAACAGAAGGAGGGATATGTAGTAACAGTGAACATTTTGTGACACCTGTATGTGTCTGCTAAGAAATTTCACTCAGACCTAGCAGCTTCATATTTTGGGCAGCAAAGAACTGCTTGGAAATCAGCCCAAACTGGTGGTGATGTAAGAACTGTGGGAAGGTATGTGTGCAGCTTAATCCTGTGCCATCATCTGCCCCAGATGATGACCTTGTTATTTGCTCATGTCTGTAGCCTGTTACTGCAAGTGGGTTTATAGTCACCGACTTTTCCCGTTTTGCTGTGTGAGAGCTCTCTCTCAACCCCTACCTGCACAGGAAAAGGTGATAGATGAGTTTGGGTATGAAACCAGATCTGCTGTTAGACAAGTCTGGTCACCATGGTTATTTTGCCTTGCATCACTAATGTTTGGCTTGGCTGAGAGAATTCAGTCAGAAGATGTCCCTGTCTGTGGTGACCCAGTCTCTTGGGATGGTGCTGAAGGTTGTCATGGTTTTTGGATGAGCTGAGTTGCCCTCGGTCTGATTTTCACAAGGCTTGCTGCATTGTGCTCTAGGCACTGCGGCCTGGCTGCATAACTTCACTCTTGTGGTAATAGGGCCTCCCACAGCAGATATTTTATTCAGAGAAGCTAAGTCTTCCTTTCCCAAAGTGTGGCCATCTTGTGCAACACTGCTGACTTTTAATAGCTTCACTCAAGAGGTAGCTCCGTGTTATTGCCCATCAAGTGTCTGTGGGGTCCTTCGTGGTGAAAGTTTTGGTGGAAATGCAGTGTCTCCTGGCTTCCTTTACAGAGTGAGGAGGATTTCTCTCTCCTCTGGTACCCGCTGTGTGTTTGTAGGTTAGCAGTGGAATTCCAGACTGACCCCATGGCCCAGGAGAATGCTTTCACTGCCCCTGGCTCGGAGAGCAAAGAGACGCTGAGCAACTTCTCTGAGTTCCTGCTGAGGATCTGTGACAGTCTCTGCATCCCCATGGTCATGGTAAGGCCTCTTTTGGACTTGATCTATTCCTTTAAACTTGGTCTATTCCTTATGAAAGGTGCCCTCAAGCACCACCAGTAGGTGGTACAGGTCTTACGGGGAAGAGATCATGTAGAGTAAACCCAGAATAGCTGTGACGTTTGCCACCTCTCCAGAGCAAAATGTGGTATTACATAGTTCGTGCAAAATGGGAGTATTTAGTCTCAGGGGGTGGAGAAATTCTTAAAGTTTCCATGTAGATGGCAGTGTCTTTCCTCAGACCGTGCAATCCCCATAGCATGCCTGCCATGTTATCTAATCCATGGCAGCCCTGTTGCAAACATGGAGTAAATTTTACTAGTGCTTTGCCACAGGTTCAGGTATGGATCCTTGCAGTTGCTGTGGGGGCTTGGAGATGTTTTGGTTTTATAACCAGTCTGCTGGTAGGCAGCTGCAGGGGCACTGCTGTTGTCAGCCCTAAAGGGAAGGTGCAGTGCGTGTCCAGTTTGGCAAAGCTGGAGACAGAGTGCTGCTTCTTGCTCATTGGATTCGGGTAAAAATTAATGAACTGTGGTAAAATTGTCCAGTGACCTTCTGCAGGAGTGAGCTGAGTCGTTCTATTCCAAATGTTTTAGTGCTGGACTCTGTGGAGAACTCAAATGCCTGTTCGCCACTGCTCAATAAAACTCTACATTAAGTGTTGCTGAAGTCAGCTGCACTTAAGTATATGTCCCGTGGTGTATGCCGTGCTGCAGAACTGGCCATCGGACCTGCAAGAGCAGGGTAATGTGGGCAGTAATGGGGCCTGACTGGTTGCCAGCTGGAACCAGGAAAATGTTTCATGTTTGCTGTAATGCCTTGCAGTGTTAGCAGCGTAGCTCATAACATCAGCTGAGGGGAATGTTAGTTGCTTTCAAAGTGCCACCAGGCATTTTGGTAGAAATATTAAGCTATCTGTTTGGATTTAGGAAACTTCCTGAGAGGGCAGGAGGCAGGAAGAAAGCTGCTGCTTTCAGTGTGTATTGGATATCGTGCCTCTGAACCTTTATTTCTTCCACAGAACTACCTGGAAAGGGCTGTCAGCTCGTCAGTGATGGAGGTTTTCATCTCAGCACTGAATACCCTCTTTACCGTGGTGCCAAACATGCGGATTAAGTTCTCCAAAAAGCTGGGTATGGTGGTAGCGTGGGATCATGTTCTCTGTGCTGATTCTACCTCCTATGTACTCTGTATTCCTTGCTCTTTGCACACCAGAGCAGTGACACACAGAATTCAGTTCCTCTCTTCTAAACACGTAGAGCTGTCAAATCTTCCCTTTTCCTTCTGAGCAGACAAAAAAACCCCTCAGATACTTTCCTACAAACCGAACTTGGAATAGTTTATTGTGGGGGAGACAGCCTAACACGTGTATTCTTACTGGTATGGCCTGCCTTGTTCACCAGGCTTGCATGGAGATAATTATGGCACCAGGCTACTATTTTTCTTTATCGTACATATTCTGTGCTCCTTTGACATTTCTGCCTTGCTTTCTGTCTAGCATCCTCCTCCTTCATCCGCCTGACGCTGGAGCTGAAGGCCAGATTTTGCTCTGTACAAAGGTATTGTGCTATGTGAATTGTGAGTGAGGCAAAAATTTCCGGAGGGCAAAGCAGATCAGGCCTTATCTAATGCACCCGATTTAAGCAAGAAGGGAGGTTAAGAGACTCAGGAGTGGTTGTATCCTACAGCAAATTGTAAACACTGCCTTTGGAAAAGCTGGGTCTGTGAGAAGGGAGAAGCAGTTAGCTAGGGGGAGGGGGAATTTTCACAGCTCTGCGAGAAGTCTGTGCTCCACTGTGAGCTGTGCAGAGATGAAGCAGTCTGAGTTTTGAAGAGTGGAGTTGGTGGGTGCTTTGTAAAGGAGTAACAGTAGCATCAGCTCCATCTGAGCTCTGGCTTCCAAGGCACATATCACCACTACCTTTGTTCCCTGGGGTGTGATAATGCGTAAGATGTGGGAGGGAGGAGGAAGACTTCAACAGGAGGCCTTGCAAAGGGTCTTCTGTAGCAGAGACTACGATTTCTAGGTTGAGTAACACTGGGGGAGTCTCCCTTCTGCTCTGCAGAGATGTTTTACCTCCTCTTCCCTGTGACTGTATCTCATTAAAAGAGTAAACAAAATACACTGCACCCTCATCCAGCTTAACACCGTGAAAATTAAAGTGGGGATGTCTGTGCCTGTGGGTGGTGTGTGGGGAGTGACCTCGGTCTCTAAATACAGTAGTGTGAGGCATCAAGGATGCTATGGTACAGCACGAAGATGTTTATGTCCTATTCTGCAACGAAATAATTGGAGAGAGTAGTTAGAAATAGAGCTGTTCTCACCCTTTTAGGCGATATTCTATTGACATTCTTCATGGTTCATCCCTGGAAACACCATGGTGCCAAAATCTTTCACACCGGCAAACTCCTTACCAGTGTTTGTCAGTGAAATTAGATATTGGGAGCCACCCTCATACAGCATTTTCTGCAAAGTTAAGGGTCCTGCCCTTGCAGGACTTCATGCGAATACATGATATGATGATTGTGAGAGTACCCCACTGTATTCACATCATCCCAAGGCGTCTGGAATTGCTCACTGTTGTCACCACTGCTGCATCTGCCACATCTGTGAGCTGACTGTTCTTTGGGAGCTCTTGATTCTCCTGGAAGCCTGGGTTGGTTCCTGGAGTCCTGCTATGACAGCAGGTGCTTGAACATAACCAGCCAGTAAAATGAAGTTTTGGCAGGCAGTGTGTGATAGTGGAAGCGTGAAGAGGATGTTTCTAGCCTTCTTTGCTGTATCTTTCTGCTCTTCACAGTAATCCTGCCTTGAATCAGGCCTGTTCCAGATTCCTCTGCAACTTGTGCCTGAGCCTTTACTCTGCCACAGAGAAGGAGAGAATTTCTGCTCAGGAAGGCAAGTGCACCGAAGGAGACATGTTGCTTCATTTAGGTTGAGGCCCTGCCAGCCTCTATTTAGGCAAAGGGGGGCAAAGAAAGGAGGAGGAGGGGGGGGGCACATATAAGCTCTATTTAAAGATATTTTTCTAGCTTTTTTTAAAGCTGGTCTACCGAGGAGATAACTGGCAAGAGAATGCCTTTTGAAGAGTTTGGCTCTACTTGAATGAGTGTTTCATGTGTCTTTGGTTTACATGGTGACATTTATTAGCACAACTGTGCATGGCTTCATTACAATGATATTAGTTGTCAGAGTCACCCTTATCTGGTGATAAGGGTCCTTTTGTTTCCTCTGTTGTACTCTATTTTTCCTGCCTATACTGCAACTCTCCATGTTAGGTAAGTCCCAAATAAATAAGATGAAATTTTCCACATCACAAAAGCCACTTTTTCCCCTAGCAGTGGTTGGTCACTGTAGTGGCAGCATCAGCAAAGAGCTGGGAACCTCAAACAGAAGTCTCTTTTTATCCTCAAAGCCAGCTCTGTTAGATCAGGTCTCACACCTCCATTCATTCCAAATCATGGACGTGCTCTTGCTGCTTCATGCACTGTATGCAGACTGGGGTAGTAAGCTGCCTTTGATAATTCTTACATCAGGAGCTTCACCAGTTTAATATGATTGAGTTAAAGGCAGACAGGTGCTTCGATTCTCGCTCCTTTCCCCCCCCCTCCCGCCCCATTCCTCTCTGCTTATGCCTCTCTGCTATTACGTTCCCCATCATTGCCTGCCTGTTCATATTAGTTTTATGTTTAGAGCAAGAGATGTCTGAGCTCCTGCAGAAGGCTTTGCCTCAATTAAACTACACAGTTGCTGAAAGCCTTCTCCTCCTGGCTGAAAACCCAGAGGCTTTCTCCTTGGATCAGTCCCTTTGCAGCCACCAACACTGCTTCATACTCCTCTCGTACTTTGCCTACACCCTTGGGGACAGGTGAGCCACGAGCATGCAAGGCAAGTAGTTATGTGGCCATTACAGACTATGTATCAATAGGTAAAACATGTCTGATTTAATTGTTTCCATTCCAATCTCCTTGCCTGCAGGTTTGTCCCAGAAGCAGAACTGTTTCTAGCCATAAGAAATTTCCTCCTGTCAGCACAGGACCGTGGAGACTGTCCCCCTCCATACATACTCAGAGCTGTGCTTTACCTCCTTGCCGTTTGTCAGGACAAAGGAAAAGGCCTGGACTCGGTAAAAGATTTCATTCCTACCTGTTGGACCCATTTTACTGAAACTGAGGTTCCCCCCTGCTCCTGTCAGTCCTCCTGCAGAAAGTATTTTGGTATGTGTGGTGAGTAATGAATGAGTGGAGAGTGTGCAACGCATTTACACTCTGGAAAGTTAACTGTGAAAAGCCACTAGGGGATAGGGATTTGATTGAATAAACTCGTGGCTGTGTGGGAAGTGTAAATGTGTTGGATAGGCTGTAAATTCACATACAGAATATTACAAATTTCATAGCTCGGCTCTCCTGAACACATCCACAGCCTCTGCAGCAGCCTTTCTAGTGTTCCCATATGGCTCTTTGCTGCTGCGCAGCTTTGAGCACTGTATAAAGCCTACAAGTTTCTTAGCCTTTGTGATGCAAATGGGCTTCACAAAATGATGTTTAACTGATATATTTGATTGTCTACTAAAAGGGCTGTGTGACTGCTTTTAACAATAAACTCTCATCGCTTCAGCTTTTGGATATTCACTACCCAGTGGTTATTTTGTTCTCTCTCCCCCTCTCCCTTTCCCTCCCACATGCTTAACAGAGGTCCTTGTGTACCATAAGGAGGATTCTGGATAATCTCCCAGATCTGGGCTTGGTCTACGTTCACTGTCCTCTCCTGCTTGAATTCTTCCTGCGCTACCCTGAACTTATGGGGAGATTTGGACACCAGGTTCTACAGCTCTGGTTTTCCTGGGAAGACTGCAATCAAACCAAGACTGAAGGAGCTGGTTTTGGCACGTCTGATCAGCTGAACAGTGCTAACCCTTTACTTCCCATTCTGAAGAGCAATTCCAGCATTTTGCTCATTTTACTGGTATGCGACTTTCACAAGGACAGACTGTCATCCTGGCTTTAATTTTAGGGTAGCATGTAGGGCTTTTGGTTAATAAAGCACTTAGTGCTGTTCTGAGGCCCATGTCTGCATACCCAGGCCTCCAACTCACAGACAAGCCCGATATGGAAAATGGGATCGTGAACATGTGTAAGCTCTTTTGGTTATCCATCTACTGTGATGGAAAGGGAACTTCTGGGAGCTGGCTAGGAAGGAGCCTGAAGGGTGCTGCTGATGTATTCCATGAAATAAAATCATGGGCTTTTTCCTTTCTCTATCCCGATACACAGATGGAGAGTCTAGAGCCTTCTGTGGTAGCCTTTCAAGAAACTGCTTTGCTAATTTGGGAGCAACGGTGTACTACTAGTAGATGAGAAGGATATGAGGAACAGAGAGCTTTCAAAAAGAAGCAGGAAGAGAGCAGGTCTCAAGGGCATGGGTTTCTGTTTGCTTTTTTTATTTTGTTTTTAACTGGAGAGTCTTGCCAGATTGTTTTGCAGTACTCTGAGTTTTTAGGACTGCAAATAGCACATTGTATTGCTCTTAAAAGATAAAATACAAAACCTAGAATGGGGAGAATTAATGAGTATAGGGGAGAAAGAGGCCTTGCAGTGGTAGAACAGGTTTTTTGCCATTAGCTTGTGTAATGAGCTCTGTCGATCTATACAGTCATGAGAGAATTTGGGTGCCAATGGCTGCTCAAGGTCTTCTCTCACTTCCCCCTCTCCCACCTGCCCTGTCACCCTTCCCCATCGGTGGCCACTTGTCCCACGATTTTTTAGCCAGTCTGATAAGCAAATACTTGTTAGTATTTCCACACGAGAACATTATATTTACCTTTAAGGGAAAAGCTAACAGCTGTGATGTTTCTTCTGCAGCCTGTTACACTAGGACCTTGGTAGTTTCTGTACACGTTTCTGCATATCATGGAGAACAGAAACCCATATCAGCAAACAGTGAAGAAGCCAGGTTTGATGCCGAGTGGGCACCTGTGAGGCATTTCAGACTGGCAGGTGTTTGTTCTGATCTAAGACGCTATGAAGTACATTTTCATATCCTGGGTTATGGAACTGATTGCCAGGAGGGCCGTTGTGTAGGACAGTTCTTGAACAGTCAGGGCGATATTGCAGAGCAGCTGCCAGTATCCAAGTGTTTGATGCCATTGCCAGAGCAGTAGTAAAGGTGATCGACGCGTTGACAGAGTGCAAACGAATTCAGAAGTGCCCCAGGAAATGCCTCTGCCCTATTACCTTTGGCAATAGTTCTGGAGCTATCACTCCACAACCTAAAGCAAGTGTACAGGTCGCAGGTCTGTCACTGCACAAAAGGGAAACGGTGACTCCTCCTCTCAATGGTACAGCATTCCTACTGTCCCCTTTTCTGTCCTGCCACCTACTCTTGCAGAAATAAATTAATCTAGCTCTGTCCTACTCTTTAAAGTGAGTCGTAATAAATCACAGGCTTTGACAGTTTACCTCTCAGCTGGGGAAGGGCATAATCAATCTGAATTTAGATGGCCTAATAAACCAGTGCAATATCCTGAAATAAATATACTGTCAGATATAAACAAAACTTACGAGGTGAACAACCTCAGCCTGAGAATCCACTAGTAAAATGGAAAAGCCTCTGCATGGTGGAGTGAAACAAAAATTAATGTCCTTCCAAGGATGATATATTTGCTTATCTGCTTTTAATAAATGCCTGGATTAGATGGAACAGATGGTTGGTGGCTTCATCTCAGACCTTGAGCTCCTGAGTAGGAAGGAAAATGTCAGCACAGTGATGTGTATAGCAGGACTGGGAAGGCTGTGGGCCTTGGTTAGCACTGTTTGGTGCTGTGTATGTTTACCTGGGAATGAATGTGGTAGTGATCACACATTGGCCCACTTGTCTTCATGCTCCATATCTCAGCTGATCTCTCGGGGAATGGAGGCAGGCTGAATGACATGAGATTACGCATGAATTAGGCAGGAATTAAGTTCAGAGCTGGAGAGGTGTAGGTTTTTTGTTTGCTTTTCTTTTTTTTTCTGGCACAGAGCCTGTTCTTACCTTAACTGCTTTCCTTAGGCAGAGGGACCCAAAGCCCTTTCCTCTCCATCATCCTGGCCTGGATGCATGACTACCGTGTGACAGGGGAAGGGAGCTGGAAGAGGCTCCGGGCAGGCTGTGGGCTTGGTAACATTGCTCAGATCAGTTTTCTTTCCTGTTTACCTCTTTCTGCTGTGCTGTTTGCAATGCAGTAGTCAGGACTACTGGGAGAAGAGAGGAACGGTAGCGCTGATGTAATTTATGTTGAGGCTATCACAGTATGTCAGCACTGCAGGCCGTTTCATGCCTTGCCTTTATGGAGCTGCATCTATACATGCTGTGCAGGTGAATTTACTGTTAAACACCTTAGCAACAAAGTATGCCCAAATTTAGGCTACTGGCTGTGGGATTTAGCTCAGAGACTCCAGACAGAGCTCTGTATTCCAGAGGAAGGCTTGTGGGCTGGATGCTCTTCCATTTTCAGGGACTGAGTGATTGCTTGTCTGGTTTATGTACGTTTCATACAGTTTAGCTGTTATGTTGCTACTGCAGATAGTAGGCTGCCAGCCTGAGACTCCTGAAAATGAGTAATTATGGACTGACTCAAAGCTTGATTTGAAGTAAGCATGTTAATATGCAGCCTGATTTTTCAAAACAACAAGGACAGTGGCAGTGCCAGAGGCTCCACATTCTTGGAAACAGGGCCCTGGCTTTATGCACTCGTTTTTGTAAAGCCTTGACCTTAAACATACCTTTCCCCCATCCCTGTGTGCTGGATGGGGGTTACATAGCCAACTGCATTCTTTAACAGGGTATTATTCAGAGATGCCTATCAGAAGAGTGTCTGTCTGCTTTATCAGTGCTCCGTTTAATCAGGACGTACTTAGTCTGCACAACGCTTTATTCGGATGTTTCCCATGACTCCAGATGAGCATAGTGGTATTAAATAGCAGTGACTTCTGCCTAATCAGGGCAGAATGGTAACCTGTGTGTTGCTTCCCTCCCAGGACCTGGTCTGCTCAAGCCCTGTGGAGGTGGCTCAGAAGGTGTTGGTGACTCTGAGGACCTTCCTGGAAAGAAGTGAGGACGCCCTTGTGTGTGACCTCCTCCGGAGCCGGTTCCTGCAGATTCTGCAGCAGCTACTGGTAGAGAGTAGCTCAGCTTCCTTACAAGGTGACTCCCCTCTTGGACTTGGGTCTTGCTATGCAATCAACTAGCAGGGTAGATGGCTGAAGCTATGTAGTCTGGGATGAAGTATCCCTTTTGCCTCTCTCTGTGCTGGACAGCTGGGTGAGCCTGAGTGCAGATGGTTCCCAGGGCACAGAGGCTGGGAGCAGACATCATCTGAATCATTCATGACATAGATCCCCACATGGGATCTCTGATATTACCAGATTTCATAATTCTGTTAAATCTCAAACATATAGCAGGGTTGTGACTGGGGGAAATCTCTCTTTTCCTTCCTGACCCTGGCTCTAGAGTGGGGACTGTTACCCAGTCGCAAAAGGTGCTGTGCAAAGCAGCCCGTGAGGCTGAACTGAAAGGGGGAAGCAGTGCTAGGATGTCCTTGGCTCCCTTGGGATAGGGGTCCGCCACAGCTTTTGCTAGCTCTTGAGGGGGACGCTGATGCTTCTTGCTCTGCCTTGCTCTGTTTGGAAGTTTGTCTGGCCAGCAGCTGGGATGGAAGCATGAGAGGGACAGTGGTTTTGCCTTCTCTCCAGCAAAGTCAGGTAGGCTGGAGAAGAGAGTTGTTGAAGGCAGGAGTGTGATAGAGCATGAGATAAACAAGTTTATGGATAAAGAAGGCAATGCTGTCATCTGCTAGATCTGTCGTGTTTGGAATTGTGCACATCTGGAGTTGTGGTGTCCCTTTGTTGCTAATCTAGGAGTGCCAAGGTCTGGGGGGAGACAGATTGTCCATATCCTGCTGCAGGAATCAGACCTCTTCCTCCAAACCACTTGTGATGGAGACAGGACACTGGGCTAGAGTTTTTTTTTTTTTTTTTCTTTTTTTTCTTTTCAAGATTAGAGCCCTTCTGCTGCATCTGATATTCACAGCTCCACTTGATACCGCATCTTGAACTCATTAGTGAGGGTATTGGCAGCATCCTCCAGAGAGCCAAACACCAGATGCACCCTGGCAACAAGACTTATTCCTAGCACACGGGCAGTTCTCTGCGAGGTCTGGGGCAAAGAACTCCAGGAGGTTTCTTGCATACAGACCTGCCTGGTCCAAAGGGGCTGTAGAGATGAGAATGAGGTCAGGAGGGTATAGCTGTGTGTCTGTGTGGAAAGGGGGAATGCTTCCTCTCCTAACTCACCCTCATTCCTAAGCTGCAATTGTTGGCACACTGTAAGGTAGAACAGTTTGGAGTTCACTGACAAGCTAACCTTCCAGTACCCTTCTTAGCTAACAGGAACCTGCCCATTTTGCTGAGCCTGCTATTCCTGGTGCAGCTGCGGAGCAAGGGCATGAGGGAGCTGGACAGCACAGACTTCAAGCTGCTTCACCAAGGTGAGTCTGTGCATCCCTCTTCTTCCAGCAGGATTTGACCTTGGTTGGTTGTTCCGTAAGATGATTAGGGGCTGGCTCTTCATCTTTTGAAAGAAGCTGTGCCTTGCATCACACTTACCATTGTTTTGAGATATGTTCATAGCCAGAGTGATGCAAAGAGCCCTGGCTACCAGTTTAGGCAATAAAACACTTTTTCTGCTTCTTGCTTTTGCAGCGCATTTGTTGTTTGAAAACCCCACAAGGTGGCCAAAGCGTTCTCATGGCCATGACATGATGTCAGAGTCTGTGAGTGGTTCTGGCTCGGCATACGATGGCATTGCTGATGTGCTTCCTGAATCACCCTTCCCTGCCCTCACCTGCTAACACAGGACTGAGGGGTTCAGCCCCCAGAGGTGTCCTGTGAACCAGCCGGCAGGGACCGGCAGCCCAGGGAACCCAGACTTTCCCTGCAGCATGAATCCAGACTGTATTGGTCCCAACCAGCTGCAGGACTTGCCCACTCCTCCCCAGAGACACAGAAGTGAGGGGTATGTTTGTTTACTGCACATGCTCTGGCCTGCTCATCTGCTGATCCTTAGCTGATGACTTCTCCCTTCTTACTTGGCGACTGGAGATTAAGGCAGGCCATGAATGAAGAATAGATACTAGAGGGGTACTCAGCTGATCCGTCCTCTCATCTCTTTCCTCTCATCTCTTTCTGCTCTGTCAAATTGATTTGTACAGCAGACTTTGAAGGACTATCCCTTTCAATTTGAAATGTTCCATGTTGCAGGGCTGTCTGTGCTGCCCTTGTAAAGAAGCAGCGTTTCTCAGACACTCATTAGCGGAGGGAACTGGGGGTGTGGAAGAAGCATGTCATCTTTATAGCAGCCCTTCTTAGCCTCTGTGACTTCAGAGCACAGCTTAGCTGCTCCCAGAAGTCACAAGCTCCCTTTTCTCTTGCTTTCTGCTCTTTTTTTTTTTTTTTTTTTTTTTTTTTTTTTTCCCAACACAACTCTGTCTCTGCCCCAGCACCCCCTTCATTCCCTGCTTTCCTCCCCAGGCTATGTTTGTGCGGGGAGGGCACTCTTCTCTGATGCAGCCTGCAAACCAGCTCGTAGATGGAAGGTTGTAGGGAGACACACTGATGTGTGTTTTTTGAGAATTACTTATTCAGAGTGTGAGCTCTTCAAAAGATCTCCTATGACAGTTCTGCTGAGCCCTGCAGTCCTGGATTTCCCTCCCAGACTCTTGCTAAACACTGTTCCTAAATGCCTGGTGCTTACAACAAGCGTGGTGCATTCATTACTTGAGTGAGCAGTGGCTGTGAGCGTGGAGGAGCACAGCTCTCCCTGCCATCCCCTGCTCGGGCTGTCTGTCTCCATGTGAAATGGGCACGTGGCTGTTTATGGTCCACCCAGTATTAGGATCAAACTGGTCCTGTGGAAACAGGTACCATATCTAAGAGTCTGTAGCACTTGGATTCACTACTGCCCAATGTATAAGCCTTTTAATATACTCCTTTTTGTTGTCTTTCGTTGTTGTTGTTTCCTCCCCTCCCCATTATCACCCTCCACTGCATCGTCTTGGTCTAAAACAGACACTCTGCTTTGTCTGTACCCTGCTCTGTTTAATTTTGTTTCACATTGTGTTGCTCTTGTATGAATTCCCTCCCCACTGGCAGCTCCTTTCTTGTGCTGAGGTGCTGTGTTGTGTTGGTGCCCGTGTTACACATCTTCTTTTGTTTCCAGTCAGCAACCTCTGCGGGAAATGCAGGCCGAGAGACACCGACCTCCTGCAGCCATCCTTGAATTTTCTGTACTGGAGCCTTCATCAGACAACACCTTGTAGTCAACAGAGAGGTGAGGCAAGACTGTATTGATTGCCAAGTGAATCTCTGCGAGGCTGTAGCTTGGGCATGAGAGATTGTACACTAACTGCCTCAGCAGGTGAGGTGGATTTTTCCACTTTAGCATCGCAGTTAACAAACAGCACTTTGTGTTTGGGACCATTTATTTATTTATTTTCAGGGCGAGGGCTTTGTTTTGTTTTTGCTGCCTTCTGATAATTCAGGAATCGGCTGCTGGGAGACAGAACCGCCGTATTTTTCTGATTCAGAAAACTCAGCGGTGGGGCTTCGGTGCCTGGCTGACGTATCCTGGTATTGCCGTGGTTCAAAAAATTAAACAATAATAGAGACAGCTATAACCAACCTCCTAGCTGTGTCAGCTGAAGGCTGGTCATTTTATTAGCTGGCCAAGCGGTCGCTCATGCTGCAGGAGATGAATACGGGTGTAGCAGGACAGCCTTAGGTTGATGAGCCGTGGCAGCTGAGGCTGCCTCACCGCAGCAGGGGTGTGCTCTGCACTTCTCTTCTGCTTGTCAGGCTGGCTTAACCTGTGCCATCCCACCAACCTCTCTGATGATGTCTCTCCTACACAGCAGTGGCTGTGCTGCTCTCCAACGTGTCCTTGCTAGAGCTCCTCCAGAAGGTGTTGGAGTGCACCTGGATGAGGTCCTTTCCCTCTGAACCTGCCTACCTGTCACCTGAGGATGCCTTGCTGTGCTCCGGATGGCTCTTGGCTGCTTCCCTCCTAATTTATCAGCATCGTTACAACGCTGAGGTTAGATCCATTCTAGTGTTCAGATCCAGGGACTGGCTAAACCTTAAAAAAACAAAAAAAAAACAAAAAAACCACCACACAAATACTTAATTAGCAGGGAAAGTGGTTTTCTTTGGCCTGGAATCTGTTTGTCTTGGCTGTTTTACTGTTACACATTATTCCTTTCTGCACCTCTCCAGCAGGACTGGAAGCTAGCATGTTGCTGGAGGATGAGACACAAATCATTTCAGAGTTATAGATGGGCAGAAATCTTGAGGGGAAAAATGCATACCCAACTCTCCTGGTCCAAATCACTTTACTCTTCCAGACAGCGCAAAATAAACTTTACAGCTTATCTTCAGGGAAACCTGGGGGTGTGATGCACAGCTCCCATGTTATAAACTGCTTATTTGGTACTAAAACAATCAATAGTAGAATAGTCACTATCCAAACCTATTACTGGCAAATAAATTCTTAATATTAGCAAGCTTGTATGGATGTGGGCAGCTGTCATTGTATTTGATGCTTTGCAGTCCAACGACAGAGCTGAGCTGGAGCTGGCAGCTGCTATTAGAATGACAGGTTAGAGGGAATGGAGCACTTCCTAAAGCCAACCCAAGGGAAAACGTTGCCTTTTGAAGTAACTACCCAGGCCTGTCTCCCCTCTCTTAACATGGAGGTAAACAGCATGCCATGAGTTTTGAGCTCTGCTTCTGCAGTTACGCCCAGCAGAGTGTGTTCTTTGGTGCACCTACTCGTGGATGATAAAGCCACTTCAAGCACATGGGTGCACCTGCACAGATAGGCAAAAATTGGTTTTCTATACTGAGGGAAGATTTCTTCCAAGAGACCAAACCAGAACAAGTCTGTACCTGTTACTTCATGGATGTGCTGCCTCTGGTTAAGTCTTGCAGCATTGGACTTGCATGGGCTGTCAGCTGTGTGAATGCATGGGAAAACCTGCCTGCCCCTGCTCTGTTAACTGCTGTGCATAATTTTTCTTCTTAATTTTCAACTCAGGGCTGTGTCTGAGTGGTCAGTGTTGTGCCAGTCCCAAAAGGGACTTGCTTCAAGTGGCTGATGTCGAGTTTCATCTTTTGGAAGCCATTCTCTCAGCTCATATGGATCCTTGAAGTGCAATCATTTAGTGGCTTATAAACCTGTTATTTGGCCTCATCAGTACCTTACTGGCTTGATGTGCTATGGTGTGCAATCCAAAATCCTTCTTGCACCAGAGATGTGGAAAGAAATTGCAGATACAGATGGCAAATGGAAGTGGTTGAAGGATGCTTCAGTCCTTCTAATCTCCAACATTTCTAAGCTGCAGTATTTCTAATCTTCTGCTGGAAGAAAGGAGAGAGGATAGGAGGAAGAGTCACTTCTGCTGTTTTCTGCTGCTCAGTACTGCTAAAGCTGCACAAAGCATCCTGGAGGCCCTAGCAGGGAGCCTTTGGCCTCTGTGACTGTGGGGCGATGCCAGGCTGTCTCCCTGAGCTTGCAGTTTTATACAGGGCAACAATGGCTCTGGAAAACGTGAATCACCCACATTCAGCTCAGGTGGGTGTTAATAATGAGGGCTTGACTGGCCCACCCAGCCTTGTGGCATAGCTGTTAGCGTTCCTGCTGGTGGCTTTAGCAGAAGCCATTGGATAAACACGGCTCATGGGTGGAAGGCTACTGAAGCCTTTGGCTTGCCAGTACTTAGACATGCAACCAGTGCCACCCCGTTACAGAAGGTCCTCCTAGCGTTCCTATTGAACGTTCCTCTCTTCAGAAAGGCAGTTTGGACGTCACAATGATGTGCCTTTCCTTTCTGGATCAGACTCCTGAAACCCTGTTGCTGTTCCCCTTTTTTCAATGGTTATCATGGAGTAATGTCTAAGGACTGAAAATACAAAAGGAAGCTTTTTACCTGGTCGAACCATTTTTTCTTGTATTTTATTCTCCTCCAGGTTCACCAGACACTCACTCTGGACCTAACAGAAGTCCTGAATGCAATCATCTTCAGGAAGAAGAAGCCAGTCCTGCTGTTAGGTATGTTGTGGGGATTTGAGTGGAAGTGGTGGTTAATACCATGTTACGGGCAGCAAGAGAGAACTGGTGACTATGGGATGGGGCGGTGCAGGTGCTGCTGGTAACCTGGAAGCTTTGGGAGTGCATTTTGTTTGCACAGGCACCAACACGCAGGGCAGGGGAGAGAAAAACACTGATACTAACGAGAGGCTCCCTGTCTAGTGAGCATCATGCAGTTCCTGAGAGCTGTCCTGCGGCAGAACTTCTCCTCCTCCCTGCTGGTGATTGTCATCCAGAACACAGCCCAGGGTGCTACACAGCCGCAGCCATCACCGCTGGAGGATGCTGCCCTGCACCCCCTTGCCATGCAGCAGGTCTTCTCGCTTCTCGTCAGCCTGCAGAACCTTTTGGTGCATGTCTACCTGCAGGTATATAAAACACCAGCTTTGGGACAACGCCCATAAACTAACCTGAAGAGAAATCACCCTGGTGCAGAAGGAAACGGGTCTGCCTTTTCTTTGCTTCTGCCTGCATTTTCCACCCCTTGCAGACCTGTGATGAGGAGGAGGGAAAATGCTCTTGCTGCAGTTTGTGCAGCATGGTGCAGTGCGAAAGAAGGTAAATCAAGCTACGTGGTGCTTCCTGCTGCTGAACTAGACAGCTTAAACTCTATGTGCTGATGACAGTCTCTGTACCCTATCTCCTGCTCTGCAGGGACCCTGCAGTCATTGGGACTGTGAGGTGGGAAAAATGTATCAAATCCCAGCCCATTTCGTACAGAGCTGGCGAGGTGCTTTGGGGGTAAAGTACCTTAGTTTGCATTTACTCACACAAGTGATGTTGGGCTCCAGGGGACAGTACATCGGTTTACATTTAACACCCTTGAGCAATGTTGCGCTCCTGCCTTTATTCTTTGGAGATTGTTACTTAATTTTTTTCATCTCTGAGTAAGTACTTCTGCCTTTGTCTGGCTCCTTGACATGACAGCTAATTTTCAGCGCGTTGCATCCTGTGAAGGAGATGAAAGCTGTTATTTTCCAGTGCTGCATGTTCTTCAGAGCCTGCCACTTCATGAATTTTCCTCTTGCAATAGCTTTTGACTGTTTGTATTTTCTTCTTTGTTGTTCCTCCCCCCCCCATCCTTGGGATTCCAGAAAGACTTGCTGCTTTCTCAAGCTGTGGTTGCCTGCCTGGAAACCTTACTGGAATACCTGTATGTGAAGAACCAGGATGTTGGTAAAGTCTTCCTGCCCTTCCTTCTCCTGGGTTTCCCTCCTGCAGTGATTTTGGGCTCTTTGATCTCCATCCAATAATGCCCTGGAGCAGATGTTTAATGAGCTTATGCCCAATAAGAAAATTTATTCGTATGCTCAAGGGTAATCTTACGTGCTTTGTGGGATGAAATCATGGTGCTTTGCTCCCCTTTAGGAGTGAGCCTTCACTTTGGCTCTGAGCATCAAGATGTTTTCCAAAAGAAAAAAAGGTCACAACCACCCCACACCCTAATGTGGTAAAAATGAAGGATTTAGGGACCGATGTAATATAGGAATAGTCTGTCAATTCCACCCCAATTTAGCAAACCTTTGGATCATAAAGATAGAAGGGGTAGGAAGGGAGGGAGGAAAGCTATGAATATGATTTGTCTTCCACACAGAGACATTTGGCCCTTAGGGATAGGAAGGGAGAAGAGGGTAGTAAATAGCCTTAGGAAATGGAAGCTGGAAATTCTAGACTTCCAGGGGCAAATGCAGACCTTGCTTTCAGGAGTCCGTGTCAGACTGAATGTATACCACGCTAGCTGTATAACAAAATATGACAGCATCGTACAGTCAGGGGAAGCGTAGACCCTTCTGCTCATTGTCAGCCTACAAAGTAGAGATGTTGTCTCTGATCTTAGAACAGAAAATTAGTTTTCTGTACCCTGACCTGTTCAAATCAGTCACGTAAACACTGAGCGAGAAGGGAACGGAGTGAATGAACACCAGACAAAAGGGACATTGTTGGGAGAGGGGAAGCTGTTGAATAAAAATGTAATACTGCCGATGAATGACAGCCAGTAGCTGAAGGGAGTCTGTTAAAAGGCATGTTATGGGGACCTTCCACTGATCTGGGATTATGGTAACAAAATGTTTCAGTAGCAGCTGAACCCTTCACTTTGGCTGTCCAAATTCTTGCAGTGGTGCAGAAGCTCACAGCAGTGCTAACAAGTCTCCCAGGTGGAATGAGGGTTTTTAGTATGTTTGGCTGAAAGAAGCAAGAACATTGCAAAGGCTGTGGCCTGGTCTCTGCCTGTAGAAGCTTCCTCCTTTGAGGCTTTCTAAAACCCTCTCTTGGTCCAGAGATTCTTGCAGATGAGCAGAGCACACTCAGTGCACAGCACTGGTACTTTCTCATTTCCTCCAGGGAAAAGATCCCATCCCCCCCCCCCTTCCAACACTTTACATGATTTTTTTGGTGTTGCTTTACCACAGAAAAGATTGTTGTAGAGGCAATAGGGAGGTTATGCAGGTGCCAGTGGAAAAGGGACCTTTCTGAAAGGGTTCAAACCTGGTGGCCAAGCTGTAACAGGTTTTATCTGCTGACCTGTTGTAGTTGTCCATCCCCTGTTCTCAAACAGCAGTAAATACAAGGTAGTGCAAGTTAATTTTCGTGAGAGATTTCACACTGTCACAGCCAGTGACCTTGAGCCTTACCTCTGCTTATCTTACACGCTTTTAATTAAGAACATTTTCTCTGCTGGTTGTTTGCACTGCTGCCATCAGCCTGGCTGGTCCCTGTAGTACGCTCTCTGATGCAGACCCAGGCTCAGTTCATGCAGCTTATGTTATAGGGCTTTCTTCATTCCCTGAAGAGTATTCGGCAGCTAAATAAAACCTCTGGTCAGGAAACTTGTCCTCATATTGAAACCAGAGGGTATATTTTTAAATCCTTGGGCTAAAGATATCCCCTCAGTATTTTATGACATGCACCCCAGGAGAAGGTTTCTCATCCCACACAAGCACAATGTTGGACAAAATGTATTCTGTTTAAAAAAAACTATTAAGCTTTTGTCCTCATGACTAAACTCTTGCCCAAAGAGTGACAGATTTAAAAGCGAGTAAGAACAGAGCAAAATGCCCCCTTGGTGTTTCACAGCTTGGGGTCTAGAAGAGAAAACATGGGTTCAGAACTGGAAGACTCCTTTTGCAGGCCCAGCCTGTCACTTGGCAGATTTTTTAAAGCAGTCTGTGGCTTCTCCTTCTCTCCCAGCACTGCACGTTGCTTCACAGCCCTGGCACCGATTCCTACTCTTGACACTGCTCAATGGGGGCCAGCAATCCGTTCTGCAGCCAGAAATTCTCAGACTCGTGACTTTGGTGAGCAGGGGAGGGGTGGGCTGTGCTCTGTTTTGTTCCTCTATGTTGGTACAGTGCATCTGGGTTGTTTACTGCAACTTGCCTCCTGTACATACACGGTCTCAGATACTACTGTGGTTTTGTCCGTCACTATATTTGTGTCCTGTAATAATTGTACTTTCAAGTGAACTTCCCTTCCACGCTGTGCAGAAACCAACTGCTCTAACTGAGCGCATCCTGTGCTTTTGGTGTTTTTGTAGCATTGTTTTAGATCACCTAGAGCCCCTGGGGAGGAGAGGGAAAGCCTACAGAGAACGTGCGGCTGCCGTTGGCAGTCTGGGAGCATGCTGTGGCTCATTGGAGAGCAGAGCTCTGCTTGGCATCACAGCTTCTCTCCCAGTCTTTGTCCTTATAAACGTAAATTTTCAGGTCAGGGAATTACCAGTCCGTGACCCTGCTGCATGTGGGGCCTATGAGCAAGAGAGAAAGTGTGCTCCTACCCAGCAGCAACACTGAGGATACTGAAGTCCTCATGGCAGTAGATAAGAGAAAGGGGTTATTAATGTGAACCTTCCACCCCCGAATACATGATGGGTCTGTGAATCTTCGTTATTCTTATTTCACTTTTAAAAGGTTACCTGGATTATTTCAATTTCTTCTTGACCTAAACTAAGTCTAGCTAGACCACCACCAACGTGGATATTTGCACTGGTTCTGTCAGAAGTAGTATAAAAAATCAGGCCTGTGGTTAGGGTGCTGCAACATCCCTTTGCATGGAAGAGGTCTTCCCAGGTGACGTGTCATTGTTGGAGCCTATGGGTTGCTCACTAATGCCTCTCTCGTTCCCTTTGTTCAAGTTTGTGAGGTACCAGAGCAGCAATGTTATTTCTCAAAAAGAAATTAGCCTGATTCTTCGGGAAGCAGCAGAAGCCAACTTGCCAGAGCTGCCGGAGGCCACATCACGGGCACTTCACCTCTTCCTTCGTCAGGTAAGAAAGCAATGGCTGTTTAGGAAGATGAGAAGGGAGTTCCCTAAGGGATTGCTTCAGCCTTTGATGGGGAGCCATAAGCTTCCTTTGAGGAGGTGATAGTAAGATGATGAGGAAACCTGCAGCTGCTAGCTTGGCCTGCTGCCTTGAGAGATGAGTAGTGAGATGGGGAAGTGAGCGATGCCAGCAGCTGCCTAAGCTGTGTCATCAGCGTTGTCGTGGGCCACTTGATCAAAGTTTGAAGTTTGAAGGTTGCTCTGTTGGGAGGGATGAAAGAACAAGGACAATAATTTGCTGTTGGTCTGGAAATCATTCCTGCTTCCGACTGCACAGGTTCAGAGCAGTCACTGCCAGATGGAGGCAGTGGAGGCAGGGACCATTCGGACCTTGCTGGAGCACCTTTCGGGACAGAGGAGCACCTGTGCAAAACATCAGGACATCGTGTATCCTTTTGCTGGGCTAAAGCCTTTGATAGGAGATGTGAGGGTGGTAGATGTGATAGAGATAGAAAGGGCACTTAATCTGCTGTTCCTGACCGTTTTTCAGCCAAAGGCAAACAAGAGTGCAAAAACTGGTGGTGGTTACTACAGCTGGCTAATTTTGGGATGAAATACCTCATCATCCCCAAATTTGAGAAGACATTTGGGAAACAAGGAGTCATTTGGGATGAAAGACAGCTCTCTGTACAGGGATTGCATTCATCTGTAAGGCAGAGATGACACAATGAAAGGGGAGCAGGCCGGGGCAGCTGTGACTTCAAAGCAGAAGCAATTCCTGTGTTGATTTCCCTGGAGGATGAGCAGCCACTTAACCTCCGTGTGCTAACTCACACCGATACGCCTGTAGAGTCACGGCAACCCAAAGATAACTCGTGCACTTTCAAAGTACAGCAAGTGTCCAGAAGCTGCCTGGTGGAGTTACCCTTAGCAGCAGAGTCCCCTGCTGAGCACTGACTCCTCCTTTTCTCCGTGGACGGGAGGGAGGGGTCACTCCCAGGTTACTTTTGGAGAAAGGGAGGGCCTGACGTACGTGCCAAATTCGGCATTTGTTTATTTCTGAAAATGTCCGCTTTTGCCTTCCTGTTTTCATCACGCTGCGTTGCCTCAGACAGGTAGCAGACATGGAGCTGGCCCCAGCAAGGGTTTCCTACAGGGTGGGGGACTTCCTCCATCGTGTCGGTGGGATGGCACCGTCATCAGCCGTGGGCAGGCCGTATGGAGGGTGAGGTGGCTGTTGCTGCTGGGAAACGGCTTGGCTTCACGCTCAACCCCCACGTCATGCCACAGATCTGTGGTGGGGAGCACAGGGCTGTCCCAGAGCTCAGGTTCTCCTGGTGAAGGCTACACCAGCCCCGAGAAGTTCCTCCCTGCTGTGTGGCTGGTCTGTGCGGCAGTGAGGGAAGGCGGATGCTGTTACATTGCCCGCGTGGTCTGGTTGTGCTCACAGTGGTGGCCACCTCAAAGGGATAGTCGTGAGCAGTGGGAGACAAAATCCTCTGGTCAACAGCGAGCTTTGGTGTCAGCTTTATCAGGAAAAAACGTCCTTTGGGCTCACCCACATGAATGTTTCCCATGTGTTGGTGGGGTTTCCGTGGTCTGGGAGGGGGGTGTTGAGTGATGAACTCCTGTCTGCAGTGTGCCAAATGTGGGAACTGCGGTGTCTCACTGGAGTTTCAGCCGGGCTTTCCCTTTGGTTTCCACTCATGCCGTCCACGACAGATGCCTGGGAGGTGTGGCGGTGTCCCTGGCACACATCGGAGACTGAACCCTGAGGAGTACACGCAATGGGGCGACGGGGCAAGAATGGGACAGGAGACCCCATGCACCTCCAGCAGCTTGTAGAGAAGAAGACGGACGAAGGCAGTCATTTGCAGCTCACTTTAAAAAAAAAAAAAAAAAACATGTTGAAAATTGTTCATAAAGCCCTGTTTCTGAAACGGGGCCTCTCTGTGGTGTCTGTGGGGCTGCTGCGGGGCTGGTGCCCGTCAGGAGCCCCGAGCAAACACCTCGGGGTACGGCTGGCACAGGCTGGGGGGCGCCCCGCGGGCGGCAGCCGCGCCGCTCGCCCCGCAGCCGGGCGGAGCGGGACCGGCACCGGGAGCGGGGCCCCCCCCCGGCGGTCCCGGAGCGGCGATGCCGGGGCCCGGGGTGCCCGGGGCGGGGCGGGAGCTCAGGAAGTGACACGGCGGGGCGGGGAAGCGGCGGCAGCGGGCATGGCAGCGCGGCGGGCGTGAGCGAGCGGCACCGGCACCGGCACCGGCACCGGGCACGGCACCGGGCAGCGGGCAGCGGCACGGCCCGCAGGTGGGGGGCCAGGGGCCGGGGGGAGGCTGCGGGGCGGCGGCTGCGGGTCTGGGAGAGCCGGGCTGGGGCTGAGCTCGGCTCGGCTCGGCTCGGCTCGGCCTGCTCCGGGCTCGCAGCCCGCTGGGGTCGCCCCCCTCGTGGCGGTGGCATGTCCCCACCGGGGCACCGGGCGCCCCGGGGGTGCAGGGGGCGAGGTGTCCCGGCTTCCCCCCGCGGTGCTGCCGCAGGAGAATTCGTGAAGTGGTTAGAAATGACTTAACGGGGGCTGCTAACCCGTATCCGTCACGCCGTTAGGGAAAGGGGGCCAAATTCGGGGACCGGGAGGGGGGCTGGGGGCTCCCGGCTGCAGCCGGGCACGGGGGGGCTCGGGGGAGCCTCGTCGCGTCCCTCGCGGGGTGCGAGGACACGGGGAGAGCTCTCGGAGCCAGGAGGGACATCTGCAGGGGGTTACTGCAGCCCCGATCCCAGGCTGGCCGGCCCAGGGCTGGATCCTGCTGTTACAGTGGGGTGCGGTGGGCAGGGGGCTGGGAGAGGGGCTGGGGGGGTTAGGGTGGGGTGGGGTGGGCCAGGAGGGGAAACTTGGTGAGGGTGAGCGTGGAGAGACAATAAAAGTTGTCTGGGTCTCCTCACGACCTCGTGGTGGGGCCCCAGCTGGTGTTAAGGTTACCTAAATTGGGGAGGATTCAGCTGATTTCAGTTCTGTAGCAAGGTTTGCGTTGGGGTATGTGTGGGGTGAGCGGCTCGGCTGTCACAGAAACACAACAGGCTGCAAGGGAGGTGGAGCTGTCGGCCGTGGGGTGGGTAAGGGACAGGGTTGGTGTCCCTGGGGCTCGTCTCCTCGCTCACCACGGGGTTTGTCCGTGTGGTTCCAGGCTGCGGTGTCCCACATGGGTCTCCTCGTGTTCTGCCCCTTTCTGCTGGTGCTGGTGCTGCCCGGGGGCAGCCGGGCAGACCTGGAGAAGCAGAGGGTGGACTCCGGCTTGGAAATCTGTATCCTTCCCCTCAGGCCCTCGCCTCCATCCTGCTCGGATCTGGCGGGGCCGGAGAGCGCTCGCACGCGTGAGGAGGGTCAGAGACGGCACAAAGGGGAAGGTGGGGACGGAGGGGAGAGGAGGGAAGGGTCTTCAGGCTGTGATCAGTGCTAAAAGAGCTCTGAGGGCTCCATCTCTGGGTGGGGAGATGCGGTGGGGCCAGGCTGGCGCCGTGTGCCCTGAGGAGCGGGAGCGCTGTGGCGCTGGCAGCGTGGGGCCCTTGACTGCGCTGCAGACAAGAAGCTGTTCGAGGTGAAGCGCAAGGACCAGATGAATGCCCTGAAGAACCTGATCGAGCTCAACGACGTGAACCAGCAGTACAAAATCATCGACATCATGCTCAAGGGACTCTTCAAAGTGAGCGTGGGGCAGGGGACGCGTTTGGGCTGCCCGTGGTGGCGCTGGGGAGGGCGGGCAGGGTGTGAGGTGACAGCAGGGGGCAGACAGTCGGGCTGGGAGCAGAAAGGGGGACGCAGTGGGGCACCCCCGGGGTTCAAGGGCTGGGGGAAGGACAGCAGGGCAGGGAGGAGTGGGATGGGGCAGTGACCGGGGGCTCTTGCAGGTGCTGGAGGACTCGCGGGCAGTGCTCATAGCTGCGGACGTGCCCCCGGATGGGCCTTTCCCTCAGGACGAGAAGCTGAAGGATGGTAGGTAGGGATGAAACCCCCCTGTGCAGACACCAGGCATCCCCTGGTCCCCCTGTTTCTGTCGGGGACCCTGTTGCTGTCTCCCTGACCCGTTTGCACTGGGGGTGCCACCCCTTCAACCCCGACCTCCCCATCTCACCACAGACGCGCTCAGGACCCTGTCCTGTGTGGGTGGACCATGTGGGTGGGTCAGCCCACAAAGCCCCCCATGCAGCTCTTCCTCTCGATCCCCTTTTTTGGGTGACACCATGAGGATCTAGGATCTCACAGCCTGCATCACCTCTCCCTTACCCCGTCTCCATCCTCAGCATCTCATGGCTGGCATCTGCTGGCAATGCCTGGGGCTGGGCCTGGCGTTTTGGGGTTTTGGGGTGTGGCGATGTGCAGGACGGGCTGCTGACGGGGCCGGTGCCTCTCGTCCCCAGCCTACTCCCACGTGGTGGAGAACACGGCCTTCTTCGGGGACGTCGTCCTGCGCTTCCCCAAGATCGTGCACCACTACTTCGACCGCAACTCCAACTGGAACAACCTCATCCGCTGGGGCATCGGCTTCTGCAACCTGACGGGCGTCTTTGAGCGAGGGCCCCACTCCCAGCTCCTGGGGCTGGTATGGCCCTGAGCCCCCCACCACTGCCACGTCCCTTCCCCACTGCCTGGGGGGCTGCGGGGAGAAAGGGAGGAAAAAAAAAAAGAGGGAAAGAGGAGCTGCTGGGGGGCTGCTGAGCACACCCCGTGTCTGAGGGGGTCCCATGTCTTGGGTTGGGGGCAGAGCAGAGGGGAGGGGGGCAGGAGCTGGTGGCAGCAGTCTGTGCTTTGCCCCGCAGATGGCTCAGGAGCTGGGCATCAGCGAGAAGTCCCCCGATTACCGCAATCCCTTCAAAGCCGACCACTCTGAGGTAAGGCAGCCGAGCTGCGTGGGTCCCCCTCGTCCCCTCATGGATGGTGGCAACTCCAGTGGGATTTTGGTGGGCTGTGCTCCACGGGGGGATGCGTTGGGGGATGCCAAGCTCCAACTCCACTCTGCAACAAAATGATGAGTTTTTAGTACTTTTTACAACGCCATAGCCTGTCCGCATCCCTTCCTTTACTGAGCAGGCAAAACACTCTCCGCATCCGTGCTGAGTTATCCTGGCACCTCCCTGGAGCCAAATTGTCCCGGTGTAGGAGCGGTGGGTTCGTTAGCAGCCCCCCGGCTGACCGTGCTGTCCCCCCCAGTTCTTCCCCAGCGCCGACACCTTCCAGAAGGCGCTGCGCGAGGAGGAGAAGCGGCGGAAGAAGGAGGAGAAGCGCAAGGAGATCCGCAAGGGCCCGCGCATCTCGCGCTCGCAGTCGGAGCTGTAAGCACCGGGCTGCACCTCCACAGGGCCGGCTGTGGGGCGAGGGCCGGGTCCTGTGCCCGCAGGGCTGCTCCCACCCGTGGGGCCGTGCCGCCTCCGCCCGCGGGTGGGCCGGGGAGCCCGCAGTGCTGCTGCTTGTGAGTTTTGGGGTGGTTTTTTGTGTTTTGTTTGCCCCGGTTATCCCCGGCCGCTGCCTGGTCGCTACCTCTGCCCGACCCCGTGTCCTGGGGGCTGTTTTCCCATACAGCCGGCGTTCCCGCTGCAGCCCCACAGTTGGGAGGCCGGCTCCCAGCCCCGCTGGTGGTGCCTGGCGGGGACATTGGGGTGCGGGGCTCCCCACCGAGCCCCCTCGGGGACCCCAAGCAGCAGCGGGCGCACCGCCGGGATGGTGCTGGGGCACGGGCTGCGCCGCGCTGCCTTCAGGGACGGGGAGACGGCCTTCAGCGCCTCGAGCAGGGGCAGCTGGAGCGGGGCGCGCCTCGTTTCTCCCGAATAAACCCCAATTATTGTTATTGTTTTTTTTTTTTTTTAACAAAGACGAGCCCGTCTCTGGGTGCCGTGTCCGTGGGCAGCGGGGCTGGGAGGGGGGGGCAGGAGCCGGGCCCGTGGGCGCCGCGTGCGCCCCACGCGCGTCCCGCCCGGCGCGAGGCGGCGCGCCTTTTCCGCGCGCGGCCACGCCCCCTCCCTCATGAATATTCAAACGCGGGGGGGGGCGTGGCGCCGCATGCTAATCGCAGCTGCTGATCGGTGACGCGCCCTCACGCCACGCGGCGCCGCGCGCGCCCATTGGCCGGCAGCGCCCTGGTCTCACTGACAACGCGTGGGGGGCGGCCGGGGGCGCGCCAAGATGGCGGCGGGACGGCGGCGAGAGCCGGCAGCCTCCGCCTGACGGGACGGGACCGGGACCGGGACGGGGGGGGACCGGGGCCATGGAGGGCGGCGGCGAGCTGGGCACCGACGGCATGGACACGCTGACCGAGCTGGGCGACGAGCTGACGCTGGGAGACATCGACGGTGGGTGCCGTGCCACGGGGCACCGGGGGGCATGGGGACACCGGGGGGACACCGGGGGACACCGGGGGGACGGGGTGCGGGTGGGTGGCGGGGGCATCCCGTTAAACCGGGTCCAACGGGGAAGGGGAAGCCTCGGTGCGGGGGGTGAGCCCCTGCTGTGGGCAGGGTACGGAGGGGGCTGGGAGCCGCTCGGAGCCCCCCCGGAGCTGCTGGGGGAGGTGGGATGGGGGGGAGCTGCTGGGCGGCTGCCCCAGCCCAGCGGTGAGCGGGCAGTGCGTTCAGAGAGAAAATAAAAATAATAAACAGGGGGGTTCTGGTCAGACACACGCAGGCGTCTCTCTGCTGAAGTTCTGTAAAGCCTTGTTTCCTTGGGGTGTTTCCCCTGTTTTCCCCTGAACTTGGAAGCGAGGCCAGGTTGAGGTGAGCCTTTACCCACGCCTCTTCGTGCCCCGGCTGTGCTCAGCGGGGAGGGACAGGGACGGTGACGGTGACGCGCAGCCATCGCAGGGAGGCTGCGTGGGGGAACGGCTCCTGCGTGGAGCTGCCCCTGTTCTTCCTTCCACAAGCGTTGGGCTGGAGCAGGGCTTGAGCTACGTGGTGGCACTTCCAATATATTAGAGGTGGGTTTGTGTCCTGGTCTCTGCCTGGATCCTGAAGCCCTGCAACACGTTGTCAGAGCGTTCTGCCTTTTGTTCCGAGGCGCTGGCCACCTCTTGGCTCCTGCCCGGAGGTGTGAGGCTGGCGTCGTGCTACCCCTGGGGCTTCGGGAGCACCCGCGGCTGCCTCGTGTGTGTGTGTGTGTGTGTGTGTGCGCTTCTGTGAGTCCTGCCCCGGTGATTCATGCAATAAAAACGCCCCGAACGTTTCCCTCCTTGCAGAGATGCTGCAGTTTGTCAGCAACCAGGCGGGGGACTTCCCGGACCTGTTTTCGGATCCCTTGTGCGGCACCTTCCAGGGCGGCAGCAGCAGCAGCACCACCACCAGCAGTAGCAGCAGCAGCAGCAGCGGGACCCTGGACCCCCCGCGCCCGTATGGCCAGGCGCCCCTGCAGCCCTTCCCACCGCCCGCCGCCTCCCCGCAGCTGCAGAGCGTCCCGGTGAAGGCCCCCCCGCAGCGCCCGGCGCCGCTGCTCCAGCCCCGGCCCCAGCTGCAGCCGCAGCTCCAGCAGCAGACGGTGATGATCGCCCCCACCTTCAGCTCCGCGCCCCAGACCAGGATCATCCAGCAGCCCGTCATATACCAGAACACCGCCACCAGTTTCCAAGGTAGGGGGTTGGGGTGGGGCAGCGCTCGCAGCACGTGCGCGGTTCTGGTACCTGTAGATGGTCCCACAGGTGGCCTTGGCCATGGTGAGCCTGAAGATCTTGCTTCTGCGGGATCTGTGGGGTGTTTCTTCTCCTGTGTATGTGGCTTTGACGGAGTGAGCATGAGCAGCTTTCATAAACAAGATCGTAAACTGTCCTGTGCCACCTCTTGGTGTCCTCTGTTGTGGCATCTCCTATGGCTGGGTTGGACCCCCCAAGACCCAAGCAGGGAGGTGCTGGTTAGGCGTGCTGTGTAACCTAACAGAGGTGATGGGCCCTGAGCTGCCAGACCCGCAGGGTTTTGGCTTCATTTTCTCTCAGCTGATGCTCTGTGTGTCTTGGCAAGCTGCTGTTTGAGGTGCAGCATCCTCACACAGGAGCTGGGTTCTGAGCAGCCTGTGGGAAGTGTTAGGTGGGCTCTGCCTGGGGAGAAACTTTGGGAAGAGGAGGAGTGAATCGGGGAGCATTTACACTCTCCAAAATAAGGACCTGGGCGTTTGCGGGCTGTTCCTGACCTCTCCCCTGCTTTGCAGTCCTCCAGCCTCAGGTGCAGAGCCTGGTGACGTCCTCGCAGGTGCAGCCGGTGGCCATCCAGCAGCAGGTGCAGGCGGTGCAGGCGCAGCGTGTGCTGACGCAGGCTGCCGGTGGCACCATCCAGACGCTGGCGCCGGCCACGGTGCAGACGGTGGCTGCGCCGCAGGTCCAGCAGGTCCCAGTAAGTGCAGGGGGCGTGGGGTGCTCCTGTGGGTACGGCCGGGAGGGCCCTGGGGGGAGAAACCTCATTTAAATGAGCTTCCTTTGAGTTTTCCCTGCTACTTTTTGTCCTGCTCCTTCTTTTTCAAGTCCGCTGCCACTTACTGAGAGACTGACAAAAAGGGGATGCTTTATTTTGGTTCTTCCACCATGGTTTATTTCACTTTTTTGTTGCTACGCTGTCATATGATCTTGTTTTAAAACCCACGTGTGAGGGCAACAGCTTTGTGTTTCTGTGTTGGATAAAAGTGGTTTTGGCACTCACCATGGAAAAGTTACTCTGGTTTAACCGTATTAAGTCATCCGTAATGTTCTTTACGTGTGAGCACCAACAAGGTACTCGAAAAAGGAAGCACAAGTTGTGTTATGGCAAAATAACTGTTGGTTTGATCTGCTTGACATCCTGTTCAGACCCTCTCATTTTGAGGGCTTGCACCAGGTTCTGGCATGTCCAAAAACCGTCCCAGTGATACAAGGTGCGAGGTGGAAGAAATTTGTAGTGGTTCTGCTGGTAGTTCACCCACTGAGATGTGGCATTACACTTCTGCCATCGCCTGCCTCTGCCTACCAAGATCAGCAGAGGAACGTGTGCCTACTCGTCCCTTCATCCGTGGCTGTTTCCACGCAGGTTCTGGTCCAGCCCCAGATCATAAAGACGGACTCCCTCGTCTTGACCACACTGAAGGCGGATGGCAATCCCGTTATGGCTGCGGTGCAGAATCCGGCGCTCACAGCGCTCACCACTCCTATTCAGACCACAGCTCTGCAGGTACCACCCTGAATGTTTTTTTTTTTCTTCTTCCCCTTTCTGGCGTTATTTCCCCTGGTAGGAGAAGGCGGGTTGGAGTTTAGTGTTCATCGGTGATGCGGATGGGAGGGTTTCCAAGTGCTGCTCTGGTCGTGTCCAAAGTGAGTAATACCCTGCTTCTGCCAAGGCTAAATACACAGATTGTACATTTTTGGCAGCCTCCCATGGCCAGTAAGCGAAGACCAAGGGCACATTTCTGTTTACCTTTTTCTGGTATTACAAGGAGGAGAGCGTGACCTAAGAATTCCATGCGGTTTTTAACCTCTGTGGAAGACACTGAAAGGTAGCTGACTTGGAATAGCTGTGGACCTTCTTTTCTCCCTCAGTAGCAACTAATAGCAGTGTGTTGAACATAAAAACTAATTAAACTACTCCTCAAAGGGCGTTTGCAGCGAGGATTCAGTATCATTCAAGATGGCTCCTGTGCTTCAGGGTCATAACTTGTTACTCACTCGGAGAGGCTTGTGCCCCCAAAGATGCTTTTATCATGGTCCTCTGCGTCCTGCACAGATCCTTCTGTTCAAATATTTACTGCTGGAGACAAATAAGCTTGCAAGTCTGGACTGAAGTTCTGACTTCCGCATAACATAGTAGGCGTGCTGTGTACTTGTTAGCAGCCAGCCTAAAATTGCTGATTTGCTTGCTTTTAGGCGGCACTTTCACATGGAGGTGAGGTTCATGTGAGTGTGTCTGTCAGACGCACAATCCACAAAATGTTCTGAACACATTGAAATTTCCTGGAGATTATCCAAAGAGAGGTGGAAGACTTTAAGCTGAAACTTGATAAATAAGTGAAATGAAACAAAATTAATTTCTACTATCCCAGTTAGAAGACCATTTCAGAGTCAAAATTGTTCCTACATTTCTTTGTGGCTAGTTTATTCTCATTTCCATCAGTCTGACTTCTAGTGTAAATAACTCTTCCTCTCCCTAACAGCTTCTCTGATCCTGGTTGTACTTTAGAGGCCAGTTGTACCTTATTTTACTAGTGTAAGTCATCTAAATTCTTTTCTTCATGCTGATGATCCTAGAAGCACCTCTGTGCAACCGTTCTGGTGGGATTCATCTTTTATTGTGGAGCACATACTGCTTTGGTTTGGTGGAGATGCTCTGTCTACACTTAGGTGACCAAGTCTGAACTTTTCACACCAGCATGTAACACTTGTTGCCTTATTTTCTCATCTTAAGGCATTTTTGTAGCTTAAAGTCGTCAGGGATCTACTTTTTTCCTCATATAATCTAACTCAAATTAACTGCATCACTCAAGCCAGAGTTTCTTTCCATAGTTAGAACCTTTCTAACATCATTGGTTCAGAGGTAATGTTGCTTGTTGATGGTCTAACAACTTCCTTTGTCCACGGAAGAGGTGGACTTGGAGAGGTGGGGCAGAAAGATTTGAGGAGCAAGAAAGGACCTTGGTCCATTTCTCTGTTTAGTTAGTGGATGAAAAGAGCATGGTATTGGTAAAAGTGTTGGGGTGATGGTATCCTTGGAGAGGAAGAGGTCCTTGGGGAGACACTGGCCTGCCTCTTTGTTTTTGAGCTCTGTAAACTTTGCTGAATTCTTTTTACTCATTTTGCTCTTACCATGGTACATCTCATGTATATCAGCTAATTGCTATTGACACTTCTTATGCCTTGTCCCTGTAGACCCTCGTTGGGAGCAATGGGACCATTCTGACCACGATGCCAGTGATGATGGGGCAAGAAAAGGTGCCTATCAAACAAGTTCCCGGGGGTGTCAAGCAACCAGAACCACCTAAAGAAGGCGAGAGGAGAACAACTCACAACATCATCGAGAAGCGTTACCGGTCATCTATAAACGATAAGATCATTGAGCTGAAGGACCTCATTATGGGGACAGATGCCAAGGTAAAGATGTGGAACCTGGTGTCATGAATACTTGTGTCCTCGGGTGCTTGTTGCTCTACCAAATGGAGCAGCTGGGTACGTACTGCTGTTAGTGGTGTGCATGCATGTGTTGGGATAAGACTTGTGGAATACTTGTGCAATGGAAAGCTTAATAATTGCACTCAGGAAAGGTCACCTGTAAAATGTTGTTAGCAATACTGTTTCTTGGAAATCAGAACAAACACATAAGGTATAGCTTGCATTAGGCCTAGCTTATATAGGTGTTCTATGAAGAATGTCAAAGTGAGCGTCTTGATAACTCTGCCAAACCAGAACTTGCATCATCTATGTTTCCTTTTCCTTGTAACTGCACTAGGGAAGTAGGGTTGAGGATTTTTTGCTTCTGCTGCAGTTATGGTTTTTCAAAAAAAATAAAAGAAAGGTTGAATGCTGCTATAAAATCTAAACCAGTGTCTTGCACAGAGCTTTCCAACTGGATTCCAGTAGATACTGAGTTGGAAAAGCTCCTGTTCACTCAAATGTTAGAAACTTTCTTGCACCACTTGTGGCCTGTGTTCAGGGCTGTGCTGTTCGCTTTTCCCATATTGGCAGAAAGAACGGTGATGTTCTTGATACCCATGTCTTTACATGGCCTCTGCACAAGCACGTGCATTACTGAAGTCACCTTCTGTTGCTGGGTCAAAGCTTTAGGTTTTAAAATATTGGTTATGTAAAGTGGCTTCAATTCAAAATGTTAGGGCTGTTTCCAAGGTAGACTTGTCAGCCTCTTCTGGAAGGGTGTTTCTTCATGGGAATGGACAAAGGACTGAGGCAGAGATAGAACTGGTTATCTCAATTAAACCACGTTATCTCAGTTGACCGTGGTTAACTGGCAGCAGCTTGCTCCATCCCAGAAGAGAGCCACTTCTTCACTTCAAAACTATGGTATTTCTAAGGACTATTTCTGTTTGAAGTTGAGACATGAACTCTTGTAATTTGAATATTTATCTGTTTCCACTCTACTGTCTTTAAAAAACAAATCAACAACAGCACCTTAAATCTGAAGTTGAGATCTCTCTTCTCATAGAGAGAACTTAAGTAAAAACTTAGAGATCCCAGGTACAGTGACTCAAGTCCTGTTGTCCAGTCCTTGTGTGCCTTTCCAAGTAGGATACCTTGCCATTATTATTATTTTTTCTGCTGCCAAGAGGTTCTCAACACCTTTTTGTTTGTATTCATGATATGAAGGGTTGTGGTACCCTTATGAGCATGAGTGGGCCTTTGGGAGCTCGGAGGATAAACTGCGTTCTGCTTGTCTGAATTCCTTGCAGATGCACAAGTCTGGTGTCCTGCGCAAAGCCATCGATTACATTAAATACCTGCAACAGGCCAACCATAAACTGAGACAGGAGAACATGGTTCTGAAGCTGGCTAACCAGAAAAACAGTAAGTTGTGGAGGCTGCACAGGAGGGAGGCGGTCAGCAGGGACGTAGGCTGCCTCTTACAGTTTCTTGTCGTTGGCAAAAGTAGATGGGTGCAGACTGTGGTGAGGGTGGCAGTATTCCTGCAGGGGCAGAGCCAATCTGAGCGAGACTGGCAGCATGCAGGATGGAGAACCATGTGCATAATGCGCTCTGATTCTTGCAGAGCTGTTGAAGGGCATTGACCTAAGCAGTCTGGTTGATAATGATGCAGACCTGAAGATAGACGACTTCAACCAGAACGTTCTGCTGATGTCTCCTCCGGCCTCTGACTCGGGATCCCAGGCTGGCTTCTCTCCCTATTCCATCGATTCGGAGCCGGGAAGCCCGCTCCTTGACGATGCAAAGGTACTTGTGACTGGATTCATCAAATTCAAGGCGTCTGCTTCAGGGATATGTAGGGGCCAGAGTTTGAATTCTCCTAACTCTCAAGAGTGGAGCTGGCAGATATCTGCCAAGCAGAGCTATAGGTGTCAGAGAAACATTGGAAGGATGAGGAAGGTGCATGGGTGTGTTTTTTGTTTTTATTTTTTTTGAATGATTGAGATTGTTGCCTGAGCTGTATTGTCTGAACCATACTGTAGCTGCTAGAAGAACTTAGATTGGACTTTAGCTCCTGTAGCTTCTCTGTGGACTCATGGTGAATAAGTCCCAAACTCCTGACCTGAAACGGTCCATGGCTCTCAAGAGATGCCCTATGATTACAGCAGGAGAACTTGGAGAAGAGAATGCCGGCTCAGCTGTGGGTAATGGGACTGTGAATAACCACAGTTACAGGGATCTATTAGCTACCTTCAGTTGATGGACTCATTTTGTGGGTATCACAGAACTGGGTCCTGAGGGAGACCCTCAGAAGAGAAAAATTAGTCCTGGCCTAAAGCAGGGATCCAGTTAATGGTAACTGGAATGATTGGGAGCAGAAGGAAGGTGAAGGCATTCCGGTACTTCAGTCTTTTCTTACTAGGGCAAACTCCACCAGAGTTCTTACCGATCTTGGTCTTAAACAAATTTTAAAACTTGTTCTCTTTCCTTCTTCTCTACCCCTCCTTTTGCATAAGCGTTTTTTGTTTTAAAGAATATTAAGCGTTTTTTCTTCTTCCTTTTTTCTCTACTACAAATTCTTTGAAGGTTAAAGACGAGCCTGACTCTCCTCCTGTGGCCCTTGGTATGGTGGACCGCTCTCGAATCCTCCTCTGTGCCCTCACATTCCTGTGCCTCTCCTTCAATCCTCTAACGTCCCTTCTGGATGCCCGAGGAAGCCCAGAGTCTGACAGCCTCGTGCGCCACGGCTCTGGCAGGAGCGTGCTGACCATTGAGTCAGGTAACGAGTTAGGGTGCTACGAGTTGGGATCTCTCTGAGGGATCTTCACCTTTAGTTTGTTTTTAAGGCAGATAACTGATTTTTGTAACTTATTGAGTATTGCCTGAAGAATTACTTCAGGAACGTGCTGCTGTAAGGTGTTGAAGCTGGCTTGTTTCTTGTCCTTATTCCATGCCATTTGCAGTTGAGAGGACAGCAGCTTAGGTGAGCGTGGGAGGTTCTGCAGGCATCTTGTCACTTCCCCAGCTGGTCAGCGTGCTTCAGTGTTGCTTTGTAAACTTAATTAAGTCTGGAAAACAACACTGAGATATTGAATACCCATGGGTGGATCTGATAGCTTGCCTAGGATGTCTTGCGTTAAGGTAATTTTAGAAGTGCTGACTCAGTTTTTGTAAAACAGTCTTGTAAAAATAACAGTTGTGATTTGGTTAGGAGTGCTGGGGCTTGGAGTTGCTGAGGAGGTGTCGATGCAGGTGTTCTCTGATTAAGATACCGCTTGTAGTATCAGGTTTTGCAAACAGAGCAATACATCCTTGTTGGTCTGGGTGAGCCCACGCTCATCCTGTTGCAAGCCTTTCAGTGTGCGGATCAGCTTCTCACTCTCCTTTTGGGATGCCCGTTGCAGATGCCGGTGGGTGGTTTGGCTGGATGATGCCCACGCTGATCCTGTGGCTCGTGAACGGAGTGATTGTCCTGAGCGTGTTCGTGAAGCTCCTCGTGCACGGAGAGCCGGTGACCCGCTTGCACTCGAGGTCGTCGGTCACCTTCTGGAGGCACCGCAAGCAGGCAGACCTGGATTTGGCACGGGTAGAGCTGGGCGCGGGCAAATGTGACCTAACGAGGCAGTGCCTGACACTTGCAAGAACGTGGTATTTCTGGGTGGTAGCCGGTCTGATTTTCTGAGAAGTCAGTGGAGCTTTTTTGTCTTGAGCAAGTTGCTCTTCTCCCTCGGCCTGAATTAGTGAGGCGCAGGCATTGGGGTTGTTAGAGCGGCCTGGGTTCTGTCCTTGTGCCTTGCTCCTGGGTCTTGTGGCAGCTTTTGGAAGCAGGGTTTTGGTTCCTGTCCCAATTCTGGCAACCAGTCAGTGCTGGAGAGAGTCTTTTCTGTAGCACAGGCGTGTTTTGATGGTAGCTCAGCGGAAGCTACCAGCTGGGCCAGATCTGAAGCTGGTGTAAGCTGCCCTCATGTTTACTGGAATTACGGTGGCTTCCTCATCTGAAGACATTTCCCTAGCTTGCATATCAGTTTGCCTTGCTCCCGATGCCGAGGAGGTCCCAAAGCGTGCCCGTGGCTGTGCTTTTTGTGGCTTCACCTTTGGCTGTGATGTCCGCAGGGGGATTTCGCTGCAGCGGCGTCCAACCTGCAGACCTGCCTGTCGGTCCTGGGCCGAGCGCTGCCGGCTTCCCGCCTGGACCTGGCGTGCAGCCTGTCGTGGAACGTGATCCGCTACAGCCTGCAGAAGCTGGCGCTGGTGCGGTGGCTGCTGAAGAGGACCTCTCACCAGTGGCGGGCCAGGGAGGCCACGGCAGGCTCTGAGGACGAGGCCAAGACCAGCGCCCGGGATGCAGCTCTAGCCTATCACAAGCTCCACCAGCTCCACATAACAGGTAGGGGCTGAGGCACCAGAAACTGGCCTCAGTGAACTAAGTGGAAAATCTCAGGGCTGCTCCTGCGAAGAAAGGGCTCTGCAGGAATGGCTGAAGCAACAGCAGTGTCCTGCTATGTGCTCACCAGCCTGCAGAGGTGGCTTAAGGTCTGTCCCAGGCAGCAGCTGATTGGATCCAGTCGTTTTCTGCCGCTTGGTTCAGTCCTGTCACTTGGGAATGTGATGTGAAAGCAGGGGCTAGGGTTAATTGTTTGGAAAAAAGTCAAATTTCTGAAGCTGTGTGAAGCGCAGATGGCCAGTTGGTGTTGATGCGCTTCGAAAACCTGGGCATGTGCACATGTACTGAGGAAGTGCTTGAATGTTCCTTGTGAACAGTTGTTTTTGCTGCTTCCTTGGCAAACTAATTTGTAATTTTAATAGGCTACAAGCCCATCGGAAATCCAGGTTAAACTTCCTACTCTTGCTGTGTGAACTGTAGTTATGCCGCCATGGACAACAATAAAATGCTCTTGTATTTAAGAGCGTCTGTGTAGATATCTGTAGAGGTGTGGACTGCAAAGGAGTTCGGTTCTGAAATGGTGATAAATATAGTGAGATAAAACTTATGGATGTTTTGTTGGGGAAAGTTTTAGCTATGGAGGGGCATTCTTGCAGAAGCACAGCTGTAAATGTCACCCTTAATATCTGTGGAGGGAAGATTTGGTTATAGCTGCTCTGTTGTGGGAATGCAGACTAGGTGTGGGACTTGGGGTATCAGCTGGTTCTTATTTGTCTGCCTGGGACAGTGCCCCTACAAACTGTGTTGTTATCAAGTAGCTGGTGCTAGCGTGCCTCGGGTTAACCATTCTCCTGTCTCTTCTGGTGCAGGTAAACTTCCCTCCAGCTCCGCTTACTCTGGCTTGCACATGGCCCTGTGCGCCGTGAATCTGGCCGAGTGCGCGGAAGAAAAGATCCCCCCCAGCACCATGGCCGAAATCCACCTGACGGCCGCCGTTGGCTTGAAGACCCGCTGCGGGGGCAAGCTGGGCTTCCTGGCGGTGAGTGATGGAGTCCCCTGCACCTCCAGGCAGAGCTCTGGGAAGGGCTGCGAGCAGGCACAGCTCCTCTGTTAGCGCTGCTGTTCTGCAGCCCTGGTCCCTGGTGGTGTGTCTTTCCCTGGGTGCTGTTCTCAGCCCTCGTCTCTCCCTTCCCTAGAGCTACTTCCTGAGCCAGGCTCAGAGCCTGTGCAGCTCGGAGCGCAGCGCCATCCCTGACTCGCTGCGCTGGCTGTGCCACCCCCTGGGACAGAAGTTTTTTGTGGAGCGGAGCTGGACGGTGAAGTCTGCTGCCAAGGAGAGCCTGTACTGCACCCAGAGGAACCCTGGTGAGAGCCGCTCGTGCTCTGTCTGCATGACCTCTCTGTGCTGTGTTTGCCCTGATAATTAGTAAATCTGATGGCTGATAGTAAAACCTGTTGTTAAAAAGGCCTTCAAAACTCCCTCTTCAGAAGTCTTTGCAGTAATTCCCTCAGGAATTTCCCTCTACCGCTCTTCCTCTTGCTCCTAAAATGGGATTCTTCGTTACAGCTGCCCTTGTCTCTATCAGGAGGCGTGGCTGCCACTACAGATAAGAAAAACAGTTTGTTTTCTTTCTCCGTAGCGGATCCCATTGCACAAGTTCATCAGGCGTTCTGTGAGAACCTGCTGGAGAGAGCTGTGGATTCACTTGTGAAACCTCAGACTCGGAAAGAGGTGGTGGGACAAGAGGAGGAGGAACAGTGGTAAGTTCCTGTGCTGGGGACTGCTTGGGGCAGCTGTAGACTCTGAAAACCGAGCGGATGATCGTGAACTGAGTGCTCTGAGGCCAGCGGAGTGGTTAGTCTTTAACCAGGGCTTGACATGGCAAGCTGAACCTGACTGCCACAGCTTATCAGCAGGGTGAGCTCTGCCTCTTTGTATGAAAACCCCTGCACTCACAGGTGCAGTTCTGACTCGTTACCAGCTGTAACGGGGATTTCTGCTGCTGTCCTGATCGATTCTTGAACTGGGTGGCACTTTCTCTGCCGAGAGCACAATGTTCAGAAACGCTAAAATTAGCGTGGCCCTATCGCTTCGGTTGACCAGAGCATGTGTCCAAGGCTGTGGGAGCATAAAGGCTTGGCATGTTAGAGAGTGACCCAGCTGGCTGCCCGCGTTACGCATGAGAAGTGTTTTCGTAACTGAACAAAGTGCTGTGTTTACCAGCAGTGAAAAATCAGACTAACCTCCGGCAGGAGTGGGAGAGCAGATGCTGGCTGAAATTGTCGGTGGCTTCTGCCAAGTGATCTCGCCCGATGAAAAATGAAAATCTGTGGGGATCGGAGCAGCTTTTTGTGCTGCGCCACGTCTCCCAAAAGAGCCGGGGTAAACGCCTTAGGTGGGAAGGTGACTTATTTTCTCTGGATGTGTAAGAGAGAACTGTGTACATTTAGCTTTATTTTCCATCTTGCATCTGTTTTCTAGCGTAGTTGCAGACAGGGAGCAGCAGTTCAGTCTAATTGCTTGCACAGTACAATTGCTTGTGGTCACATGCTGCTGGTGGTGAGAAAAGGTAGGAGGACTCGTATGATTGACGTGGGTTGTCAGTGTGCTTGTGGAAGTCCCGTCCTGTCCCTGGGAGGACTGTCTGCACCTAACACAGCCAGCCGTTTTTCTCCCTCTAGGGGCAGGAGCTCAGGATCCTCCTTTGTAGCATGTCCAAGGAAATCAGATCACCACCACATACTCCACTTTCTCTGACCAGCACTGTGAATGCATTGTCACTTGCATTCAGATACATTTGCATATATGCAAATAGTCACTAGCAGGAGCGTCGTTCGGCCTCTTCTGGAGGCAGTGATTGAAAGGGAGCCCGTAATCAACTCGTAACATATGTCATGTCCGTCAGCAGATACAAGGCACTGGAGGGGATGCTGGCAGCTTCTGTTCAGTGCTTGTGGAACGTGGGGTGCTAAGTGCTAACGTGGATCATCTTTCACTTGAAAAGTCTATTACATGCTCTAATCTTCTTGGTGTGCTCAGACTAGTCCCTCCCTTGGTAGTGGTGCCCCCTTTTTCAAGGACTTAGGGACGGGGGAGCAGGCTGTGCCCTGACTAGGGAGGGTAAGTCCAGAGTGGCAGCAGCTCTGGAGCAGCGGTGAGATGCCTGCAGGCTCCTCGCCAGGATGATCTGCTGGTGGTGCTCCTTGAACTGGTCTGTGCACTTCCACTCTGGGAGGTCTCTTCAGGTCCAACAGCGTTGCGTTACCTGTAGAGCTTGAAATTTCTGCCTCCACCTGCTGGCTTGCTGGGCCAGGCTTGTTTAAAAGCTCATCGGCTGCTCAGAAACAGCTTCAGGCTTTGGTGTGTCCTTCCTGATGTCACAGCGAAGCTCTGCCTTGCTTCTTGTTCCAGTGAGTTCTCCAGCGCGATGGAGTACCTGAAGTTGCTCAACTCTTTCCTGGACTCGATGGGAAGTGGAGCACCGCCCTTTGCCAGCAACTCTGTGCTCAAGTCAGCCCTGGGTAAGTCTGCCCAAACCAAAGCTCTGCCAGCTGCAGGAACTACTGCTGATACCCGTCCCCTCCACCCCACCACCTCCCAGGCTCCAGGCATGGCAGAAACGCAGTCTGGGGCGGAGTAGGGTTTTTGGGGGGATGCTTAATGAGTGCAGGAAATGATGGTTGGGGGTGATGAGTGCATATCCTTGTCGGGAGGGAAGTTGGGGTTTTTCTAGACAAGTAGACAGCGTAAGTTCTTGCTGACCAGAGGCAGTCTCAGCATCCCAGCCTGTTCCCCCCGTCAGATGTGGGGTGTTTGCCTGCTGCCTGGTGGCTCTGTGCTCCCCCAGCACAGCAGCTGCATCCCTGTGGGATGGGCTTGGCCTGCAGGCTCCCTCTGTCCCTGTGGTGGGGGCACAGGGTGCCACCCCGTTCCTCCAACCCGTGACTCTGCTCTCGTAGGCCCGGACGTGGTGTGCAGGTGGTGGTCGGCAGCAGTTGCCATGTCCATCGGCTGGCTCAGAGGGGACGACGCAGCTGTGAGGTCACATTTCACAGAAGTGGAGCGTGTGCCAAAATCCCTGGAGATGTCCGAGTGCGTAGGCTTCATACCACTCCCAAACTCCCCCCTCCTCCTTCCCTAGCCGTGGGCTGGCACTGGAGCTGTGCACTAGGAATGACTGGGAGGGGGCAGAATCACTTCGTTAGGGGCATCTTGGTTTTGCTCTAATTACACCTCACTGCCACCACCAGAATGCAGAGGTGTCCCAGCCCTCTGATCTCCAAAGAGAGCAAAACCACAACTTGGTTTCTCACAAAAGGGTGGTGAGGCCCTGGCACAGGCTGCCCAGAGAAGCTGTGGATGCCCCATCCCTGGAGGTGCTCAAGGCCAGGCTGGATGGGGCTTTGGGCAACCTGGTCTGGTGGGAGGTGTCCCTGCCCATGGCAGGGGGTTGGAACTGGGTCGTCTTTAAGGTCCCTTCCAACCCAAACCATTCTGTGATTCTGTGAAAATCAAAGCTTGCCCGCTGATGGAAAAGACAGTTCCACCTTCTTGATTCACATCGCGTGAAAGCTGCTTAGACAGTTTCCTTCCCTTTCTTTGTGTAGTTCAAGTAGGTGAGGAACAACTTCCATCTTTTGTCTCCCTCCCTAAGAAGCTGTGATCTCTGCTCCTGGAGGGGGGAGGCTGGCAGCTGATGCCAGCTGCTGTGTGAGCTCAGCCCTTGGGGCTGCCCCGCGGCACCGCTCGGCAGCAGCGCCCTTTCCCTTCCAGGAACGCCCTGGTGAAAGCCACCTTCCACCTGTGCAAAGCCATGCAGGCCTCGCTGTCGGGGAAGGCGGACGGGCAGCAGAGCTCGCTGGGTCACTGCGAGCGGGCCAGCAGCCACCTGTGGAACAGCCTCAACATGAGCAGCGGTGCCTCCAGCACCACCCTCAGCAACGTAAGGGCCGTGAGCTGCGGGACCGCGTGCGCTCTGTCGTGGCTGCGAGGCTGGTCCATCGCTTCCCCGTGTGTGTCTGCGTCCTCTGCTCATCCCGTGTCTGATAGGAACAAGGGGGATGCTTTCTCCTTTTCTGTCCCAAGGGCATTTAATATTTTCCCTCCCTGCTGCATGGAGGAGCACTGCATCACTACCCTGCCAATACCCGTCCCCCCTTCTGTTTGTTTCTTCTTTGGCCACTTTGAAATTGGCCCACGGAGAACCTCCATCTCTGTCCTCCGAGGGGAAGATGCTGACACCTGTGCGACAAGGACCTCATTATGTCAAACCCGCTCTGTTTCAAGAGCGCTTGAACCCTCTCTCCCGCAGAAGTGGGACTGTGCTGTGCTATTCCTGAGCGCGCGTGTTGCTTGTTTCTTTTTCTCCCCAGGGTTACCTAAAGCTGGAGCCTTCCTGTGCGGCACACGGGGGACGGTTCTGGTCCCTTCTGTCGCTCCTGGGTGGCAGCTGTAGTGCATTGTAGTTGCATTGCATGTGACGCCAGTAACTGTGCAATGTTTCTGCAGTGCAGTACAGAGGCACTCTCCACCTCCCCGGCACAGGTAGAGTCTCCCAAGGGCACCTAAAATACCGAGTGATGCTAGGGGGCAGCAACAGCTGGGGAAAAAGGGATCGGGGTGGGAAGGAGGCGCTGCTGCGGGTGGTGCGGGCAGCGGGTGGGCTGCCCTAAGCTGTGTGTCTGCCCCGTGGCTCTCGCAGGTGATCCAGCTGCTGGCCTGCGACCTGCTGCTGTCCCTCCGCACCAGCCTGTGGCAGAAGCAGGCGAGCAGCAGCCAGGCCCTGGGCGAGACCTACCACGCCTCGGCCTCCGAGCTCACCGGCTTCCAGCGGGACCTCGGCAGCCTGCGCAAGCTGGCCCACGGCTTCAGGCCCGCCTACCGCAAGGTGAGGCTCCGTCCCTCGCCCCTTCTTCACCCAGGGGGTTCACCATCGGCCTCTCACCGCCTTCCCTTTTCCTCCAGGTCTTCCTCCACGAGGCCACGGTGCGGCTGATGGCGGGGGCCAGCCCCACGCGCACCCACCAGCTGCTGGAGCACAGCCTGCGGCGCCGCACGCCCCAGAGCAGCAAGCAAGGTCAGCCCCACGGTCGGTCACTCACGTCAGGCAGTGCCGGGTGTCGTGGCAGCAGCTCTGGTAGCTTTTTGTCCCCTCTCTGTGTTTAGGTGAGCTGGACGCGCTGCCAGGGCAGAGGGAGCGAGCCACGGCCATCCTGCTGGCCTGCCGCCACCTCCCGCTCTCCTTCCTCTCGTCGCCCGGCCAGCGCGCCGTCCTGCTGGCCGAGGCCGCGCGCACGCTGGAGAAGGTGGGGGACAAGCGCTCCTGCAACGACTGCCAGCAGATGATAGTCAAGCTCAGCGGGGGCACGGCCATCGCCGCCTCCTAACGCCTCGCCAGCCCCCAGCCCGGACTTCTCGGAGTTGAGAAAGGAATTGGGGGATAAAAGGGGAAAAAAAGAAAGGGGAGGGGGGGTTAAAAAACAAAACAAAAAAAAGCAGTGCTAGGTTAGGGTTGTGCCAGTGGGATCACGCCGGGGTGGGAGCAGGAGGGCATTTTTGTTGTGTTTTATTTTTTTAATCTTGCCCCAGGTGCAGCTTTATTCGCACTTGTGCTTGCCTGGGGTGCTGCAGCGGGGCTGGGGCTGGCAGCAGATTGGTGGCGGTGCCGGGGCCGTGCCCCCCTCCTCGTGCTGTGTGCGTGGGGACCTGGCACCCCGCTGAGCCCCCCGGCCCCAACCCCAGCCCCGCTGGTGTGCTCCACCTGGGGCCAGCACTGCCTGTCGGGTTTCTGTACTGTTTTTATACTGCTTTTTTTTTTTTTTTTTTTTTTTTTTAGGAGTGTTTGTGACTTTACCAAGTGTAGGGAACGATGCAGGCCTCCCCTTTTTGGCAGGGGCTGGGTCTGCAGCCAGCTGTGACAAGCAGCGTGCTGCTTGGGGTCCCCCTGGGGGACCTGGAGCTGGGTGGGGGCCGATGAAATGAGCTCTGCTCACCCCCCAAGGTGTCCGTGTGCCTTTTTGTTGCGGATTGAACTTTTAGAAACAGTTTATTTTATTCCCTTCCCCATCCTATATGGCCCAAAGCCCCTGCAGGCCTGGAAGGCTGGGCTGAGGCTGGGTGGCTGAAGCCCCTTCCCACCTGCAAGTAGGAAATCTCCCCTCAGGAGGCGTGCAGCCCCCTTTTTCCCTGTGCACCTCCCTGCTGGAGGATTATTTTGCCCCAAGGCATGCTGCCCTGTGCCCCCCGAGTGTGGGGAGCACGCGGCGCTGCCCTCCCTCCCCATCCCCCTGGGGCACCCCGTTTTGTCCTGTGAAGCCCAGCCTGGGCTTTCCCTCTCCGTGCTCCTGCCGGGGGTGGGTTGTGCCCTCCTCCTCCTCCTCTCGGTCTTCCTCATCCTGTTAATTTTATTAAACCACAGCAGCTCTTCACCCCTAGCGCCCCCCTTATTTCCCAGTGCCCCGGCTCTGCCCGCAGGTGGGGTGGTTTTGTACTTCAGTAACCGGCGCAGAGAAGCCGAGGAGGAGAGACATCCTCGGCCTTCCTCTTGTCCCTTACCCGTGAGCGGGGCCAGCACTTTCCCCCCCGCTCCGGGGGCCTTTTTACCCTGTTTTTCTACTCTTTCCAACCTCTCTGCCCATCTGTCCCTACGGTTTTTTATATGTGTGTACATACTGTAACTCGGGGTGGGCGGGAGGCTGTGAAGGAAGCCTGCTTCACCCCTGGAGCCCAGAGGGGTGAGAGGTGTGGCGGGGGGCTCCTGGCTCCGGGCCCCCTGCACATCCATCTACCCAATAAAGTCGAGTGTCACCATGTCACCCTGTGTGCCCGCTCCTGTCTGCCGAGCCACGCGGGAGCCGTACACCTCAACGTGTTTATTACCAAGGGGGAGGCCGGGGCCGTGGGGAAGGGGTGCCCGTGGGCAGCACCGGGTCCCGCTGCCTGAAGTCCGTTGCCCGTCCTCGTGGTGGGCTGAGGCCGGTCCCAACTCCTCTCCTTGGCCACGGTGTCACCTCCTTACTGGCTGGCATCAGACGGTGACCTCGGTCTTGCTGTTGGTGGCCAGGTGCCGCGAGCTCTGCCCGTACAGCGGGGTGGCGGGGCCCGGCCGGCGGGGGCCGCGCTGAGGGCCCCCCTCCCAGCCCCCCGACGGCTTGGGGGGGCCCTTGGTCTTGGTGGCCCCCAGTGGGGGGCAGCCCTCGGGTAGCCCTGGCCCCTCGGCGTGCGGGAAGGGCAGGGTGCTGGGGGGGGGCACCTCTGGCCCCCCGAAATGCCTGTAGAAGTCCTCGGGGATGCTCTCTGTGGGGACAGAGACACCGGTGGCACCCACTCCGGTGGCACTGGGGGCACCGACAGGGGGATGCAATGGGTTTAGGGGGGCTCCTAGGTGCTGCCCCCTTCCCTCCATGTCCTCACACCCCGTCCCCACTCACCTCCAGCCGTCAGCGTGGCGTAGGTGCTGTAGCTGGGAGCCGTCGGGGGCAGGCGCTTGCCGTGGCTGTGGGGCCGCCCCAGCGGGGGGATGCTGGCACTGGCCACCGCGTTGTTCAGGGGCAGCTTGTCTGGGGGCAGAGCCGAGGTGGGGGGCTCAGGGGCGCTCGGAGCCCCTCACGCTCCCCCCACACCACCCTTTGCCTGGGCACCCACCCGCCCAGCGGCGCCCCAGCACCGGGGGGATGTTTGGGGAGGGGGCCGGGGGTGGCAGGGCCTTACCTGCGCTGCTGCGGGGGGACCCCCGGGCAAGCCCCTCACCCAGCTGCACCTGCACGCTGCCCATGAGCCCGTCGATGTGCTCGGAGGGGCCGTGGCCCGGCTGCTTCAGCAGGTCGGTGAGCGTCCTGCAAGGGGCAGAGGGACGTCAGGCCGTGCCCCGCTGCCTGCATCCCCCCTCCTGTCCCGCTGTCCCCCCCGCCTGCCCCACGCCACATGCAGCGGGGCTATTTCAAAGCGGGGAAGACCCCGAGGAGGGGATGGGAGAGGGGTGCTCGTGCTGCTGCGGGGAGGAGGCTGCACAGGTGGCTTCGGCGCAGGCGCTGCCGTTTGCGACTCCTTCCCGGTACGCGCCAGCATGAAACATTAAACGCCATTACATAAGGCACAGCGCTCCCCCGTTCAGTGTTCGCACCCGGGGCCACTGCAGTACCGCCGTGGCACACCAGCCATCCCAGAGCAGGGCACACACAGCGGCGTGGCCTTCAGCAGATTTGTCCGTGTCTACAGGTACCTGAAGGCATGGTGCAAAGAGGACAGAGCCAGGCTCTTGTCAGTGCCAGGACAAGAGGCACAAACTGGGACACGGGAGGTTCCCTCTGAACGCCTGGAAGCACGTCACTGTGCGGGTGGGCAGCCCTGAGAGGCTGTGGGGTCTCCCTGCTTGGAGAGCTCCAAAAGCCACCAGGACGTGGCCCTGGGCGGCCTGCTCTGGGTGGCCCTGCTGGGGCAGGAGGCCTCCAGCCATGCCTGCCCACCTCAGCTGTGACCTGAGCCTACGCCAGTGCTGGTCTTTGCACAGAGACCTCCCTACCCCATAACTCATCTCTTCCTAAAGCCCCAAATGCAATCTCCCCGCTCTCTATATGCTCCCACATCACAAGCAATGCTTTAACAGCCAACCCACCACGGCCCCACAGATCCCCCAGGGACCTGCCCCAGCCCTGCTCCCTGCCCACAGGACCATCCCGGAGCAGCTCAGGGAGCCCAGGGCTCGTGCTGGGCAGGGTGCGGGGCCGGCAGCTCCCGTGGGGCCGGGGGCAGAGGCTGTCAGGGCGGGAGCTGCCGCGCCATCAGCCGCTGCCTCCCCAGGGCCCCGCTCCCCCACGTGTCCCTGGAGGCCGCCGCTCGCCGGGCTCGTTTCACCAGGAGGTCCGATGCGATTTGACCTATTTCTTTTTTTTTTTTCCTCGGGTCTATTTACCAAGCTCGAGCAGTCCTTTAGCTGCGACTTTTCCTCTCCAGATAAATCCATCAGTGCTCTTTTCCACACGCCTGCCCCCGGCCGCAGTCACCCGGACAGTAACAGCAAGAGCGGCTCTGTCCCTGTCCCCGAGCCCGGTGGCCCAGGGGGAGGGCATGTGCCAAGGTGCTGCTGGCTCACTGGATGTGTTTTTTTGGGGGTGAAAGCGCTAATCTGGGGGCTTGGGGAGGGCTGGGGAAGGTCAGGCTGCATTAAATCAGCTTATCCAAAGGTCTGTGGCTGTGAGATGGCTCCGGGGTGTGGAGCAAGGTGGGGAACATGGGGCACATCAGCGGATCAGCTTTAAACCTGCACTGCAGCAACATGGTAAAGAGCAGTGCCCCCCAAACCAGCCCGGTGTGAGCCCAGGAGCGAGCGATGAGGGAAGTCCTGGAGCCGTGGGGAAGATGAGAAGGCAGCGACAGCTCCCCGGCAGCACCCAGCACACTGTGCTCAGTGCCCCCGGACAACGCGGGAAGCCACCAGAGCAAGAAAATGAGGTGACAGCGTGTCCCCAGCCGTGCACGGGCAGGTCACACGTGGGTGTGGACGGGGACGGGGTCGCTTCGCTCCCGTCCCCCACAGCGCTGGGGCGGCAGGTGGCAGCTCGCCGGCTGCCTGCAAACACCTTTTCTGGGTCTTTGCTGTGCCTGCTGCCGTGGGCATCACCCACGGAGGAGCACCCATCGGGGTCAGGTGCAGAACAAAGATGGGTTTCGGGACCCCAGAAAGCGTGGGGAGACCCAGCTGCTTCCTCTCCTTTCCCTGCAGGGTCCCCAGAGCTCTCGCCTGTAGGTGTAGGTCTTTTTGGGGGGATACGAACAGATCCCCCTGCCCTGAAGGGACCTCACGTCCTTGGAGATCGGGGGCCTGAAGAAAAACACGGGCAGGTGTTCCTGACTCAGACAGGGCCTGGGCACGCTGCGCGAGCGTGGGGACGGGTGCCAAGCGAGAGCCGAGCAGGAAGGAGCAGGCCTGGTGGGAGCCACCATACGGACCTGCGGGAGGCACGGGGACGGGAGGATGAAGTGGCCACAGCGTTTTGGGTGCCTGAACCTCCTGCTGGACCAGCCATGAAGGCAGGAGGCGACGCGGTGCTCAAGGCAGACCGTGCTGAGCTGGAGCCATCCTGGGGCACCGGGAAGTGCTCTTTGGGAGCAGAAAACCACGGGCGGGATGGCAGGCTGGATGGGAACGGAAACCAGAGCGGCCGTGCAACGGGGAGCTGGCCCGAGGCCACGCTGCAGCTCCCGAGGAGCAAATGAGAAGCTCCAACCTGCGGCACCGGGCAGGACGCGAGGTCGCACTGCCCATGCGCCGGGGCTGAGGCACGGCACCGGGCACGGGCCGGCTGCGTGCACCGCAACGGGGGACACGGTGCCACCACCGCACTGCCCTGCCCTGGGCCACCCCGCTGGGGATCTCCAGCATGGCAGGCTCCTGGTTTTGCCCCAAAAAGGCACCCGAGGGCAGCTTGCCTTCTCCTGCTCCATATGGGTGTGTCCAAAAAATCAGTGGCTTCGGGGGAAAAGGGAGGTGCTGGGCAGTGAGCTGCGCGTTTGGAAGCGTGCTCGTGGGGAGCAGGGTGAATCGCTGCCCTGCTCCTCGGGAAGGGTCAGCCGTGCAGGAGAGAAAGAGGAGGGGAATGTGGAGATGTGCGGCCTTGGTAGCACGGTGCCGAGGCCACCAGCAGAAAACAAATCCCCTCGGTGGCCGGTGGGATGAGAGGGGCAGCAGACAGAGCTGGGGTCAGGTGTGGGCACCCCGGGGCTGCCCCTCCCCAAGCACAGCACCCCCTTCCCGGGGAGGGGAGGAGCAGGGAGGCTGGCGGGGCCGTATCGATCCTGTCAGGGTGCCAGCGCTGCCTCAGATGACGCGGGAGGGGGACATGGGCACACAGAGACACCGGGCTGGGCTCCCCGCCAAGTGCAGGGGGGGCACAACATGCATCCCCCCAAAAAAACTGCCTTGCTGGGTTCAGGAAGGCGCTGGGGCCCCCATTCCCATTCTGTCCCATGCCCAGCCTCCTCCAAACATGGGGTGCAAATATTGTGCTCAGTAGGGCCTGGGGACAGGGCGCAGGGGTGCAGGAGGGGGTGCGGCACCCAGCGGCCACCCCAGCCCCACGCGGGCATCCCATGGGAAGGTTCCTGAGAGGGAGGATGCAGCCAGAGCACCTCCCGCATCGTCCTGGTAGAATTATTTCCTCGGGCTCTGTCTGCCTGCTCTTATTATTATTAATTTTAAGCTGAAATCCCTGAAGAAAACGGCACAAAAAATGGGTTCATTGCCAGGCTCGATGTCCTCGCTAGGAAGACCTTGCCGATCGGCAAGGGCTGCGGCTCGATGCCCAGGGCAGCCCCCAGCCCTCGCCCTGCTCCTGCAGCCCTCCTCCTGCCACCACGTCCATGTGTCTGTGTGTCCGTGTGTCCGTGTGTCCGTGTGCCGGGGGGAGGACGAGGAGGGACAGCTCTGAGTCAGAGCCGCAGGGGCAGGGCTGTGCCTGGGAGGCTGGAGCTGCCGCCAGCCGCTGAGAAGTGTTAAACTCATTTAATGTGATCGTTCGGGGGAAAAGAAGTGAAAGGGGAAAAAAAAAATAAAAGAAAAGGAGGGAGAGAAACGGCTTGCTAAGAGAAGGAGCTGCGGGAACCTAACACCGAGGGGGAAGCAAGGCAGAGGAGCCGCAGCCACTGTCCCTGTCCCTGTACCTGTCCCTCTCCACCAAGCCAGCCATGCTGCCCCACACCAAGATTTGGGGCAGAAACGGGACCAGAAGTGTTTGCCTGGAGCCACAGCTCTCAGGGGAGCCCAAAAGGAGACAAAAAGCGAGGGGCTGGAGCTGGGGGCGAGGGGCAGCTGCCCAGCATCCCAGCGGTGTCCCCTGGGGGGTGACGTCCCAGCCTGGTGCACGGTGCCACACACACACACACACACACCAAGGTGGTGCAGGGGCGATTTTTTTTGGGGGGGAGGACAGACAGCGAGCGGGGGGGCCGTGCCCCTTTACCTGGAGACGGTCATCTCGGTGGGGGGGCCCTGCGCCTTCTCCAGGCCCAGCTTGGTGAAGATGCCCACCAGCACCATGACGGCCACCACGCCGCAGATGATGTAGACGATCATGTTGGTCCTGTCCCGCGCGGGGTCCACGGGGGGCTCATCCACCCGGGCGGGGGGCTGCCCGGTGTTCACCCAGTTGGGGGTGTCGTAGTTGGAGCAGCCGCTCTGGTCCAGCCGCCCGGGCTTGAACTGGCAGCAGAAGCGGTACCCGCAGGTCCCGCAGCAGTACTGGTAGATGCCGGCGTTGCAGTTGAAGGGGGGGTCCCACTGCCCCATCACGTCGTAGTAGCCCCGGCAGCGGTCCCCCCCCGGGCTGGGCTCGGTGGGCGCGGGGGCCGCGTCCTCCAGCGCCGGTGCCTGGCTCCCGTTGCTGCTTTTTTCCCCGGCCCCCCCCGGGCTGGGCTCGGCGCCCCACGCCCGGCCGGGCTCCAGCAGCACCAGGCAGCAGATGCCCACCACGTAGCTCCTCTGCAGCCGCCCGCGGCTCCTGGGGGCCATCTCCCACCCCCTGCCCGAGCCCTTTTCCGTGTCTGTGTGTCCGTCTGTCCCCTCCCCGGGGGGTTACAGCCGCTCGCCCGCCCCGCGAGGGCCCCCCCGGAGCAGCCCCATGGCCGCGGAGATGCCCCCGAGGAGGAGACGAGAGGGGGGAGGCAAAAAGAGAGGGGGAAAAAAAAATAAAGAGAGAAAAAAGGGGGGAAAAAAACAAAGTGCGAGGGGACGGACCCCCGCTTCTCGCCCCCCAAAAAATAAAAATAATAATAAAAAAGGGGTCAAGGGGGTTCAGGGCAGGAGCCGAGGCTGGCGGCGGGGCAGAGCCCCCGGGTGCCCCCGGCCGGGGCGGGGATGCGCAGCGGGGCGGCCGGGAGGGCTAGGGGCTCCGGGCCACCCCATCCCCGCCTCTGCCCCTTGCTGCCGGCACCGAGCTCCGGCAAGGAGAGAGGGGAGGGCGAAGAAAAGCAAAAAAAAAAAAATAAAATAAAATAAAATAAAATAAAAAAAATCGGGAAAGCAGCAAAAAGCCGCGGCACCGGGGAAGGAGGGGAGGAGGAGGAGGAGGAAAAGGGGAGGGGGGGGGAGGAGGGAAGGGGGCGGCGGGGCGGGCAGGGCTCGGGGCTGGGTGGCGGCTCGCCGAGGAAACCGGAGAAGCTCCTTCAGCAGTCCTCTGCCGCCCGCCCCGGGCCCTGGCCCGCCGCCACCGGGCGCCAGGCACCGAGCGCCCGCCCCGTCGGGCGGGGACCGCGCCGGGCAGCCCCCGCGCCCCTCCCGCACCGGGCACTGCCGGCTGGGGGGGGTTGCATCCATCCCCCAAAATTGTACAGCCCCCCCGGGGGGAGCTGGGGGGGTCGTGGGGGTCGGGCTGGGTGCCGGGAAGGGGGCGTCGGGGGGAAGGGGAGAGCCCCGCAGCCTGGGGGTCCGGGGGGAGAGGTGTGGGGAAAGTGGGAGTGGGGGTCGCCAGGTCTGGAGAGCATCAGGGCAGCGCCCCTAGGGAGCTGAGACCCCTAAGTGTGGCCAGGGTGAGGGGCAGGCACAGGGCCCCGCATCCCCTCCTGGGGCTCCCCGTGCCCCCAGCATCGCCCTTGTCTCCTCGGGCAACATCGCTGGGAAGATGCAGCCGGAGCCGGGGCAGCCTCTGATGGGCCCCGAGTGCCGCAGTCTGATGAGAGACCCATTTTGCAAGGTAGCTGTGAGCCCCCAGAGCCTCCCGAAGAGATCCAGAGGCAGCCAGGCGGCAGAAAGCCGCGCATCGCCGAACCCACCAGCCCTCGGGGGGCTCCGCTTGGAGGCACCAGCCCTGGGAGGTTGCAGGCCCGGGGGCTGTTAGTGCTCATGGCCCGTGCCAGCGCCTGCCCGGGGAGAAGCTGTGCAAGAGAAGTTTGCTGGTGCCCGGGTGATGGCAGGAATCGTTTCTGGGAGATTGCTCGCAAGCAGAGCCCCCCCCGGGGCCGGCAGGCTTATCAGGCTGGTAGCAGGCTGAGCGAGAAACTGGCCAAAATTGGGGATTTTGTAGGGAAATGGTTGCCTGGGATGACCTGGGAGAAAGGGAATATTTCTTTTTGAGGGGGAGGAACGCTCACAGAGCGTGAAACAGGCGCTTAAGGGGGATCTCAGTGCCTGTGGCTTGGAGAGGGCAGCGCGCGGGCAGGAGCCGCAGGAAATTCAGGTTGGTGGGGACCCCAAGGGAGAACCCAAAGGACGTGCTCGTGGTGTCCGCTGGCACCTGTGGGGATGCGGGTCTGGGAGGGGAGCTCCAGCAGGCTCTGGCCACGAGCCTCGGAGGCTGTGGTGGAAGCAGTCCCGCGGTGACAACGCCACCCGGAGCACAGAGCGGCGTCTGCGCGCCTGCAGAGATGCGATACGGCGGATAAACACCGAGCGGGGAGGGGGCGAGCGCCGGCACCATCAGCAGATTGTTTGTGGCAGGGCACGGCCATCCGGAGGAGACGTCGCTCTCCGTCACGGCCCCAAATCCCCGCCGGCCACCGGGGCTGGTTTGCTGAGGCAGAGCCTAGGCCGAGGAGGAAGAAGAGGAGGAGGAGGAGGAGGAGGAGGAGGAGGAGGAGGAGGAGGAGGAGGGGGAGGAGGGAGCGTGCTGTCTGCACCAGTGCTGTCAAAGCCTTGGGTGCCGGGGGGCTTGGCCACAGCCTGGGGGCTGCCCCCAGTGGGGCACGGTGCCACTGCCGGAGGGATCCCACAGCACGCGCTGTAGGGCGGCCCCCAGCTGGGGACAGAGCTGGGGACACGTCAGGGGACATCAGATGCGCCGGGGGGGCACGGGGACGTGGTGGCAGAGCCCCTGGCTGCCCCGCTCCCGGCGCGGCACGCACAGGGGTTTTATTCCCCCGCCTGTGCTCGGTGCTGTGGCTGGGAAATGGCCTGCCGGAGAAGCCGTGCGCCGTAATGGCCTATATAAAACACAGGAGCATATGTGCGTTTACCATTAAGATTATAATTGCAAACATTCAAAAGTTGAGATTTGCGAGCTCCCAGCTTCCCAAAGGCGGCTGCAGCTGAACCCAAACGACATCCAGAGCAACGAGGGGAAAATGTGTTCAGAGCGAGAGCCTCGCTGCTGCTGCTGCTGTTGTTGAATGGATGCGGTGCTTGCTGCAGAGGGACGCTGCGTGTAGGGCCAGCCCCGGCTGCCTTGCTGGTGATGCCCACCCTAGTGAACGGGGTGGGAGCAGCCCCGTCCCTCCGTGCCAGCACCAAGCCCCACAGCAATCCCAACACTTTCTCCCGTAATGCAACTTCCCCGCATTTTGGGGCTGGCAGCAGCAGAGCTCACGTTATCTAGGGGGGTGTTTTTGAGGCTCAGCCTGCAGGAGGAGGCCATATGGCCGGGAACAGCGGCGTGCTGGCCCCGTGGCAGCCCGGCACAGCATCCAAGTGCCAAGCGGCCCCGGCCGGCAGCCAGCACCACGGGACACCCCCGTGCACAGCCCTGCCCCTCCTCGGCCCCGGGCACTGGGCACAGGGGCACAGGGGTGGGCTTGTCCCCCCCTTGTGCAGGGTGCCCTCCGAAATGGGGTGGGCTGCAGGCACCTGGCTTAGCTGCCTCAGTTTTGGGGTGGCCGTCATGCTGTGTTATGCCTGCTCCGTGGCCGTGCTGGCAGCAGATGCAAGCCTCGTCCCCTCCCCGAAATGCCCCGCTGGGGGCACTCGGATAGACGTGGTTGTCCCACAGCCCCTCTCCCCCGTCCCTCCCCGCCGTGCTGTCCTGATGTGCGGCACCTCCGTAGCACCGCCGGGCTTTTAATGAGAAGTTAATTGGAGCTGACGCCGCCCGACCGGCGCACGGCTCTCCTGGGTCTGCGGGTCCGTGGCAGCGCCATGAGGTGTGAGGAGGGACGGAGCTGTGGGTAGATGAGCTCTGAGACAGGGGCTGCAGCGCCTTTATTCCCTCTTGACCCATTTAAAGCGAGCATCGGTGACTAAGGGAGCTGGCGGGAGGATAAAAATACCTCCCACACGCTCCCTGCGAGGCCGGGGATGGAAACAGGGGTGCCGTCACCTCTCCAGGGACTGCCCGGGGTCACTGCTTTGCAGTCCCACAGATCGAGGCCGTGCTGGTGGGCTCAGGACACCGACGCTTTGCTGGTGTCTTGCAACTGCTCCTGGCTCCCTCAGCAACAAACCCACGGGTTCGGGGTCTCCTGCCCCATCCCACCCAGCCAAGCCCCATCTCCAGGGCTGGAGGAGGTTTACGAAGCAGTGAGGAAAGAAGTCTCCTGCCCACAGACCCAAATCTCTCAGCTTTCACTCGCTTTGGAGAAGAAAGGGGCGAAACCCGGGCAGGTGCCGGTAGGAGGCTGCATTTAGAGGCAGAGGTGTTTTTGGGAGCACGCCGGGTGCCTGCTGCTTGCAGGGCATGTGGGGAGCTCAGCACCAGACATCCCAACACTGCTGTCCCCGAGGGACCCAAATATCCACCTGGACTCTGCGGGGCGATGCCTGGATGTCTGCCAGGGTGTAACTCAGCTGCCTGGGGCACCGGAGCTGTGGGGAGAGCAGCGTACGCCCGACCTGGCAGTCCTGCTTCCTAAATCTGCAATTCCAGCCCGGCTGTATTTTCGTCTTTCTAATAATAAGTGCGAATACAGTGGGGATGAATCACAGGCTGCAGGCTGCAGGTTTTGCCCCCCCCTCCCTTTGCTGCGAATCCGTCCTGGTTGGGAGCAGGGCTGCTGGGGGCAGGGGCTGGGACACAGAGGGGACTCAGAGGGGACACAGAGGGGACTTAGAGGGGGCACGTAGGGGATGCTGTCCCAGGCCAGCTCCGACCTCCCCTTTCACCTCCCAGCTGTATCCATCATGTCCAGGAGGCGAGTCCCCTCACACTCCCATTTCCACCAGTATTTCGGTGTGCCACAGCAACATTTCAATCCCGAGGGACTCCAGGGACATCCCCGCAGCACCCCTGCCCCGTGGCTGTTTGCACCCTGGGGTTTGGGTACCTCTGCCCCCCGACTGCTCCCGGCCCAAAGCACAGAGCAGCCCCCCTGGTCACTGCTGGCTCTGCCTGCTGGGAACCGCTGGCTTTGTTGCGAGGACCTTTTGCAAATGTTAATGCTTTCCTTTCGCTGGAGAGCTCTGCGGATGATCTGCCAGAACGGATTTCACACGCTTCTCCTAAAATTACGCCCTTTGCTTTCCCGGCGCTGGAGACGAAGCGCAGCCCGGCGCGCCGGCGGCATGCGAGGAGTGCGGCTCGCTGCTGCGCGGGCGGCAGAGCAGGGCTGAGCCCTGCCCGGGTGGGCTCTCCTGGAGCCCACCGCAGCTTGCACGCAGCCCCTGCAGCCCCTGCAGCCACCTCCTGCGTTGCCAACGCTGCCAGGGAGGTGCCTGGTGGGCACTGGCTGCCCCCGTGCCCTGCACCTCCCTGGGGACCCCAGGTGCCTGTCCCACATCCCCGGGGGCTGCCCTCGCTCTGTCTGGGCTGGGGGTGATTCCCGACCCCCGAGGCATGTGTGTGGTGTTATGGGGAGCTCTCATTTACCCCTGCAGCCACCCTAAGCTGTAAAGGAGGACATTCAGGGTTTGCCCTCCCCCAGCAGGAGCCCCCCCACCTATTCATATTGGGAAATGCAGGGGGGGGATCCAGACCCGGCCCTGTCCTCCCCAGCAGTGAGCAGCTACTCATGAATATCGTGGCTGTGGTTAGAGCTGATTTAATACATCTTAAATGACTCATTGGGGAAATTTTTTATTTATTTTTTTTTTATTTTTTTATTTTATTTTTAATAACTCGCGGTGTCACTACAGGGCACGAAGTTTGCTTCGCTGAGTTTGTTTCCCTGCTTCTCGGCACAGATAAACAAGCGAGGAGCTGGAGAGCGAGCGAGAAGCCCACGGAGGACGTCCCCAGGCGAGCAGCGTGCCTCACCTTCCCCCATCCCTGCACATTTAGGAGGAGAGCACTCGCAGCGTCTCCTCCATCACCACCTTCATTGATGGTCCTGGGCCACCAGTGGTGGTGACAGGGGACTGGTGACAACAAGCCCACAGAGGACACCCCCGGGGATGCTCCTCGTGGCTCACCGGCCGCAGAGCCTCCCAGCTAGGGAAAACAGTGCTAAAAAATGGAAAGCGACCCAGGTTTATCAGTAGGGCCATGTTTAAAGCCCCTGCTGTAAGATTTCTGACTTCACAGAGCAGCGCACAGCCTGGTAATTCCCCCCGCCGGTACTGCTGCTGTCACAGAGCACGAATTACAATATTCTGGCGGAGGAGGGAGGCGTCCCCGAAGGTGTCGCCACCACCGTGAGCTCCTGTTAGGATTGCTAAACCCGGCTTTTGCTTGCAGGTGCCTTCATCCTGGAGCTTCACCCTTTCGGGGGAGCGGGGTCAGGAAAGGATGGGGGAACCTCCTGCAAAAACCCCACACGCTCCTCTTCCCCATTCCCTGCTTGTACAGTGCTGAGAGCGTCGTGCCTCAGCCCCCGGCACCCTGTGGGGTTTTTCCCCGGGGTGCCCCGGCCCCGCAGCCCAGCTGTGCTCTGTCCCCGCTGCCTCCTGTGCCGGTGCCGCCGCCTGCCATCGATCCAGGCCCAGAATAGCTGCTGCCAGCAGCCGGCCGACGCCGCAGCTGCCAGGGGAAGGGCACGGCCGATGTCCCCCTCCTCGCCCCGTGGCCCCCCGCTGCTGGTACTGGCGCTGGGCATGCTGGAGGCGAGGGAGAAGGGAAATAGGGTAATGGGTGGAAGGGGGAGGACGCAAGGGAGGGGCTGTGCGAGGTGCTGCCGGCACCGGCCGCCCCGCTGGAGGGGCTGGAGCACTTTGGGCAGCTGCTGGAGGCAGGTCCCCTTCTGCTCCATGCCACTTCTGCTCCACTTCCATTTCAATTTCCATTCCCACTGCCACTCCACTTTCACTCCACTTCTACTTCCACTCCATTTCCAGTCCCATTTCCATTTCCACTTCCACTTCCATTCCCGTTCCCATTTATTCTCCAATTCCATTTCTCCACCCACTCCCACCACCCCCTGACCCCCCCGATGTGCTGGGGCTGCAGCATCACTTTGCCACCCCCACCTCCCGCCCAGCCCCTCTGGTGTGCACCATGAAGCCAGGATCTGGCCCCTCCTGTGTGCACCCCTCTCTCCCAACCTGAGCTGGCTTTTCCCTGAGCTGCTTTTCCTGCAGAGAAGAACTCCCCAGGCTGCTGGGGGCACTTCTGCATGATTTTATCCTGTGGGGAACAGCTTGCTGAGAGTTGGACTGAAAAGAAGTAGCTTGGGGCTTTTTCTTTTCATTTTTTTTTCTTTCCCTGGGCACAGCCTTGGGGGTGCATGTGGAGAACCAGAGCTGCTCTGGAGCAGTGTCCGAGGGCCTGACCCATGCCCTGTGCCCACTGGCACAGCCCTGGAAGAAACAAACCCTCAGAGATGAGATTCTTCCCCCCGGTGTGTGTCCCCTGGCTGCACCCAGTGGCAGTAGGGGCGGGTGGCATTGCCCAGGGGAGCCCCCAGAAGCGGTGAGGAAGGAGGTGGGGTGAAGGGTTTGGAGGGGCTGGATCCAGGGGAAGACCCACTCTGCGCAGTGGGTACCCCCTTTCAGCATCTCCCCAGGTGCCCTTCTGGAAGCCACATGGGACCAAAGCGATCCTGACACCCAGTAAAGGAAACGGAGGCTGATTTAAGTTGAGTGGTTTTTTTTGTGTGTTGGCTGTTTTGTTGTGTTTTTTTTTTTTTTTTTTTTTTTTTTTTTTTTTAATTCTTTCCTTAAGTGCGAACACCATCTGGCTCCCCGAACTCCGTCAGCGCTTCCAGTCCCGAGGCGGCTTCGCTCCTGCTAATTACTGTCATTACGCGGTGGGGTAGTGATTAGGGACGGATGCTGACGGGCGGCGGCAGGAGGGCCGCGTCCCCCGACAGACTCGGCCCACGGAGCCGGGCAGCCTCCCCTCCTCAGCCGGGAAGCAGTCGGGGCCTTTTCCAGCTGGGGGCCGTCGCGTTTGCTTGGGAGGGACATTTTGGTACCCAGCAGGAGGGATAGGCACCGGCACCCAGGCACCCAGCCGGCAGGAGTTTTGGGGGGCTGAGGGCAGGGGTTATGTCAGGCTGGTGCAGCTGCTCCCATGGGTGAGCGAGCAGGAGACGAAACCTGCTGGGGCTTTCCCCAGACTTTCCCCCCACACTGCTCGCTCCAAAATCCTGGGTCCCCCCCCCCGGCAGGTGAGGCCCGGCCTCGGCAGCCTTTCAAGGAACCAAAGCGGGAGGCTGGGAGGCCAGAGGGAAACCCAGCCCCTGCCCCATGGGGGAAGAGAGAAACTGCCACGGGGAGGCACCGGGGCTGCGGGAGGGCTCCCAGGAGAAGGGCTCCGCTTCGCGCTGCTGTTTCTCCCCTTTCCCTGGGCTGTCCCACAAAGGAAATGCATGGTGAGGCACCTGAAGAAGTAAGAGCAGGAGCCCCCGCCTCAGCAGGAAGAGGGCCTTTTTCAGCAGGATTTTTACAGGATTTCCTTTTCCAAACCACCACACCACTGTGGGGTGGATGCCACACAAACAGGGCTCAGCTGTGGAAACAGGAGGGGGATGCGTGACAGTCCCACTCCTGCCACCTCCCGTCCTGTTCTCCATGAAGCAGGTAGCTCTGCCTCTCACAAGCACGCCCTCTGCCAGTGCCAAAATGTCCCCAGCTGGGCACGGGCTGGTTCCCAAAGCACTTGGGTTTGTTTGTGTCCCCCAGTGACGGGGACACATCGTGTCTTGAACTGCGTTGGGCATTAGCCGGATCGAGGCTCAGCCCAGCCAGCGCTTTGAGGTTTGGGAGAGGACTTGTGGTGAAGAACTTGGTCCCTCGTGCCCTGCGGCAGCTCGTGTGGTTCCCCTGATGGGGTGAAGGCAGTGAAACTAGCTCCAGCATCTATGGCTGGGGGAGGAGGGGGGCATCACCCTCTAACAGCACGTGGTCCTGCACCCCAGAGGAGCCAACGTCACCCGGCAGTCACTGGTTGATCCCACCACAATCTGCAGACCTACATGGTCCATGGGGTGAGCACGGCAACATCCTCCAACTTCTGAAGACCACAGTAGAGAGGAGAGCACTCTAGGTGGGCCCAGCCTCCATGACCGGCCATCCATCAATGGTGACATCGGGTCCCAGAACCGGTGGTGGATCGGGAGCAAAGCTGGAAACATTGAATGGTGCTCATCCTGCACTGACAACTTCATTTCCAGATCTGCTTGCCCAGGCGGGCCACCGGCATGTGTGTGAAGAAGGCCATCGACAGAGAGCTGCCTCGGACCGGCGCTGCTGGTCAATTCTCGCGCGCAGCAACCCCCCGGAGACACGCACATAAATTAAGTCATCCCTCCCACGCTCACATCACTCCCTGCCTGGTTGTGTGCAGCACGGAAACATCCATCACTGGGAGCCCTGTCACCACGAGTGACACGCGGTATTTTTGCAGCCACCGTGAGCTGAAGCGGTGGTTGTCTGGGGCCATCGTGACAAGCTCCTGCGGCCAGCGCGCCTCTCGACCAGCAGGCTCCATTGCCTGCCCCTGGTCCTCGCTGACTGCAGTCACTGTAGCTTGGAGCAAAGGCAGATTTCTCCATCCTCCTTCCCTCGCTCCCTGCTCGGAAAGGCGAACTCTCTTCCCAGCCCCAGGGCACCCAGATGCAGGGGGGGGTCCCACCAGCGCCCACGGGTGCCTGTCGCCCACGGGAGCACCCCGAGGGAGCGGGGACCTGGGTGTCACGGCGAGCAGGAGATGGGGAGGCAGGACTGTGCATGGAGAAAATGCTGGATGAGCTTTGCTCCGTTTGGCCCCATGACTCGTTTTATTGAGGTCAGGAGCAAAAAATCGAGATAACGGCAATGGGTTTCGTCTTAATGTACCCCTGCTCCCCCCCTTTCTGGTTGCCCAGCCCCATGTCCCTACAAGTCCCCCCCTCCAGCAGCAGACCCATCCGGGCTCCCCAGTTCACCCACACCCACACTGTGGCAGCCTGGCAGAGGCAGAGCAGCCCCCGCGATGCTCCCTCCTCACCGGCCACATCCCTGCCTCTTCCAGGCGTGGCTCCTTCAGCTTCCTCCGGCGATTTCAGGCACGCAATCCACAAAAATGGCAAAGTGGCAAAAGTGACAAATGGCAAAGCCCAGTTCTGGTGCAGCTCAGGTCCACGCCAGGCCTTGCTCACCCAGGGAAGGGCTCTGGCTGGCTGCAGGGGGCAGCCGGAGAGCCCCGGCCCTGTCTCCAGTCCATCACAGTCTCTCCTTGCCCACGCAGTCCTGGGTGGTTTTGGTGGTGACCAAGGCGGTGGCGCCCAGCTCGGTGGCCGGCAGCGGGAAGCCGTGGCCGTGCTCCTCGTGGCGGGGCCAGGGGGCGGCCAGCAGCACCACGTCGCGCTCGCCATCGCCCTGGCAGCACGGCCGCCGCTTCGCACTGTCCCTCCCGGGCGGCCCCGCTGCCTTCAGGCCGCCGTTGAGGTGCGGGCAGGGGCCCCGAGCCGGGTCGGCCTCCCCCAGTGGAGCAGCGGGGTCCGGGTAAGCGGGGCTGGGCAGGGGGCCGGTTTCACCCAGGCTTTCTGAGAGAAGGGCAAGAGAAAGGGTGAGGGGCTGTGGAGCAAGTCCCAGGACACAGATCTCCCCCCCGTTTCCCCTTAAATGTCGCTTCGTAGTGCTTTTCCCCCTCCGAGTGCAATAGGGGAAGCGCAGCTGCGCACTTGCACCTCGCGTCTCCCGTGAGCCCGTGCTGGTGAGCAACCGGCCCGGCCGCTTCCCTCTTAAAAATAGACTTGTTTACAGCAGCACGCGGCCCCGCGCCGCCCCATGCTGGATTTCTCCCTCCCCTGTCATTTCTGACACTGCTCCCGGCTGTCCCCGGTGGGCACCATGGCCTCGCCCCCTGGAGATGCCCTGTGGGGAGAGGCACGGCCTCGTCCCTCGTCCCTCGCCCCATCCCCGGTGCCTTTGGGGACGCCCCTGCGAGATGCCCAGAGCCCGGGGGTCCTGCTGATGGGGGCTGGCTCCAACACCGTCACCTCTTTGGGGTGGCACGTGTAGGAGGGTGCTGGGAGCTCCGAGTGGGGTGCTCAGTGTGGGACACCATTCGCACGGCTCCTGCCATGCGTGGAGCCCTTCGTGCATTGCCCTCTGGCCTCAGGGCAGTGGACCAGAGTCTGCTGCACCTCACTGACGAAGTGGGACATGAGTGGGACGGTGTCATCTGAGGTGACACTGAGGGACCTGCCCTGGGGAGCTGGGGACTGGGCCAGGGTGAGCACGAGGTTTCCTACCTTTGGCCTCCTGCTCCGTCTTCCTCCTCTTCCTCCTCTGCTTGCTCGCCTTGCAGCCCAAGAGGCCGCAGAGGGCGGCCAGAACCAGGAGGAGCACCACCAGCGCGGGGACCCCGAAGATCAGGAGGGTGCTGGGCAGGTCCACGGAGGACAGGGTGGGCGGCAGGGCCGAGGTGGGCGCCACGTGGACGGGCTCTGCTGTGGTGCGAAACGCCGGCGGGGTCAGGAGGGGGAGAGCTGGGGCGAGGGGCAGAGGGCGGTGGCGTTACCCACCAGGCCTCCTGGCCTCTGGATTTGGTGGTGGAGAGAGAAGGAGCAGGACCTTCATCGCCATCCACCTCCAACCCCATCACCACCACCACCACCCGCGGGATAAGGTTCCCTCCAGCCCAACCCTGGGGCGCCCTCCAGCCCCTTCGCCCGCCAGCGCCCGGCCCCGGCCGCCCTTACTTGCGTTGTCCTTGAAGAGGTCGGAGCACCTCACGCAGAACCTGGTCAGGGGGTCAAAGCACTGCGGGGGGAGGCAGGAGGCGACGGCGTCTGCTTTTCCCGAGGAGGACATGGCCGAGCGCTCCCGCATGGCGCAGCGCAGAGCGGCCGCCCGAGTGTGAAATCGCCGAGCCCCGGGGCGGGTGGCAGCGGGAGATGCAGTCTGTCGAGCCGCCTCGGCTCCCTTGGGGCTCCGCTCGCTGCGCTTCCCCCGGGGCGGATCTTCGCTGGGGAGGAGGAGGGTGCACACCGAAGCCCTACCCCTGGCCACCCGTGCAACACACCCTCCAAGAAGCCCTCTCCTCCAAAAAACATCACCGAAATCCCCATGGCCTCTGGTGTACCTCCCCGTCCCAGCCCTACGCTGCCCCAGCCCCTGCAGCCCTCAGCCCTCACCTCCCTCGCCTGCTGGAGAGAAGCCCCTCAACGGGGTGGGCTGTGCCTCTCCGAAATCTGCCCCGGCCTCCGGCATCAGGGTATTTGCTGGTCTCCCTTCGGTGAAGCCTGTGTGTGGTGGGCCCTGTGTCCACGCGGGTGTGAGGCAGAAATCAGGCTCGGGTGGTGTGGTTTGCTCCAGGACTGACACAAAAAGGCCGAACTCGCTCTCTGCGTCCTGTGCTAGACCCTTGGCACGGAGCCTCCAAGCCCCTTGGCTCCACGTCCCGTTCCTCAGGGGTTCAGAGCTGGTCCTGGTCTCAATGATTCCCCAGGGCATGGACAAAGCCAGTCCCACCAGGCAGGTCTTGCCCCATACTCTTGGAGAGGATTAAACACACTGTGAAGGGCCTTGGGTGTTCCTAATCTTGAGCAGGAGAGATTTCCTGCCACCACATGTATGCCAAATCCTGGCGGCTGAGGTCTGAAGCAGATAAGCGATTGATTTCAGCTCTGCAGGTGGCTCTGCTCCATCCTTACTAAACAAGCACCTCGTCCCCTTCTCCTTCACCCCACAGGAAGGAAAGGGACCCCTGTGGCCACTTTACAGCCGCCTGCCCCGGCGAGCCCCTCGCCTCGCTGCAGCCTTCGGGCTCCTCCCAGCACAGCCACGGTGCTCGGGGCATCTCGTCTGGGCGAGTGAAAGTCGTGACCAAAACCAGTCGCTGCCCACCAGCACAGCGATTTCACTTCCCCTTACGCCACTGCCGGGCCCGGCCACTGCCTCGCTCGCCCTTGCACGCGCGCACGTGTGCGTGCACGGCCGTGCCGCCCCGCTCCTCGCCGCTCCGTTCTCCTCCGAGGAGCGCGGCCCCAGCCGCGGTGACTCAGTTCTTCCACCCCGGCCTTACTCAAATGAAAACTCCCCGAGCACGCCGAGCACTTCCCTCTCTCTTGCTTCGAGGCCGCAAGTGCCAGGCACAGCGGTGAACTTGGCACCCTCTGCCTCGCCGCTGCTGCAGGCACCCACAGGTGCTGCTTTGCTGTCTCGCCGCATGAACCACCAGGGCTTGTGCCTCCTGTGAGGTATTTTTCCTGTGAAGTGGTAAAATCCGGCTGTGCCCTTCTGGTTTCCAGGGGGCTGAGGGTGTGCAGAGCATACAGCTGATTCCCCGCTGGTGCCTGGGGGACCTGTGGGCATTTAGGGCCAGCACCTGAGAGGCGGCTTGGTGGTGCGGGGAGCTCTCCGCAGCTCCTTGCTGCTCCCTTCCCACCCCGTCTGCTCCCACCCGGGCCAGGGAGATGATGTTTGAACTCACACATAGCAGGGCTTACTCATGGAGAAAATCACCGCTGACTTTCCCGGCAGCGCTCACGTGTGACCAGCGCACCCAGGGCTCCCCGCACCGGCCCCCGCTGCCTCCCCGCCTCTCTGCCCCCCGTAGCAGCATCGCTCTTGGAGCAGGCAAAGTTGAGGCTCAGCGGCTGGTTAGTGTTATGGAGTGCTCACATCTAAAGGCTGAATACGCTTGGTACTAGCACAAATGCATAATTAAAGAGCAGGAAAAATGACTCACTGGATAAGGAAATGCGCTTTTCTTATCTTCTCTGCAAACGAGAGCCCCAGGAGCTTGGGAGCCTAGCTAACCAAGTGGTTTTATTAAACAAATAAAACAGCAAAAAAACATCAAAAGAGCGATTTAGGAGTTATGCCTCAATCCTGGAGCCAGAGAATGCTCAATCCCTGCCGCCACCTGCCCCAGACACGCAGGAGGGGGGCTGCCCACGGCCGGGATTGTCCCGCCAGCCCCATGGAAAGCCCATAAGCAGCACGGGCAGCACGCACAGCCCGGGGAGCGAAGGCAGGCCCTTGTCCCACACGTGGGGAACGGGTCCCACGTGAGCAGTTCCTCCAGCCTCACGGTGGGTGAAGTGACTCACACGTGCGAGCAGCACTGGCTGCATCAGAAAATATCCACCGAAAGTTCACCTTGTGCTCGTGTGTGCCGGAAACACAAAGGCGTGTTGATCGCAGAGGCTGCAAGGTGTTTATCTGGCAGACCCGTGTACTTCGGGACGAACCTCTAGCACGATGCACCAGGCAGCCCTCAGCAATGGAAACTGAGCTGTGGGGAGGTTTGGGCTGGAGCCGACCCCGCAGCAGCTCTGCAGAGCCAGGGAGGGGGCCCAGAGCCAGACCCACCCAGGGCACAGACACGTCTGCCCCAGCAGCGAGGGGCACGGAGCTGGTCTGGAGGCCAAAGCTGAGCTAAGCAGCCCAGATTGAATTTTGCATAGCACTTACTTGTGGCCAGCTACTTGCGGAGCTGCGAGCTCATGCACGGGAAGAGTTCGGTGAACACATTTGACTAGCAGATCACCCTGGGAAATAAGTGTGCCCTCACGAATGATTCCAAACCAGCAGAAAAAATGTTTGCCCAGGGAACTGATTTGCTGGCAGGGTGCATCAGGGTCCTGCCACACGTGGACATTTACCTTTGGGTAGGTGCAAGGACGGCCTCCCACAGCCCCGCCAGCATTTTTGCTTTTGGCTGCTGCCCCGTCAAACGGTTCCGGGCCGGTCGGGTGCCGAGCTCAAGCCGGGTTCAGCCCCGCAGCACTGCCACGGGCTGCTGTGTGGCAGGAGGAGCGAGCCGCACGTGTTCGGGCAGGAGCCCGGGATGTGAGGCAGGGAAGAGAGCGGCCGCCCTGCCGAAATGGGCCCTGCAGCAGCGAGCTCGTCGCCGCCGCACGGCCGGCCGCGAGGCTCCGGCTGGCAGCATCCCCTCTCCTCGCTCTGCAGACAGCAGCACGGCTGCCTTTCGTGGATCTGCACTCCTATCTTGTGCTCCCCCGAGCCAGCACCCCCGGCAACACAGGGATCAGTTGCCACAGGGTGCAGGCTTATAGGAACCATGCAGCCATCCAGCATCGCCCCCCCCCCAAAATGCAGAGGATGAGGATAGATACAGCTTTTTAGCCCTCTAATCATCTTGTCTCTGAGCTAGATAACCAGGACTGTAAATCCCTGGTGATAATCGCAGACACCATGCCTGCAAGCTCTCCCCCGGACCATTCATTTCGCTTGATGATGCTTTAAAGAGACATCTAATGAGGATAATCTGATTCAAATCCCCTCTGCTTTTGGGTAAGCAGAGCAATTTAGTCCCCCTCAAACTCCTTCTTCCCCCATGGCTCTCTTTATTTCCCCTTCTCATATGAATCACTCTGGGGTTTCCTTTGCTCTTTGCATTGCTATTTTGATTCTTTGATATGACCACCGCAATCAGCGTTCACTCTGTTTAGAACCTAATTAGCATGAAATCAGATTCACTTTTTACTCACATCCTCCCGGCGCTACGATGCTGGCCAGTGCTCCGGCTCCCACTTTGGGCGCGGGAGCACCGCAGCCTGCTTACGAGCCTCCCTCCTCACCTGATTAGATCAGGAGCACTCAGAGGAGAGCCGCACGCTCAGCCCGGCAATCGAGCCGAGCTTTGGGAAGGGGGGAAGGTCTCAATCACGCTCCGCTTTCAGCGCCGAGCAGATGGCGACCGTACCGACTCCATAATTTATAGGCCACCATCACTCTGCATCAGTCCCATGCCGTGGCTGAGCTGAGCCAAACGGCGCGGGGAGCAGCCGGGCGCAGGTGAGAGCCCACGTGCAGCGGGGCCGGGGAAAGCGCCAGCCTCACGCGGGGCCCGGAGCAGGGGACGTGACACCCCAGAGGGGTTACCCCGAGCAGGACGAGCGCCACGCAGCCCCCAACCCGTCCTCAAAGTAGGTCAGCGTTATGCAACAGCTGCACACAAGCAGCTCCGCTGCGTTTCCCCGGGAGCAGGAAACAGGAGGGAGAGCTGCTCAGGACGGGCACGTCAGGCTACAGCACGGGAACCGGGGGGTGGCAGAGACTGAGGCAGGGCACCAGGCAGTACGAATGCTCTCTGCGAAGCGAGGCGAAGGCTGTGGGTATGCTCATAGGAAACACCACGCTGCTCCCAGAGCTTCCACAGCTCTGAAGCCTTTGATCCGCTGCTCAGCATAGCAGCAAGAGGCCTCAAGTCATGGGGAGGGCGAGGATTAATGAGGCAACGTGGGCACACGGCTGCGGAGAGAGGTTCTTGGCTGCAGCAAGAGCCACAGGTAGCTCCAGCCGGAGCCCAGCGGAGCGCAGCACAGGCTCCACATCTGTCAGCTCTGCGCGAGTTAGGAGAGGGAACGGGGCAGGGGAAAACAACCACATACGTCCGTGCTGGGGCGATGCCAACACTGCTGTGACATCGGGGCAAGCGGCCAGCACCAAGGGTGGGGAGAGCTGTGAGCTGAGGGCGTGGAAGGGAAAGGGAAATACACCAAAATGCCAAAAACTGGGGGGAGCCTCTGCGCTGTGTTCAACAATCTGGGCTTTTTAGGCACTGCCAGCGCTCACCACAATGCCTCTGCCTGGCTGCTGCGCCCAAACCGCCCGCCCTCGAGCACGGTGCTTCAGCTCCCCGGGCACAGCACGGAGGTGACAGCGGGAGGATGCGGAGGACAGAGGACACAGCAGCCCCCGCACCACAGCAGGGCCCCGTTTCCCAAGGGGAGGCGGCTCCTCGCTTTGTTTTCGTCCTCACCCCACCTCAGTGCTCCTTCCTGTGACGTGCAGAGCCCCCGGGGCTCTCGTGCCTGAGCCCGCAGCTGCACCTGGGCCGGCGGCGGGGAGGCGCACGTATGTAAAGCACGGGCTCTTTCACACACCACTGACTTCCCCCTGCCAAGGACACGGCGGGGCAGGGGGACATCCACAGCTCCTTCCAGGGCTGCCTGCAGGGCTAGGCGTGTCACACAAGCCCCTCGCGATGCGGTGAGCCCGAGGGGGACCGCAGCACCGCGGCATGTGGTGGCTCCTCCTGCAGCCCACGTGCCACGAGCTCGTGCTGCTCAGCTGTGGGGGCTTTTGGGCAAGTCCCGTCGCCCCCTAAGCCCCACATCCCACCACTCTGGCTCATCGCATCCAAGCCGGCCCGAGGGGATCCGTCCTGCTTAGCATCTCCGCGCCATATTAATATTTAACGGTGAGAGAGAGCCAGAGGCTTTGATTTCTCCCCCCAGCCAGCTCAAGGACAGCTTGGCTGCGCGGGGAGTTTCAGCGCTCCAGAAGCTGGGTTTGCCCCAGTTCGCAACGAAACTCAGCCGTGTGGCAAGGCCCCGTGAGAAGGAAGGGAGCCTGGTGTCAGCCTCTGCGCCGCAGGGGCGGGCAGCAAGGGGCAGACGCGGCCGAGCTCAGGAGGGTCCCACCAAGCCCCCCTTTACCTTCCCCCAAAGCTGGGGGCCTGGGCCTGCCCAGGGAGACAGAAGAGCGGGGACACTCAGCCAGAGCAAATATTAGGGGTGGCCTCGAGTCTAGGTCTCTACCACCAGTTTCAAGGCTTGGAGGGCGGGCAAATCGCCAGGGCTGGGCTTATCTCTGATCCCCGTTGCAGGACAGAGATCATTTAGTCCAGGCCCCGTATCAGCACACGGGCTCTCCCCCCGATAGCGCAGACCGGGCACACCACGTGTCTCGCTGCACCTAAAAGTTGGTCTGATTTAGCTGCTGGTGCTGCAATGCCAGCAGGAAAAGCTTCTCTTGGAAAACCTGGGTTAACAGAGAGCTATAATCCAGCCAGATAATGCTAACCACGCTGATTTGTGCCGAAATCTCTTAGCACCTCCATAAGCAGCTTGGCAAGCACAGCAAGGGTACAAAATCTTGCTCCTGTGGGTCACGCTGCTGTAGCAGAGCCCCCGTTAGTTTGACTCAGCTCCACCAGCTCAAAAGCACTGCTTCGCCGAAGCTTACTTCAGTGCTACTGCTGTAAGTCCTACTGTACTAATTAAACTGCTTTCACACTAATTTTGCTGACGCACAGCTGACAAACAAAAACATCCACAAATTGAAGTAGTCAAACCAGCAAAGCTGAGTGCTCTTGCCAGAGAGAGGGGGATTTCTTTCAGTAGACCTCCAAACAGATAGGGAACTGAGGCACAGAGAGACGAAGAGAAAAAAACTCCAAAATATTTCTGGTAGTTTAGATTTTAGCCAGCTGGACAAGGTCTTTTGTGATGTTCAAACACGACAGAACCCAAGCAACTGGCCTTAATTCAACCTCAGGCCCTCCACGTGTCTGATCACAGCCCAAACACCACTTTCACAAGACCTTTAGCAAACATTAGTGCTGGCTCCCCCATCTAGATGCAAGGTATCCTCAGCTGCCTCGTCTGCTCTGCTTTGTTATGTCCTGTCTAAACTAATAGCTGGCAGTTCCTAGAGGTATTTACACAGTTGTAGCTGTAGCTTTAGATGTGTCCCAACTACTTTCGGTTGTAAAACATGATGGACCTGAGACACAGTGTCATATTCTTAGATACGCTCCGCTTCCCCTGCCAGTTCTATTAAAGACTCTTTCCTACGAGTAAGAAAAATATTTGCCCCAAGGTGGAGCGAGATGTTGCTCTGAAGGAACTAGCTTTGATTTTGTACCAGCTAGGATTCAGCCACCTGTAGGCAGCACAAACAGCATCTTTCTCATTTGAAAGAGGTAGAAGGAGAAAATTTCTGTATCTAACGCCGCGATGGAACACAGCCCACTACGTCGGAAGGTGCCAGGCAGTAGCGCACGGGGGTTGCGTTCCGGGAGAACCAAAGAAAGTTTCATTTTCACCAGTTCAGAAAGCCCAGCCAGAGAAATCACTCCTGAGGCTGAGGCCAGCAGTTCTGAGAGGCAACCGGAGCACGGCCTAGGTGGCGGAAGTTTCCCGGCCCTACCGCGGTTGCAGAGGACACGAAAGACTCGTTCATTTCTCGTTCCGTGCCGCAGGCCTCCCTCCCCTCCCCCAGGCTGCACCTGCACGTCGAGAGCGAATCGAAACCAGTCTGTTCTGAACCACGGTCTCAGTTTATTTGGAGGGACACAAAGTGAGAGCGAGGCCGAGCCAGCACAGCCAACGGAGAAACCGGTCTCTGGGTGCCAGTGGTGAGGTCCTGGCGAGGCCCCGTCCTTCCTACGTGGCCACGAGTGTTTGCACTTCTTTCTCCGCTGGGATTTAGCCAGAGTCCAGCCCTTTTGGACTCTAGCACAGCTGACTGGTTTGGCTTCTTTGTTCCAGCAACGCTACGTGTCCTCTGAGCAAGGAGACAGGCTTTGTGCCTTGCTGGGCTGTCTTCGCAAGGGCTGCCAACACTCACAGCTGATGAAGCCCGCAGTGCTGCTTTCTGCTCACGGGCAGATGTCAGAAACAGGCAAAGCAAAACAGCACGCACAGCCAGAGCTCCGCACCCAGGGATGTTAAAGCAGACTAGCAGGGATTCAATAAATTATACCAAAGGGGAGCTCAGCAGATTCTCTCGACTTCATTTCTACCTGGCGTGCAATTTTGGGTAAGCAACATCCCGGTATTTCAAGAAACACGATATTCTGGCAGGTGGTTCAATTCAGTTCACAGGAAGGATCAGATTTGGAAAGCTTTTGCCACCACCACGTGGCCAAAACGGTGACTGCAGCCCAGCAAGAAACTGAACTGAACAACATGCAAAATGCCAGCAAGGAGCAGTTTCACTGCCAGGACAAGCTGGAGAAACATGTTCGTAGGTTTTAGAGCCCACACCACACACCTAAACAAAAAAACACACTAAGAGCTTTTAAATATTATACATTTTATTAACTTAGAAATCAAAAAAATCACTATGGACTGACAGTAAGAATAAGGCATGAGTTACTGCTGATGGGAACCTGTTAGGTAAGGGACTATACACAGTATAAGCCCAGTTTCCAAGCCAACACCGTGTTTCCAGTATGCTGCTATAGTCCAGTTTGCTGTATTTCATTTCTGGCCAGCCCCAGAGTGCACAGCCTCAGCCCTAGGGATGCTGGAGGGACAAGTGCAGTCCTGCAGCTCTCTGGAGCTCTTTACTTTGGGAAGAAGATCTGATTTCTGCTAGAAGCTGCATGTTGCTCCTTCAGTGGCATGCCTGTCAGGGCTGTAACACAAAGTACTGCTATACTCTGAGTTACAGCCCTCCTCGTTTGTTGACTCGGAGGTTAGATCTCTCTGGAGAACTGCTCCTCGGTTTGCAGGGACTGACTTGCAGCAGAAGAGTCCACAGCTGTCCAAATCACATTATCCTGGGCTTAAGAGACAGAGTCTTTTTTCTCTAAAGATATAAAAGAAAGCTAAAGTGCTAGATTATCTTCTTTACTCCCTTCCTCCCCAATTATGTACCAGGCACGGAAATGCTGAGCCCTTCACTGGGCAGATGCTCACACAGCTGGATCATTAGCTGCCAACTGCAGTCTATCTAGAAGCTGCAGGATGGCCTTCCTCACCCTTTTATTCTCTTGGTGGGGAAACAAAATCTGGCACTGAGGTTTTGCATTAGTCCCAGGTACTGTATGCCAATTGCAAGGAAGCAATGCTGCCTCACCTCTAGCACCTTTGGTCTGCTGGAACTAAGATATTCAACCATGCCACACGGCATTTCGGGCAGTGGGCTGTTCTTCTGATATTCTCTCACTAAAACATGTAGCTCCTGGCCACTGGCAAATGGGTGAGATCTAAACTTCATCATGAAACGGGATTCAGATGTAGTAACAGTTAGCGGTCCCTAATTCAAACTATCCCAATCCAAACCATCCTCCCTCCCCACCTATACCTTATCCACTCAACAGGAATCAAGCGTTTTTGACAGGCTAGCAACTACAAAGAGCTCTGCATGAGTGTTTGTAATAAGTCAGGCAAGAAAGCTTCCTAATGTGATTCCAACAACAGCAGCAGCTTGAATGCCTGCAAGTAAAGAAAAGTGATGAACCTGTATGAGTTCTCACAACAAGAAGCTAGTCGTCAGCAGAGCTCCTCATCAGCGAGCCAAAAGTCAGGGCAGAAACTCCTGGTACGTGACCAGCACAGATCTGTAACATCCGGAGAAGTCTTTGAGCAGTGGTAGCTTGTATCTTTTCCGACTGCAAACAAAATGGAGAAGCTATTTAATCAATATCAGAAAAAGAAAAGCACTGCGTAGCTGTGATAAAGAACTGTAACCAGAGCTAAGTATGGTTCAGAGCTGCTAGATAAAGAGGACACCCATGAGATCAATTTACTCCCCAAATGTTAGCTGCATTCTGCCAGCTGAAAACCCTAAGAAAGTTTCAAGTGCCCAAACTCACTAATCCTGATTTGCTGAGAAAAGGGAGGGGGGGCAAACAGAGGAACTGGCAAAGGCACAAATGTTATCTGCTGATAGGGAAGCAGTCCCTGAGGATGGAATGATGCTTAAATGGGAAAGTAAGACGTGCCTCTGCTCAATGCCAAACTCTCCTGCCAGCTTTTTCCAGTTACCTGCTTGGTCTGAAGAGGAGCATATCAGACTGCAGAACAGCCTGTGAAGCAACAAAGCCCAGCTAACAGAAGAATTGTGCAGGAAAGTAAAAAAATAAAAATAAAAATCATGGAGCAAACAGCTCAGGGGCTCCCAGGAAGAGAAAATGCCTCAAGGAACAAGTGTACCAAGGCTTTCCGTATGAGACAAGTTTCTCATAAACTTAGACCGGGTTTTCTGAGGCTTTGAAGTGGCACGGGAAGGTGCAGAAAATCTAGAAGACCCTTTTCAAGGACAGTCAGACTCCTGTACCTGTTGAACCTGCTCTGGTAAAAAGAGTCTGGTCTCTGATGCTACTTTCGTGTGACAGTAGCATACGTAGATGTATTTATTGCTAATGTAACGGTGTTACTAAAGATCAGAGAGCAGTGGAATTTACAAATCCCTTCCGACACCAAACAGGCACCTTACCTCCAGCTCACACAACAGCACAGGACTGCAGTAGGTGTCTCTCAGTTTCCAGATGGCATTCATCTCTATGCTGCAGTTATTCACCCTGCCAACTACGGAAAAAGTTTTTCTGCATTACTAGCCCCATAATCATCATTCAGCGAAGAGAAGCACCAAGATATTCTGCATCTGCAAAATGAGCCGCAGCTAATTCCGAGAGCATCGTAGAAGGTAAGGCACCAGTGAGCAGTACAAACAGAATGGTACAAGATGTGCGGTGCAATTAGCACAGAAGTCTTTCGTAATGCCGACAGCAGGAGTAGTATCGCCACATTACTGGGTGCTGCAATGCTAGCATTTGGGATACGGGACCCGTCAGCACACTGTCAGCAGGAGCAGAACCTTCCACTCGTTAATCAGAAGCCCTCCTGGGGTATCGCAGGGTGTTGGTTTCTCCAAGGACTTCCCTCCACCAGGAGAGCCACAGCACAAGGCAACACTAAGGTTCTTCCTCGCCCCCAAATTAGGCCTCCTGACCCCCAAATTCCAGGGGCACAGCACCTGTGTTCTGACAGTGAGCAGGATGGGATGGCCCCTCCAGCTCCCCCGCGCTGAAGCAGGGAGGTGATGCAGGAAGCATCCTCTCCACTCAGGAGGCAGAGAGAAATATTAGAGACACAATGGGGCCAGACAGCACACAGCAGGGATACCAGTCTTGTATTAAAACTATACTTAATAGTTTAGTAGCTCATCCATTTAGGTTCATTTTATTACCAGAGGATCATATGCTGCTCACTGCTACTTGAGACTCCCATTAAGACTGATCTGCAAGAGCAGACAGAGCAGACTTCTGCAGTGGCACAGGAAAAAAAAATTAATAACACAATTCATATTCAGGAGCGAGGGGCAGACAAGAGAGGTCTGATTGGCAAAATCAAAATGTAGAGGTCAAGTGAGCACGAGAGAATAGAACCATATTTTAGCTAAGAAAACAAGAGCAGGCAGATGAGCTCAGATTTAATTTAAACAAAGCTCTGATAAAGCCACTGGCCACTGTTGTTTTGTTTCAAATTTAGCCACTGCTTTGTTCTAAGGAAAGCAATAGTGAGCTGTGCTGCTCAGAGAGGAGGGAGAGGGCAGATGCCATACGTACCCCCGGTGACAAGGAAGCATACTTTGCCCAGGAAGAAGCTGGCATCCACATGAGCTAGCGAAGCTTCAACATTCTTCAAGCTGTCAGAAAAGCAGAGACAATCCAGTTGGACAGGGAGGTAAAACCAGCACAGCACAAGGACAAAGGGAATAACGTTCAGAAGCGCAGCTGGAAACCCACCGATGTTAACATCTGCCCATCTGAGAGCCGGCAGAACCACGCTTTATGTTAAAAGCATGGCATCAGAGACCTCCGAAATACCCACAGCTGTTTAATAATCCATAAAATATCTTTTCTACCCGAGACTCAACAGTAAGACTTTAGTTTGAAAAGTGCCCTCCAAGGTTTGTGGGCACTAAGCATCCAAACTCATTAGCATCCAACGAGACTTCAGTACTACTTAGGCTCTTTCAGCAAAGGCAACCCACACACTTCTGCAGCACCATCTGTGCTGTAAGGATGCAGCTGGGCCTGTCATTTTGGTAAATGAGAGTCCAGGATCATCAGTCAAAAGTTAAGTAAGTAAGAAAATGCTGACTTCTCTGCCCAAGCAAGTCTTTACTTGCGGCCTGGGAACACAAAATCATTCCTACAAAGATGAGCACAAGATGTGAGAAGAGATCAGTCCCTGCAGGCCTCTATTTTCTGCCTGGGGACTTGTGCAGTGCTGTTGCCACTTGGCCAGTGGGGTGGGAACACAGGCACAGCACGGGCTGGTTATTAGGTAGCCCTGCCCAGCATGTTTTAGCTGCCAACATAGCACAGAACGTTAAAATTAGATAGAAATGATGGTGGGGCTGTAGAGACAGCATCTTTCCAAAGCTCAGTTCAGATCGCCCCCTGTCCAGGAAGAAATTCTGCCTGCTCTGCTGCAGCACAAGATGCACATCACTGGGCAGAGCAGTTCAACCCTAATCCTCTGCTAGAGGAAAAAAAACACTACATGCATCACCGAGCTCTTCTACCACAACAAGTCTTGGGTTTAATACCCTGTGATTCTGACACAATTAAAAAAAAAAAGGTAGATTTAGGCATCAATCCAAGAAGGAACATCAGCTTCCCCTCTCAAATTTTTGCCCTCCTTTTACCTGTATTTGCTCTTGATGTCGATAATAAATACGATCAGATCTATCCTGGGCCGAAGGTGGTCCCTCTCTGCGGGTAAGGGGAGGGATGCTGCCAGGTGGCTGAAAGATAACGAAATTTGCCAGGTTAAACAAATAGCTTGGCAAAGGAGCATCCGCATAACCACAACCACACTGCCACTGCTGTTCACTATATAGCATAGCTGGCTTCCTGCTAACTTGAAGTTCTTAGGCACCGAGGAGACACAGAGATTCTTTAAGTTAGATTCTCACCTCTTAAGCCTATTCATAGCTGCTGGCAGCCGTGGACTTGCTAATCTCAGATATTTATAATGAGAGGCTTAATAGAGCGTAACAAAACTCAGAGAAAGCTCTCCCCACAGAGGCAGATGATTGTCAGCGCATTTCCTTGTCACCAGACCTTTCTAACAAAGCGAGTCCCAGTGCTTTACCTCTGTCTCTTGCTAGGCAGTTTCAGTTAAAGTGTGTCAACGCCTGCACGTGCCTGCCAGTTAAGGTGCCCTCCTACACAGCAATGCCACCGCCATGCAGCTGTGGGAAGAATTACGGGGTTTGGCGTCTCTTCCACTGGGGTGGGGCAGAAAAAAAGGCAGCTGTAGTGTGTGTCTGGGCTTTCCACGGGGAAGAAAGTTGTCAATAACATGTTTTTGGAAGACCGCCCAAAATACAGATTGGAAAAACTGAAATTCGGGGATTTTTGTTCTTTTCCCAACCCACTTCATCTCTGGAAGCCAAAAGAGATGCGCTGCTTTGGGTCTCCTTGGAAGCTATTGCTTCTAGCGACTAATCTTAAGGACTCTGGCTTTCCCCAGTGGCCAGGCTACACCGAACGCTTCCTTTTCTGTGTCTTGCAGCTGGCTCTGCCAGTCTGTGAACAGAGGCGCTTTGTTTGGGGTGAGCGAGGAAGGCACCGGCGGACAGAAACCTGCAGAAACTACAGGAAGCCACGAGCAAGATACGCCCTGACACCAACACGCGTAGAAGGTTAAGGAGAAGCTGCGGCAGAGCGAAAGCTTTCAGCACTCACATGCTGATCTTGAACGCCTTGGGCTCCCTCAGGACGGCCTCCGCCAGCCGCTGCTGCGCGCTCCCGTCCGCGCCCACCAGCTGCGGGCGGCAGGCAGCGCGCTCAGGGCCGGCCCCGGGGGGAGGGGGCGGGGCCTTCATTTGCATACGGCCGCGACGCGGCCTATCGCGGCCGGGGGGGGGCGTGGTCAGAGGAGGTGGTGGGCGGGGAGCAGAGGAGGTGGGTGGGGCCGGGGGAGGTGGGCGGGGCCAGCGCGACCGTTGGCGCTGTGGTGGTTGGGGGGGGGGGGGGAGGGGCAGGGACCGGGGGTCGGCGGCGTTGGGGTCGGGGCTGGGATTGGGATCGGGATCGGGATTGGGATCGGGGTTGGGGTTGGGGCTGAGGGCCCGGGGCAGCCCTACCAGCAGGGCGGCGGAGTTGACGGCCGGCAGCTTGTCGAAGGGCCGCAGCGCCTCCATCCCGCGCCGCCGTTCGAAAGAGGCCGCGCGGCTCCGCCCCCGCCGTGACGTCACGCGCCGGGGTGGGGGTGGGGCGTGGCTTTCGGTCCTGGGGGCGTGGCTTCGGGTGGGGGGCGTGGCCTGGGCGGGCGCGCACGTGCGGCGGGCACGGGGCTGCGTCCCCCGCCCCGCATGGCCCTGGGGGGGGGGGGGGGGACCGGGCAGTGTTTGGGGGATGTTTTGGGGTCAAACTCGAAGATCTCCCTGGGTACGCGGTAAATAAACAGATAAATAGATAAATAAATGGATAAATAGATAAATAAATAGATAAATAGATAAATAGATAAATAGATAAATAGATAAATAGATAAATAGATAAATAGATAAATAGATAAATAAAATAGGTAAATAAATAAGTAGATAAATAAAGAAATAGGTAAATACATAAATAATTCGGTAAATAAATAGATATATAACTAGACACAGCAGCTGCGCTGTTCCCCTGCCGATGCTCCCCAGCAGCTGAGGCCCCCCGGGGCAGCTGGAGCATCCCTGCCGCTGCCCGGTGCCACGGCAGCACCCCCGGTGCCCGCTCACTGGGACCAGCCCCCGGTACCCGCTGCCCTAAGGGCGGCCGCTGCCCCCCAGCCCGGCCGCCCCGGGGCTGCCTTTGGCGGCGGAGCGCTCCCTCCCCCTGCAGGGGAGGTTTTGGGGGGGGGTTCCCCGTGCCCGCGCTGGGGGCAGCCCCCGGAGCCCCGGGGGGGCAGCGGCCGCCGTTATCCCCGCCCCCCGCCGCCTCCCGGAGCGGCGCCGCTCGGCACCGGCACCGGCAGCGGAGGCGGCGGATGCCGGGGGGAGCGGCCGCAGCCCGAGGAAGGAGGTAGGGGGGTGGCCGGGGCGGGGGGCGGCGGGCCGGGGGTTGTTTGGCCCCAAATTGCCCCCAAATTGCCCCCAGCAGGGCAGGGGGTGGGGTAAAGAGGGGCTGAGGTTGAGCGGCCCCGCAGGGGTTAAGGCGGCTGTGGTATCTGCAGCGATATCTGCTGCGGGAAGGTGACATCTTCCCCCGCGGAGCTCCTTCTTTTTCAACATTTGGGGTCAAAATCTGCTCATCCCCTCCCCGTGCCCCCACCCCGTCCCGCTTGGCCCTTATGGGGCGCGGGGCGGTGGGGCTGGGAGGATGGAGGGAGGATGGAGCGGGGGCTCCGTGGGGATGCTTCGCACTGCGGCGCTTTTTGGCTGACAGCTGCTTGAAAAGCGGGCGATGTGGGAAGGAAAGGAGCGTGCTGGCTTTTGTCCTGTCACCCGCTGCATCTCGGGGGGTCCAAGCCGGGGTTTTCTCCCCAGGCTGCTGCATTAAGGAGCCAAAACCCACCGAGGTCTCCGCTGTCGGGCAGGACAGACACACACCCAGCATCTGTGCCAATAAGTGGGAGGAAATCTAATTTATTTTTTTCCTCTGATGCCGACAGATTCTTGCTTATGTTAGCAAGAAGCGCGGCTCATTTCAGATCTAACCCCCCCCAAAAAATAAATGCTATCGGGAGGGCAGGAATAAAAGTCGGCTTCGTTCTCGCGCTTCCTGCTGGCGGTCTTTGTGCAGGCAGGGACGGAGGCTCAGCTGCAGCAGGCACGCAGCAGGCAAACGCTGCTGGGCACGTTTCGATCGATCGATCGCTGTGGTGTAAACAGAAAAAAAAATAAAAAAATAAATTAAAAAAAAAAAAGCCCAGCAAGCTCTGAATGAAATTAGTTACTGTGGCACCGAATTAACCAGTACCCATGCCGACGCAGAAATCTCAGTGAGGAGTCAGCTGGCAAGCAGTGCCCTGCTTCCTCCTCCCTGTGCCAGCGGGGATGCTGCAGGGAATTTGGCTTCCTGAGCGGGGACTGTGGGGCAAAGCAACCCCAAAAGCACCGGGCACTGCTTGTGGTTGAGGTGTTTGCTGGCAGGGGGCTCCTGCTGTGGGAACGTGCTGGCGATGGTCAAATGGCTTGTGCAAGGTGGGGTTGGGACATGGGGGACACAGAAAAGGTCCCAAGGGAGCCAAAACAGGGTTCAGGTGCATGAGACTACAATGGGGCACAAATCAGGAGGTGAGGAGGGGTGTGGGGAGGCTGGGTGCTGTTCCCACTGCTCGTGGCAGAGCCTGGCGGAGCTGCTTTTTGGGTGCTACGCGAGCTTTCTCCTCTTTTCTGCAGCAGCCATGCCCCACTTCCTGGACTGGTTCGTGCCCGTGTACCTGATGATCTCCATCCTCATCCTGGTGGGCTTTGGGGCCTGCATTTACTACTTTGAGCCCGGACTGCAGGAAGCCCACAAGTGGCGGACGCAGAGGCCGATCATGGAGCGAGACCTGCGGAAGACGCTGATGATTCGGGACAACCTGGCCTTCGGGGTGCCCGAGGTCTGACGTGCTGTCCGTGAGGGGCACGCTCTCGGCACCGCCAGGAGAGCCCCTCGGGGTGGCAGAAGGCTGGAGGTGGGGGGATGACAGCCTGTCCCCCGTCCCCTAGGCTTGTGCAGGCCACCAGCTCGGGGCTTTCCACGTGCTCGTAGCCCGTCCTCCAGCCAAGGACTCCTGCTCCCTGCCATGGACGGTGTCTCCTCGGGGAGGCTGACAAGCCATTCATGTGAAGGGTCCCACATTCATCACCTGAGCTGGGGCTGCCGGCTTCTTGACACGACCTCGAGTGGTCTCTGCAGGGCTACGGGAGCCTTTCTCTCCTGGTCCTGGACCAAAAGCTTTTATCCCTGCTGCAGGCACACCGCTTTTCTGTGTGGGTGTTGGAGACGGAGACTTCAGAGCTCAGCGCTCGCAGGCTGACGTTTCCAGGTGCTCTACATTCGCACTGAACTTCTGCTGAGGAGTTTCCTCCGAGCCCCACATCACACAGGGCCATTCTGTGGTTCTCCAGGAAGAGTCAAGGCCAGATTTGTCATGTGAACGTCTGATCTGCCCAGCAGGACATGTTTCTGCGAGCTGGCTTCTTCAGTCCTCTACACTCATAGTCCTGAGGTGGCATGGGCACCAGGCCCGCTGCCACTGTCCCCTAGCTGTCACCCCAACGCCAGCTCTGAACCATTCTCCACCTGCTCGTGGCTGACAAGGGACACTGCACCGTCCAGTGAGGTGGGCCAGCGGTGCTGCCCCTCGTCCTGGACCCAACCCCTACGATGTGGGTCTTGCACAAAACCCCACGTTGGTGTTGTTTGCACTTCCCCGGGACTGAACTTCCGCCAAAACCCTGCGCAGAGGTGTGATGCTGGGTCTTCGTGGGCATTCACATCACTCCTGCATGTCATGCTCCTGCCTGCCCCTCTTGCCTTCCTTCTTCTGTGGCCCCAAGGGATGAGGAGAAGGCACTGGGCTGATCAGTGATGTGCTGTTTGGTAATACTCCAGGGATGAGAGGCAATGTTTGGCTCTAAGGGTTTTGGCTCAGGAGAGCATGAGTCAGGACATCCTGTAAATACCCAGGGTCTTTCTGGGCCATCTCATCCCCGCTGAATGCAGTAGCACCACTGTTATTTTCTGCACCAAACCCAGGCACACTGGTGGGAGTTTTCTGTCTCTGTTTCAAGCCAGAGAAGTTGAGTGTCCTTCTGTTCAGACGAAACCCAGGGACCTTGATGTGAGTACCCTAACCTGGGAGTCTCACTCAGCAGGAAAGTGGAGCGAGTGGGATTTCTCCTGCACCAAAATTGGCACTTGCCCTCTCGAGCAAAGGCTCAAAGTGCAGGTGCAGCCTCAGACAGGTCAATCCCACGTATTTTTGTGCCTTGGTGACTCAGGGCTGTGAAAGGGACTGCACTGCTTGGTTCCAGGTGCCACCCTTGGCTGCATTGCTCGCACTCCTGCCCTGCCACACAGCACAGCCACAGCCACCAGCACCTTGCCCTGACCGTGCCACAGCTCACAGCCAGGGCTGCAACACAACTGGGCCCCAGCTGGAAAAATAAGGTAGCAATAAAAACCTCTGCACTAGGGAAAGGGGCTTGGAGAGGCCGGGGAGGGACTAACCCATCCCTCTGCAACCCCCAAACCCACTTTGATCGCTGAGTCAAAAGAGAAGAGCGAAAGCCACCAGCCTGGTAAATACGAGAGGAGCTGTGGCTCCGGGTGGGAGGTGGGAGCTAGCAGCCCACGCGGTGATAGGGCTCGGCCCCTCGGCACCTCTTCCCTCCTCCGTGGCACCCCTGTGTGAGCCCTGCCCGATTTCATCTCTGCTCTGCCCAGGACTCGCCGTAGAAACCAAGCAAAAAGCAGCAGCCAAACAGGATGAGGCTGCACTAGCAAGTGTTTATTTACCACCCCGGCTTACGTTTCACGCTGTTTGGCCCCGATGCGATCCGTGTTGAGCCAGGTATTTCCCACAGTCACTATGTTTTGCACTGTCAGTGGTGTCCCAGCCTTCCACAGTGGATAAAGGTGTGTGCAAACCATGCGTCCGCTGCTTGGTTTCCTTTCGGTTCGCCTGCGAGCTGCCTGCCTCCAGCCCAGGGCAGCCAGCAAGGAGCACGCTGTGCTTTGGCTTCTCAGGGCAGCTCTCCATCGGCAAGTCTCCCGTGCTGGGCACGCCGACGGGGTGTCTGGGAACAATTACGCCGAAGGCAAACTCTGGCTGAAAACTGAGACCGCGTCTCCTCTGTGAGACCTGTGCAGCTGTAGAGACCTCGAGGGAAGCGGTCTCAGACACTGAATTAAGCTGCATGAAGCACTGGAGAAGATACTTAGTGCTGGAAACAGCAGGCAGCATCAGGATGGTCTTTTTCTCCTTCTCTTTCTCTTTTTTTTCTGCGCGGTGCATAGAAATTGCACCGCCCGGGCCTCCTGCCCATGCAATTGATGAAACAGGGGCTGGCCCCAGAGATTGTTAAACTGGAATCTGCCATTTAAAAACAAAAAGAGAGAGAGAGAGAGAGAAAGGGAAAACATTTCAAAGATTCAACTTTTTAATTGCTTTTTTTTTTTGAGAGCCAGCCTTGCACCAGCAGGCCCACGAGCACTGAGGCGCTGCCACGCTGGACACGAGGCCGCGGCGTGGGGCTGCCCCCCAGCACAGCCTGCCCTCTCCCAGCCATGGGGCAGGCCTGGCGGGGGGCATGGGGCCAAGAATGCGCCGGGGCGGGGGTGAGAGCGGCCAGGGAGCCAGCGTGGGGGCACCTCGGGCCGGCCACAAGCGGCCCATTGTGGCGGCCGGAGGCGGGCACCGCTTGGGCTGCCTGGGAGGACGGCAGCCGCTCGGCGCAGAGGGCAGTGGCTCGGGGGGCACCCCGGCAGCCCCCAGCCCAGCGGCAGGCAAGGCCTGGCCCCTGCGGCCATGCTGGCCCTGCTCGGCCCGGCCTGATCCCTGCCCTCGTGCCTCTGCTCGCAGCCCGCCATGGAGGAGGACGTCACCCCAGGCCCTCGCCCCGCCGGCCCCAGCCGCATCCCGGGCCCCCCGCCGCGGCGGTACAGCCCCTGTGGGACCCCCACCCAGCGGAGCTGCCTCTGGGTCACCCTGCAGCACGGGGGGACCCCCTGGCAGCGGCTGCGGGGCCCGGCCCCCGTCACCCCCGTCCCCCCGCGCCCCCGGCACGCTCCGGGGTCTGGCGGGGCCGAGGCCGTCCCAGCGGAGAAGATGCCGGGCACCGGGGACCCACGCACCGGTGGGTCTGCGCTGCGGGGAGGGATGGGGGCACCCGGGGGCTCGGTGTGGGGCAGGATGGGGGGCACGGGGGCGTCCCCTCTTCCCCAGTGGTGCTGAGGAAGAGTGGAGGAGCCGGGGGAGAGTGGCATCTGGAGGGGAAATGTGTCTGTCTGTCCAGCAAGGTCTCAGAGCTGGCAATGTACCAGCGAAAGTTTGGTGCCCCAGCATGGTGTGGCCATGGCACCCGGTGGGGACTGTTGGAGAAGGGAAGGGACATCTCGCTCCGGAGCAGCCAGCCCGGGCAGGAGGGCAGCCAGGTGACCCTCGGGGCTCCCCAAACACAGCTGGCAGCACCTCACCCCGCTCCCTGCACACGCGTGTGCACACGCACGCACGCACACACCGCGGTACACGCGCAGGGCATGGCCGTGCCTCTGCACCCGGGGCCGGCAGCCAGCAGTCACGGTGCCAGGGGAGGAGAGGTTTCTCATGCCTCCGCAAGCAGAGCTGAAGGGCAAATCGGTCTTGACAAACCGTTCCCAAATTCCCTCTCTCCTGGAGACCTTGCCACCCCGCAACCCCCCAAAATACCCGTGGGGCTGAGTGGTTTCTCAGCCAGGAAGGGTTAAATATCCCCCTGTAAACAACGGCAGCATCCAGGGATGCTCTGCGGCCGCTGGGGAGCAGGGAGGCAGAGGGCAAGAAGAGCCAGTGCGGCATGGGGAGGGGGGGGCTGCACCTTGTGCCCCCGAGGGGGTCCCTGTGGGGTGCGGGGAGCCCACCCTTGGTGGCCCCCGGTTCCCAAAGCTGGGGCTGGATCCGGGGAGGGTGCGCGGGGGGAGATTTTGCAGCGATGTTTAATATTCAGGTCACATGACGGTGGCAGCAGGAGCAGCACCAGCATCCCCGCTCAGCTGAAATAGCCGCTGGAGAAGGAGGGGAAAAAAGGAGAGGGGGGGAGAGAAGAGGACAGGGAAGAAAGAGAGAGAGGTAAAAGCGGAGCTTCGTAGCCCACCGCGCTGCGCCAGCGTCAGGCTAGGAAAGTGGGGGGGAACCCACCCCCTTGGGAGAGCGCTCGCAGACAAAGGGAGCTTCATGTTCAAAGGTAGGATGCTCCGGGCTCGGCAGGGCTGGGCGATGCCGGAGGGACGCTCGGGCTTTTCGTGCACACAGCCTCTGCACGCCGCCGAGCTCCGGCTGCTGGGGCTGAATGGCTCTGAAGGGCAGAGGGGGAAATCGGTGCCGGCTTTGTGGGTTTTCTTCTTGTCTCTCGGTGCTGGCATTGCAGGAGAAGGAGCAGGGGTGGCGGTTGTGGTGCTGCTGCGGAGTAGCTGTCGCCAGGGGCTGCTCTGAAAGAAAGATATAATCCCAGCTGGTCCAGGGCTGGGGAAAGCCCACGAGCTGCTCTGCCACTGGCTTGTCCCTTGCCACTGACAGGCAGCCGCTGCCGGGGCGGTGGGGACGCCCTGCGCTGCTCCCTGGGCATCTGCGCAGGAGGCAGCGGGCGGGCAGGGGACAGGCAGCTCCGGAGGGATGGACACCCTGGTCCTGGGGTTCTCAGCATCCTCTGGCCTCGGGGTGCAGCCCAGGCCGGGCCAGCTGCCGAGGATACAGCCCCTTCGCCCCCAGCTCCTGCATCTCCAGAGGCTTCGGCACACGCTGCCCCGGGTGGAACCGCTGCGGCCCCGGCAGAGCCCAAGGAGGAATGGTGCTGCCAGCACGGCACGGCTGGGATAAGTTTCCCTGCTCAAAATGCCTGGTGATGCTCAGGCGGTGGAGTGGGACACGGGGCTGGGGCCACACGGGTGGCAGGGGCTGGATTAGGACTCACGGGTGGGTCGGTGCCCCCGGAGGGCCTTGTGCCGCACGGGAGGAGAGGCGCAGCGAGGCCGTGGATGTGTTACGGGGGGGCTGAGCAGCCTCGCCATGCTCTGGGAGATGGATTCGTGGTGCTGGCCGGCTGCTTCCAGCCCTCCCTCCCTCTTGCCACTCAGACAAAGGACGGAAGGCAGGGGGAGGGGATAAGACTGTATCTAGGTTATGGGGTCTGGCCTGCCCCAGGACACAGGGGATGGAAGTCTGAGCCCGCGGCCGACCCGCAGGGCTGCCTCCATCGCCAGCAAGCTGCTGCGGATGCCAGGGGCGGATGGATGTGGTGCAGCAGCACCGGCCTTCCCGGAGAGGTTTTGGGGTGGATTGGTGGATGCTGGAGGCCAGAGCCAGCTGGGACCCCTCCGGGCACCCGGTGCTGCTCCATCCCTGCCTGCCCGGCCCCAGGCACTGCGGCTCTCCTCTCCATGCAGCACCCGGGAGCAGAGGGATCACCAGCAGCCGCCCTCTTAAATCAGCTTCTCTCAGCCTGCAGAACAAAGCAGCAGGGAAACGGGTGGGAGCGCCAGCAGCGGATGCGAGTGGTTAACCTTGGTTAACCCCCTTTTCATTATCAGCTGCACCGAGCGCGGCGGGCTGTCAGGGGTTCATCGCGGGGAGCGGCCAGGGGGCTGCGGGGTGTGCCCAGGGTGCGTAATGCTGCCTCTTGACCATTCGGTCAGAGCTTTAATGAGGCTTCCGAGCAGTGCTAGCCTTACATCCCCTACAGAAGGAGACCTCTGGAGGTCTTTTTTCTTGCACTTGGGGTTTTTTATAGGTGCTCAGGCTGCTGGGACCTGACTCCAAAATACCTGCTTCGGCCACAGCAAGCTCCTGGCTCCAGCAGCGAAGCCTGCCAAGAAATGGCCAAGTGTTGCCATGTCCACAGCAGGGTTAGCAACATCTGGTAGCTCTGGGCAAATTGTTCCTCAGCACAGAGAGATCGAGGGATGGGTTATCAACCTTTTGGTGAGCCTAGAGGCTGGCTGCCAGCTCTGTCCTTCCGTCCCTGGTACAGGTGGCACGGAGCAGCTCAGGAGAGGACGAGTGGGGCCGGGCCCTCTGTGCTGCGCCAGAGCCATGGGCTTTCCTGGCTGGCAGCAGCTTTGAGAAAGCTGGAAAAAGACACGGGGAGCCTCGGGGGAGGCTGTGTCAGCAGGGGGGCGCAGGCCAGCTGTGACGGCTGTAGGAACGGATTGCAGCTGAGAAGCACTCGGCTAGGCGGGCTGCCTCCGCCGGCAGCGTGAGGAGCTCCCAGCTGCCAGCCCGGCTTGGCCAGCGCTTCGTCTTCTGCCCTGGTCCCTGAGGGTGCTGCTCGCTGCTGCAGAAGAGGGTGGTGATGGCTGGGAGAGCCCCTGCTCCGTGGGGAAGGGCAGGAAGGCATCCTGCTGCAGGCCTCTCAGTGAGATGGAGGTGGCACGAAGGCCCGACCCTAAGGACGTTACCTCAGGGCTGTTCACAGGCTGTTCACCTTCCAAGCAGCAAAAAGCTTATATAAAATGTGTTTTTTCCCCTGTGTAGAGCAGCCCTTTGTGTCTGCACAGACACTTTGATATGGCAGGCAGGTTCACCAGCCACCCCCACAGCTAACCCTGTCCAGGAACAAAATCTCCCTGCCCTCTACCCAGCCCCTGACCTGACCTGGCCGAGATTTTGGGACCCCAGACTGGTGCTGTCAGCGTCCCCAGCCCCGTGACCCCTGAGTTGTCTTCCTCCCCAGGAGGTGTCTGTCCCTCGCCAAATGGCAGTCGCCTGAGGGATCTGCTGAGAGGAGCGAAAAAGCACCACCAAAATAATGGAAAGGGGTAATTTAGTGTGAGGTACTTGAATGGGAGCGGCATACAGAATAAGAGGAGTGCTTAGCAAGCAAAAACACATGCTGTCTCTGTCCTGGAAAAATAAGCATCTAATGAGACAAAGAATGGGAGAGCCGAGTAATTAGAGTGGGAGAGGCTCCAGCTTGCAGCTGGGCTGTATGCGAAGGGTGCTTGGTTCCCGTCCCCTTCGTCTTCCTTCCCAGAGCCAGCCCTCACACTCCCCGTCCCCAACAATTACGGCCTCTCCCCCATGCCCTGTCCTCTCCCCACCTCGGGTTCCTCCTGCGGTGGGTGGGAGCTGCTCACTAACGAGGCAAGAGCTGGAGATGAATGGCTGAAGCCCGCCCCGAGCTGTGTGCGCTGTCATCCAAAAAGGAGTTGGAACGGCTGGAAAGCCCGAAGGCACTTTCTCTCTGTCAGTTTGTTTTGCATGGAAGGAGCAAGGACAGGAGGGGGGAGAGAAAGGCGCAGCTGATTAGCTTCTTGGTGGGCACGACACAACCCACCGGCCTGTGGGAAGGACAAAAGCACGGAGGTTGTTGCCATGCTTTCCATTTCCACCTTTGCCTTATTCTGTGGAGCTCAGCACAGAGTCATGCAGCCTCTCCCGGCAGGGGCCAAGCTTGCAAGCCCCCACATTAATTCCCAAACTCTGTTTTGATGCCAGAATTTGATAGATGACAATTTTTGAAAGTCTGTTCCATTACGAATTTTGTGCTGAAGTTGGAGGGGCAAGCCTCTAGTGATCCTGATGAGAACCGGGAGGCAAATCAAATCAAATCTAGGCCGAGAGGTACAAGAGTATGCAGGAAACTCGGGTGGATGTTCCTCCAAGAAGAGCCTTACTGCTAAAATCTTCCCATTCAATCCTGCTTGGCAGCCCTTGAAAAGGACACACAAAGCTGACCTCCACCCCTGGGACAGGGCAGCAGGGAGGTCCCTGTTATACCTGAGTGATGCTTTTCCAATCTCTCTCCCTGTGCAGGACCAGTGGAGAGCAAAACTGAAGCAGCCATGTCTGAGCTCGTCCCAGAGCCGCGACAGAAACCAGCCGTGCCGATGAAACCCATGGGCATTAACGCCAACTTGCTGGGCTACATCGGTATTGACACCATCATCGAGCAGATGCGCAAGAAGACCATGAAGACAGGTTTCGACTTCAACATCATGGTTGTAGGTAGGCAGAGATGGGTGCAGGTGCTGGGAGCCATGGCTGGGTGCTCTCCCGTGAGGCCAGAAAGGGAGGGCAGGAGGGAGCGGCCGGTGCTTGCTCTAGGGGAAAGGGCAGCTGGCACAAGGCAAGGAGATGCCTACAGCCCTTCCTCCTGCCTGCCTGGCTCCATCCCCTGGGCCTGCTGTCAGTGCATAAGCCACGAGCTTTGTCTTTGCAATCCTCAGGTCAGAGCGGGCTGGGAAAGTCGACGCTGGTGAACACCCTCTTCAAATCCCAGGTGAGCCGCAAATCTTCGGGCTGGAACCGGGAGGAGAAGATCCCCAAGACAGTGGAGATCAAAGCCATCGGGCACGGTAAGAGCCAGGCTGCTGGGGTGCAGGCCATGCTGATGCTTCAGCATGGTCCAGCAGAAGACCCCAGTACCCTATGCGAGCAGTACGTTGCTGTAAGGCAGCCCTTTCTCTGTGGGAAGCTGAAGGAGAAATGCCAGTTTTAGGTGACCTCAGACCCAGCCAAGGCTTTCCTTAACCAGGGATGCATGCCACTGTTGCCATAGACAAAAGGAAGAGGTAGAAAAAGTGCTACAGATATTTCCCCTGCCAAGACTTTAGTCTGCATGTGTGGATTAACCTTGCGATAAGTCATCCCCACCTGCAGACATTTACTGCTCTGTGTAAGGTAGCTTTTGTGCAGGGGGTACCAAAATTGGGAGTCAGGAGCTCAAGTGGGGTCACAACTGCTGAGCTATGACCCAGCCTGGTCTGGTCTTACTCAGTGGGCAAAGATAAGGGCAGAGAGCTCTTGTTCCAGTGTAGGGTACAGACACGTGTTTCATGCTGGAGCAGGCCCCCAGGGAGGCGTATGATTGTTTGCAATTTCTTCCCCAGTTATTGAAGAAGGCGGTGTCAAAATGAAGCTGACAGTGATCGACACCCCAGGATTCGGAGACCAGATCAACAACGAGAACTGGTGAGTTGTACCCAGTTACAGGACCTTGCAACCCCAGAAAAAGGCTGCAGTCAAGTTGATACCTGGAGTGATGCTCACCTGCTTGGCCTGGAACGTGGCTGGTATTCTGTTGTTCTGGGGGGGGTCAATAATGGGGATGTGCAATTGTAAGCTTATGTGCATGATCCAAATCACTGCCAGGAAACCAGGCAAAAAAACATAATCCCCTTCCCAGGATGAGTTCCCCCAAATTCCACATATAGCTGAAAGTTAAACTGTTCTGCCCCAACTCAGCCAATCCATTTTTTTCCCAGATTTATCCCAAAGAGCAACCTTCAGCAGCCCCCCGCCACAGCACCAACAGGTCTTTCCTTCCCCCCTCCACTGATTTAACTGCTGATTTCCATTGTGGTTTGCAAAAGCCCCTCATCACAGTCAGAAAGTCTTAAACATCTCTGCTGATTGGGAGATGCTGGTAGTGGATATATTTTATGCCAGAGCTTGCTTTGCTGCTGTCAGAGCTGGGAACGCTGTAGGAAGGAACATGAGGAGATTGTACCTGTCTTTTCATCTCTCTCTCCCACCTTAACAGCTGGGAGCCTATTGAGAAATACATCAACGAGCAATACGAAAAATTTCTGAAAGAGGAAGTGAATATCGCAAGGAAGAAGCGAATTCCAGACACACGAGTGCACTGCTGCCTCTACTTCATCTCCCCCACAGGCCACTCGTATGTACAAAGTCCCCTGTCCTTCCTCACCCCCTCTGTGCCACTGTGGCAGGCATACGCCCTGCACCGCTCTGTCTCAGCCTCACAGCCTGCCCACAGAGCTTAATTTAGGGTGCTGCAGAGCTTAAAGGAGCCTGGGATAAGAAAGGCAGGAGAAACGCCACTGTGTTTTTTGGGAGCGGGCAGGATGGATGGGAAGGAGGAGAAGCAACCACAGTGGCAGCAAGTGGGTTATGTGCAAGGGAGGTTTTGCTGATGCCCCAATGCTGGGAGAGGCACCAGGATGAAGGGCGAGGAGGGTAGAAGTGACGCCTTCGTGTTGTTCCTTCTTGGGCTGCAGCCTGCGGCCTCTGGACCTGGAGTTCATGAAGCACCTCAGCAAGGTAGTGAACATCATCCCGGTTATCGCCAAGGCTGACACCATGACCCTGGAGGAGAAGATCGAATTCAAACAGAGAGTGAGTATCTCCGCTCCTGCGTGGGGTCCCTCCCTGCCCCGGCTGGGAGATGGGAGACACGAGCTGTATCCTTCCTGCTGGACTGCAGCACAGCCCCTAGGGATGCAGTCCCACAGAGTCCAGCACGGGGTTGGCGTGTAAGCCCTGCCACTGTCCTGAAGATACAGCTGCCCATGGCTCTGAGGGCACTTGTTCAGGGGGATATCCCCGTGACAGCCCATCGTAAGCTCTGTCACGGGATCTGCAGAGCCAGACAAGTAAGCAGGGCTGGGGAAGGATGACTTGTCACTGCTGCCATGTGTCCTCACATTGCTGCACACTTCCCTGGGGACAACCCCTCCACCCTTTCCCTGCTGGAAGGGTCTCCCAGACGCATCTACCCTCAAGCTTGTGGTACTTGTGCTCCAAAATGTCTCTCTGCCCAGGTGCGCAAAGAGCTCGAAGTAAATGGAATCGAGTTTTACCCCCAGAAAGAATTTGATGAGGACTTGGAGGATAAAACAGAGAACGACAAGATCAGGGTAGGATACGTTTTACTGTGGGAGGGGAAGGGGGGGATGAGGGCTGGTCAGATTTAATGAGTGTAAAACACGTGTCACTGGAAGGTTTTAGGTGCTTCATGGTCCCCACATGAAAGATGCAGTGGACATAAGGGATGGTCGTTCATCCTTCCTAGCTTCATTTGTCCCTGTCATTGTCACAGGGTGCTGTGAAGGCTGAGCGAGGAAGGCCTGCATCTCTCTTCCTCTTACTGAATGCTCTGTTTGGCCTCTGTTAAGGACCAAATGGGCCAGATGTGCGGTTGGTGTCCGGCCTCTGTCCCAAACAACCACCCCGTGAGCCCTCACATCCACTGACCAGACTCTACTTGAGAATCAGTCTGGTGCTCTGCCCTGCCAGCCCCTGTGGGAAGGCCTGTCCCATCCCTCCCGCCTCAGAGAGTTAAAAACCATCTAATTTCCAGCCTGTGTTTGTTCATGGCCAAGCTGTACCTAAGACTATGTCCATGTTCTTGTCCTAATGTTGACTTGAGCACTTCTGCCTAGTGGCCCCATGCACCACTCATTCGCAGAGAACAGGCTTATCCTCTGCTGGCCTTCTGGTCAGCTAAATGAGATAAACTTTGACTGAGCTTCCCATTCCTCAGCAGTCTGTGCGCCTAGTCGCTGTTTTCTGTGCCTGCTCCGGTTCAATTTGATTTTCTAACACTGGTACAGGTACCCGATGCTTCCCTGTCTCTTCCGAGGTCTGAACTGGACCACATCCTCTCTAAACAATCGCATCACGCTGGTGACTCGTGGTCATCTTTTGACTGGCTGGCACATGGGGTCCTTCCCCTCCTTCAGTCTCTTTGCTTGTGCATAAGCTCAGAAGCCATAGCAGAAATTCTTGGTGCTATTCCCTAAATGCTGCTCTTTGTGCCGCAAACTTACATCCATCTCCCTCTGTACTGACAGCTCCTCCTGGCTTTGTGATGCTAGCACATTTAGTTATCCCACTCACCGTTTTTTGTGGCGAGGCTATTAATGGAAATAAGATGTCTTCGGTGGCAGTCCTCAAGAAATTCCAGGAGTTACTGCCTTGCAGCCTGGCACTTGCCCTTTCTACTCCCCTAGCTGTCACAACCCCAGCAGAAATTCCCACCTCCCCCAGCTTAATTAATCATTTCCCATTTGGCAACACTTCACATACTCTGGGGAAGACCAGATGGGTTTTGCTGCTTCTCCAAACTGTTTGTTTGTGAGGAGGGCACCACGTTTCCTTCTGCACTTCAGCCTCATTACCCTAGGTTTGGTAGTCTCATAAGAAACAGGTTTCCTTTAAATCTTCATTCCTGTGGTAATTGCAATCCCTTCCCAGGCCCAGGGACATCTACAAAGCAGAATAAATCCATGAATATCTGCACAGCCTTACAGATAATAGGGTCTCCTGCACCCTGTGCTTTGCAGACAGGTGCTTTCTGTTTTCTGAGGGAGGTGGATGGGGAACAGTGATGGTGCTGCTCTCTGGAACAGGTTTGATAGGTTTCTCCACATGTCTCTCCCCAGCAGGAAAGCATGCCCTTCGCAGTAGTGGGCAGTGACAAGGAGTACCAAGTGAATGGAAAAAGAGTCCTGGGCAGGAAAACACCTTGGGGAATCATTGAAGGTAAGGAAAATCTTGTTTCTGGGAGATGAAAGTACCTCTGCAGGCCCCAGTAATAGACTATGGTCCTGATAAAATGTCCCATGATTACCTTCCTGTGCCTTTGTGTTTTTTTGAAAAGAGGAGAATTTTTGGATAGCTCTGCTGTCAGGTGTTTGCACAACTGACATCCTTTCGGAAGAACACAGGCTCAGCCCACCTGGAGCATGCCCCACGGCAGTGACCTTGCCGTGCTCTGTAACCACAAAAAGGTTGCTGAAAATGGAAAGATAACACTTGTTTGCTTTCTTTTCAGTGGAAAACCTCACTCACTGTGAATTTGCCCTCCTTCGAGATTTTGTCATCAGGTAAGGCCATGGTCACGCACAAGCTTGCTCTTGGTGAGAAGAGAATCTTCCTGAGACCCTCTTAGAGTGAAATCGCCCCTATGGAAGGGAAGATAAAGCAGATTTCATGCAGTAAAAGCTTCTTTGGGGTAGTGTTGGGTTGAATTAAGGGGTAGTTGGGTAAGTTAAGGGGATGCTCTAGTGCCTCTCTTGACCACTGTGTCAAGCAGGTGCTAGTTTTCATGTATGATCCTGATGACTTAAGAAAAGCAGAGTAATAGCACTTCCCCCGTACCCCATTAAGGATATTAGGTTTCAAAAGCTTCTAGTTGATGCTGACATAGCTCTGCACTGGAGTCTGTGATAAAAAGGCCACTACCCCATCCTAGACCATGTGTCTATGCCATGTACCAGGCCGAGGGATGGGCTGGAACATATGACCTGGAAGTGAAAAGCTCCTTGTTTCATTCAGCTGTCATTGTATTGTCCTATTTCAACATGTTTCGTGAAGCTGTCTCAGCACAAAAAATATCTGCCTCACATTCTGCAGAAGACCTGCAAAGATCCAGGGTCACCTCTGTTCCCTACCAACACCCTAAGGTTTTAAACAGCACCAAAAAAAAAAAAAAAGAAAAGAAGGGAAACACACTAAAGCCAGAGTCCTGTGGCTCACTCCACCTGTAGGGGTGGTGGTATTGAGACATTTCCCCAGGTACAGTGCTTTGACATCACCATACTGCCCTCTTTTTGTACCATGGTACCATCCACAGCAGACGTGCTTTCCCTGAGTCTTCCAGTAAAAGCATTCTGACAAGTGATGATCACAAAACATAAGACAACCCAAGACCATGAGTTTTCCTTGGACTATTGCCCACAGCAGTGTTCTGCAGGTTGCAGTCCCTGGTGGACCTGGTACTGGTGCTTCCTTGTCTCACCACAGAGCTGAGTTAAGCTCTGTCTGCTCTCACACACCAGGCTGCCTGTCCCACAGGTCTGAGAGGGACAAGGCAAGCACAGCCAGGGATTTCAGCCCATATCCTGCATCCTGTGCTCATGCCCTCCTGAATTCTGATGCTTCAGCTCTCCGTTGCATTATGGCACCCGTACAGAAAGAGGGTATATTCATTAACCAGACAGACTGCAGAAATCTTCCCTTTATCTCAGGGAATAAAATGAACATCAGAAAACTAACACTGACAGTGCTGATGTTGATTATCATATCCTCTTCCCAACCCCACCTTCATTTTGTCCTGGGCAGGACCCACCTTCAGGACCTGAAAGAAGTGACCCACAACATCCACTACGAGACCTACAGGGCCAAGCGGCTGAATGACAACGGAGGGCTTCCCCCCATGACCACTGAGACAGAGGAAAACCACGAAAGTAATCTGTGAATGACCCCTCTCCGCTGTCACATCATGTCTCTGGATACGAAAACCCACCCCTGTTACCCTTGGCTCTACCGTGGGCCTGTCTCTGAAGCATGTGGAGCATCCTCTGTGTGCGAGAGGGTTGTGTGCGTGTGAGTGTGTGTGCCTGCACCTAACTGTGTGCCGGAGGGGGACCAAAGGCATCTCCTCCGTCCTTCCCTTCTTGGTTTGTTTTTTTTGCACAGCTGACTGTCCATCATCTTCCTTTCTCTTGTTTCTGTGTCTCAGCTGTGTGTCTTGTCTGGGGGAAATAGGAAGAGGGGAATGATTTATGGGGGTGAGAGGGCTTTGGAGGTGGGAGGTGTGGGGCATGCAGGGGTCCAGTTTTTTATCTCTTGGAGATATGGCAAGGAGAGACTCCAGGAGAGACGGTGGAGTTGGAGCATGCGGTATCTCCACGTGATGGCTTTCTCCCAGGTCCTTGGCGAGTGGGAAGACAGCTGACTGCTCAGACAGGACGGTGGCCCAGCATTTTATCCCCCTTTCTTGCTGTGGCTTCCCAAAGGGAAATGGCAAGTTGGAAGTGGATAGATGGGAGAAGTGACAGACTGACATGTTTTGTGGTGCGGGGGAAGTGAGTGGGGGGAGGAGACGCAGAATTAGATTTTGGGCTGTAGCAGCTACCTGAAAAGCATCAAAGTACTTGGGGGAAAGAGCCGTATTTTCCAAAAGTAAAGAGTAAAAGAACATCAGGATGTCTCCCTTGGTCTCCACTGGTGGTAGGAACACAAGAAATACTTTCTCCTCACATCTGTGCTGGCTACTCCAGCAGTCTCAGCCCGGTGCTACTCCCCAGCCCTCCTACTCTTCTCCTGGCTTCCCTGTCCTCCTTTATTTTTGTCCTCATTCCCTTTTAACTCTCCATACCCCTTTACCCCTTCCTTTCATTCCCTTTCTTTTTTCTTTCTCTCTTTCTTTTTTCATTCTCTTTCTCTTTCTCTTTCTCTTTCTCTTTCTCTTTCTCTTTCTCTTTCTCTTTCTCTTTCTTTCTCTTTCTCCTTCCTTCCTTCCTTCCTTCCTTCCTTCCTTCCTTCCTTCCTTCCTTCCTTCCTTCCTTCCTTCCTTCCTTCCTTCCTTCCTTCCTTCCTTCCTTCCTTCCTTCCTTCCTTCCTTCCTTCCTTCCTTCCTTTCTCCCTTCCTTCCTTCTCTGCTCACTCCCCTTTCTGTTTCTCCTTCATTTCCTCGCAAACCTTCCTCTTCCCCAGGCCCTTTCCTTCCTCTCCATCTCCCCCAGCTCTCACACCTCCTCCTTATCAATGCGCTGTTGTGTCACGTTGGTGCTGCTTTACCCTCCCTTGGAGGAGGCAGGGAGGGAAGGCAGAGACCCAGGAGCAGAGGCACGACTTTTCTGAAGGCTAAATGCTCACGTCTGCCGGTGGCCAGCTCTTCTCTGCATGTCCCCAGCCAAGCCGAGGGCACCAGGGCTGCCTGGGCAGAAGGGAGGAGCAGGGGACATCTGAGTGTGGCAGTCTCTGCCTGTCACCTGGCCGATGTCACACAGCTGCCAGGGGCTGTCCCCTCCAGAAGAACAGCTGGTGGCGTTGGCAATGCGCATGCAGAAGGTCTGGGTGTGGGGTGGCAGAGCTGTGGGTCGGGATGGGGGAATGGAAAGGCTGGTGCGGGGGGAAGGGGTCCCTGTGAGGGGACAGCAGGGGTGACTCAAGCAAAGCCCGAGGTTTGCGGGTGGAGCTGTTTGGGGCTAGGACTGGGATGAGGGTCCACCAAGCCTCAGCAGAACCACCTAAGAGCTTGTGTCCACCTTGTGGCTTTCTCTGGTGCTCTTCCATCTCGCTCCAACCCATCCGCACAGATCAGCCATTCTCAGCACCGCCAGGACATGCAGGCCCTCCCAGCCCTTCTCACTCCCCTCACCACCCATGTTCATGGCTCCCAGTGCTCCATACAACCTCACACCCACCACCCCATCCACACCAGCCCTCCGAGGCCCCGCCGGGATCGAAGCCTCCTCAGGGCTGCCCACCACCACCACACGGGCCTTGCAGAAGCCCCCCGGTCACGCTGCCAGCCGTCCTGCCAGCCCCATTGCCCAGCGTGGCGCAGGAGCCTCCTCCCAGCTCGTCCCACCAGGAGGCCACTCCAGGAGGCCACCAGGAACATCTCCTCAGCCTCGCCAGCCTCCATGCGACGCGTTAAACCCAGTGCAACGGGAAAGCCCCCGCCCGGACACCCCGCCACGCTCCATGGGGTGGAGGTGCTCGTTCACACAGGCCCTCGGTGGCCGTGCCGCTGCCTCATGGGGACCGTGCCACCACCGGGCTGTGTCACCCTGCCTGTGGCAGGCACTGCCGGTGCTATGTGCCATCGGTATGGCCACCTCGGTGACGCTGGGCGCAGCCGGGGCCGTGGCATGGAGCTGGCACCGCTGGTACGAGTTTCCCTCGCTCGTACCTTGAGCTGCAGGGACAAGGTGGTGTGGCTCGCCCCATGTGTTTGGGATTTTTGGGGTGCGCTTGTGACCAGGGGGGGTTTAATCTCTGCTCTGTAATTCTGCGGTGGGCTGTTTATAAAGGATGCATAAACGGGTGACCCCAACCCTTCAAATGAATGCTCCTGGCGTGTGATGGTGCTGTGCTGGGGGGGCAAGAAGGGGCAGGGGCCCCGTTATGCCCTTGGGGATGGGGGTTGTCCATAAAAAAAAGGAAAAATGAAAAAAAAAAAGGAAAAAGAAAAAAAGAAGGAAAAAAATAAAAAAAGAGAGAAAAATAAAAAAAAAGAAAAAAAAAGAAAAAAGAGGAAAAAAAAGAAAAAAAAGAGGAAAAAAGGGAAAAAAAGAAAAAAAAAAAGGAAAAAATAAAAAAGGAAAAAAAAGGAAAAAAGGAAAACAGAAAAAAAATAAAAAGGAATAAAAAAGAAAAATAAAAAAGGAAAAAAATAAAAAATGAAAAAAGAAAAAAGGGAAAAAGGAAAAAAAAGGAAAAAATAAAAAAGGAAGAAAAAAGGAAAAAAATAAAAATAAAAAAAGGAAAAAAATAAAAATGAAAAAAAAAAGGAAAAAAATTTAAAAAAAGAAGAAAAAGGAAAAAATAAAAAATAAAAAAAAAAAGAAGAAAAAATGAAAAAATAAAAGAAAAAGAAAAAAGGAAAAAATAAAAGGAAGCCAAAGCCCCGGCCCCGCCCCGCTCCCCGTCCCGCTGTGACGTCCCGCGCGGCGGGCGGGGCCGTGACGTCACGGGGCGGAGGCGGCGGGGCAAGATGGCGCTGAACAGGAACCACTCCAAGGAGGGCGGCGTCGTCGTGCCCGGCGGGGAGAGGTGCGGGGACGGCGGGCACCGGGGGCACCGGGGGCACCGGGGGGAGGTCCCGGGGCTCGGGGGCGCGGCCGGGCGGGGCCCTGCTGCTCTGCGCCGCGGGCAGGCGCCGGGTGAGCGTCCCAGCGGGCGCCCTTCGTCGGGGCCTGCGCCCCTCGCTAGAGCCGGGCCCGGTGTCGGGTCCCCCCCCGGTGTGCCGGTTTTCCGGGTGCGCCCCCGCTGCCGCGGCTGCTCGGCCCCGATGGCCGCGCCTCGTGAAACCGCGGGGCTCCTGGGTGTCGCCCCGTGCCCTGGCCCTGCTAATTGCAGCGTCCTGCCCTGCTCGGGTGCCTGGGGCAGGCCCATGGCGCAGTCACTTCAGATCCGGCCTCTTCTGGCTTGTGTTGAGTCATGTTTGTTGTTTTTTTTCTTCTTTACACTCCCGAACCAAAAAATACTTCCAATATTCCTGCTGTCAAACACACTGCAAGCTTGTCACACCCAAGGCTGTTCCGTTTATTCTGGAACTTTTCTTAGCAGGTGGCAGGTTGAGGGTCCATGCCTTGATCTCAAGCCCGTGGTTTCAGGCAGCTCACCCCTTTCTGTGCCCTGATCTCTGGGCTCAGGCTCGTGCCAAGCAGAGGGAGCAGCTCCTTCAGCCTGATGGTTTTGGATGCGGTTTCTCTTCCCATCTTTTAAAGTTTCTCTTTGTGGAGGAGGACAGGGGTTGTCAACAGTAAGAGAAGGAATTCTTCCGCTCTGGGTAAATCATCCCTGTGTGTCCAAAGGAAAACCGGAGGGCTTGCTTTAGGATCCAGTATTTTGGGATAACATTCAGGGACTGCGTGATAGGAGCTGCCAGTGAGGCTGTCTCTCCAACTGGTCCGATTTCCTCCTGCAGTGTGCTCAAGCAGTGCAAAGATGTGGAGCTCTCCTTCAGTGACGTGACGGGCAAGCCTGAAGCCTTCAAAGGCACGAAGAAGGGGATGCTGTATCTCACCCCTTACAGGGTAAGTCTGATTTGAACAGGGCTCCCATGTTCTCCAGGGAGCTTGTAGACAAGAAATGTAGCTGGTAACAGGAGTGATTTGTGTTATGAGGGGAACCACGGGGGATGCTAGGCAGGAGGAAGGCTAGTGGAAACAGGACAGTGCTTGCCTGTGTCACGGTCCTGGATGTGTCCAAAGGAATGTACACACCTGGAAATCACTATGTGGAGAATATGTTCAGGAGGCATTACTCTCTTTGAAAACTGTCATAGCTGATCCTTAAAACATGGAAAAATAGAACTGTAAATGCCTGTGTATGTCTTAAGCAGTATGCTATTTTGGAACATGCATTCTTCAGGTGAGTTAGTCATGCTGTCAGATCTGTTTGGGATTCCATCTCACGAAGGCTGTGAAACAACACAACACATACTGATAATAGGGGGTAAATTATCCTCTTTTTGGATGCTACCACAACCAGAACTCCACAACCACATTATATCTGATTAACTAACTCAGAAGTGTTCCTTCCTGTCTTGCAGATGATCTTTGTGTCAAAGGGCAAGGATCCTATGCTGTCCTTCATGATGCCATTTTATTTGGTGAAGGAGTGCTCTGTTGAGCAGCCTGTTTTCTCTGCCAATTACATCAAAGGACAGATCCACGCTGAGCCAGGAGGTACGTGCCTGTGCTCTGCAGACTGAAATCTTCCTGAGTGTCACAAGTCTTTTTCTCTTCTGCTGACCACTGAATAGTGCTCACATGCACAGGGACAGGTGGACAGTGTAGCTACGGCAGCGTAGTTTGCTTGTCCAGGCTAAGGTAACCCAGGTCTGCTGAACTTTTGGTGTTACTGTCTGCCCCCAAAGCTGGTAACTGACTTTTGCAGGATGGCTTTTATTTAATCCTGTAGCTTTCGTCTTGCTCTGCGTATCATGTTTATTTGGTTTCTGCTTGTGCTTGTTTTCCCGTCCTTGACCTGGAAGTCTGGGCAAGAGACCAAGTTGCCAGCCACTGATGTTGATAGAATTAGCAGCCACTTTTTTGCTAATTGTTTTCGCTAAACTGTTCTGCTGTCTTGACGGGTACTGAGGAGGTTAATAGTCTTTTACAATTCCAATTCTCTCTCCTAGGTGGCTGGGAAGGACAGGGAACATTTAAATTGACTTTCAACAGCGGAGGAGCCATTGAATTTGGACAGCTGATGTTCAAAGCTGCCTCTAGTGGTAAGGGATCTTCAGGCTGCAGTTCCCCCACAGCTGGCTGAGCTGGTTAAAGAACGGTGCTCTTTGAAGTTTGTGGGTTGGGGGGCACCCTATATATCTTCCATAACAATATATTTTTTGTTTTCCAGGAAACCTTTTGTTTTTCCTTCCAATCCTTTTTCTTTATTTCATCTTAATGCTTTTCTAAGTGATATTCTGGAATCTGTGCTTCTGGGGTGGCATATGTTTTTCTATGGCACTTAGGGGAAAAAAAATTGAAATACGTAGTGGAGAAAGATTGATCCATGTACCTAGTGTCAACTCAGTTCTCTAATCACGGAGTGAAATGGGGCAAATTTACATCTCCACATTTGGAGAAGGGTAAAATACATTTTTAAATAATAATATTAATTTCTATTTAAAGCTTTTAAAAGGAAAATGTACATTCTGTTCTGATATGAAATATATATTAAAAAAAACAACACACTTTACTGACCCTGATTTAGAACAGCCCTTTCTTCCAGCTGTGAGAGCTCTGTGCGTGAGCTGTTGGCTGATAGCTGGTGTTTTTGCAGCTGGTTTCCTTTAGCTCCCTGTGAGCTTGCAGTGAGGAGACCGCATCTAAATGCTTTCCAAACCCAGTACTGCGCCAGGACCGTGCACTCAGCATCCATAAAACGTAGATGACAGGAAATGGGGCTGCATGAACAGGACCTTTTCCTCTTTATTCTATGCATTCAGTTATAACAAAGGGACATCTGGCTCACTAAATGTCTGCCCCGTAGCTTCCAGCGGAGTTCCTCTCCAGACCCCTGGCTATGGATACACGCCTGTGCCCGGGGGGTACGCACCCGCCCCGCCTGCTCCAGGGGGCTACGCTCCTGCTCCGGGTGGCTACGCTCCTGCACCAGGGGGCTACGCGCCTGCACCAGGGGGTTACACACCTGCACCAGGGGGCTACGCTCCTCCTCCAGCCCCAAATGGCCCGTACCCTTATGCACCACCTCCGGCGAATGCCTACGGACCTGCGCCGCAGCCCATGGGGTATCCGTACGCCCAGACTCCAGGTACGGAAGCCGCGTGATGAGGAGCGGCGGGTGCTCTGCTGCTAGCTGTAGGGAAGTGTTGCTGCAGCGGTGAGGGTTGCTGTAGCTTTGTCTCCGTCGAGGATTCTTGTCCTTATAAAAATCTGTCGTGTGTTCTGGATCACAGCCGTGTGTCTCTGCTTGCTGCTGGGCCTGGGAGCTTGCTCTCTGCCTCTACCCTTGCCCCAGTCTACAGCACCCATCTGGTGTCCTCTCTTTGCAGGTATTTACCCACCACTCCCCAACATGAACCCCCCGTACGTGGCACCTCCTCCCCCCTACTCCGGGCCATCTCCTGCAGGACCCTCAGCCCCACCTCCTCCCGCAGCCTGGGCGGCCCCGGGGATGCCAGGTAAATAGGGTGGGGTGCAGCAGGGTGCTCGGGGGTTTGGGCTCTGGGAGGCACTGGGGGCATGGCTGGCATGGGGAAGCTGTTGCTGCAGGAGCTCGAAGTCCTCTTGATCTGTTATTTGAGATAACGGGGGCTGGCAAGGCACTCAATTCCGCACTGTGCATCTCGTGGTCAGCACCAGCCAGTTTGCAGCCTTCCTGAATTGCTCTGAATTCAGTCAGCTTGCTGTGGTTGCTGCTGGCTCTTGGGGTGTTTGTCCACTCCTCAGATGAGCTGCAGCTGGGCGAGCGGGCTGGGGGGGCTGCATAAGGCAGGTGAGATGGGCATGTCCTAAGCTTGCTCCTTTTCTTTCCTTCCTAGGCAACAGTAAGGCCATGGAAGCTGCTTCCAGTGCGTACTACAACCCTGCCAACCCACACAGTGTCTACATGCCCATGGTAAGCGCTGTGCCTGTGGTCTGTGTGTGTGCCCGCTCCCTCTTCCGTCACTGATACAGCCAGGAGTTTGCTTTCCTAGTAAAGCCTGGAGTGCCTTCGTTTTGAAAATGCACAGAAAGCGTGCACCCTCCTGGGAGGAGGCGTGGATGATAGCACCAGTCCTTGATCAAGAAAGAAAGAGGAGGGCTTTAAGATTAATCCAGCCGAATCTCAGTATTCATCTCACTCTTAAACATACAAAAGACTTGCACGTGCCCAGAGAATACAGAGCGCCCTGCTTCTGTACTGGGTGAGAATGAGGGGAGAGAAAGATGAGCGGGTCACGTAAGGATGCGAGTATTTGGGTTTTATTACATGTTTTTCCCTGGGCTGTCACGGTGCAGGCAGTGGCAGCTGGTAGGTGGGCTGTAGCCTGCGTGTGGTGGGTGACAGCTGGTCTGCCTGTGCCCTCGGCTGCATGAATATGAGCTCTTCATAAAGCAAAGCAGGGGTGTTGACTCTGCTGTACCTCCTTCCAGGATCAGCCACCTCCTTACGCGCCTCCTGAGGACAAGAAGAACAACTAACACAGGGCACTGCAGCCGGCCTCCCACGCTCTCTCTCCCTGCAGACAACTTGGCTGTTCCTACCCATCGGTTAGCGCGTCTCTAGGTCTCTTTGTGTAAATACAGTGTAAGTAGTGCTGGGCAGCTGGGCGCCTGCCCTCCTAAACATTAAGTCGGTGGCAATACAAGGCAGAACGACAGCACTTTCCTGCTTCTTTGCTTTATCTCACGGGGTTGAAGCACTAACCTTTTGCTCTGCCTTTGGCGTGAGGAGAGAGATGGACTTTTAAAACCAGTAGACCACATCACTGAGAGTAAAATACGAAGGCTCTGGCATTTTGGAGTAAAACTACATGGAATGCCAAACTTTTAACTTCTTCTGAAGCACCACCAAAGAAGAAAAGTGTAGAAAGCCATGAAGTTTCTCACATAGACTCTTGGGTAGCCCAGAAAGGTGTTAACTTTCCTTATACTGTGGCACAGCTCAGCGTGAGATGGGACTCTGGAAATCCTGTGTCATGCTGGGAGCACTTTTTGTGTCCTGGACTAACAGTCACGGGGTGATCCTGAGACCATCCCGATCCTGAAACACGTCCTGAGAGACACTGAAGCGTTTGGTGTAAGAGGATGGGCCCCAATGTGGTGAGGCCAAACCCATCAGCTCGGCACAAGCTCTGGGATGGAACATCCTAATGCACTGCTGATAGCAAGAGGAGTTTCTGGGCACAGACACAGCTGCTTTGGAAGCAGCAGATCTTCTGCTAGCTTTTCACCATCTCCTTTCCCGTTTAACCTAAATCCTTACAAAATAGGGCAGTAAGTGGAGGTGAGGCGCTGCACTCACTGCTGTCTGTGGAGAGCCAGCACTGCCTGATGTCACCTCCTCAGGTGTGAGACACTTCTTTGTACTGACTGATCGCTGAAGACACAGTGTGTTTGCTGGCAGGTCTGTGATATGCAGCGAAGCCAGGCTGCACGTAGTCAGTTTTCAGATGCTGATGGCAGAGGAGCTGTGAGAAGTGTAACTGGAAACACAGTGACTCCATAAAATCAGCCTGCCTTTTAGACGTTGAAGAGAAAAGCAAACAAAGGTGTGCCGCAGAGCAGCGGGCCGAGATCGGCAGGCGTGCAAATCCTTCTGCAGTCTTCCTTCTGTTCGCTCTCCCAGAAGCAGGTCCCATATCTCCGCAGCGATCCCGTGTCACAGAGCTTTCTTCACGCCTCATGGAGCCGAGCTGAGCAGGAGGCTGCTTGCCTCGGAGCCAAATCTGTTACGTTAGGAAGACAACCTGGCACTGGCCTTGTCAGGAGACAGGTCCTGCAGCCCTGGCTCCCTCTGCTGAGCAAGCCTGTGCCACCCAGCTGGGGAGAAGTGAGCGGCCTTTGTCTCTTCCTCGGGCTGTTACAGCCAAGACAGGCGTGCCCACGTCCACACAGCATCAAGGGCAGTGCTGCAGGACTGGAACCTGGTTGCTCAGGGGTGCGGTGCCCGCTCCGCTGGGAACTGCGGCCTCTGGTGTGGTGTTACTGACGCTCGGCTCTCGCAGGGGATGTGGCTGCTCTGTCACAACCTTTCCTCCTTCCGTAGGGCACAGTGCCATTAAACCTGCTCCAACGGGAACCTCTCTAGTCTGGTGGAGACCCTCGTGATCTTTACGTATGGGGTGACTGTACTTCTTTCCTGCAGCCTTCTTACCTTCACAGTGAAGGGGAAGGGTTGTTTTCCCTCTTTACCTGGGTGCCAGGGCTCTCCTATGAGTCAGGCTTGTGTGACTTCTCTGTTCCTAAAGCAGCCCTGCATGGGGGGAAGTAAATTTCCTTATCTAACAACAACTTTAGAGATGTTCTAATGACTCTGTATTTAAAAGAAAACAAAAAAAAGTTTGTAACTTTTGAATTGCACTTTAATACAGAAGTGTTGATACCTTGAGCTGCCTGCTCAGTGGTGTGTGTGTGTTGCGTCGACCTTCATTGTGCCTGCCTGTTGCACAGAGGCCTGGAACAAAACCACGGCTGCTGTTCTCACGTGGGCCATGGGCTGGTCCTGCTGCGTGGCAAAGGTGAGGCTGGAACCAAGTAATGGAGAGAAGGGGGGACAGAAGCTCATCCTCTCTCCCTGTGGCATTGCTCTTGGCCAGATCTCCAGAACTGGCACGTAATTGTGGGCAGGCACAACACTGCCCTTAGCAGGGCCGGTGTCACCACCTGACTGCTCACTGATGTGGTATTTGTGGCTCTCCTGTGCATGTTCACTGCCTGAGGAAAGGCTTATCTTTAACAGAATCTCCTACCTAGCTGGTTGGTTTGTGGGCTTTTTTTTTTTTCCTAGTAAAGGAAAAATAAATACATGGTAAAGGAAAAGGGCACCTGGTTGTGGACTGTAACATCCGGGTTTCCTGTGCCAAGAAAATCTGGTGCCCAACTACTGGCAAAGCCAGTTTCCCTCTGCATCAGCCCCGTCCCACAGGAAGCCACTTCCTTCTTGCTGCAGTTCCTGTTTTGAGGAACCGACCCTAAACGCCTCCACTAACCAAGGGGCTGAATAAATTCGAAACCCAGTCTGCGACCTGCTTCCCTTTTATTTCAGCAAAATTGTCAAAAATCACAAAAACAAAGCCGGCTCCTGTACAGACATGAAATAGACTTCTTTCTTTTCAGTACTGCAAAGCATCGTGTCCAGTACCTTGCTGCTGCACCACAAGACTGTGAGAGGCTAGAATCAGCCCTGTGGCCCTGCAAGGAGAGGGCTCCCCACCCTTCTGTGTTTCTGAGTAGAAAGAGGAAGCTCCTTTTCTGGCTAGATCAAGATGGGGTAGCTCCCTGCTCTGAGGCTTGATCTTGCATCAGTCTCCCAGGGCTGCCTGCACCCTGACGGGGTGAGCTTGGGGAGTGCTGCACCCATCCCCGGGGCTGTCGGGGCGGCCACAGCTCACCTGAGCTGTAGGATGCGTGGGGCAGGCAGGGTTGGGGCTGCAGCATTCGTCCCACCACTCCCGCTGAGCCCCTTCTGGTTTATTTGTGCGGGCTCCTCCTCATAGTGGAGCGGTACGTGAAGCTGCCCTGGGCAGGAGGAGGAGCCTTTCCCTGAGAAATGCAGGAGTGTTCAGCCTGGCAGAGGAACATCCTACAGGAAGGAGATGCAGCGTGCAGTTTGGTGGCACCTGTGACCAGCTCCCAAAGTCAGGAGCCCACCGAAGACGAGCATCAGCCCTTCCCAGCCAGCACCCACAGCACGCTGCAGCTCTGCAGTGCCTGGTTGCACCACAGCACGGCAGCTGGGGCTGTGCGTGGCCAACTTGGGGTTGTGCTCTGCTGTCACCTGACCCCAAAGTGGCTTCAGTGCAGCGCTGACGCACACGTTTGGGTTTTGTTTGGGGTTCTTAGCACGCACGGCAGGCTGTGGCAGTGCTATCTCCGGGATCCTGGTAGCAGAAGCAAAGCCAGCACAGCAGGGAGCTGCCCCGTCCTCTCTGCAGGGCCATCCTGGCCCCGGGAGCTCTCACAGAGGGTTCCTGGGGAGACGGGTGCAGCCCTGCTGAGCCCCTGTACTCTAAGCCAAGCTGATTATAGCAAAGGAAAGAAGGTGGCTATGTCTGGTCCCTGAGGCCGCAGGGGATCCTCCTCTTCCCCAGGAGGATCTCCGAGTGCTTTGCAATCACAGAGGAAGCACGCTCTGCATGCCCTCAGGAGGGAGTCACGAGAACTGCTTTGCATGGGTTGAGCAGAAATCATCAGGTGACACCGGAGGAGCCCAGCACACGGCCCGGCCACTTGCACCAGCAGAAGGCACTTGTGCAGCAAAGGGACAGGCCCCAGGGGCACTGGCCCACGTCCCCACCAGCCGAGCCCCCTCAGAGGAGGAGCGGCCGGGCGCCCCCGCGGGGGGCTTGCTGCTGGACAAGGCGCCAGGGCTGCTCCCGCAGCGCCGTGGGGTAGAGGTACCACATCACCACCCCCGAGGGGTTGACGACCACCGTGAAGTTGTCTCCAGCCTTCAGGCCGCTGGTCACCTTCCCGCTGTACACGTCCTGCACCTGGGAGAGACAGGGGGGTGCTGCCGGGGTGCCACGGACCTTCACCGCGGTGTCCCGATTTCCTTGCCCAAACCACAGCGGGTGTCAAAAGGGGGGGGAAACTGGAAGGAGGGGGTGCAGGCGCGGTGTGAAAGGGGGGCTCACCTCATACACAGCCTTCTCCGGGAAGCCGAGCTTGGCCAGGCTGGTGGTGTAGCGGTAGGGCATGTCCGTCCTGCGGCTGAAGAAGACGAGGGCGCTGGCGGCCTGGGAGAGCGGGCGCAGGAACACCTCGATGCGGTATTTCTCCTAGGGGTGGGGATGAGTGGGTGAGGCAGAGCTGCAAGAGCCAGCCCTGGCCCTCCCTTTGTGGGGAGGGAGCAGAGGGAAGAGCCTTGCCTTATCCCTCTCTGCTCTTGGGGTTAAGAATGTTTTTGGCTTGCAGTGAACTCGAGAAAAAATCATGGTTCTCTGCCCCCCTCGTTACTGCCTCCCACCCGGTGCTGCTCGCTTGCTCTCTGCTCTCCCAGACACGTACGCCTTCCCCCTAACCTTGACAATCCTGCGCCCCTGGATTCCCAGGGGGTCCTGGTTGATGCGGATCATCAGGCGGTTCTGCAGGATCTCCTTGGCGCCCGGGGCGATGGTGCGGAGGTCGTTGGACATGAGCAGCGGGGCTGCCATGATGGTCCACAAGGCCATTTGGGAGCGCGACTGCTCGTAGCTGAGGCCAAAGTTCCCGATGATGAGCTGGAGGGGAGGGAGAAAAGGGTTAGGAGCTTGGGTTAGCAGCTCGTGATGCTGCAGCCTGCTTGGTGGGAGCAAGCACGGGAAACCTCACGTGTGCTACCGCTTCCTCTGAGCCAGGACACCCTGTGCTTCATCGCTATCTCCCCCTCAGGCTGCTCAAGGGAAGGCCAAAAACACTCGAGGGGTGACGGGTTCATTGCAATACCATGTCCGGGTCGTTCCAATGGCCAGGGCCAGCTGCTGGCTGCAGCACGTCCTGGTTTGCGAAGAACCAGTCCACGATGGAAAGCACGCTGTCCCACGAGTCCTGGATGTCGCCGTAGTTGCGCCACAGGTTGCAGATCGTGGCCAGGAGGGTGTAGTTCACCTGGAAGAGTGTGGGAGTCAAAAGGGAGAATAAATAAATAATGCTTTAAAGTCTCACTAGACGTTACAAGTGCTGTGGGTGCAGGATTGTCAAGGTTAGGGGGAAGCAGTAAGGGGTGCAGAACATGGGCACGCAGTCAGAGCTCTCCCATGGCCCAGGGGAGCCAACAACACGCAGGACAACCCTCACCTTGGGCGGGAGCCCCCCCTGATATGCCGGCCAGCTGCAGGAGTAGACGATGGGGCGGCCTGTGGCGTTCAAGGCCCTCGTCATTTCTGGGTAGCCTTCGGGAGAGAAGCAGCAGACTGGTGAAGGAGATGGACAGCAGCAACCTGCACGGCTTCCCGTGTTGCACTGGCTCTAGGGCTCCCCCAAAACCTCCTCTTTGCCCAAGAGGAGCTTTTACCCCGTGGCTGCGGTGCGCACAGCCAGAAGAAGAGCTGTGAGGGAGGAACCAAAGCCGGCCAGCTGTCCATCAGATGGACGGCCACCCCGACTGAAGCAGGGACAAATGCTGGCCGAAGAGGCAGCCTTTACCCTTCGCCTGCTCCTCGCCTGATGAGTAGCACCCGTCCAGCTTCAGCATGTCCACCCCCCACTCCGCGAAGGTCTGCGCGTCCTGCTCCACGCGGTCCAGCGTGGTGCCCGGGTAGCCCCCGCAGGTGAGGGTACCCAGGTCTCCGTAGATGCCCAGCTTCAAGCCTCGGGCGTGGACCTGCGAGGAGAGGAGAGGACGAGGGGTCCCGAGGTGCCTCCTAGGGACCGAGCTCCTCCGCCCAGCCTCCACGGTGGGACAGGGGGGTCACTCACGTAGTCGGCCAGGGCCTTAATGCCCCGGGGGAACCTCTCGGGGTCGGGCACCAGCCGCCCTTCGGCGTCCCGCTGCTTGGCAGACCAGCAGTCGTCGATGTTGACGTACTCGTAGCCCAGCTCCCGCCAGCCGTCCTCTGCCAGCCGGTCTGCCATCTCCAAGAAGAGCCTCTCGCTGCGGGTGGGTGGGCGGCGCGCTGAGCCCCTGCCAGTGCCCCGAGGGGACGGGCTGGGGCTCGGGGGTCACCGCGCTGCGCCCCCCAAGGCTATGGGGGCCCCTTTGCAACCTCATCCCCGACCTGAGGGACCCGATACCCGATGGCCTTCGCTTTAGGGACCCCCCCAACCACACCAGCTGCCCCATGGCCACCGTCCCGGTGCCGGCTGACCTGATGCAGTGCCGGGGGTCGTCCCTGCAGTCCACGTTGCAGCGGAACCTCTCCCAGGCCAGCCAGCCCATGGGGGGGGTGCGGGCCAGCCCGTTGTCCAGCCCGCGGCCGGGCAGCACCAGCAGCACCCCCAGCACCCCCCCCAGCAGCAGGAGCCGGGGCCCCGCCGCCCCCATCCCCGCCTGGGTGCCCCCGGAGCAGGGCAGCGCCGCGGGGGCCTCTCCGCCGCCCGGCCCCGCTCTATGGGGCCGCCCCCATCACCTGACCGCCCGCGCCCGCCTCCCGCACGGCCCGGCCCGGCTCGGCCCCCCCGGCCCCCCCGGCACACAGCCGCCCAGCCGGGCTGCCGGGGCCCGAGGTGAGCGGAGCGGGGCCGGGCAGGGCTGTAGGGCCCGGGGGGCAGGCGGGGGGACAGCGCTGCCCCAGGGGAGGGAGCCCGGGGGGGGGCTGGGGGCTGTGGTCCCGCAGAAACAGCATAAAGCGCGGCTGGGAAAGCCCTGCCTTAACTCTTGATTTTATTGTTTTTTCGACTAAAAGCCGAGCGAACCCGCGGGAGCTGGAAGCAAAACCCAGAGGCGTTGCCGTGGGTTGAGCCGTGCCCGTGTCCCCGCGCAGCGTGCCCTGGGTCCCCCACCCCTGCCTTCCACAGCCGCCCGCCCGCCGCTCACTGCTTTTTATTTGTGCTTTATTTGATTTATTAGAGCCTCGCTGTTTCAGCTCCCTGCTGTTTGTGACTCTCTCCTTTCCTCCGACCAGGGATGGGGCTCGGCGCGGTGGAGCCTTGGAGGCGCTCGCCGGGGAAGCGATCGGCCGGAGGAGGAGGACGAGGAGCTGCTGTCTGACCCACACGGCCAGCATGGCTTAACCCGACGGAGCCGGGGGCAGCCTGGGCCATGGCGACATTGCTGGAAGGCCGGGGGGGACGCCTGGTCCTCGCCGTAGACATGGGTGCTCAGACGGAGGTCCCGGAGATCTTGGGTCTGAAATCGCCCTCTTTATCCTGTCCTGCAACAGAGGAGAGAGCAACACAAGCGCCTCACATGCACAGAGGCAAATTTCTTCGGTCGGCTCCATAAAAATCCTGCAAAGTAGGTCAGTGGCGGAGTAAGAAACAAAGCAGCGGCGCTGACATCTCTGGAGGAGGCAGGTGGGGCTGTGGTGACCGTCCCCACAGTCACCGGTCCCGCTGCACCGCACTGAGCCGGCCTCTTCCCCCTCTGCTCCCCAGCTCGGGGTGGCCGCGGGGCCATGAAGCTGAACGAGCGGAGCGTGGCCCACTACGCCACCTGCGACTCGCCCACCGACCACGCCGGCTTCCTGCGCAAGCGGGTGGAGCGTCACCACCACCATGGCCACCACGGCACCTCCTACCAGCGCCGCTGGTTCGTCCTCAAGGGCAACCTCCTCTTCTACTTCGAGGAGCGGGAGAGCCGCGAGCCCGTGGGGCTGGTGGTGCTGGAGGGCTGCACCGTGGAGCTCTGCGAGGCCGCCGAGGAGTTCGCCTTCGCCATCCGCTTCGACGACGCCGGCGCCAAGGCCTACGTGCTGGTGGCCGACGGGCAGGCTGCCATGGAGGCCTGGGTGAAGGCGCTGTCGCGGGCCAGCTTCGACTACATGCGGCTGGTGGTGCGCGAGCTGGAGAAGCAGCTGGAGGAGGCCTGCACGAGCTTGGCCGCTTGCCGCAAGTCTCCGCGGAGGTCCTCGGGCAGGAAGCGGCACCTCTCCAACCCCGCCTTGCTGCCCGTCCAGGAGAAGCCCGCTGTCCTGGAGAACGGGTACTCCACCTGGGGCAGCGGCCCCGAGCGCGACGGGGGGCACTCCAAGCCCCCGCCTCTGCCTCCGCGCCGGCGCTCGGCCGCCGGCAGCCCCGCGGGGTCCCCGGCAGCCGGCCTCTCACCTGCCTTGCAGGAGAGCCCGGTGTCGCCGGAGACAGCCTGCTTCGCCAAGCTGCACCACTGGTACGGGCAGGAGATCGCGGTGCTGAGACGCGAGTGGCAGGAGAGGCAGAAGAGGGGACACCCGTGACCCGGGGACGCGGAGTGCAGCGTGCCTGCCGGTTTCTGGCAGAGCAGCGCAAGGGATGCTGCCTGTCCCTTTCCCTCGCTGGCAACTGATGTGCGGCACGTGGCTGCCTGCGTGCTGCCTGGCCACCCGGGAGGGACGTGTGTCTTCCCCAGGCCTTGCCTGGCGTTTCCAGCAGCGAGCCTCATCTTCTTTCCACCGAAACAGCCGGGCTCAGTGCCTTCCATCCTGGTGCAGCAGATGCAGTGTTTTGTTTGCCGCCTCTCCTTCGCCAGTTGCTTTGGTTTTGTTTCTCAGCGTGGAGATTTGCACAGGTCAACATTTATTATCGTCTGTGGTATTGAAGCCCACTGAAGCCCATCTGCCTTTGCTTTTTGGCTGCAGATAAGACTAGACTCTTACCAAATGCCTCTGATGGGCCGCTTTGTGCCTCTTGGGCCACACGCAGGCCTTACGAGGACGTGTCTGAGACGCCGTGGCTTCGGCTGGCCCAGGAGCCGTGGCTCACCTCGACGGGTGCTTGCTTTGGCCTGGCAGAGTGGCTGGCACGGGCTGCCACCCCTGGGGCTTCTGGCTGTGTGGCAGCGTCAGGCCCGGGCAGGCGGGACCCCATGGTGGGACCGTGGGTGGTTCCGGAGCCTCCTCTGACCCTGAGGAGCAGCTTCCCCAGCAGGGTGGGGTGTACCAAGCCAGAGCAGAGCTGTATTCACAAACATCATTGGTGGTTTTTTAAGTTTTCTCCTGTCCCAGCACCTCCTCCCTGCTGTGTCCCTCAGGGTGTCCTCTGGTGTGTGTTTCACAAGCTTGTATCTGCTTCTTGGGGCACCCAGTCTCCTCATCGAGGCTTATGGGGACAGCAGAAGGAAACATGGAGCTTGATCTGAAGCAATAGCAAGGATCAGGAGCTCATCGAGTCCGAGCTGGACTCTGACTACCTAGTGGTAGTCAAGCCTATTCGTTTCTCTGGCTCAAGCCTTCCCTGTTACAAAACAGGAATGCTACAGGCTGTTTGTCTTCCTGGGGTGAATTTATCAGGCTCTGCACTGACTGTAGAAAGTGCCATATAGGGCTCTGGCTGTTTGCTCGTCAGATGCTGGAGACAGAGTCCAGAGCTACGCTCATGCAAGGCCCTTCTTGATGTTGTGGCTCTGCCAGGTGCTCTGGGGAGCTGGGCAGAGCCATGTAGCTGGGGAAGAAGGACATCAGCAGGCTCTGGAGGAGTGAGGTCAAGGACAGGGGCTGGCTGCAGAAGGCCCAGAGGTGCAGGAGTGAGTGACCAGTCACTCCCTGGCCCTGGGTGTCAGCAGTGTTTGGACATGGCCTTGCTAGTGTAAAAGCCATATCTTACCAAAGCCAGACCTGCTGGGGCTTCCCTCCAGTTTTGTGTCAGCTTCATGGGGCTGATCGCAGGAGCACATCCCATGTCATTATCCACTAGGTCAGAAACCTTAACCAAAAGGCAGACAGTACAAGTACATGGTGCTGAGTCTAGTAGTCCAAGGACTAGGACACCCTGGAGAGGGTGTTTATAAATCTCCTCACTTGTCCTCTTGGCAAGGGCTGTTTTTCAAAGGAGAAGAATATATGAGACTATCTTGCCTTTCCCATGATCTCTGAAAGCGTTAAACCTATTTTTATTACCCTGTTCCACAGCAGTCTTGCTAGGAAAATAGCACACTAGTCTGTTACAACTGGTAGGTACCCATTCACCTTTCTGGAGCTGAATGCGCTCAGCCTGTTACTTTGCAGTAGCCAGTAGAGATTGTCAGAGGCAGAAATCAAATGGCTTGCATTAACTTTCAGTGCCTTTGAAAATGTGTCTTTGGTAGTTTTTGGTGACAAGCTTCCTGCCTAGTTATGGCTTGACAGGACATTAGCGTAAATCAGATCTTAGATCTGGCTTTGGACAGTGGGAGTGTGACCTTCACATACGAATGGTGCAATCCAACCCCCTCTAGTTCACGTCTGTATTTCTTCATAGTAGTTTCTTCAAGGTTGGTAGGAATTTGTTGTTGTTGTTTTACTTTTTAAGTGAAAACAGTAAGGAGAAAGGAGGAACAGAAGGGCCAGGCGTAGGTCCGTGTCCATCAGAAATGCTTGTGACTCCTGAATCGCATGTGTGTGGCAGCAGCATCAGAGCTTGGCGTTACCTGGTGCCTCCTCATTCCGAGTGGGGGTATTTTGGGGCCAGGATCAGGTTTGGTGAGTGCTCTCTCTCTCACCACCCCCCTTCCTATCTCCCTCCCAATACAGAGAAAATATTCCTGATGTTTTGGACTTACATAAGGAAGTTTGACGGTAAAGATTTAACTTCCACAATAAATCAAAATGTAGTGGGAGTTCCTACATGAGACCCAAGCATCAGGAATGACTTAAAAGAGAAAATAAATTAACAAAGCCTGTCCTGTCAGAACTGGACCTGAAACAGTATTATTCATTTAAGAGCAGTTTCACTTTTAAGAAGCTTAGTTTGTTTAAATAAGCCAGGATTGCACTGGTAACGCTCCTAAAGAGCTTATATTTAATGCTTTAATCAGTCCCATTCAAATCACACAATTTCCACGCCACCTGGCTTTCCATTAGTACATACTCCAACTAAATCCTAAATCCTGCAAATGAGGAACTGAAAGAACTGAGGAACTGACAGAAAGGAGAGCACCCCTTTCTGTCCAACTGCATTTTAGGTAATTTTATGGGGTTTTCTACAGCATTGAGAAGAAAATGGCAGAATGTTGCAAAATATTTGTGCTTGGCCCAGCAGTCTATGCATGGGCATTGGTTAGGACTTCAAAGTGCTGCGTGACTTTGGATGCACATGGTCAGGGCTTCCTCTCAGTCCCCGTCATGCCCATTACATAGCAGGGCCTGCCCTTTCATGACTAAAAAAGAGCCATAATCGGAGCCATCCTCAGATTTGTATGCGCCTGCAGATTTTTCAGCTGCCCACCGCCACTCGCTTCATTAGGCAGGGAACACCTAGGTGCTCTGAGACATCAAACCAGCTCATCTGCGGATCAGCTGTGCTGCCTGTGCCTTCGAAGCAGCCCCCGGGCAGAAGGTCGGGATTTCTGCTTCCTGAGATTGCACACTTACCTGGCTAATGGACCGTGCCTCTCTGTGTCTGCAGGCAGAGATCATTACAGGAAAAGGAGCAGAGTTTTCGCTGCTCGCTAGCACATTGTCCCCTGCAGCAAAATGAGACTGATTGCCACACGTTTTTCTCCAGTCTTTCAGGTCTGGGCTGCTTCGCTTCCCACCTTCTCTTTCCGTATTATTTTTTAAAAATAGAAAGTGTCTGAGCAGCACAAAACAGGAGCCTTAGCAAAGGGGGACTGGATGTTTTGAAGCTAAATGGCTACTCTTCTTTAAGTACCGAAGGCAACATTTAAGAATTTTCCTTGGAATAATAATGCAAAAGTGAGGAGAGAAAGATGCATGTATCTGAATGCTTGAACTTAAAATAGTTTAAAGACTGAAAAAAGGGAGGGAGATTGTGACAGCTTTTGTAAGCTTTGCCAAGAAGGGAACCCAAACCTGTTAAAACAGCTGGTGAAATCCTTATACTTTTCTGCGGATGGGATTCCACATTCAGGCCCATCATACATTGTTTTATTTGTGCACATTTATCTTTTTATGAAACGCCTGTTGTGATGTTTTCCACTTGATCTGGAGCCAGGTCCTAGCGATGAGTAACCCGAAGCGTCTACCACTGGCTGCTGCTTGCCATTTGGGACATTTGTGACTAAGCGCGGACAAATGCTTTGCATTACAAGTTACCGCATTCATAGTTTCGGGCTTGGTCACCCCGGGATCAGCCCTCACTGCCTTCATGGAGGAACTCGAGAAAGGAACCCAGCGAAACGCGCCGGGATCCGCGCAAAGCTCCAGTTCCAGTGGCACCTTTGCACCCAGCGTCCTGCAGGACCTGCACAATACCGACACTACAAGCAGCTTGCGGAAACACTCCTGTCTCCTGCAGCGCTCACACCGCCAGTATTTAGCGTGTTCTTTTTTCAGAGCCGAGTTTGCATGCGCCCCTTTTATTTTATTTTATTTTATTTTTATTTTTGACGTGCGGAACGTGTGTGTATGACGCATTTCAACCCTGTAACCACTTCTGTTTTACGCCGGCCAGCCCAATAAACCACTTCGCGTTTGTACACCGCCTCAGCACCAACCCTTGCCGGGGCCGCGCCTCAGCGGGGCCGCCATGGGCCGGGCCCCGGGGCGGGGGGCGGGGAGCGGGGCCGGGCGCAGCCTCGCGAGAGCCGCGGGCCCGAGGGGAGCGGAGCGGGGCGGGAGCGGCGATGGCGGCGGCGGGCGGGCGGCTGCTGGCGGCGGCCGCGTCGCGCTCGGTGCGGGCGGGCTGGGCCGGGCCGCTGGTGCCCTGCCGCCGGGCCACCGTCACCCGCAGCGGCGCCATCCTGCCCAAGCCCGTCAAGGTGAGGCAGTGGGGCTGGGCTGGGGGAGGCGCGGGGGGCGGCGGGGCCGGTAACGGCGGCGCCTGTGTCGGTTGTGCCCGCAGACCCCGTTCGGCCTCCTGCGGGTGTTCAGCGTGGTGATCCCCTTCCTCTACGTGGGCACGCAGATCAGCAAGAACTTCGCGGCGCTGCTGGAGGAGCACGACATCTTCGTGCCCGAGGACGACGACGACGACGATTAAAGGTGAGGGCGGCACCGGCAGCCACACGGCCCGCGATCCCTGCCTGGGAAATGGGTGCTCCTGGGACGGTTCCGAAGGATACAGCCGTGGGTAAAGCAGAGATACCAGCAGCTGTATTGCCTCTGGCTCCGAACGTCGCCTTGCTTCGATACTGGAGTGGGACAGATTGGTTTCTGAGCGAGAAATCCCCGCAGCAAACCGTCTGTGGAGATCGACTGATCGTGCTTTAGATCTTGACCTTTTAGATCTTGCCATTTGAATCAGAAATAAAGCAGTCAGTGAGGGATGATATGGCCTATACTGCAGGCCTGAAAGGGGGACGTTGCTGCTGAAGTGTTGTTAATGGTCACCTGTTCGATAGTCTGCTAACCCGTGACTTTTAAATGAGAATCACAAATTGTATGAAATTCTGGTAGAGAAGTGAAAAATCTTGAGAATTCCTGAGCGCAGTAGATCAAACTGTCGTGTGGGTGCTGATCGCTGGAGTAGTCTGACCATTCAGACAAAAAGAGTGGAATAATTCACCTTCATCTACAGCATGCCACACTTTCTTGTTTGGTATTATTCCATTTGTAAAGATTTTAGTTTGTGTGCATCTTAGAGAATTCATCAGTGTTGTTTTAATGTATGCACTGTGCTAAAATCAAAGAGTTAAAAGGTTGCAAAGATCGCAGAGGCCTGTTAGAAAGCCAGTTTTCGTAGACCCCCACCTCGTGTGGTTTGGGGTTGTACGGCCTGGAGCTTGGTGCAGTGCATCTGAAAAGTAACGTGGTTTTATTCTATCCACAGAACCATAGTGGAAGAACGGAAGGGAGGAAGCCAGTGTGAGAGAAATGCTTCCAACATTTGTCACCTGCATTTTGTCCTTCCTCAAGGGGACGGGGGTACTGCATCCCCTTTGCCAGTCAATGTCCTGCACGTGCCCGTGTAAGAGAAATCTGTAAATCAGGAATGAAGGAGGCACTTGATGGGTTCTGCATCCTTGCACACACACACTCACCTCATAAAGGACTGCTTGGGATTCCTTTTATTTGCAATATAGGAAATAATTAAAGAACAAGAGATTGAGATGCTTGACTTTGTTTCCGTGTTTTGTTTTTTTTTTTTTGTAGATTATTGCCTATGACCTAGTACTTCTGTCTTAACCTTTCTACCTTCCTAAGTCTGTTCCAGTGACAAGGTTCTTTTCATATTTTTTTTTTCCTTTTAGGAGTCTTTTCTGTAATTCAGTCCTAATCAATGGAACAATATAGGATCCTAGAGGAAGCAGGAGCCCCACAACACAGCCCCAATAAAAGAATGGAGTTCATATTGACAGTGGCACTGCAGTTCAGATAACACTGACTTGCAACCTAGCACTGTGCAGGTATGCCTGATAGAGACTGGCACATTAATTTCACCTCACTGAGGATTAAGTGCAGTATTACCAGTGCACAGTAAACATTAAGTAGGTTTAGTAACATACAAAGTTGAGATCATGAGTAGCAAACTAAGGTGATGCTTTTCATAGCACTTAATGTGTGGACAGTGAAACTCTGAGTGCTCTGGCTCCAAGTACTTGTAATGCTTAGGTAGTTCTTTACTTTTGTGTGAGTCCTGATACATTTATTTTTTTAACTATGTGTAAACTTCAGTGTTCCCCCTCTTTCCTTATAAGTATTTGCTTTTGCAATTAAATAATTACATAATAGATTTCCAAGGTCTTCTCTGCTGACGGTATCTTCAGTCTCATCAGACCAGTTGCATGCCAGCTTGACCTTGAAAGGTCAAAGTCAAATGATTCAAATGATTATTTCATTAAAGCCAGACATGTTTCTGGGACAATGCTTTCTCATGGTTTCTGGCCACTAGATCTGGCCTCCTCTTTTAACTGCCCACTTCTCCCTTAACAGCTCTCACGTGGGGATGAAGGCGCCAGTATTTAGGCAAGGATAGAAGTCTGAGAGCACCGCAAGGATGCAGTGCTGATCACACATGGGAAAGCTCCCGCATAGATTCAGCTACTGAAAATGCATTCTGACTGGCAAAAGAACAAATTTTCCTTCCTCTTCTCAGTAGCAAACTAGTAATTCCTGAGTCAATTATCGAGGTGATGGTAGGACACTACCTCCTGCTAGGCATCACATGCTCTCATGGAGCTTCCCTGTTCCAGACAGCAGTACAAAAAAAAAAACCATTTTTCCAGGTAATTTAATTTTACAGCAGGGAAATGGACTCTACTGATCTCTTCATTGTACAAAGGGCTTTATTGGCCTATTGGATTGTAAGCCATTCTCTGCTAGAAGTAAACAGAGAATAGTGTCAAAGTGAAAAACAAGGTCAACACAGTTACGGCATGAAATTGTGAACACTGCAGGAATACACGTGGGCCTCAAGCGCAAAACCTCTGCGACTACAACAGCTTTTCCGAAGGCCCACTCTTGCCTGCTCTTTTTTCCAAGGAGCTCCCACCCATGTGCAGGGTGCAGGCTGAGCAGACAGCTCCACAACCCAGTTGTGCTGTGGTTTTTCAGCAGACACTCAGGAAAAATGATGAGACAAACTCTACCCACTGAAAATACACGTTGGCAAAAGCTAAATCACAGCTCTGCATAGAGATCATTAATGACTTGTGCACACGGTGGGTTCAGATTTAGTCGTTAGGCACCTAGGCTGCTATACAGTCTGTCTGTACAGATTTTTTCTGTCATATAGAACTTTATTTGTAGTACAGGACAGGAAGACACAGAGTCAGGCTGTCTCATGGATCGTGGCCTGCATAGAATTTGGACATAAAGTCTTTAGGCCGTGGGGTTTCCGTCTCATGGAAATACCTCATGATGTGAGTCTTCTGCTTCCATACGTGAATGGTTTCTTGAAGATCCATTTTTCCCTGTGCATAGACAAGAGATACATAATAATGAGAATGATTATAAGAATATTATAATAATGAGGCTGCCTGGAAGTTTCACCCACTGGACTATTACCTTGGACTGTGTTTGCAGATTTTTTCCTTTCTTTAAGGATAACCTAGCTGTCTTGGAATGCAAGAAATACAACAGGCGAGCATGGCAGCTCTTGGCTGGAAGGTTTCTAATGCTTTAAAACTGCAAATGTCAGTTATCCTTGCTCCAGCCTCCTCTGAATCCCTATCCTACTCTTGGCACGCTGAGGAGTCCTTCAGACAGACGGGTCTCAGGGCTAGGACACAGCTAGATACGCTACGAGATCAGGGTGTACTGCTACCTATGCAAACCCAAGGCCGGCCTCCCACAAAGTATGGCCACTCTAATGTTTGTTTTAGAATCAGTTAAGGAAAATACATCCCAATCTAAGGAAGTACTGTAGGGACCAGAAAGGTCGTTTTTAGTGATAAGCTAGCAGCAGCATCTTTGTCCTTTTCTTTGATTGCTGCTGCTTTCTCAAAGGAAACCTGCGTGTGTTTGAGCCACCGTTTTGTTTACCATACACTTCCCCTTTTAAAATCTGCACATTGTCACGACGCTGAGCGCCAGAAACGCATGTTCTAGCACCACTGACCCCCGAACACAACAACACTGCTGCCCTGCCTTAAAAGCGGGGCGCTTCACCCCTCGCCCCCCCGGGCCGCACCTTGATCACCAGCATGTCGATCACCCGCGGGTCCGTGACGTGGGCGTTCTTCACGAAGAGCTCCCGCAGCTTGTCCCGCGCCTGCCTGACGGTGATGTCCAGCTGGTAGAGGTGCACTGCGGGGACACCACGGATCACGGCCCCGCTCCCCCCTCACGCAGCCCTCCCGCCCGCCCGCCCGCCGCGACCTTGACGCGGGGCCGCCTCCCGCGGCTCCCCCCGGCGCCCCCTCACCCGTGTTGGGCACCTCGCGGTACCAGGCCCGGTACAGCTCCCGCACGCGCCGCTTCGCCTCGCCCAGGTCGCGGCTGAAGATGGGCCTCACGGCCGCGGCCCCGCGCCCCGCCACCGCCATCTTGTCCCCGCCGCCGGCACGGCGCCCAGCGGAGCGGGGCGTCCCCGCCTCCCCATTGGCCGGCCGCGCCGCCGTTCCGCTCTCTGATTGGTCGCGAGGCGCGGGGGGGCGGGACGGCGGGGCGGGCCGCGCGGAATGGCGGCCGGGGCGGGGCTCGGGGGCGGCCCCTGAGGGAGGGCGGCTGAGGGCGGGCCGCGGGGGCTCTTCGGGGCGGTTTTGTGCCCTTTTGGGATCTTTAAATGGAAAACACTGAGGGGCGGGTCCCGCTGGAATTAACACCTCAACGGTGGTGTCGATGAGTGTTCGTGCAAGTCAGCAGCCTGCACAGAAATTACCGTCAGAAAAATAAATGCGCGCACACACACACACGGTCTCCGAGTTGTGTTTTTTTTTTTAGTTGTGGTTATGCGCAGTTATGGTAGTTACTACCAGTCTGAACATCAAACCTTTATTTTTTTTACATAATTATTTTGTTAAGGATGAGTCTGAACATCGAGCCTTAATCGTTTTGCAAACCTCACGAAACAGCTGGTCAGAAATAACGCAGGAATAAAAGGAGAGCTAGCCCTGAAATGTACAGCTCACCCCCAGGCAATGTAACTCCATGGCTCCGTGCCAAGCCTGCCCGAGAGCTGTTTTTATGTAATGCTGAAGAAAAGCCGTTTCGAGGAGCTATTCGGATAGGAGACGGTAAACCTAAGCACCGCGGTTCCTCTTGAAATAGATTGGTAGGAATTTCTGCATTTCAGAAATTACCTGCTTCTGTGGCTGAGACTCGCACTGATTATTTATGTACTACTTGGTATTTCCTCCTGTCTAAGGCATAGCGCAACATAAGGGTTGTCAGGCGTTTCTCTGGATTAACATTTCCTTTCTTTGGGGCTGTAAATGATGGCGATGCATGGTATGCATTGAATAAACAGCAGTATGCAATAAACATGAAGTAATGAAGGGATTGTATGTTTATAGGATTGTATGTTTACAGGATGGTTGTGCTTTTTCAGGGGCACTGCTCTGTGTAGTCCCGCAGGGAAACGTTGCCCAGTGAGAGCTGAAGCTCTCGCCCTGCCCTCCGCCAGCGCACGCCAAGGCAGCTGAGGGGCCGTGGATGGTTTTTGCAGGAACCACGCCAGAGCTGAGCTGCCCTGGGCACTGCAGAGGGGCAGGCAGGGGCACAGCAGGGAGGCAGGCAGTGGCTGGGCAGCAGCGGGGCTGGCAGGGAAGGGAGGTGGCCAGGAGCTCTTTGCAAATCGTTTCTAGGTTTGTTTGGTTGGTTGGTTTTCCTCCTAGAATTGGCAGGACCCCAGAGTTCTCTTTCACCCCAGATACCTTTGTATTTCAGTACACAATAAGCCAGGGCTAATACTCTCTCAGTAGCCAAGTGCTCAGAAAACTGTTTCTGCAATGAGAGCCCAAAGTACAGCAGAACTGGTTTATTGGTTATATACATCCTTGCAAATGTGACCGTCACCTGTAATGTGCTATGGCTGTGTGATTCAAGATCCAGGATGGGAATTAAGCTGAGCTATATACTGGGCTACAGCGTTCTTTACACTGCTAGGGACATCTGCACAGGTTTAGGTAGTCTTAAGTGGGACTTGGCATCGTCCTGCCTAGACCTGCTGCATTTCTGACAGCATTTGTGGTGGTCTCTGAGTGAAAGGGGAGTGGTGTGCACTTATCTTGGGATAGCTCTCAGCTTGAATGGGTGTGGGCATTTTATGAGGGCAAAGTAGCCATCCGTCCGTGGCCTGGGCTGATCCTCGGGGAGCATGAAGGTGAATTGCTGCAGGAGAGTGGTGAAGAAGATGAAGAGCTCCATCCTGGCCAGCTGTGCCCCCAGGCAGACACGTCGACCTGCAGGAAGGAAGCATCCATGAGAGAGGACATTAAACCACGCTGGAATCACTGTGGGATGAGCAACCTCTGTGTGCAGACACAAGATGGAGCAAAACAGAGGATCAGAAGCTGCTTTGTTCAGGATGGACAGAAGGAAGAAGGCGAGAGTGCCTGGTTAACCATGTCAAAAGGGCCCAGGCACTCACAGCTAGTTAGACGGGGACACCCTGTCTGTTGTGCACAGCTTCATAGAATAATTTAGGTTGGAAGAGCCCCCTGCAGGTCACTTTTTTACCCCCTGCTCAAATGCAAAGAGGGAGAAAGAGACAACCCCTGGACTTCCCAGGAGGCACATCACCGCTCCTGCTGTGCACATGGCTTGCAGCTAGATCCTCCCCTTAGATTTACCTGCTGAGAAAGGCATGAAGGCCTCCGGTTTCACAAACTGCCCGTTCACATCCAGGAAGTGTTCAGGGTAAAACTCATTTGGTTTCTTCCAGACTGACTCATCCTTCAGCACGGAAGACAAGTTGGTGATGACTGTCGTCCCCTGCATTCCTCCGCAAGACGAAACAACTTACGTGAGAACAGCAGAATTATCCTGGAGAGGTGGATCGGTGCTCTTTAGTTGGTCTCTCCCATCTAATAGCAACTATCACTAGATGCTTCAAAGTATGGCACTGAGCTCCTCTTCTCTATCTTAGATATAGCGGAGGTAAAGCAGTGCACTTTTCCAATGACATGCTGCCTGCCCTATGCGCCTGAAGCGTTTGAACTTTTGCAACTTACACCCTTACAAAGGCCATTGCATGCAAATGCTAATTTCATGGTAAGATAGTGGAAACAGCTTCCACTTTACAGATCCTTCTGGACTTACTTTGTAGCTGGGGAGAAAAAGCTAACTGACAGACTTCAAAGCCCAACTTTCACACATGGAAAATGGCAAAGCTTTCTTGTTTCCTGTGTCAATGTTTTAAGCTTAGTGGAGTTACTGCAACGCTGAAAAAAACATCCCAGGCTTGTATTGCTACCAGCACTGCCAGGACAGAGTGCTCTTGATTCCTGTCACAGTGTCAATGGACCGAATGCCAGTGGCAATTGAATAACTGCAGAGATTTAACTACTGCCGTCTCAGGAAAGGCAGCAAGCTGGTCTCATGTGCCTCCAAAGAGCCTGTCAAGCTGTCCTAGTTTCTTTTTCCAACTCAGGCAGTGAATGTCACAGCTCATCGAGAGGAAAGTGAACCTTTGCACTGAGCTGCCACTACAGTTGGGTTCCCACATAACTAGTGTAAATCTAGAGCACAAACGTGCCCATCTGTCTGGTCTTAGCATTTCAATGTTCAGTGCTTCAGAGCTTGGCAGTGAGCGTGATTTGGGGCTGGAAACACAAATCTGCAAAGCTGTGTGGGGTCACCCACACCCTAGACCTGGCATCTGCACAAGACAGGGATGCTGCATTGCCCGTCTGGCCGTGCTCACCTTGGGAATGAAGTAACCCTGAAGCTCGGTGTCCCGGTATGTCATGTGAGGTAGCCCAACAGGAGCGATGTCCCCACAGCGCTGTGCCTCATGGATCACGGCATTGGTGTAGGGCATGTTCACTTGGTCCATCATGGTGGGTGACCTCTCTCTTCCAATCACCATATCAATCTCTTTGTGGATTTTACCTGAAAGCAGCACAGCCAGGGACTTAGAGCTCCCTTAGCTAAACAGAAGGGGCTGGTACAAGCTGGAGGAAAGCTGGCAGCATGAGCTCAGTAGGCACTGTGCGAGAGTAGGACAAGCAATTACAGAAAGGAACAGAAACTACAGGGGAATGCCTTTTTTCAGTTGCTCAGAAAACAAAACAAAACAAAACAAAACAAACAAACAAACAACAAACCAAAACAAAACAAACCAAAACAAAACAAAAAACTCTGTTATTTTTGCACAGTGTCTTTAATAAAGGTCTTGGCACTTGACATGCTACCTTACCCCTCCTCAATGTAGCTGGAAGTGTACTTGTGCAGGCAGCATTTGAGAGTTAAAACAGATCAGTGTTTATTCCAAGTCTAGGAGGGAGGGTTCAACAACCACTGGAAGTCCCCAGGTAGCCTTCAGTGTGAAGGAGAGTGAACTGCCCTTCCAACTCCAGTCTTTTCACCAGGGCTTCCCCACTGCCACCACTGGGCCTGCCAGAGCAGCTGTGTTAGGGGAAATGTTTTCTCCTGGTTTCTTCTAGACCAACAATCACCAAAGCTGCTTCTCCTTGCAAAAGCCCCAAACCAAGAATAGGAGATGTTGAGTGTCCTTACAGAGAAATGAGGGCTGAAGGGAACATACCGCACCTCTGCCTGTCCTCTCACTTACTCTGTGTTTCTGGGTGCAAAAGCATGTAGAGAAATGCCCACCGGAGGGTGGTGGAGGTGGTATCAGAACCAGCTGCAAACAAGTCTGCGGTCACCAGACGAAGGTTGTTGTAATTGAAGCCATTCTCTTCAGCCTCCTTACCCTGCGGAGAGCAAACAAGTGTGTGACAGGAGCAAAGACACTTGCTGGTGAGAAGGCCTTCTTTCAGAGCAGTGCTGAGGAGCGCTAGATCCACTTTTGCTGACCAAGAATTGCATTGGCAGAGAAAAGCACACCACAGGCAGTGGGCTGTGTATGACTGATGTGCTCCAATACCGCTGTTACCAGAGTATTTGAAGGTCATCAGTAACCTCCCACAGCCTGCGAGATGAACATTACTCCTGCCTTCAGGACAGAAGTAAACACCTTGCGCTCCCAGCTCAGCAGGACACTGCCACTTACTACGGCGTCCTCCCCCAGAGGAGGTGGAACACTGTTAGTCAGGCTTGATCAGATCATAAAGCCCACGCAGCAGCGAGGAGGCTGCCTTGATGCAGCAAATGCAAATTAACAGCATTTTGAGGGGGCTATCTGTAGCTACGCATTACGGATTCTCACTGCTTCTGCCCTGGTGTTTTCTGATGATCAGGGGGGAAAAAATCAGGGTATCATCGCTGCCTATTAAGTCTGCAACACCGATTTCAGCAAAACTGGTCTCTCATCCAAATACTAATTGAGCTCAAATTTGCTAGCATATGAGATATGACAAGCTCTCTGCATGAGTTCATCTGCTTGTCTTTTCTAATCCTTTTTATACTTTTCTTTCCTAGGGACTAGCTTCTGCTGAGTTATTCTGTATGTTTTGATGCTGTTTTAACATGGATAGCAATTAATGAGGCATTTAAGTCTCAACTGTTATTCAAATAAAAGGACTCTGGCGAGGGAGCTGTGGGACTGGCCTGACCGAAGTTAGCCCAGTGGAGGGATTTATCAGACCAGCTTCTCAGGGGACCTCAGTAAGCAGGAGAGGGATGTGACAAGAGGGAAGGAGGCCAGGCTCAGTCCCTCCCAGTAGAAATGCTCAGTGCAGAGCATGTTAGGTCACGTTGCTCTGCTCTAAAATCAGTCGTTAAGGCACTGACAAACACGGGATCTTGCATGTCTGACTTCTCCGCCACTGCAAACGTAGACATATTAATGAATTCTCAATTATTGACTTTTAAATGTCTTCAAAACGGTGTAGGTTAAAAAGAAGGGAGCTGCCAGACACGGAGGGAAAAATGGAAGTGGAAGGTGAGGGCAGGAACATCAGCAGATTATATGATTTCTGAGGACAATCAAGGAGGGCACAGCATGAAGAAATTAATGCTCAAGATGTGAAGTAGAATGAGGAAGTAGAAAATTAGTTAGTAATGGTCTTTAGAGAGCTTTATGACAAAAGTCAGCTTTCATCAACAAGCTCAGAGAAGTAGAGGAATTGCTCCTGGGCTCTAAGGTTCTGCTGGTCCCTCCCTACCTTCGACATCTCCTTTAAAAACGCATCAGTGAAGTCTCGGGTGTATTCAGGGTTCCAGGTCTCCATGTGCTTCTGTATGAGAACGTCTATGAAGTCCATGTATGCCTTTTGCCCTCGAAAGACTTTCTGCGGCAGTCCAGGGATGCGCAACAAAATGGGCATCACGTTAAGAAACTGGTAGGCCAGAACCACAGAGCAAGAGACAAGACATCACGAGATGCAAAAAGAAAAAAAATGGAAACACAGTGCTCTCCAGCGACAGAGGGCAGCCTCTTACAGAACATACCACACTTCTGCGTTACCTGAGTCAGGAATCCAGCTTCTTCACTCAGGGAGTTTTCAAACAAAGCTACCATTTTCCTGAACACCTCATCACCGTAGTCAAAACGCCCTCCATAGATGATGCTGCAGATCATGTTGCAGACTGCATTGTTTACAAGAAAACGTAAGTCGAAAGGGCGACCTAAAAACAGAAAGGGAGACCAAGCAAAGAGGCTAAGCAACATCAAACTATTGAACCTCAGAGTTCGGCTACAAGAACACACAAATACCTCTTAGATGTTCTCAAGGGAAAAAACGAAACACACTCAAAGTACAAATACATCATAGTAGGAAGAAAAGATCTTCTCATCTCCTGCTGTGGTTCGGTTGGTTGTTATTTAAGGGAGAAAGCTCCCAAAGAAAAGCTGATTTGTAGGGTTGTTCTGCCACATGTCAAATAACACTTCTCTTTCACCACACATCATAAAGGTAGCAGTTACCAAGCCGTGGGAATAATTATATTTTACCTCTGTTTATTTCTATTCATGTCCTATTTCAGATTGCTTAGTAGCCCCAATGCATCAGGTAGAAGTGGCTTCAAGGCAGAGCAGGACCAGTAATTATTATGATGATGGACTTGAAACACTGCATACATATGGGAGTGGCTGTATTAGTACTTCTCTCTCTGCATTGTTCTATTGCCTTTTCCTGTTTTTGTTTGTTTTGTTTTGTTTTGTTTTGTTTTGAAGAGCAGTTTGCCCATCCTTCTGGATGTGACGTACCTTCTTCTGCTTTGATTGCAGAGCACAGGAATCCTGCTTCCTCAGTCACTCGCTCCTCCAAGGATTTCTTTCCCATTCCAAAGTCCCTCAAGGTAGAGAGTGTGAATTTCCTTATCTCCTTCCAGACATGCCCGTATCTTGCTACAACAATCCCTGGAATTATGGATGAGCAAGAAATGTCAGGAGCTCTGACAAGTACATCATGCAAAGTTCACTAGAGAAGAGCAAATGTGAGTTTGGAGGTGCAGGTCTGCAGGGATAGATGAAAGGCTCTGATCTTGTACAGCTTATTCACACAGCCATTCTAAAAACTTACGACTGTGCCTTCTACATGTCTAGTAAAAGTGGAGGGGGAGTGCAGTGAGAACTTGTGCCCGTGCCTGCAGGAAATGCCCATTTCCAAGGGACGTACCTTCAGATTTATCTCCATAGCCTATATGTTCATACGCTGGGAAGTACGGCCGGTCAGCAAAGTCCTCCGCTTTGTGGACCAGGGCTTCCTTCACGGTTTTGTACCCATTCAGCACTACCAGGTTGGTCCAGCAGTTCTGGAGGCTGAAGATGTTTCCGAACTTCTTGTGAAACTGGCAAGATAAAAAAAATTGGCCCTGAAAGTGACCTCACACCCAATAGTGCCGGCATGTAATGTCCAAAATACCCCTGGAGCCTTCCTTAGGGCCTTTACTATTTAGGGGTTTGAGCTGCTTTTATTAGGAGACCTTCAGCTGACCTTTGACTGTTGTCTTTGCAGTGAAACGTCTCAAAGCAGTGTGAAACACCAGCTGAAGCAGGGAGCAATGCACTGCATCTGGCAAGACTTAATATACAGCTATCCAGCTCAAACTGCTGCCAAGAACATTGTGCAAGCATTTTGGATTTTGTTTGACAACACGAGGTCAAGGATCTCTTTTGGGATTTTCAAATAGTGCATGCTCAACAACCCGCTATTTCCTAATACTTGGATTTTGAATACCGTGTGTTGTTTATCTGTCTCTGAAAGCCTAGGCAATTTTTGAGTTAGTTTTGAACTAGTTTTGAGTTCTTTCTGCTAGAAGGAAATATCGATGATAAAGTGATATGGAGTTTCTTTACATGCTTTTGTTCCTAAAGATTGACCCAAAGCCCAGTTCCCAGGAGCATGCTTGGAAGAGGCAGCTCCACGCTGGAGTTTCAGGTCAACTTTCTGCCCCAGAGGAATAAACACACCTAGTAAGGCTGGTAATTGGCACATCCCCTACATCTGCTGTGATCTATAAAAGACACGAAGCTGACAGCTTCCAGGAAGCCAGGCTGAAGCTGCACGGCTGGGCAGTAACACTGAACACAGTGCTCAGGAGCGTGCTGTTGGAAGGTGGTGTCGTAGTAGTGATGCTCACAAAAAACACATTATTTATCTCTGTTTTCTTCTTCTTCTTCCTTCCTTCCTTCCTTCCTTCCTTCCTTCCTTCCTTCCTTCCTTCCTTCCTTCCTTCCTTCCTTCCTTCCTTCCTTCCTTCCTTCCTTCCTTCCTTCCTTCCTTCCTTCCCTCTTTAACTCTTCATTTCCATACTCTGAGCAAATCAAGGAACTGAAATACTCTGAGTGTATTTGCAGTGGGATTGGAAAGGGAATTAGTACTTCACTGGCACTAGAAATACATCATTAAAAGTGATTACCGGTCAAGACTGCAGTCAGCATGACCCTGATGCGATTTGAAAATGGTAATCTTTTGGACTATATGAAGGCAAACAATACAAATGCTGTATTTAGTTTCTCCATTTGGTGGATTTTGGACAGACAGCTGAGCAGTGTTGTCCTAAAGAAAAAAAAGGCCTTTAGAGTTTGCAAAGTAATCTGCTGCAAGCTGTGCTGTGCCTTTCCCTCGAGAAAGGATAAGCCCTGACTTTGATTGGGAACGCTACAGACATTTTGGGCGCTGCTGCTGGGGCAAATCCCGTGAGCTGATCTCCTTAACTGGAGCAGCCCCACGCCTGTAGGCAGGCTGGAGTAACTCACAAAGAAGCCTGCCATCCCCACCGCCACGTCCCAGCCCGCAGGGCTGGCACTCACCTTGTTGAAGGAGAGGTGCGGGTTGTGGAAGTCGATGTATGGCATGGTCCCGACGAACGGCAGCGACATGGGGCCTGGCGGGTAACGGCTCCACTTCTTTCTGCGCTTCATGAAATCAAGAACCAAGGTGAAGACAGTAAGGAAAACTCCCAGCACAGCAATGTTGCTCCAGTCAGATGACAGCCACAGGAGCAATGTCATTTTGCAGCCTGCCTGCTCCTCGGTCTTCCTCTTTTGACCCAAGACTGTTTCTGCCTCTCCCTTCTGCCTCCTTCTCCGTTCTGCTTCCCTCCCCAGGCAGCTGTCCCCTTTTCCTTGCTTCCTCCTGTCCCCTCACTCTCCTTTTCTGTCTCCCTGCTCCCCTCTCCCTGCAGCTTCTGGCTTGTGAATGTGGAACTTGGCTCAGTCTCGAAGCTCCTCCTCTGTTCCACTCAGCCCCAGGGGAGTGGTGATGAGGGTCATTCCTTCTCCTCCTCCTCCTCCTCCTCCTCTTTCCCCCCCTTTGACAAAGCTCAGAGGCTGCTTTGTCCTTGCGACAAAGAGGTGCTGGGGTGCCCTCAGAACAACGAGCACAGCAGCAACCCAGTCCTGCTGCATTCTCATGGGGCGGTTTTGTAAGGGTTTAAGCCCGTCACCTTCTTGCTGATGCAGACAAGCCCAGGCAGACACAGATCCTAAACACAGGCTGTTCAGCTGTCTGTATGCAGGGCCAAGAATTTGTTCCATTGGAGCTTGAGTAAGCCCAGGTTATGTCAAGCTTTCCCATACAGAAAGCACGTAAGTGACAGAAATTAGCCTAAAACAGTGACCTGAGACTAAAACCATTTACGGGAATAACAACCTTTATCCAACCCCAAATGTCAGTCAGTGCAGCAACCTTGATTTTGGTGGGATACACCTCAGCTACGAGGGGGAAGCACATACAAGCAGCCTTGCATTTCCAGCCCTTGGGGCAGCAGTAATCCAAACGCAATTATGGAGATAGTCAAAGTGTTTCCTAAAACAGCACCGCTCTGTGCTCCTGGCGTTGCTGCCATCGGAGATCAATAAAGCTCTCCATTATGACAGTTAGCTTGAGCTGAAGAGAAGCAATAAACCCATCACCGCTTGATCTGTGATCTCGGTGTGATCACAGAAAAACTCCTAATGGAGCAATTGCCGCGCCGGTGATGGAGAGCTCAAGCTGCAAAGCGACGAACCCACAAACACTCTGCAGTGATCTCTGGTGCATAGCCAAGGCCTCGAAACGCCCCCTACCTGGAGAGGCACCTAAATGCTCGTTATTTGTGTGCAGAGGTCCCCTCTGCGGGGTCTGTACAGCACGCTCAGGGAAACCCTGGCACGTCCCTTGTGAAAGCACTGTGACTCAGGGCTTATCTCAGGCACCTGTAAACAAACATTCAGCACGGGAGATCAAGGAGAGCAAATCAATGGAGCCACCTCATGTAATCACAGGCCCGAGGACTCACAGGTGTACTGTGACATGAAGGACTGTATGGTCAGGTGCAACCTAGGAGTGTGCTGGAGAAGGCAATTCCTTGACACAAGTGACTGGCGAGCCAGCTAGGGGGATGCTCACAAACAAGGAAGAACTGGTTCAGGATATTAAGGCCAAGAGTAAGTTTTCCTGCAGCAGTCATGACACTGTGGAATTTAAAATCCTGCGAGAAGTCAGCAGGTCAAACAGCATCACAGCCCTTGCCTTCAGGAGAGCATATTTCACCTTGTTCAGGGATCTGCTTGCCAAGACCCCAGAGGGATCTGCCTTGGAGAGCAGAGGGCCCCAGGAGAGCTGCTTGTTCTTCAAGGACAGCCTCCTCAAAGCATGAGAGCAGTGGATATCACTGATTACCTTGACTTTGGCAAAGCCTTTGACATGTCTTCTGCAGTACTCTTGCAGCTAAATTGGTGTGGTACAGACTGGCAAGGCAGACGATAAGGTGGGTGGAAGGTTGTTTGCTCCTTGGGGCTCAGAGGGTTGGAGTTGGTGGTACAGAGTCCAGCTGGTGGCTGAGCACTAGCGACACATCATTAGCTGTCCCAGGGCTGTTAAAGTTTAACAAATTTATTATTGACTGGGGTGACGGGACAGAGAGCGCTCCTAGCAAGCAGACTGGGAAAGCTATCGAGAGCTGAAGTGTGCTTGTGAGTTTGTTGGCTTCGAAGCACCCACCACATTTTGAACAGCCCTGCTGCAAGGTCTTAGGAGACAGAGCTGTGACAGGGCTGTACTCAGCGACCTGAGGAAGAGGGGTCTGGATGCTTAAATGTGATCAAGGGATTTCTCTCAGACTCAATTTTGTGACCCACGCACACAGATGACAAGTGGAGAGATGGGAAAATGTGGTCTCAGGAACATGACAGACAGTGCCAGATCACCCACCTGGTAAAAGGATGTTACTCTTCGGGTTTCGATTTATTTTGAGCTCTAACTTTACAAATTTCAGCTGAAACATATCCACCTGTGTTCTTTCCTTTTTGCTTGTCTTGGCTACAGCTAAAATCTGTCAGACTCCCATCACTCACCTCCAGGCTGCCAGAAGGATGGCTGGATGATGGGAATGCAGGCAGTGGATTTACTTTTAAGGGACATTGCTTTGAGAAGTCACCTAAAGAGCAACTCTCCAGCTGCTCTTCTTCCAGGGGCTTGGCCTTGATGTTTGGGCTCCAAAGATGCAACAGGGATGTGCAAATGCAGTAGTTTAAGAAAAGATGCTCCTTCCCCCCTGCCATATACACCATTCTAAATGGTCTTTGGGCAAACAATCCTTTCCTCTCCCCTCTTCAGGTGGCAAACTAGACGGCTCCTCCACTCTTGGTTAGTAGCTTGGACTGCCTTGGCTGGAAAGGCCTGGAACGAGTGGCACAGCTGAGGTCATTTCAAAAGAACGATTTTCAAAACAAGCAAAGAAACCATAGGTAACACACCTCTGACTGAGAGAAAGGAAGAAAAAAGGGTAATGATGCTTTTGAAGAACAAAAGATGATCATTGGCATTTGTTTTCAATAAAGTAGTATTTTGAGAGATTTTCAAATTCTGTGGGGAAAAAAAAATCAAAATCTGTACATATTAATTTTATCTAGCTTCAGCCCCACTGTGTGCTTGTCTTTATGCAATACCAGTTAAGAGAGAAGCTGAGTGAAGATACAGAAGTTGTGTGTGGACATTGCTGTTCCTAGACTGGAGAACCCCCAGCACGAACAGAAAGCAAGGTTTGAAAAGCAGCCTGTTGATCTTGCAAAAAGAAGCACCCAGAGGTAACATAACGCCGGGATTAGTGTTGCCTGCACAATGTTAATTGAGATTTCTTGTCCATATTCACCATAAGACCATAACTAATTGCAATCTTTTACTATTTTTCCTTCCTGAAGGACCCTCCCTCTGTTTACGGGATAGATGGCGAGCATTTAGTAACTCTATTTTAATTACAGCGTTTGGATTCAAAGCCTGTTTTGCTACCTGCTGGTCGCACCCCGCCTGGTGAAAGCCCCGGTTCCTGGGCAGCTGCCAGCAGCAGGGAAATGCTCTTCTTTCTCTCCTCCTTTGCTTCAGTGCCGGAGCCAGGAAGCAGCGGTCGCACGACATGAATATTTCCTTGAGCTTTCAGAAATTTCTCACCCACATCCTAGCAGGCTGGCTGCTTTTCCCCTCGCACCATTAGGTGGATCCAAACCTCAGCAACATTTCCTTCTGGAGAAGCAAAGCCCCTCGCAGGAGCACAGCTGCTGGGTGTGATGCCTGCTGCTGCTGCCATTCCCCAGCCATGTAGTGCTGAGTGAGACCCCTGAAACCTTTCCTCTTCAGCGGCCTCTTCGCTGGCCTTCTGCCCAGTCCCAGGGTCCTTCCTTCCCTCCAGTCCTGGTATTTTTGGTCCTTCTCTGTATCCTTTTTCCAGTCTCTTTTGCCCGTTTTGCCTGTGCTCTGACTGCTTCTCCTCCCAGATCTCTAGTGCTGGAAGGGGACAAGGGGGGAGCGGAGGAGACCGGCCTCGTGTTCCTCATCCTCCCTCGCCAGCCCCCAGCAGCCGGCGATAACCACCACCTGCTCCCTTCAGACGGCTCCAGGGGATTTGGGCTGAAAAAACCCGAGATCTCTATCGAGCACAGGCAGGCCGGTTTTTCAAGTGCTTGTCAAGTGGCCAAGTTTGAGCACAGTTTTAGGGAGCGGGCGCGATGTGTCTTCCTAACAGAAAGCCGCCTCCTGCCAAGTTTCAAGTGCAGCGCTTCAAAGCATTAAACTGAGAGAGGAAAAATGTCGCCAGAAATTTTTCTAGCGGGTTAGAAGGAGGTCAGGCAAACAATGGGTTTCTAAGAACGATGTCAGCCATTAGAAATGGATTAAAAATTTTTGGCTGAATGCTCCCAAACAAATTTAGCCGGAGGCACAACCCCAGCTTGGGAAATTTTAGTCTCAGTCGGTTCATTGTGACTGTCTTGGACTTCAGATAAGGCTTCGTAAATTGGAATTATTTGTACAGCTTTAAGACGGGCTGTGCAAACAGCTTGTTCATAATAAAGCAGTCAGCAGAACTGAAATAGCCAAGTCTTTCATAGTTACTGTTACTATGACTTACTGCCAGCCTTCCCACATTGCAAAGAAATCTGTTCTTCAGGCTTTTCTTCTTTAAATTCCCCTGGCTCCCTACCCTTTTTCCTACACCCGTCTCAGCACATCACCTGTTACCAAAGCAGGTCTTGGTCAGGCTTTGCTTCTGCCGCCCATCCCCAGCCTGGCTTGGTTTCCACCAGGTTAACAGAGAGATTCAGCTCCAGATTCTCCTGCAGGCTTCGATTCCTCAGGCCAGGCGGCTCCTGCCAGCGCCTTCACCCCAGCTCGGCACGGAGCTGATGAACCAAACGCTGCTGCCCAGGTCCCGTGAGAGCGCCGGTGCCGCTGGGCTCCGGGGAGGCTCCTGCCCTCTGCAAGGGTCCGGCAGCGCTTGGCCTGGCTCACGCTCCGCTGGGAAACTGTCAGGAAAATACAGCTTACGCCCCCGGCACCACGGCTGCTGGTCTGCCTCAGCTGCTGGGTTTGGTTTCTTGTTCTTTAAGCTTCTCAGGAGCCGTGGATGTATTGTGTTTCTTTTCATTTTTGGATTAGTGCTGATACCGTGGGGTTTTTTCTTTGCTGTAACAAGAGCATCCAGGGGAATTTTGGACGGAGGTACTGGCTAAAATCCTGTTATTAATTTTCTTGTAAAAGAAGCATTTAAATCCATATGGGGAAACTCATCCTGCTTTCCTAAAGAGTGAGATCAGTGGGACGCTTTTGAAAATAATGAGGTGATTAACTACAAGTTTGGCAGCCAAAGAGACAGAAGAACCGTGGTTTAGTTTCAGCCATCGATTTGAGCTGTGACTTAGAGGCAAGCAAGCAGCTAGCTGGCATCTCCGTTGCTGCTCTTGAAAAATGCGTTTAATGGTGCCATTTGCCCAGCTGTGATAAAGCATCTGCAAATCGAGGTGCAAAGTACATCTGCGAGGCCTGCCACAGTAATTATTACACAGCAAAGAGGAGGGTTGGCAGAGGGCTCGGAATAGAGGTTAGAAAAGATAAAACAAAAGTTAATTCGAAGACTCCATTGCGACAGGAAACGTCCAACGCTGATCTTTTTGTTTTGGCATGGGGAATATTTCATAGGGAGTGCCCTGCTGCTGCTTCCAGCTGCTGGGGATGCCATGCTTCTTCACAATTAGGCCCCCAGTTCAGGGACTGCTGCATCAAAACAACAAGGGGAGCTAATCTGGCTAAAAGAGAATCACATTTTTCTCCTCTGCTTATGGCCCTCAGGAGCAGAGGCGATAACCCTGATTGCTATATTCTCCTGGCAATTAAGTCAGTTTCCAGGAGCTGGAATGGATAAATGAGTGGTACTCCTCCCTCCTTCCACTCCAAGCCCATCACCCTGCTGCTTGTGGCTTCTGAGCATCCCCAGCTTCCCAGGAAAGCACTGGAGCTGCACGGAGGCTCAGCCCAGAAGGATGAGCTGCAGGAGGCATTCCTCCTGGGACATACGTCCTGCTACAATTCTCTGAGACTTATCAAAGGTACAGCTGACGGGCCCTGGCCACATCACCTTCCTGCAGGCTTGGTGGCTGTGGTGGAGAGAGAAAGAGAAAAATCTTCTGGCAAAGCTTCGCACGGCCTGCTTTGTCTCAGCGGATGTTCAGAGGGATGTTCAGAGCAGACCCAACTTCTGAGGCAGGGGCAAAGAAGCCCTGGGCAGAAGCAGCACTGCGATTTTCCCTGGGTTTAGGGGACGGTGGATGCAGACTCAGCCAATGGGCAAGGGGTTGGATGCTCCCTGCAGCTGCTTAACTTTGCACCACGTCCTCCTGCTGTGCAGCTGGGTACCTGTCCCTGGGTGATGCGGGCTCGTGGCGGGCAGGGCCAGGCCGGCAGCTCCCAGTGCCGCAGTGGGAAGCAGCGTGAGGCCGGCCGGGCCCCCACCAGGAGGGTTTTGCCCCTGCCTGCTCCTTCAAAAGCCCAGGTGCCCCTCTGGCTTTGCCCACTAACAGGGCGGCACAAGCCTCGGCGATGTCTGTGCTCCCCCAGGTGCATGAGGAGCTTCAGGGGGTGGGGACTGGTGACAAGGTACAGGAAAACAGTGACGGGTGGGGGAGAGCACGGGGAGAAGGAAGGAACAGAGAAGACGTGGAGAGCAGACTGCTGCCTGCAAAGGCACGTGTATCTGCAGGCCAGGCTTAACCGATGAAGAAAATGTGCCTGCTGTTTGCTGGATTCAATCTGGTGATTGTTCTGCCAAGCGATTCACGAGCCCCTGAATTCTGCCCTTTGTTAAGCAGTCCATTAAATGAGCAGAAGATGATCTGAAGAACTGGCATTGATTCTACGAGCATGCTATAAATAACGCAGCACTTCAGCAGTGAAAATAAAACGTGTTTGTCGGAGCTCTTTTTGCTCAAATGATTATTAATACACCTAAAATTAAAATGCTCGAACGTACAATTTAGATTATCTATAACCTGCGTTAATCATTTCCAGGAGCACCGAGTGCTTCGTGTTAGAGTACAGAGTTTATTATTTTGTTATTTTCATGAATAAAGCAGTGTCAGGCTCTCATTTTTTTTCATGTGTTTATCTGCACTTTTCATGTCAGCATAAACAATGGCTTGAACACAAGTTAGCATTTAGGAGTTTTTATCAATGTATTGGGAACACAGAAGATCGTTGCGTGTTACTGTGGCAGTGGAAGGGGCTGTTTGTGCTTGAGTTCTGTATGATGCTCCCAATGAGAGTTTATGCCTCGCAAACCCAAATGTGCATTGGAAATCGGAATGTGTATTTATTTATGAACAGGAAAACCATGAATAACTGTTTGGGTTTGAAACATTGGCTCAGCCATGCTCACAGTTGGATTAATAACCGTGAGAGCATGTGGCGTGAAATAGAAATTAGAAATGGTGAAAATGCATGCAAGGTCTTAATATGAACAGTTCTGCTACTTGGGTGCATTTTGGAGCTCTGTCCTAAATGAACTGTCAGCTGCTTTTGCCAGTGGGAGCTGCTACATGCTCACAGCAACTGGACATAACAAGCTGATTTTTCTGCATTATTTTTTTCCTCCAGCTACGTAATTGTGGTTTTGTGTTAAAAACATTCCCTCAACAAAAACACCAGCATACTTTTACATATGGGGTATCGGGAAGAAGTCGTCTTTCCTAGAGGGGAAGGGAGGACCTGAAGCGATGGGTGCAATGAGCGCTGGAAAGCAAAGTATTTTTCTCGGTTATTTTTAAGCTGTTCTGAAGGCAGGCGGTAAAAATGGATATTTGGGTGGTAACCATGCTTTGAAAAGCATTGGCTTGTTCAAAATGCTAAAATTTGGAGCTTTCAAGAGCCATACTCCACACAGAGATGACAAACCTTAGTCCCCATGTCTGCTGAGTACCGGTGCAGCTGTGTGAGCTGACGCCTTCCTGCAGCTCCCCGCTGGGCTGCCTTGCTCCGAGACAAGGCACACTGCTTGCTACCCACACAGAGGAAAAGCCCTCAGATCAATCTTTAATTGCTTTATACTCCTTGTTGCCTATCCCAAAGTCCAAGGCTTCTTGATTTGTCTTCACCGTGTTTTGAACGCAGGCCTAACACCTACAATAGCCTTTGCACTAGGGATTAAAAATCCAACAGCTGCTTCTGACATAACTTGTTTTCCTGTGCAAGTCTTATCAATTGGATTGCATGGGGCTCGTCCTGTCATGGAGAAAATATAAATAAATAAAACGTGTGGAGTTTCAGTTAGAAACTGCATCCCCCTGAAGAAGTAAGGCTTTGAAGCAGCTTCCCTCCTTGGGGTTACTCAGGCCCCAGGCAGCCTGCTCTGGGAGCAGGGCTCGGGGCCTCCATACGTGCCTGCCCACCTCAGCCACTCCGTGATGCTGTGAGGACACAGGCTCTGCTAACGTTTCTCTGAAGGCTTACACGCAGGCCGGGTGCTGTGCTGCCTCTCCCTGCTGGCTGCAGAAGGTGCAGGTTGGGGTTCAGGGTAACCTCTTGGGCTACAGGTCTACAACACAACCCTTATGAGCTTCAGACAAATCATGAAAAGTAAGGGTGAGGTAGTAGCTGCAAATACCACCAGCATGTAATGCACAGATTACCTGAAAGTGACAGAAGATGGAGAAATGCAGCACTGCAGTCTTCCTGTAAGCAGCAGAAAGAAGGATGAAAATGGCTCAGCCTGTTCACACCTGTTGTGAGCTCTCAGGTGCTTTTTGAATCTTGGTGTCACCAGGCTTCTCCAAATCCCTAGGGGTAACTTTTTTCTGACAATTACAGCAGTGTGAGCCACAACAGCTGCAGTAGAAATCAAATTCAAACTGCTGCTGCTGGTGCAGAAGTAAAAACAAATGGAAATACACGAGTCAGTTGCCTCTCTCTTCTCTAAGATGGCTTGTGCTGTGTGTGTCTGTTCAAAGTTTATTTCAAGGACTGATACTTAGGAAGTTGTGGCTTGAAAGTACAAAGACTGCTTACTGCAAGGAGGATTTTTTTTTCCTGTATTGGAAAAAAGAGGCACAGCATCTCCTGGGAAACCTTGAATTGAGACATTTGAGTTGTCCGAGTGTGCCCTGCACTCACCATGGAACCAAGCTCGTATGATTGGATTCTTACCAGCACTTCCACAGAAAGCCGTGCAAGCTGGTCAGTGAACACAAACATTACTCATTTTTCTCTGCTGTTGAATATCTATACTCATGTATTTACAGATATATGCTCACGGATCAGAAAGAAAAGGATGTGTATTCCTAAAAAGAAAAAAAGCAAAGCTGTATTTCCTTGATGTGCCAAGCGAAGAAAGAGGAAGGTTGGAGGACTGTTGCAAAACAGCCAGCTGAAAAGGCTGTTCAAACAAGCCCCAGACAGACCCTTTCTTTTGCATCCTAAAGGACAATAAAAGAAAGCTCTACCAGACACTTCATTAAGCACTTGACTACAGCCTAGGAAGCACTTTTGTTTATTTGCTTTTGGTTTTGATTAGCTACTCTCAAATTCCAAGTAACTCCAACAAGTGCTAAAAAGAAGGGGCGAATCTCTCTGCAGAATGGGTTTTTAGAGCTTGCACAGACTTCTTGTGTCTCCCTGGTGCAACCAGCCCTTTTAATCAGCCCACATGAAACCCTGGAAGACTAACAGCCCTCCCTGCGACAGGACAAATGGATGCACATCCCATCTCAGTGCCTAAGGGACCAACCCCATTCCTGGGCTTTTTGTAGCCCTTGGCCTCTGCTCTGCAGACAATGGTGAGCAGGCATGGAAGCAGCCTTCCTTTTCCACATTCATTGTGGGCTGCTATCAACTGGCATTAGAAAAGCAAAATAAAGCATGTGTGCTTTGAAGAGGGACAAACAAACCCAGGTGACCTGGCCAACAGTCCATTTTTAAGAAGAGCAGAGTCTATCTTGAACTGCCATTTGGATGAAAAATTGTTGGTCCACGTTAAAGAATTGATTTGGGAACCTGTCGTATGACAAGTGGCACAGAGTGAAGTTGGCATGGTACCTACCTAGGCTGTTCTTCCAAAACCAACACACATGCAACCTCAAACTTCAGAGGTGGTCACCAGATACAGTCGCCCCCCAGCGAGGCCTTTGCCTGTCTTTTTGGTGGTCTCAGGTCTCCTCCTCTTGTATCTTAGCGTTCCCAAAACGGAGCCCAAGGACAAACCTCCCTGGACTTCTCCTACTGACCCCGTTATCTCTTCCACACCGTTGGGCCCCTTGGAGGAGGTGGTCTCACCTCCCCGTGGTGGTGAGAGGCCCTCGGACCGCAGCAGTTGTTCAGCGGTTGTTTCAGCTTCAGTTCTACTGCAGCTGTCGTGGCTCACGTTGTAATGGCTGAAAGGGTTACCCCTAAGGATTTTGGGGAGCCTGGTGACACCAAGAACCAAAAAGCACCTGAGAGCTCACAACAGGTGTAAACAGCCTGACGGGGGTGTTGGGCAGTGCTTGAGGCAGTTGGGCCGCGCTTCCAAAGGCCCCTTGCACAGCAGAATTCATTCCAGTAATGGGCAGGCTGCAGCCACTGGGGCTGATCATTAGGGATTGGGATTATTTTTTTAGCCATTTCCACTTCTGATTTGTGCATCATCTAGACTGCAGCAAGTCCGCAGAGTCCAAAAGGCACACCTTTTTCTGAAGCAACAAACCACAAACTTGACATTTAAAAATCCTTCTTCCATATATTGTCGTAAGGTATGCTCGTACATCTGCTGTAACAGCATCTTTTTCAAGTCTTTGGCTGGAAGTCCAATTATGTTTTCCTACTACAAATGCTATAAACTGTACAGACCTTTCCCTTTTTAACCGCCCCATTAGCTGTGGTGGTGCTTTGATGAATTAGCTTCAGCCCGCAGGAATCTGGTTGCTACACAACGCAGACGTGTCTGTACAGCTCCCAGCTCCCTCCCAGACATCTCAGCCTTTTTTTGCTTATCCCTGCTGAAAGATGCGAGACTGAAAAGATGTAATTTCAATAAAACTCAGGAAAGTCACTGTCAGAATGTCTCAAAGCCTGACCCTCAAGCCCACTGTGACCTCCAGGTTTGGTTATTAGCAAATCTGGTTACAGCCCCGACGTTAGCGATGTGCTGTGTGTGGTATTGGCAGGTAATCTGGTTATGTTCACGTGCAGTGGGTTTTACCATGCAGAAGAGTATGCAGTCAGTTTGGATCCCAATCCCCCAGCCAGAGAGGAATACTTCCATCACAGGAGGCTTGCTATGGGCTAAAAAGTTTGTTTGTTTGTTTGTTGTTTTTCCTAATTATTAGGATGGGAGATAACTTCATGCTGCTGAGAAATACCAGCATTTCTAAAGCTAGGCAAGGTCAAAATCCTGAAACGACAGCATTAAAACTGAGTTGAGCAATGAATTACAAGAAACCTCTATAGGACAAGGAGAAAGGGGAAGCAATCTAGGCTCTGAACATAACCTCATGAAAGAGATGAGCAACCAAGCCGTGCTTTTCTTCCAATTCAGGCTCCCTTCAATAGAAGGGCAAACTAGCACGTGGGTCCCACTTAAGAAATGAACTCTTACAAAAAGACCCTCTAAGGAACACCCTGTTCACTTTTTGTCTGGACAACAGGGTGAACTTTTTGGATCTGATCAAAAGCACAGGCAGAGAAAAAAAATAAACACTCATGTACAATGACAACAACTGTTTCACTAATCTGTAGGCTGTAAGTAAAACCTTATCAGTATGGAAGTGATTTTTCAGTGATGTGCATTAGCCAAACTGTCTGTGGCATGCAGAAACAAAAACAGGCAAAAAACAGTGTGTGAGTTAATGGTGTGCCACGATATTCTAGTAGTTACTTTTGCTCTCTATCTTAATTGAATAAATGATCTGGTTCACAACACACTGCAGGAGCTCAAAACAAACACAACCAAAGCACACCAACCCACAGGATGGTTGTTACAAGTGCACCATCGCCAAAGGAGAATCTCACCCTGCTTCACGATAAAGAGAACTCTGATCGAAACCTTCAATTGTAGCTACACTTTTGACTTCTCATAGGACAGTCAGTGCCACAAAACATGAGCTCCATCTTTGTATTTTCTAGATCTATAACTAAACCTGCATTACCTCTGGATTTTCATGCAAATTTTAATCACTAAAAATATAAATAGTAAATTCCAAACCAATGATGATTGATTTATTTATCCTCAACCATCCAGATACCCTGTTCAGCTTCCAAAGGCCCGACACCTAAATTCAGTTTTCTGTGGCTTTAGATAGAGGCCTGTTTATTCTGGCTATTCTGATAAACCAGGAACTAGGTCAGACGAACCAATTCAGTACCCTTCTAACCGAGGATCTCTATTACACCCAGCACAACCATTGCGCCCCAGATGGCACATACAATTCCTGATATCATAACAGTTATTAGCCATAATTTAGAAAATTTGTACCTGACTCAGCCCCAAAATATTCTCCCCCTAATTGTACCAGCTTAAATGCATTGTCTTTCCTCACATATGCTGCCTCTTTACAGCTGTAGCTTGTACATTGCTTTTACATTGTAGTTTGTACTGCATGTTACACCATTTAGTTACCCATACCTTGACAGCACTACCCACCTCCTTTTTTAAAATTATTTGTATTTTTTAAATGCATGTCCCACCAAAAACGTTGTTCTTTAGCTTGGCGCTAGCTGGACTCCATGAACTAGACGTATGATATTCTCCGGGAGCTGTTCTGCCCTGGGGCCCTTGAGTGTTTTTGTCTCAAAACCATTGCACGTCACCAGTCTGTCTTGTTCTGATTCAAAAGGTTCAAGAACATCACAAACCCAGGTCAAATCCCCAATCACACCTGTGTCGTGCACAGATTAGCAAGGGTGGCCACCACCTTCTGCACTGGGAGCTTTTTCCTCTGAAGCAATCTATAAATTCCACAGAAGTCTATGCCTTGGCTTTCCAAGTGTAGATTTCACACGCAATAAAAATCCATGAATGTAAATCAATCAACAGCTCCCAGTAACAGGATATGCTTGCTCTACATATCCCAGATTGTCCATCAATTCCTGCAGGGATATCCTTTATCCTTCTGGCCTCCAGCTGAACTTTGATCAGCTCATATTTATAGACATCCTTTGTGTATTTCACCTGTTGCACATCCTTTAAAGGGAAGAAAAAAAAAGGAGGAAAAACAAAAACCACCACCACACCACTATCTTTGACCATGTTGAGCAGTGTTGATTCACTCAGGTGAGCTGTTCGGCTTCCTTTTTAAATGGCAACCACTCACTTGGGAAGTGCTGTTAGACCACCACATGTATTTCCCAGGAAGCTGGTGTTAGTCTCTGCTGTTACAGATCCTGATCAGAGTCCGACAGCATGGAGAACCACTTTGAAAATGAGCTGCTTTATCCAAACTCTCAGTTCGTTTTCTCATCAAATGGTAACTCACAAATTGTTGGAAGGCCACTGATACGCTTCTTGATCCGATTCAGCTGAGGGTCATTGCTGCTCTACAAACTCTAAATTAGCCAATATTACCAAACTTTTTTCCTTCTTTCAGAGCTGGGGTATCCGTCGTATCAAGCTGCTATTGCTTTTGCAGGAAGGAACTGGAAAACATTTTGCACACAGCTTTCAGAATCCGCTTCGGCACTTTCAGCTTCTGATCCAAAATAGATTTTTATTTCCAAGTGGATTTTATGACTGCTCTGGACCATATCCAAGTTCTCCCAAGAATCCATTAAACATTCTTTTAGATCCTCTTAGCTTGGCTTCAGAGTTGCTGCAGCTCAGGTTTCTGTACATGACTGCCATGCAGATGGCCAACCTGCAGGGCCCCTCTACGGGAGAACATGCTCTGCACCGCCAAAAACCACCGTGATGAGGGGCCAAGTGGAAGCTGACTTGAAGGGCTCAAAATACTTCCCAACGAGCAGTATTTGTCATGGAGTTGAGCGTGGTACAATTTGTTGATTTATTGTTTGTGACTCCCTCTGCCTTCCAAACAAGGTGTGCAAGCTCTAGAATTGGCACAATGGCCATGAGCACACACAAGGAAAACCTGAGACTCCCTCCCAGCCATCCCAGAACCTTCTCTCTCTGCTGTGACACCACCAAAAAGAGCCAAAAGCATCAGATCAGCAGTTTTACCAGTTTTCTGCTGCTGTAGTACCACAGAGCTGATTCCTCTCCAACATCAATCAAGGCAATGACTTCCCCCTCCCCTCCCAACAGGTTGAATAGAACAGACACTACGAAAAAAAAAAAAACATTTTTTATTCAGTTGAAAAGAAGTCATTTACTCAATCACATTAACTATGCTAAAAATGATTTTTTCTGACTACACCAGCAGTTAAATATTTTCAGCACCAGTTCAGGACACATTAGTGACATTTATCACAACAGGTCTATTTCTTAATGTAGAAGGACATACTAACTTCAGTAGCTGCTACTGGGAAAGGAGTAAGCAGAAGACTGCCCTTTCTTTCCAAATTCTTATCAGCAAAAGTAGCAACTTCTAGAAATAAATAACTGCCAAATTATCTCCCAAATCTTTAAATCGATCTTTTAAAAATAGAGTTAAAATAGATATCTTAATATGAGCTATCATAGATTTTATTTTTTATGTGCTGAATACTCCAAAATGCGAGTAGTTGAGCAAGCATCCAGTACATAACTTTTTAAAATAGTTCTTCCCTCCCCACAATATCAACCCCCCCGTTTTTGTTTTTGTTTTTTTTTTGTTTTTTTATCCAAGTCATGCTGGTTAGATCCCTATCTATAGTGACTTCCCAGTAAACACCACGCTGTTTGATATCACTAGGATATGCTACCATCCTATGAGTGAAAGAAGTCAGTGAGCCGGTGAAAAGCCACCGCCTCACACGAACAGAAAATTCATCCAGTCATTGGCTCGTTCTCTTGGAGCATCAAACAAATCCTAAGCTTTTATTTTTAAAAGCTTTTGTGGTCTTCCTCTTGCTGGGCCAGTTCAGAAGGTCATCGCTGAAGGCAGAACTGATGAAGGCAAATAAACCAAAAAGCAGCAGATAGTAGTGTCTCTCTGTCCTTTTAAACAAATCAAGTTCGCACAAAACAAAAGGAGACAAGGTTAAAATGAAGTTTATTAGTTTTTTTGGTTTTTTTTTAAGCTTTTTTTATATAAAACTGTTTGTGAAACAGCTATTTTATTCCCATGGCAGAGTGACCCCTGAAAGATGCACTAACCCCTTTCTTAAGGCCTTAATAAGAAAAAATTCAGAATTTTTTTGTTGTTGTTCCTTAAACCCAAAAGTTTTACAATTCACATAATTTACAAGAACAAACAAAAAAAAACAAAACAAAACCACATAGTGTAGCCTGTTACACTGACATTCCCTCTTCTCTTTTGGAAAAGCAAAACGTAAAATAAAAAAGGGCTAAGTGGATATTCTGAACAGTTTGAAAGCACGCTGACTCCACCAACGTTCAGACTTCCCTTCCATTTCCCCAAGCTGGCAGGTAAACCACGTCTTCCGCCTGCCTTCAGAACTGAAGGCAGCCTCTGGGAATGATCTGGGGGTGCATGCTGTTGCCACAGAGGACAGCTGCTCCTTTCCCCAACATGGCACCAATGTTTCCACATGTACAAGGTTAAGTTTGTTCGCATGATCTAAGCAAGCAGCAGCTACCTCTTCCTTCGTGAGCCACGACCTAGGAGTCTTCGGATGTTTTTCAAGCTTCCACTGTTAACGTATAGTGTTTCTTAAAACTCTAACCTCCCTACCCCACATACACAAAGTACAAACACCCCATCACCTGCATCCATCCAAGCCTTCCTCCCACACCCTACAATTTATCCTGTGATTTGTTTACCTTTTAAAATTGAATTTCCTTGGATGTTGTGAGAAAGAAAGCGAGAGGAAGGGAGACAAATCCAGTCCGGAGTACTCCCAGTTCCACTGTTCTTTCCTGCAAAATGTAAGGCTCCGCGAGCCTTGCATTGATTTCGGATTTAATATTTAACTTCAGCTTCGGATTTGTTTTTTTAATTTATCTGGGTTTTTGTTAATTTTAATCAAAAAGCATCAAAAGGGATAGCGCACCTTTCATTTAAAACAAAGTCTTTCGAGACTAAAAAATAGATCTTTATATATATATATATTTATCCCTCCCTCTTTAGTTCCCCCCACCTGTTTCCTTTTTCCCCCTCCCCTTCCCACTGTCACTATGGAGATTGTGTCCATGGAAACAGCTGGTTCGGACTCCTTGGTCGGATTCGGTGATGCCATCGGTCTTGAGTGTGATGTAAGAATTGATGAAGGAAGTGCTGGCGTTGGCAGGCACGTCGAGAGGGGGCATGGCTGCACAGTGGGAGAGATTCCATTCACTCACGAATGTCCACCGCTTTTTTTTATCTCAACAGCCTAACCTGAAAAACAAAGCGACACCGGTGATGTGTTGGGAGGCTTCGCTTCCTCGGTCCTCCAGTGCTCTCCCCACGCTTTGGGGAAACGCACCGGGCAGCCTGCTGCTGCAGCAACACCCAGGTCTCGAGGTTTGGGGGCTAAAAATGGACGCAAGCACAATGGTGAAGAGTTCATAAAAGCAAATCCATGTAACAACAAGTAGGAGCTTAACAGCCAGCAGAAAATGAATTAAGCCTGGCTACGGAGGAGCCCAGAGGGCAGAGCTGCCTGCACCCTGACCAAGCAGATAATGGAACTGGTCTCAGCACCAGACGAGTCCGGGCACAGGAACCGAGCTCCTGAAATGGCTGGATTTCACAAGCTAAAGGTAGAGCTATGGCTATACTAATTGCTGATCAAGTAATACCCATTTGTGTTGCCTAATGGCCAGGCTGTGGTGGCAAAAGTTCATGGAAGGACTACACTCGTGATGTCTTTCCAGACACATGTGGGAACGTCCCAGTGCTTGGCATGTTCATTCTCCTGTCCAGACGCTCTGAGGAGACAAAATGAACTCCAGGAGTTCACTACGCTGGTGGAGGTGTAGTTCAAAAGAGAAACTGCAGACAAAGTTAAAATTTCATTTCTCTAAGCCACAGTTCTCATTCTTAATCTGCACAGCCAAGAAAGCAAAGCTTGAAATAATATATTCCTTTCTTCCCTTCTCCCGCAACACAAGCGAGGCCCAGAAGCAATGCATTTATTTAGTAAGTTAACCCTTTGATGCAACTTGGATAAATCCCTCCCCACCAGCCAGTGGGATTGGGTAAAGAAAAGCTCCCGACGCAAGAGGCACATCTGGAAAGCCGTTGATAGCATTCGGGGTGTGCCTGTGAGCAAGGTAACACCCCTGATCACTCAGAGCAGGCAATTAAACTCCAGGAGTCCTCGGTGTGATACAGAAGGCAGTGCCCCTCTGATTAGCAGCACACCAGTTAGATCACATCGCAGCAAGCTACCTCTTGGCTGCAAACATCCCCTCCTACGGGGGTGCCAGGCTCCGAGCGAAGAGTCGGGCAAGGAGGTAGGAAAACAGACGGGTGAGCCGTGGAGTTACAGCTCGAGGGGAACGGGGGGAGGCTCCTAGGCAGTTCAGGCAGCTGACCTGTGTGGTGCTCATTACCGTGCAACTGCGAGCCCGCACTGAAGGAGTGTCAAGGCCGTGTTGCTGTCTCTGGCTCCTGTACAAGTGCCGCTTGCCCATGCCTGGAATCCATCCAGAGCATTAGGCACTGGCTCCGGGAGAAAGCAGGCTCACCACACAGAGTCCTTCCCCGTTCCTGGACGGGATCCAGAGCACCAGACTCACTCTCACAGTCACTCTCCAGATCTGGAGTTGATCCAAATGTTCTGGAGGCAACTGGCTCAGGGAGAAAGAAGCAACAAACAGAGACAGCATACACTGACTTGCCTGGAAGTGATCCAACACGCAGGATTTTTCCTAACTTGCCGGGCTGAGGAGCGAAGCAAGACGAAACAGCCCAACAGCTGACTGCCCCTTCCAGCTTTGCACTAAGGCCTGCGCAGCGGCAGCTACTGTTCCACCAGGACAACAGCAGAAGTCCTCTAAACTTAGTTAATTACCCCCATAATGCAGCAACCCTTTTTTTTTTTAAGAACAGGGCCTTTCGGATTTGCGTGGTTTTTGTTTTGCGATACGAGGTCAGGCTGGACAACTTCATCTCTAAAATATTCTCAGCCCCAAAGGAGGCGGCTAAACAGGACCTTCAGGTGAGAACCACCCGAGGCAAAAGCAGAATTGGGAAGCAATGATGCCTTCGAGAGATGCCTAGAGCACACAGCTAACATGGTGCTGAGATTCCACAGCCTGCAAGGTCTTAAGCCAATACATTGCTGTTGTATATATAAAAATTTAGTGCTGGAAAGTGATGCAGTAAACAGAGCTGCACAAAGGTCTCTGGGACATACTAATAGTCACAAACTCCTTATTAAAAAGCCTACAGAAATCATCCCTGAGAAGACAATTCCTCATCTTCCCTAGTGTTAAAGAGCTGCACCTGATGCACTGTCTGTAAGGCTGCCATCCTGTTCAAGCATTATAAACCACACTGGCTTTTACACTTAAAGAGAAAAGCTTAAAAGAATCCCAACGTCCCTTCCATAGAAGGAAAAAGTTACTCGAATAATAAACTTTGACGTTTAATGCTGTTTGCATGGTAACTGTTTTAACAACACTCCAAAACCAAGAACAAATATCATTAAAAATAAAATCACAGAAAACAGACCTAGGCCAATGCAGCAGTCACTCTACAAAGTGTTTATAGGAAACACTAGCTGTCTTCTGCACTATACTAAAAACCAGAATTCTTCAGTTCATCCCTCATCTTTCATAGAAAACACCATTAAAAGCCCTTCACAGGTACTTAGTTGGTAAACAAGCAAGATTATAAGGCAACGGAGGTGGCTGGGAAGCGAGGAAATGGTGCTGAGGGAAAGGGACCACAGTAATCAGCTCGGACAGCAGGCATGAAAGAGCAACTTCAGCTGCAGTGTTGCAAGAAAAAGAGAAACGACTGCCTGGAGTAAGAAATGCACCTGAGCACTGAAATGAAGTCTGGAGACTTTATTGGGCTAGAGTTAATGGGTAAACGTGGCAACAGGACCTAATTTGAAACCACTTAATTCGTTTAGACCTCCCTGTCGCCACCAAATGGCAATGAACTCGACGGAAATGAAGTAAGAAATCCCTTCCTCATCATATTCCCCAGTGCTGATTCCCACCTCTGCGCTGCTCCCTCCTTGTGCCAGGGAATTCACCCAGCCACACAGCAAACCAGGTTAGGACGAGGGCCTAATCATGGTGAAACTTAATTTCAGACAAATCGAGTTTCTGACCAGGTTCACACGTGGCTGTATGAACGTTTGGGCTCGGCAAAGGGAGAGGCAGGAGGAAGGAGGGAGCTGGGGCTCGAGAGCAGAAGTGCTGCCTTCTGCAGCGCTGCAGTTGCCTGTGACTTAAGGAAAAACCCTTCAAATCCTTATGGGCATGATCAGGGGACTACGAAAAGAGATTTCTGCCACTGGTTTAGCTGGGGGAGTAATCAAGCAGTTGCAACAGCTCACAAGCTTTGTCTCTCACCACTAAACAGAAGAAACTGCTGCAGAAATACAACCAAATTCAAGCCACTAGCCTGAACAGTCTGGTAGCAGGACAAAAAGGAAACACGAATTAGCAATTACAGATTTTCTGCATGTACACAAGATCACCTTGTTATCTCATAGCAGCGGGGAAGAGCACTGCAGGTAAGGAGCCACAGGAGAAGGCAGGTGGAAACTGGAAACTCTCCCCAACTCACCTGTGCTTGCTTTTATTTCCATTCCCAGGAGTACACTTCCCCCCTCACCCCCGCTCCGACTGCTCTGTGCTGAGGCTGCCTTTCACCATCTTGTTCTGCAAGGAGGGAAGAGAGCAAGGAAGGAGGGGCTGACGAACCAGCAAGCCAAAAAGAGGAGGAAAAAGAAAACAAGGGAGAAAAGGAAGACAGGGGTAGGGAAAGTGAACATACAGAAAGTGAGAGAGAGAAAGAGAAGTCAGTATTGAAACCAGACACAGATTTTCAGACAGAGTTTTCCCTGTGACAAAAGCAGGCAATTTTGCAAAAGTAAAGAGGTTGGGATACGAAAGCCTGGTTAAGAAACACAGAATTTAACACAAAAAAAGTAGACCAAACTTAGCAACATCACTTGTAACTACCCCGCAGATGGCTTAAGAAAACCTAAGAGTGCGGTGCCCCCGAAAGGAGAGGTGTCCCATCCCTCTCTGCCCCCCTCTGTGCCTCTGCATCCTCAGCAGTCCTCCCGCAGCAGCACTCGCTGCGCTGCAGACACCCAGCTGGCTGGGGCTGCCAGCGGAAGCTGAACCCTTCCGAAGATGATTAGTTTTCAGACAGCATTCTCCCCGTGATAAAAGCTGCTGTTTTGCAAAAGTAGCACATTCAGGACATGGATGGTTGAAGCATCAATGCTGACAGAAGGAAATGGGGAAGCTCGCTGGGGAGCGCAGGGGAAGGCAGGAGCAGTCCCTCCGGACTTCGCCTGCCTCTGCCTCGAGTGTTAAGCGCAGTTAATGAGGCACGGAGCACCTTTGCTCTCCAGGAGCCACTTATTATGATGAGGTGTATTTACTGACGTGAGGCACGGACTAAAAAAAGGGTAAGAAGCGCTATACTGGGGGACTTAGTGAGTGTCAGTGGATTTATGAAGTTAGCTCCTCCACCCATTAACTACAGAACAGAGGAGTGAGACATTAGACAGCTACTAATTAGCTACTGATGTTAAGCTGTTGCTCCCTAACAGCCTGGTTTTAAACGGTCTAATCTAAAATCTCTTCTCCTTTCAGTTGCTCATGCTCGTAGCTTGCAAAAAAAAATGGGTGTAATTTGTTTCCCAGTCATCCTAGAGCAATGGTTTTCAGCCTTGCTGTTCCAGCCTCCCAGCCGGCTGGAACTCCCCACTCCAGTGACTGCAATGGAAGGAGCACGGCGATGCTATATCCTGCCCTGCAGAAGAATTTGCAGCAAACCAGCAATGAGTAGTGAACCACAGAGCAAGGGCAGAGTCACAAGCAGGCAACAAAAAGCCCTGCTTGACTGCAAACAAATGATTCGTGTATTTACTAAGCAAAAGCCACCAAAGTTCAGTGTCAAAGGCTGCTGATGTTGAACTTCTATTTTTGAAGCGACACAGCAAGTGTGCAGCGGGGTAGTTTCACATAAAATTCACAACTTTTATTGCCTCGTGAAGTACCTTAATCAACCTATTTGGCAGTGTTCCCCCTCTCGCCCCCTCCAAGATTACTTCAGAAATCATTGTGCCTCTTCAGCATCTTTTCCAAGAGGTTGGGTTCCATAAAACAGTCGTTTCCTTTCATGGTTTGGGTACCATCCGAGCGAATACTAATATACAGCAGTGCTGACCCAAGCCAGCCATGAAAAGCTTTAGAACCATCTTTCACTGTAATACTTCAGGCAGCGGGCAGCAAAAATAAAACAGCCTTCATAGATGCAACCTTCTTACTCTCTTTAGGCAAGTATCCAAAGCTGGGAAGAAGGTGGCACTTCTGGAGTTGCATTCCACAGTAAGGGGAGCTCACCCCTTCCCTTTTTGTTAGGCAAGAAGTGCAGGCTCATGCAACATTAATGCATCAGTTTAAGCTCGCTGTGAATTTTCAACATCCTCTCCACAGTTTTACAGAGTAAGTGATTTTCTTTTGTATGATGGAAAGTAGGCCAGGTCTGGATCACTGACTCAATGCCCCCAGAATCTTCCAGTGCATTTTAAATACATCTACATAAATGCATCATATTGTGGTGAAACATCTAGAAAGGAACATGAGACTAATTCTTGTGTGTTTACAAAAGACAGATTAAAGATAATCTGTGAAGACAAAAGACCACCAGATGTCAGTCTAATTCTAGGCAGAGAAGAGATCTGCAGACAAGAACTAAATGGAAACTAATCCCTGCTAGAGAGCAACAGAATTACTCCCTATTATCATTTATTCTTCCAGCATGTGCCATCCACACTCTCACACAATTTACGTTGTACCCAACTGGCCACAAGAACACCATTTTCCTGGATACTAGAGATGCAACCTCCCTTATGGGCTATGGATTGGGGGAGTGGGAGTGGGAGGCATGAAGGTGGATGGATGTTCCCAGCCCTGTATCACACTGCTTATAGGCACAAGAGAGTCTGTTCTGTCTGTCTTGCCTCCGCTTTCCACCCAGAGCAATGAACTCCAGCTCCTAGCACCACTGCATTTGCAGGCTCCAGGGACATTCAGTGAAGCATGCCCAAACCCTAGGCAGAAGCAGCATGCCGAATCCATCACCAAAGCCAGGAAACAGTGGGTCTTTTGGAGAGCCAAGGATCTACAGAAGAGCTGAACATATATTGTAGGCTGAATGGTAGGACTCAGTCGAGTTACTACCAATTTACTAGGACAATGTGTTTCAGGTTTGTGACTACAGCAGTTCACGTTTCCATGAGCTACTCTTCTTTTTGCATCCTCAGTAAATCCATGAAAAAACCCACACCACAGCTTGCAACGCAGCACTTGAACAGAGGCAGTGAGCAGTGTACTGATTCTATCACAGAAGACAGGAAATGAAGCTGGGTTTTCTAAAGAGTCATCAAGGATCTAAAGAACAACTGAGCAGATACAGCAAAAAACTTCATTTATCTTCTTAAACTCTCCGCATTCTTCTCAAGTTGGTGTTTGCCCCCAGAACATACCACAAGCACACATCACAGAAGAATTCATCTAAAAGCATCTCTGACTACAGATGTTATCCGGGTCTGAAATTACTGAAGCAAATTTAGATACCAGAAGAGGGCAGCAAAAAAGCAGGTCTAATACAGGAGAAGATTCTTACCTTGTGCTTGGGGCACCTCACTGAGAAATTCTCTTCGTTTAGTAAACAATCTAGGGGAGGAGAAGACAGCAATTTATTACATTTTTAATATATATAAAAAAAACAACTTGAATAATACATCGCATGTTAGTCTTGCTTCTCCGGTATACATTTTTATTTTATACATTTATACATTTTATTTTAAACATCTTTTTTTTAGGAATACTGTCTTACTAGCAGGTTTGTCCCTGACACCCCCACAGTTTTAGCAAATAAAATTCCTAAACCTCCCAAGTGACAACATCACCTGGATGACCAAGCCAAGTCCAAGCATCCCCAGTCTCCCCACTCCTCTGCATCGCCGAGAGGAATCACAACAGCAACTCTACAAATCCTGTACCCCAACCCCCTTCACCTACTCCAGCCTTCCTTGCTACAGCACAAGGAAGACAGGCACCTTGATCCGATCTGAACAGATGATCCCTGCTTCATACTTGGTAGGAAAATCTTTGCCTTTCATGCTTACCCCAAGGCCCTGCCAACATGGGGGCAGAAGGGGAGTGTGTCTCTAGCTATGCGTGTATATGACAGTTTATTTGCAATCCCAAATCCCGGTGATCAGTTTACACTTTGACACTATCCCTGGTAGTCAGGTCACTCATGCTGCTCTTGGATCTGCTTCCACGATTCGTGTATGTGAAGCCTCTATGATCTAAGAAATAGCTTAATTAATGATTTAAACTTATTACGGAAATGGGGCACCTATGCAGAAGCGCTTGTTTAGGAAGGAATTATGCAGTACAGTTGCCCACGGAGCATTTCTTCACGGGCAGAGACAGTTCAGGTGTTGCCTCCCCTCTCACCCTCGTGCTCAGGTATCTCCAAGAGCTGCAGGGACAGCAGCAGTGCTGTCCGACTGCCTCTCACCCTGCAGCTTCCAGGTTGCCTGTACTTCACCCTCACAGCCAGGTCAAGGAGCAGCAGCACCCTGCCAAGGAAATTCAGCTGCCTTCCCTGGGCACCCTGAGCTGCAGAGGCACCTCTTAACTCGCCCAGACTTCTCACATCATTTTTTCTGGTTGCTTCAGGAACCAAAGGCAGGCTGACCCGACAGAGTGAGAATTCAGCAAGGTGCTTACAGCCGCCCGTCTTCTCCAACCTACCCAAAGAGTGAGCAAGGAAAGAAGCACGCTGGTAAATAAAACGTGCTAATTTAAAATGCTCTTAAGTATGTAGCATAACCAGCGCTACCTGCTGCTTCAATCTGCTGGAAGAGTTTAGCAGACAGCAGGAGACTGCAACTAAAGCTTGAGGGAAAAGCTTTCGAGACACCCAAGCTTTGGCAGAGCATCTCGCCGCTATGAAATGCTTATGTTTCAACATGAGTGCCTCTGGCCTGAATCAAAGGGAAACAGCATGCACTGGGCTAAGTTACTTGAGAGATTTTAGCAAGGAAGAGTGAAACCCTTAATCCTGCCATGGATAACGATTTCAAATGTGGTATTAGCAAATAACAGAAAAGAAGTAAAGAAAATGTGTCTCTTTATAAGGGCAGGAATCATACATTTAGACTATACATCCTGAATCACCACTGCATAATACAGCAATATAATAAAAAATATACAGAGCAGTGATCAAAAATATAAACAATATGTTAGAATAGCATTTTCTTTTTCTTTCTTGGAAATTCACCATGGGTAGCGAATGCAGTTCTCTATCTCATGCATCAGAAAGGAACAAGGATCATAAAAGGATCAGGAATGAGAGTCAGATACCTTGTACCTCACGTCTGATCTGATTATGGAGCTCTATTTCTTTGTAAGTCTGGCATTTTTGTTGCAACAACTAATAAAAGACCCAATTAATGACGATTTTTTGTTTCTCTTAAGGGACAACTGTGAAAAATAGCTCACTACAAAACCAGCTGAATAACTGAGGCAGCAGAACTTGCTCATCATTACCAAGTTGGCCTGGATTTCAGTTAGCAAGTATTTCATATCACAGATTACAATTCACCACGAAGTCATCAGACACATCGCTATGATCAGCTCATCGTGGCAGAAAGGGAAAAAGAAGAGAGGCTTGTCCTTGTTTGCACAGATTTTCTTCCATAAAGTAGTCAGGGAAAACCTAAGACATTTTTAATAGAAGCAGTTTTTCTTCTGCAAGCTTCACACTTTGTCTCACCCTCTGTGTTCTCCTTGTTACTCATCTTTAACGATACTTGTGAAGACACAGGATTTCTGCTCTCTGAAAATTCGTTTTATTTTGCTGCTAGTCTTGTCCTAATTTACTATAAAAAAAAAAAAAAATTGTGTTCCTGATACTCCCTACCATAGATGCTGTGGGGGTAAGCGTGCCCCAATAGTCCGGATCTGACTCCAGGTGGGGAGGAAGAAGCAAAGGGAGCAGATACAAAATTTCAGAAAACAAAGATCCTGTTTCCATGGAGACATCCCTAGGACTAAGTTATCTTGAGATATCACAGGCTCTTCATAAATTTGGACAGACGGAAGCCAAACACAGACAACGTTAACCGCAGCCATTTCCATATAAAAATTATTTAAGTGGCACTACTCATCTTGATTTTTATGCAAATGGCTAGCAGGAGTCCTCTTGCACAGAAGCACGCCCAGTATTGCCAAAGATTATTTTCTATGAAAGGAGATTAAAATGAAGGCTGACTCGGGATATATACAAGCATCCATATGTACAAACGGGAGGGTTACGGAGCCGCATGCCTCGCATAGCAGCCAGTTAGCAGCAGCAGCACAAAACCTGGCTCCTCACCAGGGCCAGCACCAAGCCCAGGTCACGCCACAGGGCCTGCCTCCAGCACTGCAAGGAGCTGAAGCATTTGGAGGTATTTCACCAAAAATATAGTGCCTTTCAGCTGGGGGAACAGTAGCTGTCAGGGCGCTAGCTTCTAATCCACAGGAATGCAAAGGTGAAGACACATTTCGGCTCAGTGTAACTGCCTAGGAATCCACCACACATCTTTAGGCCCAGCTACGGCACCGTCACACTGCCAGGGCTGACAGAGTAACTCTGTCAAATGCTAAGTGCTTGTGACCTGACATACCCTAAAAAGCACTCCAGGAAGTGTTTTCTGATTTTTCTTCCTAAGGTACAAAAGAAGTCATACGTATTCTAAAGGCCTGAGAGCCCCTGTAAATGGCCGCACAAAGTTTTGAGGCCTCAGAACCAGATCCTCAGTAAAGCAAGGGGGACTCCAGCCTTCCTAGCAGGACAGGGGACTTCAAAGAAAACTACCACAGAGCTGAAGGAACTTGAGAATTATCTGTATTTGATTCACTACAAGAAAGACAGCAGCACTGCATAACCAGTAAAAAGGGTTTATAGGCAGGCAGCAGACTGAGGCAAGAGAGAAGACTGCTGATCTGCTTCTCCAGGAGGCCTGCATTTTGCTGCTTGGGCATAAATGAAAATCATGTCCTTTCCCATACAGCTTTCTTATTTCTTTTATACAGATTTACTGGAAGAGCAGCTATAGATTAGGACAGCTTGATTATTTCCATAGATAAAAACAACTGCAAGCAAGGTCTTTACTGTCATACCAGCAGACTGAGATTTTCAATGCTAAGAAAATGCTTCAAGCTGGGCTCTCTTGTTTGTTTTGGTTGAAACCTCCGGCTAAAGCAGTCTAACCATTTCCTTCAAACTCTCTTGGAAAATGTTATTCTGCCCATGTCAAACATCCCAGCAAACTTTGTCTGACAGTCTCTAACAAACTCTAATCTGCAACAGGATCTGAAGTTTAGCTACGGCATTCTCTTGCCAACTTAACACAGAGTCAGCAAACACAACCCTCTGCAAGGAGGTAAAGGGATTTTGATCTGCATGCCCTCAGGAGAGGTTTTGTAGATTTCAGTAGTTAAATCCCTGAAAATTCCACCCGATGTGCTTTTGAATGGGGACAGACCGGTCTTTTCTGTAAATGAACCTGTGGCCTCAGATGCAGGCACCAGAACCCAAAGCTGTGAGGTTGTCAGGGCCTCCTGAAGTCTGTGCAGCCTGAAGGAAGGAGGCAACCATTTCAAAACTGTGAGGCACTAGTCCAGCAGGCAAAAAGGCTAATGGTAAGGGAAATCTGGGGCAGGAGAAAGAGTGGAGCACTCGCCTAGGAGAAGTTAGGAGCAGGGATGAGTGGAAACAGAAGTACGCGATCGAGGAGGGGAAGAGAGGGGAGAGGAGAAAGCCAGAAGTCCTTGTTCTCAGTAAATCATACTGTTCCTGGACCGAAACCAGAGTTCCACAAGTTTTACCATTCCTCTGCTATTCTTTAAGTATGCTGGTGAAACTCACAGCCAAAGTATCCTGTCTCCATGCAGCTCCAGCCCACCAAGTGGCTTGCGATTTATTCCTGCCATATTACTCAAAGCAGGGAAATTAGCTTGGAATGGTGCCCTCTGACAGATGGCCACATGACAATGCGATGTCTCATGACAAAATTTCAAGTACAAGAAAACGAAGCAAGCATAGCCTTGGAACCTGAATACAAAAAGCTACTCCAAAAAAAAAAAACCAACTACCTCAGAGGTTGCAATGTCGAGACAAATGTTAGGAAATGACAAATTTAATGTAGCCCACTTCAATGTATCAAATGGTAGACATATTATACTACGTTTAACATGGATTTAATACAGATTTAATAGTAGGGATTTAAGAGTATGACTGTACACTATTTTTTCCATGGAAC